>NC_080779.1:12198416-12850500 GCF_020826845.1 Diceros bicornis minor | reverse complement strand
AAGAAATAATAAATGAGGATAAACCCCGAGGAAAGAAGAAAGATTGAGCATCATAAGTAGAGACATGGAAAGACCTGGAAAGTATAAAAAGCCTGAAATGAAATTTCTAGAGATGAAAACTACAATATCTAAGATGAAAAATATGCTGGATGGGATAAATAATAGATCCTCTTGCAGAATAAAAGATTAGTAAACTAGATACGCAGTGAGAGAAACTACCCAAAAAGAAACAGAAAAAAAGGGAAAAGAGAGGATAGATTAAAGGGATGTTCAGACATTCGAGCAGAGAGTTTACATCCCATACACCCATTTTCTCAAGAGAGAGAACCAAGAATGAGAGAGACGTGGGCGGATACTCAAAGGAAGCGGCTCAAGGGTATTGACCTTCTACCCATCATAGCTGAAGTGGTGATGGCTAGAAAAGGCTGTCTGGGATTCCAAGTCTCAGTACCCAGGCTCTACTGCTGCCTGAGCACTCCCAAATCACAAGGCCTTCCAGAACTTGGAAATCTTGGCTAGAATATTCTGCCCACGTCCAGGAATTATGATTTGAATACAGCTCCAGGTATGCTTTTCTGCCCCAAGTGGATTTTTTTTTTCCAGTGAGTGAGTACTATGTGTGAGTGAAAAACCCTAGAGCTATGACAAGAAGGCACAGTCCCTGTTCTTGATGGGCTCTCAGCGCTTTGGGGAAACAGACATCCAAATAAAGCAGCTACAGCAATGTGGTGAACGTGCTCACTGAACAATGTACCGGGTGATCTGGGAACAGACGAGGAGGTGCCAAACCAGCAAGGGGCAATCACGGAAGGGTGCAGAGAGGAGGTGACATTTGAGCTGACCTGGAAAAACAATTGGGAGTTCACTAGTTGGAGACAGTGGAGGGGAAGGGGATATAAAAGGTATTTCACGGGGAGGGTGCAGCTTGCACAAAGCACAGAGGCTTGAGATAGTATAAAACATGTGGGGAACTCAAGGACTTCACCCTGTCTGAAGGACACAGAAAAGCTGATATACATTTTCAAATATACACATTAAGCCAAGAGGGGCACGCAGTCCAGTTGTGTGTACAAATTACAAAATCTGACTTCCTTTGTTTTGGCGTATTCTCAGAATACGAACCCATTCATCTGATCACTAAGGTGCTTACCATTCTCAGTTTGTACCCAGCATGTTATACCAGGCCCCAGGGCTACATGAGGTCATAGTGTTAGACAATAAAAATTGAGAGGGCATGAGGGACCATGAAAGGCTGCACAAACCTGAAGTTGCCTTTTTAGGAACCCGAATCACCTAATTTTTAAAAAAAAAAATTAAAAAGATATATGCTGTGTAAGGAATCTGCTCTAACGAACGTTAGCAGGAACAGCCAATCCCAAATGTTGCCAGGCTACCCAGATTTATTTATCCTATCAACCAATGTGTTTTGAACTCCTAGTGTGTGCTCAGTGCTGTGATTATAGCAGTGAACTTAAGAAGGAAATATTGCTGCACTTACAGAGTTTATCTTCTTGTGGAGGAGACAGACAATAAACAAGACAAATAAGTAAAATATGTAGTTGTTAGTATTTATGAGATAATAAACTATGGAGAGAGATGGAAGAGGGTGGGGAGAGGGATGTGTGGAATTATAGTTCAGCTGCCAGGGAGGCCTCACTGAGAAAGTGATAATCAGATATGACAAAGATGTTAGAATCATAAGATACAGAATTTAAAATAATTGTGATTAATACGTTAAAGGCTCTAATGGAAAAAGTAGACTACATTCAAGAACAGAAGGGTAATATAAACAGAGACATGGAAACTCTAAGAATGAATCAAAAGGAAATGCTAGAAATCAAAAGCACTGTCACAGATATGAAGAATGCTTTTGATAGGCTCATCAGCATACTGGACACAGCCAAGGAAAGAATCAGTGCCCTTGAAGATAGGTCAATAGAAATTTCCCATCTGGAACTCAGGGAGAAAAAAAGACAAGAAAAAAAAAAGAGAACAAAATGTCCAAACTGTTGGACAATTTCAAAATGTGTTATATATGTGTAATAGAAATACCAGAAGGAAAGGAAAGTGGGAAAAGAGCAGAAGAAATATTTAAAGAAATAATGGCCAATAACTTTCCAAAATTAATGACAAACAGATCTAGGAAGCTCAGAGAACACTAAGCAGGTTAAACACACACACACACACACACACACACACACACACATGTACACGCACACACACACACAACACCTACACCCAAACATATATTCAAACAGCAGTTAGCCAAAGACTAAGAAAAAAATCTTGAAAGAAGTCAGAAGGGGAAAAAAGACCTTATCTAGAGAGGAACAAAGAAAGGCAAAAATTACAGCAGATTTCTCAACAGAAATCATGCAAGAAGAGAGTGGAGTGAAACATTTAAAGTGTTGAAAGAAAAAACCCCTAAAACCAACCTGGAATTCTATATCCGTCAAAATTACCAAAGGTAAAGGAGAAATAAAGGGGTTTCTTAGACAAAGAAATGAGCAAATTCATCACAAGCAGACCTGCCCTGCAATGTTAAAAGAAGTTTTCCAGGGAGAAGGAAAATTAGACAGGTTAGAAATTCATGGTCTGGCCCAGTGGCATAATGGTTAAGTTTCCACGTTCCGCTTCGGTGGCTCAGGGTTCACAGGTTCAGGTCCTGGGCGTGGATCTACGCACCATTCATCAAGCCATGCTGCGGCGGTGTCCCATATAAAGTAGAAGAAGATGGGCATGGATGTTAGCCCAGGGCCAATCTTCCTCAGCAAAAAAGAGGAGGATTAGCAAGATATGTTATCTCAGGGCTAATCTTCCTCAAAAAAAAGTTCAATCTACATAAATAAAAGAAGGGTATCAAAGAATGAATAAATGAAGGTAAAATAAAATATTTTACTTTTCTTAATTTATCTAAAAGATAACTAGGTAAAGTAATCACAGTAATGGTGTATTGGGAGATTATATCATATGAGTAAGTGAAATGAATGACAGAAATGTCATAAGAGATGGGAGGAAGGAATTGGGAATATTCAGTTATAAGGTGCCTGCTCTACATTTGAAGCAGTATAGTGCTATTTGAATGTAGATTATGATTAAAAATGTATATTGGAAACTCTAGGACAGCAACTTAAATTTTTTTTAAAAGTAGAATTGATATTCTAAGAGAGGAGATAAAAAAGAATCATATAAAATTCTCAGTTAAAACCAGAGAAACCAGAATAGAGTGAAAAGACAACCCATGGAATGTGAGAAATATTTTCAAATCATATATCTGATAAGGGCTTGACATTCAAAATATATAAAGAACTCCTACAACTCAACAACAACAACAAAACCTGACTAAAAAATGAACAAAAGACTTGAATAAACATTTCTCCAGAAAAGATACACAAATGGCCAATAAGCACATGAAAAGATGCCCAACATCACTAATCATTAGGGGAAAGCAAATTAAAACCACAATGAGATACCATTTCATAGCCATTAGGGTGGCTATTAGAAAACAAAAAACAGAAGGCAAGTATTGGCAGGAATGTGGAGAAGTCGGAACCTTTGTTTGCTACTGGTGGGAATGTAAGGTAGTGCAGCCACTGTGCAAAACGGTGTGGCAATTCCTAAAATAATTGGACATAGAATTACCCTATGATCCAGCAATTCTTTTTTTTTTTAATCTCCAATTTATTTATTTATTTTATTTTATTTTTTATTTTTATTTTTTTAATTTTTTGTTGATTGCAGTAACATTGGTTTATAACATTGTAAAAATTTCAGGTGTACATCACTATACTTCTATCTCTGCATAGATTACATCATGTTCACCACCAAAATACTAATTACAACCTGTCACCACACACATGTACCAAATTATCCCTTTCACGCTCCTCCCTCCCCCCTTCCCCTCTGGTAACCACCAATCCAATCTCTGTCTCTATGTGTTTGTTTATTGTTGTTATTATCTATTACTTACTGAAGGAAATCATACGGTATTTGACCTTCTCCCTTTGACTTATTTCACTTTGCATTATACCCTCAATGTCCATCCATGTTGTCACAAATGGCTGGATTTCATCGTTTCTTATGGCTGAGTAGTATTCCATTGTGTATATACCACATCTTCTTTATCCATTCGTCCCTTGATGGGCACTTAGGTTGCTTCCAAGTCTTGGCTATTGTGAATAACGCTGCAATGAACACATGGGTGCATGTACCTTTACAAATTGCTGTTTTCAAGTTCTTTGGATAAATACCCAGCAGTGGAATAGCTGGATCCTATGGTAGTTCTATCCTTGATTTTTTGAGGGATCTCCATACTGTTTTCCATAGTGGCTGCACCAGTTTGCACTCCCACCAGCAGTGTATGAGAGTTCCCTCCTCTCCACATCCTCTCCAACACATGTTGTTTCCTATCTTGTTAATTATAGCCATTCTGACGGGCATGAGGTGATATCTCATTGTAGTTTTGATTTGCATTTCCACGATAGTTAGTGATTTTGAACATCTTTTCATGTGTCTGATGGCCATCTGTATATCTTCTTTGGAGAAATGTCTGTTCGGGTCTTTTGCCCATTTTTTAATTGGGTTGATAGTTTTTTTGTTGTTGAGATGCATGAGTTCTTTATATATTGTGGAGATTAAGCCCTTATCAGATGTATGGTTTGCAAATATCTTCTCCCAATTGTTAGGTTGTCTTTTCGTTTTGTTGATGGTTTCCTTTGCTGTGCAGAAGTTTTTAGTTTGATGTAGTCCCATTTGTTTATTTTTTCTATTGTTTCTCTTGCCCGGTCAGACATGGTGTTTGAAAAGATGTTGCTAAGACCGATGTCGAAGAGCGTACTGCCTATGTTTTCTTCTAGAAGTTTCACAGTTTCGGGTCTTACATTCAAGTCTTTAATCCATTTGGAGTTAATTTTTGTGTATGGTGTAAGGTAAGGGCCTACTTTCATTTTTTTGCATGTGGCTATCCAGTTTTCCCAACACCATTTGTTGAAGAGACTTTCTTTTCCCCATTGTATGTTCTTGGCTCCTTTGTCAAAGATTAGCTGTCCGTAGATGTGTGGGTTTATTTCTGGGCTTTCGATTTATTCCATTGATCTGTGTGTCTGTTTTTGTGCCAGTACCATGCTGTTTTGGTTACTATAGCTTTGTAGTGTATTTTGAAATCAGGGAGTGTGATACCTCCAGCTTTGTTGTTTTTTTCTCAGGATTCCTTTAGCTATTCGGGGTCTTTTGTTGTTCCATATAAATTTTAGGATTCTTTGTTCTATTTCTGTGAAAAATGTTGTTAGAACTTTGATAGGGATTGCATTGAATCTATAGATGGCTTTAGGAAGTATGGACATCTTAACTATGTTAATTCTTCCAATCCAAGAGCATGGAATAGCTTTCCATTTCTTTGTGTCTTCTTCGATTTCTTTCAGAAATGTTTTATAGTTTTGGTGTACAGATCTTTCACCTCTTTGGTTAAGTTTATTCCTAGGTATTTTATTCTTTTTGTTGCAATTGTAAATGGGATGGTATTCTTAATTTCTCTTTCTGCTACTTCATTGTTAGTGTACAGAAATGCAACTGATTTTTGTATGTTGATTTTGTATCCTGCAACTTTACCATATTCGTTTATTACTTCTAAAAATTTTCTGGTGGATTCTTTAGGGTTTTCTATATATAAAATCATGTCATCTGCAAATAGTGACAGTTTCACTTCTTCCTTTCCAATTTGGATCCCTTTTATTTCTTTCTCTTGCCTAATCCAGCAATTCCACTTCTGGGTATTTCCCCCAAGAATTGAAATCAGGTACTCAGATATTTGTACTCCCATGTTTATAGCAGCATTATTCATGATAGCCAAAAGATGGAAGGAACTCAAATGTCTATCAAAGGATGAATAGATAAACAAAATGTGGTATATATACAACAGAAAATTATTCAGCCTTAAAAAGGAAGGAAATTTTGACTCATGCTACAACATGGATGAACCCTGAGGACATTATGCTAGGGGCAAATATTGTATGATTCCACTTATATGAAGAACTAGAGTAATCAAATTAATAGAGACAGAAAGGAGAATGCTGGTTGCCAGGGGCTGGAGGTAAAGGGAAATGGGGAGTTTAATGGGTACAGAGATTTAGTTTGGGAAGACAAAAATTTCTGGAGATGGATGGTGGTAATGATTGCACAACAATGTGCATGTATGTAATACCACTGAACTACAGTTAAAAATGATAAAAACGGTACATTTTATGTTATGCATATTTTACCACAATACAAAATTTTTTCAAACCAGGAAAGCAGAGAATGAGGTTAGGAAAAGGAAACAAAGAACAAATGCAATGAAGAGAAAATAACTACAAACAGAGTAGATATTAATCCAACTATATCAATAATAACTTCAAATGTGAATCATCTAAGCATCAATTAAAAGATAGATTGTCAGACTGGATAAAAAAAAAAAGCAAGACCCAACTATATATATTATCTATCAGAAACCCTCTTTAAATGTAAAGACTCAAATAGCTTAAAAGAAAAGGTATGGAGACAGATATACCATGCTAACACTAATCAAACGAAAGCAGGAGTAGGTTATATTAATTTCAGACAAAGCAGACTTCAAAAAAAAGTAAAAGAATTAGGGATAAAGAGGGGGCATTACATAATGATTTCATAATGATAACTACTTCAAGAAAACATAACAGTGCTAATAATGTGCCTAACAACAGAGCATCAAAATATGTGAAGCTAAAACTGATAGAACTGAAAGGAGAAATAGACAAATCCACTGTTAGTTGGAGACTTCAACACCCATCTTTCAGTAATTAATAGATCAGGCAGGCAGAATGTCAGCAAGGATATAGTTGACCTGAATAGTACCATCAACCAACTTGTAAAAAATTTGTGGGGTGCAGCAAAAGCAGTGTTTAGAGGGAAACTTACAGCATTAAATGCACACATATTTTAGAAAGATCTAAAATCAATAACCCAAGCTTCCACCTTAGGAAACCAGAGAAGGAAGAAAAATTCAAGCCTAAAGCAAGCATAGGAAAAGAAATAATAAAAATTAGAGTAGAAATCAGTGAAATTGAAATAGGAAAACAACAGAAAACTATCAACACACCTGAAACCTGGTTCTTTGGAAAAAACAATAAAATTGATAAGCCTCTAGCTAAGCTAACAAAGAAGACAGAGAGAAGACACCAATTACCAATATTAGAAATGAAAGCAGGGTCATCACTACGGATTCCACAGGCATTAAAAGGACAATAAAGGAATATTACGAATAACTCTATACCTACAAATTTGACAGCTTAGGTAAAATGGACCAATTCCTTGAAAGATAAAAACTACCAGAATTTACACAAGGAGAGACAGATAGTCTGAATAGGCTTCTATCTATTAAAGAAATTGAATAAATAATTAATAACATCTCCAAAAGAGAAAGCACCATGCCTAGATGGTTTCATTGGTGAATTATGCCAAACATTTAAAGATGAAATTATACCAATTCTCCACAATATCTTCCAGAAAATAGCAGAGGGAACACTTCCTAATTCAACCAGATAAAATACCACAACCAGATAGTTATACCAGAAAGGAGAAGTATAGATCAATATCTCTCGTGAACATACATAAAAATCCTCAACAAAATATTAGCAAATTGAATCTAAGAATATATAAAAAGAATTATACACCACAGCCAAGTGGGATTTATTCCAGAGATGCAAGGTTGGTTCAACATTTGAAAATCGATGTAATCCATCACATAACAGACTAAAGAAGAAAAATCATACGAGCTTATCAATTGACCCAGAAAAAACATCTGACAAAATCCAATACCCGTTTATGAAAAAACGTTCAGTAAACTAGGGCCAGAGGGTAATATCCTCAACTTGATAAAGAGCATATGTAAAACCTAAAGCCAGCATTATACTTAGTGGGGAGAGAATGGATGCTTTTCCCCCCCAAGATCTGAAACAAGGCAAGGATTTCGTTTCTCATCACTGCTGTTGAACATAATACAGGAAGTGCAAGCTATTGCAATAAGAAAAACAAACAAACAAACAAAAAGTGAAATAAAAGTTTACAGATTGAAAAGGAAAAAAAGAAATTGTCTTCATTTGCAGATAACATGGTTGTCTATGGAGGAAATCCCAAAGAACTGACACAATAGCTCCTGTAACTAATAAGCAAGTACAGCAAGATTGCAGGATAAAAGGTGAATATATGTAAAAGGCAGTTGCTTTTCTATATACCAGCAGTGAATAATTGGAATTTGAAATTACAAAAAGAAATTTACAATAGCAAAGAAACCTCCAGAAATGCTTAGGTATAAATCTAACAAAATACGTATAGAATCTACATGTACAAAACCATGATAAAAGAAATCAAGGAAGCTCTAAATAAATCAAGAGATATTCTTTTTTCATGGCTTGGAAACCTCATATTGTTAAAATATCTATTTTCCCAACTTGATCAACAGATCCAATGCAATCCCAAACAAAATCCTAGAAAAGTATTTTGTAGATATTGACAAACTGATTCTAAAGTTTATGTGGAAAAGTGAAAGACCGAGAATAGCTGATACAATACTGAAGAACAAAATTGGAGGACTCACACTACCTGATTTCAAGATTTGATATAAAACTAAAGTAATCAAGACAGTGTGGTATTGGTGAAATTGGTGAAATGTAAAAATTTATGCTCTGAGGAAGACATTGTTAAGAGAATTTTTTTTTATTGATGTCTTAATAGTTTATAACATTGTGAAATTTTGGTTGTACATTTTTGTTTGTCAATCACCATATACATGTCTCCCTTCACCCCTTGTGCCCACCCCCCACCCCCATTGCCCCTGGTAACCACAATACAGTTTTCTCTGTCCATGTGTTGGTTTATATTCCACATGAGTGAGATCATACGGTGTTTATCTTTCTCTTTCTGGCTTATTTCACTGACGTTGTTAAGAGAATTTTTTAAAAAGTCGTGGACTGGGAGAAAATATTTGCAAAACACATATCTGTTAAAAGACGTACATCCAAAAAATGCAGAGAACTGTTAAAACTCAACAATAAGAAAATAAACAATCCAATTTAAAAATGAGCAAGAGATCAGAACAGATACTTCAGCAAAGATGATACACAGAGATGATGATAAACGTATGAAAAGATGCTCCACACAATTTGTCATTATGGAGTTGCAAATTAAAACAGCATTCTGGAAAAGGCAAAACTATAGAGATCGTATAAAGTTCAGTAGTTACCAGGGATTCAGTGGGAGGTTGGGAGGGTTGAACGGGAGAAGCTCAAGGAATTTTTAGGGCAGAAAAACTATTCTGAAGATTGTAATGGCCGAGATATGATGATAAGTATTTGTCAAATCGTCAAAGCTCTTTGGAGACTATACGGGCAGGAAACATACAAGATGAGCCTGGAGCATCTTGCAGTGCCCGAAAGTAAAAGAAGTGCTCAAAAACAAAACAAAACAAAAAGCAAACCCCACATAGATGGGGCTATGCCAAAGGGACACAGGAAGGAACCAAATGATAGAAGATCCAGAAGATCGATGGCATGACATCCTCCTGCACTCAGAAGATTTACAACAACTTATCTTCATGCACCTGAATAAGTGAGCAAGTCTTTCACCTGAGAGATACTTCCATGATAGATTTGAGTCAGTGAGTAACGGTTGAGCCAGGGCCTGATGTTGGGCTCAAGTTCTTACAGATCCTGGTCAAACAGGACTGTACATAAATTTGTCAAACATTCTACATTCTGGAACCCTTCCTCCATGAGATCATCTTCAGTCTCCAGACAAGTAACGCTCCTCTCTCACTCCCATAGCTCAAATAACAATGTATCTGATCTCTGGTGGGTAGGAGAATGGAGGTTTATGAGTTAGTTGTGTTTGTAAATGTTTTCTAGGATAGTCTGAAAGTTCTCTGAATGTATCAACTACGTTTTATTCATGATAACATTTTTCTTTAATGGCGAGTTGGCCTTAAAAGGAAAATATCCTGAAAGCAACAAAGTGGCTTCGGTCTGATCCCCAAGTTTTCCAATTTCCCAAACACGTCCTGACATTTAATAAAAATAGAAACTCCCTATCCCCTAGAGCAGTGCGTATCGGGTAGGAAAGAGGAGTCTTCACAGATAAGAATTAACTTGAAAAGCCATGTTACAGACAGTTCAATTTAAGAATCAAAATAGAACAAAATATCACGTGATAAAAGAAAACTGAGTCCAAAATATTGAGAAAATGAGCTTACTTGCAAAGGTTTGGAAAGAAACTCAGACTTCAGAGAGATTGGCTCATGAAATAATACAACATGGAAAGAAACACACACACACACACACACACACACGTTACCAAGGTCTGATCAAGCTGAAAAACAGTAGTCTTCTCACAAAATGATCGTACCTACAAAGGCCAGCACACATCTTTAGTCATCCTCACCATAAAAGTCAAGGATAAAGTCAGTAGCTTACAAGGAGGGATTCACGGTTTAATCTATTTTGGGGACTGGTGCTGTGCACAGTGACGCGGGTAGTTTATCTCAGGGTGCAGAGCCCTTTCTCGTGTTATGCAGTTGTGTAAGCTGATGTCGGGGCAGGGCAGGTGTCAGTGGCTTCCTCACATCCCTGCAGACCGCTGGTCCAAAAACTCGAGTGCCCTAGTGGCTGGGGACAGCCCTCAGAGCAGCCCAGAGAAAAAGCGGGGAACCACCCAAGAATTCTGGACACTGGGCAGGCATTTACAGCCTGTTCCCCTCTGGCCTTGCACTTCCAACACCCGAACCAGCCCAGGGTGCACGTCTGTGCCTTCTCACAGGAGTGCTAGCCGAGAACATAGACCAAGTTTCCCCTCCAGCCTTAAAGAAAGTAGTATTTGCTTCAATTCACAGAAGGGAGCCAGGCTTGGGGTGAGGAGTGAGCAGTCCAAACACATTGTGAGCTCCTCAGAGGTCTGCGGTGAGCAGCCTTTCTGCACAGCTCCCTGGGAACTGACTCTACTTCTATCCCTGCTGGTCTCTTCACCCCAGCAGAAGCCTCAGCACCTCTTAAGTGCCAGAGACCTGTCACCAGACATGTAGCCCTCTTTGAGAGCATCAGGCATGGGGATTCGAGCCTAGCTATTTCCAAGCTCCCAGGAAACTTGTGTTTCCTTGGCAACCAAATGATGGCCAAGCAAGCTACTCCAGTTCCCTACTCAGGGTGGCACAGAGGCAAACCTGCTTGTCTGCTGCATCAGCAGACATCTAACTAGCTAATAAAATACAAAGGCAGGTAACCCACACCTTAGAAAGTCCAAAGGAGGTGTCTGGCCCCAACTGATCAGCTCTTTAGAACAAGAGGAGTGTATTTCCTTCTGGCCTTTGTCTAGGCTTCAAACAGCAATCCCTAGGTGACAGGAAAACTGCCCCTCCACTTCTGCTTACACCACAACTATCACTGCCAGGGCAGCAGTCAGAATCTAGCATTGCTTGTTATTGCTGTGAGGAATGTGATCCTTGGGAGTCTAGAGAAGTCAGTTAACAAGAGATCGATGCTGGGGATGAAGCGTTGAATATGGTAAGATCCATACCGTATTTTGAGACTGACTCACAGTAACAATTTCTGAATTTCTACCTTCTTTCCCTCCATCCTACCATGACTCATCTTGATATTTTAAGCCACTCATTTCCCAGGGCTCAATAATAGAATAGTGAGCACTTGTGAGGCTTCAAGAATCATTTGACGTGACAAAGGAGCCTGTGTTCATTGTTATAAAATGGATTTGAGATTCTCAAAAAACCCACACAAGTCCTGCCTCTGTTCTTCTATAAATTTGAGCCAATAACAGATTTCGCAGTGAACTTCAGCAAGAGAATCACTTGGTGAGAATAGCCCTGGACTTGATTTCAGAAGACCTTGATGATGTATTCCTCCCAACCCCCCATCTTTTGTGAGACATTGAGCAGTAACACAATAAAATGAAAATTCCCTTTCACATGCTTGCTGTGATGATAAATCATGTCATATTCATTATATATTTGAAAAAGATTTAAAAGCCAAGTTCTATATAAAATTGAAAAATTGTCACACATTCTATATCAGACAGTGGTCACTGGCAATGACTGAGACATCGACAGCAAGCAGGATACTGTCAACGACCAAGGGTCTGGAGGCCAAGTACAGATGGCCTTTGATGGACAACTCCTTACCAGCAGCCTCCTCTGGAGGGATCACGTGGTTAAATGCCAACATTACCCCAGTTTGAATAATCAGCATAAATAATCCTGACTCATTAGGGCAAAATGTCCTTATATTCTTGGTCTTGCATGCACACAGTGAATGCAAAATACGTAAGAGAGAATTTCCTATTCATTATCTCACAGGATGTGCTTTATAAGTAACCATTTAGGTTAAACCTAAACATCCTTGTAATTAAAATACATTCTAAAATGTAGTGATGCTCATTTACAGCAAACACACAGCCTAAATTGAGGCAGGGACTGTGTAACACTGGACGTGGCCAAGAGTTTGATCAACCCCAAATCAGAACTCCTGGAACAGGACACTGGATTTGCTCACCACTTTGTTGGGAATGAACTCAGGAGGATGTAGGGGAAAGACGCCACGCTGGTGATGGCCACACGGGAGCACATCCTCTTGAGTTTTCATCGCTGTGCATAGCCAGCTGGATGTGACTGGCCGTGATCTTGGGTATGGTCGCCCTGCTCTTCACGGCTCGCAGAGCCGCGTCGCCGGCCAGCTCCAGCACGTGGGCCGAGGGGGAGTGCAGTTTGGCAGCCGTGTGGATGGGCACCTCCACATTCACTCTCTGAGTATGCTGCCCCTCCTCGGGTAGCCAAGGATGCAGCCGTGGCGAAATACAGGCCTCCTTGGGAGGCTCTGTTCCTCTCGGCTCCTGGCTCCTTCCGGACACAAAGGATACGACCTGTAGAAAAGTGATAGTGGAAAGAAGTAGACGAGGTCAGGCAAGATTCCTCCCATAAACTTTCGAGCCAACCGGAGACACAATGACAAACAATCCTGCTATCAAGGAGCTATCACGCTAAGGAGACAGGCTCGAGAAATAGCCATCACATAACACCGTAGGTGCAAGACGGAGGCATGCAAAGTCACGCGGGTGGGACTGAACCAGGTCCCCACAAGATGCAGGTGAAGGTGCATTCTTGTGCCCCACAGCCTTCCCTTTCACGTGTCCTCAGTCATGGTCTTCACTGCTTCTCCCCTGAGGGAGTGATTCAGGGCTCTGGGAAATACCTGTGGAGCCAGGAGTTTGTAGAAACCAGGTCTCCTGGAAAGCTAGTTCTAGTCTTTCATCTGCCAAGGAACGTCTAACAAACACTGACAAGGAGAAAACTTGACCCCCTGCAGCAAACTGATACTTTTGAATTCACTCGCCTCCACTGCTCCCTACCAACAGAGCAAATTGGAGAGAAACTCCTTGGGCCAGCCATCGAGAGCCTCACTCCCCTCTTCATGCTTCCCTTGACAGTTTGCAGTCACCACATCTCCTCCATCTGAGTCTCAACAGACATTAGGGATCTCCGGTCTCCTCATTCCAGGGTGAGTAATGAGCTTGCAGCCTTATTAGAAAAGACCGAACAAAACTTGTATTGGTACCTGCCGTCAGGAGCATTTTCACATTCACTGGAGCTGAGATGCTGCAAGCATAACGCAGGGGCCTGCCCAGTGACAGGCCCGCCCTGTCAGCCCCAGGGACAGTGCACAGGAGGGTTGGCAGGTGGGAGGTTGTAATTGCAGGCTGAGGCGAGGATAAGGGCCTTGTAACCACTCCCTCATCTTTCAAAGGAAGTGCCGTGGAGGATGCTTTGGGCCAGAGCAGCAGTAGTTGACTGGCCACTTTGATTCCGGATCTTGGCAAAATCCAGTCACCATTCACAGACTTAGGAGTTGACGTAGCTGAAGAAGACCTATTAATGAAAGTGTGTCACCTCGATGCTGCTAGAAGAACTCGGGGAGAGCACTATGAGAATATTTAGGGAAGATGACCTCCAGGTGCTGAGTTCACAGAGTGGAGACCCTCCTTGTGCTTGATGGTCCCTGATGCTCCACTTAGAAATGTCCCTCTCGTAGGGAGTTTTAACTTGTCATAAGCCATTTCTCACTATAGGAATGGTACGTGTTCATTACATGAAACTTGCAAAGTACAGAAATGTTAATAAAAGAGTTTCCTGTTCCTCCCACCCAAAGAAGCCCATTAATATTGTCATGCCTTGTCTTGAAATCTTTCACTTTTAATTTTCAAACTAATTTTTGCACCAACTAAAAGCATATCTGCTACCAGAACCATCACAGACAGTTCACAGATGAAAACATTTAAACCAGGATACAGTTCCATTACCAGGAGCCTCCTGCTTGAATTGACTAAGTGAAAAGAGACAATCTTCACTCACTGAAACCCAGTATGGCTGCTCCAGGCAATGTTCATTTCTAACCCCTGCACATTACCTTCGTTAGACCTCCTCCAGATGCCTCAAGAGGCTAGGGTGACACACCTGGGCATCAGTTAGCATCCTCTTGAGCGTATATTCCATTGGCACCTTACATGGACGTTGCCAGGGTCCCAGGACCTTGGTCATGAATGGAACTAGGTAAGACAGTGGGGAGGAGTCCTTCCCAGACCATAAGCATTGATGGGGACGCCACGAAAGGGGTGGCAAATCATGAATGGGACAGCTTTTCCTTCTGCTTTGTGTAGCAGACTTCTCAGTAAGGAGAGCACAGCAAGATTTGAATCAGAATTCAATCATGTTTTAAAGATAAAAAAAAAAGCCATACATCAGGGCCCTTGGCTTCAGTCATTGCTAACTGTGTAACTGGATTAGGTTACTTAAACCCTGAGAATCTCAGTTTTTTGTTTGGAAAACTGGAGCTAATAATACCTGTTCCACTGGGTTGCTATGAAGATCAAATGAGAAAAGAAGTGAAAACGTCTGCCATAGAGTCACCACTCAAAAGTTAGTTTGGTTTTTTCTAAGTGTCATTGCACAGCCAGACTGAGCTCAGGAAAAGACAGCCATATATGTAGAGAGATTTTAGCAGGGCAAGAAGTGCCCCTCCCAAAATCACCTCCCCACCATTGATTGACATATGGAATGGCTGGGTCAGAAATTCATTCCACTGATTTCTGTCATTGTTCTCCCTTCAAATCAGAGCTACATTTAAATCTATGCTTCTGAAATTTGCTTAGACATCAAGACCTTGTTCAATGCCCTTGAACTGGCAGGTTATAAAGCACAAAGTCAAAATAGTCAGTAAGGATGTGGGCAAATTTGAAAGCACAATGAAATCAATTTTATTATGGGTACATGTTGTGGAGAATTTCTAATTCAATCCTTTCAAGTTAAAAAAAAATTAGAGGCAATGTAGGGAAGAGGTTGAGGACACTGGCTGTGGAGCCAGACTGGCCGGGTTTAAATCTCAGCTAGGCTACTTAGCTGTGGGACTTTCAGGAAGTTACTAAATGTCTCCGTGCCTCAGTTTTCTCATCTGTAGAATGGGCTAATAGCACCTTCATAGATTATTGTAAGGATTAAATAAATGATCACACATAAAGCACTCATGGTGCCTCGAACTCGAAAATCGTTAGCTGCTATTATCAAAGGCACATACTTCTGAAAAAAGTCATAATTGATCAGTTTCCACTTTAGAGAAAGTCCACGCGATCTTTTCCTGAACGTAGGTTTGAAGGGAGTGAAAGTAAGGGCCTTGGGCATATGAAGCCTCTAATGCAGGGGTTCTCTAACTTGGTGTGTTTCAGAATCCCCAGGAGGGCTTGTTAAAATATAGTTTCTGATTCTGAAGTTCCGGGGTGGAGCCTGAGAACCTGCATTTCAAACAAGTTCCCAGATGACACTGATGCGGCTGGCCGGGGACCATTCTTTGAAAGCCTGCAGCCATATCCGTTTCCTCTTAGGATTCAGGGGCTGCTGCAGTGGACTTGACCAGGAAGGTATGCAAATCCTGTGGTGGACACAACCCGCAAAGAAAGATCTAGAGGAGAAGGACAGGGAAGTGCTTGAGCCAGGCCACCCTGCAGCCCCTCTAGACCACTTCTGGAAAGAACTGGTCTCTTCTGGAAAGAACTGGTCTTGCAAAATGACCCTGAAAATCTTCTCTGAGGCTGGACATCTAATTTTGGGTTTCCCTAGGCTTGTCCTAAGGCAGAAAGGAGAAGCACGGGGCAAGGCTTCTGGCTGTTAATATTTCACCTCCAGTCTCACAGATGAGTGACCTGGGGCCATTTGCTGCTTTCTCCGGCTCAGGGGCCCACACGGCAGTTGCACAAATTTGGGAAGACATACTGCAAGTGCTCACATACCAGTGCTTCTCCAAGTTGGCTGTGCACCATAAACACCTGGGGACCTTGTGAAAATTCAGATCGCTGAGCCCCACCCCAGAAATGTTGATCCAGTAGGTCTGGAGTGGGGCCCAAGAATTTGCATTTCTAACAAGTTCTCAAGTGATGCTGATGCTGCTTGTCCAGTGACCACTTTGAGAACCACTGCTCCAAGGTAAGCAAAGGTTGTCAAGGGAGACTGGCTGGAATGACGAGCTACTTCCTGCACAGTCCCTCTGAGGGCCGACCTCGTGTAGCAATACTACCTGAGAAATGCCTGGCCTTTTCAGGCTTACAAAGTGCCTAAATCATCACGTACCTTGTACCATGAAGCAGCTCAAATCCAGAAAGCAGTACAGGCCTCTGACTTCCAGCCCAGCTCCTGTCCGTCACACCGCACACCCAGGGGTGAGTCAGGAACTGTTTAGTCAAGCATGAGTGACGTCGATAGCACACCAACATGACAACAACTGTTTCCAGTATTTATTTTGCATAACACTAATATATTTTCCCCTACACTTTGTTCCTCGGTTGCTGACCTACCTGAGAGAAGGCCAGCATCCCAGAGGCAGGTTCCTGTGCCTTCTGGTGTGAGTCTTTCCAAGTAGCACGATTTAGGGCAGAAAGTCTTGTTACACTAGAGGAGGATGGCAGGCTCCGAGACGGTGGCTCTCAACCCTGGTTGCACATTGACCTCATCTGAGAAGTTTTAAAAACAATGCCAGGGTCCATCACCCCCATAAGCCAATCAAATCAGAATCCCTTGGGGTGGAGTCCAGACATTGTCTATTGCAACCTTTCCAGGTGATTCTAATGGACAGCCAATTTTGAGAACTACTGACTTTGCTAGTCACAGTGTGGTCTGGATGCCAGCAGCGTCGTCTCACCTGGAAGCTGGTTAGAAATGCAGTTTTAGGCTCCACCCTAGACCTGCTGAATCAGAATCCGCATTTTAACAAGATCCCTAGGTGATTTGCATGCATATTATAGCTTCAGAAGCCCTGCTAAAGAGAGTAGAATTTGGCCTTAGAAAACAAAGAGGGTAAGGATGAAGGACAATTTAACTCTGATGACAAAAAGGTCCTGGGATTCAGAGGCAGGCCCACATTGGGCCTGAGACCCTTGCCTCGCTGTCCCTCCCATCTAGGCCCCCAGCCTCTTCCCATATCCCCTTCCTTCCAAAATAGCCCTTAGGTCAAGAAATGGAACGTGGGCCTGGAGGATATAAGGATGATTTGATTCAGTAACAAGAAACCTGGGAAGGGTTTTAATCAGCGGAGCTGTGTGGTGAGACGGCTGCCCTTTTTTAATTCTAAATATTATTGCCACTCCAAACTCTGGATAGGTCGCAAGATTTAAATAAATCAGATTTCAGTTTTTTAAAACACTGAAGCGATAGTATTACATCTTCACAAATACTAGTATTTTGGTACTTAAAAAACATCATAGTATAAATTCCTAAACTGATCTTTCTAAACTCTATCAATCCATTAACCCATCTTTGGAACATGGTTCTGCAAATTGCTCATAGCATTTCATCCTGCCCAAGAAATTCAATTTATTCTTTTCCTTCACTGCGTTAATTTGTAAGTCTTTGCTCATCTGATTAGATGAAACGTTTCTAAAACCCAAATTTGATTCATACACTTTCCCTGCTAACCTTCCCCTCCAGCCCCCACCCCGAACAGCTCCTGATTGATGGCATGGGGGCACTTCATTTTCTGCCCTAGCTCTTCTGCCTTAACCATCCCTGAGCCCCCCTCACACTCAAGGCTCTCATTGAAGAGTATCTGGTGGCTTTCTGCCTGGTTCCCTCGCTCACCATGCCTTCTCCTCCTGCAGTGTCAGTGTCTGCCTAGTCAGCTCCTCTTTTCTCTCGCTCTCTTCCTAGTAGCACCTCCTCCATAAAGTCTTTCCTGTCTCCTGCCCCTGCTGCCCCAACAGAACCGACTTCTTCATTTACATGCCCTATAAATTTCCGTGACAGCCCATGTATGAGAGTGCCAAAATGGTCAAAAATTATTCCTTTTCCTCCAGGCAATATCTCCCTCTTCTTCCTCCCACCTTCCTCTCCCTGCCACTGATTCTGCTCAGGTCCTGTGATTTGCTTTGGCCAATGCAGAATAGCAAACATGTCACAGAAGCTTGTAAAGTGCATGAGCACTGAGCTTAGTCTCTCGTTGCTTTTCAGAACCCTGTGACTCGCATGTGAAGAAGTCCATGTTAGCCTGCTGGATGATGAGCGACACATGGCCTATCGGCCACTTGTATCGCATTGGTTGTGCCCGTCAATCAGACATCTATGTGATGTGAGAGATCTCACTCACATCACATAGGAGCTGACCCAGCCACCAGCTGACCATAAGACACACCGGAGCTCATCAGAGATCAGTACAGCTGGCTCAGTCCAGAACCATCCAGCTGAACCTCAGAATCATGAATTGAATAAATTGGGGGTGGTTTGTTACACAGCAAGTGATAACTGATACAACATATGTAACACTTGATTAAACTTATTCGTTTATATGACTGCCTATTCAATAGTGAGCCCTTGAGAGTAGGGATTGTGTTTTATTCATCTTTGGACCTTTAGCACCTGCCACTGGGTATGAAACATGGTAGAAGCTTGACAAATGTTGAGCTCAGTAAATGTTCCTTATGTTCCTAAATGAATTTACGTAGACACATTCTAATCAATTAACTCTTGATTAGGTGATTTGTTATACAAAGATGAAAGAGCACTTACTGCTTGCTTTTTTTAATCCTAAATTTCCAGATTTTGTTGTTTACAAAAGACCTAAGAATTGAGGGAGAATGGCCTCCAATGAGTTTGGTTTTGTGTGTCTATTTTGTCTGGCTACCCATGCCTCATATCATTGGGTGCTCCAACATCATTGAGCAGGGACATCACAGAAAATTCTGCTGCAGTCATTGGTGAATTGGCTTAGGAAGAACATTCCTCCACTTACTTCCTTCAGACCCCTGAATCCTTCCCTAGTATTGGCTCCCATCAGTTCATAAGCTCTTTGAGCGGGTGCCATTGGCTTTGGCTCAGACCCAGTCATCCCATAGAGCACTGCTGCAGGCCATTGCCCATCTTCCCTGTGTACCATGGACCACAGAGTGGACTTGATGCAACAAGTTTCAACAGCTGGCTCAGGTCCTATCATGCTTCCCACTGCCCCCCCCCCCCCCCCCCCCCCCCCCCCCGGTGACTCGACCCAGCTGGTCAAGATAGAGAGATGGAACATCCCAGTTCTGGCTCCCTTAACTTCACTCACTTAAGAAGTCAGAAGCAGCAAACTCTTGTTTTGAAGATGAGCAAATTTTATCTTAATTCCTTAGAACAACTTTATTTTCAGTACTATAGAAATTAGCTTTAAGAATATTGAGAAAAGCTTTGAATTTTGATGTGATTAGTTCAACTAGTTTCCTTCCTTCACAAAGGTATCTAAACACATTTCCTTATTGAATATGCACAAATGCTAGAACAAATGACGAGAGACATTTAAGTAATTTTCCTGGTAAAATGGAACTTGCAAAGCAAAGCAAAGAACAGGTTTATTGTAAATGTTCGCAGTAAGTATGAACTTCCATTGATTTAAAAGCCCTGTCTGAGATGGCTGACACAAGGAGGAAACAGCTAGGTTATGTTCACCTCAAACAATGAACGCATGTAGCATTCAAAACACTTTAATGGTTAACGGTCTCTTCCTCAATTCCTGCCCTCACCCACCAGAGATCTCTCAGTCTTCCTTGGCACAAATGTTTACACTGGCAACCATATATTTCACCTCTTCAGTGAGCTTCCATCCTCATCTCCTTAATCCCAACATACCCTTCCAACCAACGGCACAGGTATTAGGTGCCAGGTGACAAAGCCAAGTGTCTTCCACCTGATTCCGGCTTTGGCTGGGCCAGGTGTCCAACTCAGTCACCCTCACAGTTACCTCTAACATGGGTTTTGGTTCCAGCCTGTGATATGCAAGACCCTGTGCTGTGTAGAGTTCTGAGCTAAGTGTGTGCTGGGAAATCTGATCTAGGAAGACAGCCATGGGGGGTTTAAAGTTTTTTCTAGGACACTCGTCTTTGATTTACAGACACTTGCTCTCTAGTTGTTAGCACATGTCTCCCACTTTCAGGTTGTATAAGTTCTTTGATTCAAGGAGGGAGCCTTCCCATCCTCTACTTCTTCATACAACAATAACACAACAGATGACCACGTTTAATTAAAACTGTGCTGTCCAATCCGGTAGCCAATAGCCATGCGTGGTTGTTTAAATTAAAATTTAAATCAAATCAAATAAAAAATTCAGTTCCTCAGGCACATGAGCCATAGTTCAAGTACTCAATAGCCATCAGTGGCTATAGCTACCGTATAGGACATCACAAATAGAGAATATTGTCGTCATTGCAGAAAGTTCTATGGGACAGCATCGCTCTAGATATTTCAATAAAATACAGATTAATACAGCGAATTTGTGACAAAGGTATTGCAAGGGAAGAAGCAACAAAAGGTGGCAAGGTGGTATTACCCAGGGATCAGAAGCTGCTACCACCCCTGGGCTGGATTCCAGCCCACTAGCCCACTTTCCACTGATGGTGCTGGAACTGAGTGGGAGCCAGTGCCTTTAACACAATAGAGACACCACCAGAAGCAGAGGGCTTTTCTATTCTTCCCATTTTAGATTGGAGGATCTAATTAGAACACAGCTGGCAAGGGAGTTTGGGAAATGCAAAATGTAGTTTTCAGTCTTCCAGCCCCAGTGGTAAAGGCGTGATTGAGAGAGGGTAGATGGAGAGTCTGAGTATGGGTACAAAATATCTAGCACGTTAGTGTTCTGTAATTTCACTGCAGTAGCTCTGCGTGTGGATTTATTTTTGTTCGTCCTGCTTAGGACTCTCTGTACTTCCAAAATATGAGGGTTCATACCTTTAATTTGGACAAATTGTCAATCTTATCTCTTGAAACATGTCTTCTCTCCTGTAACAGTCTGACTCCGTTTTTGATGTTTGACCACTAAGAGCTTTGAAGCCACACTCCTATCTCTTCCCCTTCTGCTTCATACCTGGGCAAGCTGAGAAGAAAGCCTGAGAGCTCTCTTCTTTGGTACCAGCAGGAAGGTCAAACCACACAAGCTCTAGCCTGCTTACTGGAATCCTTACCCCACCCTCTAACCACCACGAAAACCTCCAATCAGTCTCCCTTCTCTCTTTTCTCCAGACATTTTTTCAGAATAGCTTGGGAAGCCTGCCCTGCTGTCCCAAGAAAGCCTCATTATAAGAGTAACAAACCTTTCAGACCATCTTGGCATGTGTGTGGCATCAGTTTTAACAGCTGAACCAAAATTGGAGTGGGAGTCAGTCCGTCCTGCTTCTGTGGGGGGCCACAACACCCCCTTTCTATTTTCTTCTGAAACGTGTATTAGATATGTGTTGACCTTCTCATTCTTTTCTCTATGTTTCTTAATCTCTTTTTGTCTCTGTGTGCCATTCTTGGTAATTTCCTCAGCTCTTCTAGCTTACAAATTCTCTCTTCAGGTGTCTCAGTTAATATGTTTAACATGTTCATTGAGTTTTAAATTTCGATAATTACATCTTGACTTAAAGAAGTTTGATCCTTTTCCAAATATGCCGGGTCAATTTTATAGTCATTCCTTTCTTATTTTTGAAAACTTTCATGTCTGTATTTTAAGCACTTATTTTATAGTCAATAGTTTAATAGTTGAAATTCTTAGAGGTCTAATTTTACTGTTAGCTATTTAAGACTATGGGGACACCCTTTTCTCCTATGTGGGGACTGTGATTTAGATGAGTAGCATATATTAGAGGAAAAATTTTATTTATTTATTTTTGTAAGGAAGATTAGCCCTGAGCTAACATCCATCGCCAATCCTCCTCTTTTTGCTGAGGAAGATTGGCCCTGGGCTAACATCCATGCCCATCTTCCTCTACTTTATATGGGATGCGGCCACAGCATGGCTTGACAAGCGGTGTGTCGGTGCGCGCCCAGGATCCGAACCTGCGAACGCTGGGCCACCGCAGCAGAGCGCGCACTTAACCACTGCGCCACCGGCCTGGCCACAGAGGAAAAATTTTGAATGGTTAATTTAAGCTAAAGGGAGATTTTTGGATAAAGGTGTTCTTCCTTTAAAAACTCTGATATCCCAAACCTCTCAAGTTGGAGATATTTAGAAACTTGAGAACAGTCTTTGCCTCTTTAAAAACACTATTTTCACCTTTGCAACAAATTTTATTATAACATGATATAAACTTCAATCGTTTCATATTAAAATTTCTGAAGGTGGTCAGCTCCTTATAAAAAGTTTCCAGGTAGGGCCAAGCTGCTTTCCACCTTCCCCTGGAGGGCCACCAGAAAGATGGAAGATTGTCATGGGGTTTTGGCTCCATATTTGGGGGAAGTAGCTTGGGATGAATGCTGGGCATGACTTTACCCTCATGGATGGTCACAGCTTGAAAGAGCTTATTCAGGAATCCATTCGGGTTCCTAGTTGGATGTGGCAGGGCATGGTCAAGCTTTCGTGGTCTCACGAGCAGCGTTTCCAGACAGATCCCGAACGTTGGCAGCCTGACATTCTATCACTGCTGCCTGGGAAATGAAAGCCAAACGGCCAGCGATCTTAGCGTAGTTCTCATTTTTCAAGCGCTTGTGAGTAGCCCGAAGGAAACTGAAAATCAGTTCTGGAAGACTGAGAGCTCTTGGGAAGCACATTTATTTTTAAAATCCTCTCGCTTTTTGCCAACTACCAGACTACCAACTATCAGCTACCAGAGGTAAGAGAAAAAAAAAAAAAAGTACAGTGAGTTTGGGTTGGAAGGAGGTATTATTTCAGAGCTTAGATTTTTCTGCAACCCAACATCAGCATTTCCCAGCCTATTCTAATAAACTTTTCAAAGTTGTAGCTTCTTGATGTGCTTGAGAATCAGGGAATCAAAACACAGCCTTTCTCACCCATCTAGTGTTGAGTCAGCTATGGTGTGATGGAAGAAGGGCAAGACCAGCAGATAAAGCTTGGGTTCTGCCACTTAATGGCTTAGGTTTGTCTCTTGATGTGACCTTAAGTTTCCTTGTCTATAAAACAGAAATAGTACCACCATGTTCACATGGGTGTTGAATAAACAGAAGAGTGCTGTGCCAACATTGTGGTGTGATCAAGAATGAGAAAGAATGCCATGTTTGGTAAGCGGGAAAGCTTAGGCATGGCGGTGGCTGAATATGGGCTCAATGGCTGAATATGGGTTCGAAGGCTGTCTGGGGTTTTTGCCAAGGCTGGCTCCTTAAGACCCCACAGTTCCTACTTCTCTAAAACAATCATTTAACGTCTCTTTCCTCCCAAATCTTCCATTCATACCCTAAAGGTTTACAGCCTGCGAGATGCAGAACTTATTCTGGGGCAAGGAGTGGGGGACACTATGGAGTCTTTGAAAGCAGACTAAATCATGGGTCCCAGCTTCTAAACATTGTCTCTGTTTACATCAAATAATACGTTAAGTACATTCATGGAAGGTCGTGTGAATGTATATAGACATATTAAAAATCAGATTCCTTTAAGAGTGGTAATGAATTCATAGTAACTTCTGATTATTTGACATCTCCTCAGTTATATCCTTAATGTGCTAGAGGATTGGTAGAATTTCACTTTAGGGAGACATTCTTATACTCAAAATGGTTGGGAGCTACTGAGACAGTTTATAATTGAGGATTCCACTCAGGACAGGGTCTTTCCTTACCGAAAGTCTACACCCTTCCCAGTGCAGTATCAGTGAAGGTCAGATATCCACATTTCCTCCAGTTCTCATTTTCTCAGCTGTTAGAGGGGAAAGAGCAAGGGCTTCATTTAAAACGTGTTTCTTTGTTTTCCAACTATGTAACCTTGCGCACATTACCTAAGTTCTGATTATTTCTTTTTGCTCAGAATATGATAAATACCCGCCTACCCCACAGAGGTGCAGTAAAGAATCAAGTGAGAACACATGGGAGGTGATTACCTCCTCAGTGAAGTAATCAATATTGACAAGGGCTAACATGCACGTCAGATGAACCCGACTTATTAACTCAGTTGAATTCAAGGAGAGAAATTGCAGCTTACTCATGGAATCTTCTTTGAGCAAGATAAATGCCTATCTCCTCTCAATCAACTTAGAAGTCAGAAGATTTCAAATGTGAAGGCCATCACTGTCATGGCCACGTCACGTCTCCAGTCAGGTGCTTCGTCGTCTGGAGGCTCAGCTTCCAACCAGCGTCTCCCAATTGCTTTCTACAACAGTGTTCTTGTTATTTTTCCTCTTTTGCCTCCCCTGCTTTGAAGGGGTTCTTTCACCAGAAAAACTATATTAATCATTCACTCCTCCAAATTGTTTGCCAGAAATGTCATATATATATATATATATATAATCTGGATAACATTTGACATACTGTAAAAGTAAATAATGTGACATTTTGGTGAACCTCAGATACATTTTCTGCCAGGCTGTTTGAAAAATAGGTAACAGCTTACTGGTTCCTATTTCTACCATTTTTACCTAAATGCTGGCTGCAAGCGAAAAGCTAGTTCTCACAACAGGCCGGAGATGGCAGGCCTCACCTGAGAAGCTCACTTCCCGCTGGACAACCAGACTCTCAGGAGCGCTGGGTAGGTAACTGTTACCTGCTCTTCTCCGTCCCTTTCAACTTCTTTTTGCTAGGCAGCATGTGATCCCATCTTCTGCCAGGAATAAAAGTCCCTGAGGGAGGCAGTCCACCCAGGATTGCTCACAGTTCTAGCCTTTCCAGAGGTACCTGGCGCCTCTGCTGAGGATCAACATGTAGGTGTCAGTGTTAAATGTCCTAACAAAATTGTATATCAAACACTTGAGCCACCAAGCTCGGCCTAAGCTTGGCCTTCTCCTAGCCAATATAATATTTATGGTCCCTAGGTTTGGCTGAGAACTGCCATGTGGATTTATCTGAAACAGCAGCAAACAGGTATGACTTATATTGATGTGGGACTTGTTCAGTCTGATTCTCTTCCCACCACCATTCTCTAAAGTTTTTCTAGGAGAAAAACAAAAATTTAAACCACATAGAAATTTTTCTTAGGTCTCAAAACAAAGAGAAGCTAATGTCCTCCCAGTCAAATAGCTTGTTTTTTTTCCTTGGAGACATTGTGAATCTTGAAACTGATGGGACTCCCCTTGTTTTCTAGGAAGCTCAGAGTCAAGTGTTTAGCCATCTTTGGCAACTGGGTAAGACACTGCAGCACATGTTTTAAGTAATAACACTACTCCTGGCTTCTTTGTATTTCCCAACTTCTTATACTCCTTCAGTCTGGAATTTCTCATTTACTTATTTTTCATCGTATTGTGTTGTATATATCTTTGAAACCTATCTTTTGAGGATAAGGTGAGAGGTAGAAAATGATCCAAATAATAATTATAACAGTTAATATTTCTAGAATTTTTAAGTGCCAAGGACAGTTATAAGCATTCATTCAATGCTCAACAGTGCCCTTATGAGGAAGCTACTATTATCATCGTCCTCATTTTACAGATGAGGAAACCGGGGACCAGAGAAGTTAAGTAGCTTGCTCAAGACTACACTGGTAGTGAGCGTTTGAGCTGGAATATGTACCCAGGTGTTCTGGCTCCAGACAGGGGACAGAATCATGTATGCATGCAGGGAGGGATGGATGAGGGGTTGGCGAGGGAACACTAGGTTTCTAACAGAACCTCAGTTATCCGTGTTGTTGTTATTTGAAGAAAGACCTAAAGTATGCGTGTGGGTGTGTAAGTATATATGCATAAGTATTTGTTAAAGTAATTAAACAAAGACGCCATTGGGCTGAGGTGGCTCTAATACCCTGGCAGCCTACATAAGCAAACCAAACCTAAGCCAGAGTCAATACACTTGAATCTGAAAAAAATAAAACTCAAGAACAAGCAATCACAAACAGCCAAGTAGTCTTTCCCAAATAAGGCAACTGCTTAAGCTATGGCCAATCAAATAATTGCTTTGCTTTGCTTCTGCATCTTCTCTATAAAAACCTCTCCCCTAGCTCCCATTGGTGGAGCGCTCCTAGCCACTGTCAGCTTGGTGCTGCCCAATTTGAATGGACGTATGCTCAAATAAACTCTTGAAAAAAAAAAATGTTAATGTGCCTCAGTTTACCTTTTTATAATAAAAGCCTGGTGTGATAGGATGTTAATTCTTTAAGAGATTCAAAATAATTTTGACTTCCACACATCAAGAAGGCAGCTGAGTTTGTGTTCTGTGCTCTGGGTTCTCCTACTCCATGTTGCACTGGAGGCAGGGAGTAGTTTCTTTCTGTTTTAGGGACTCCCCTGAACACAGTCTACAGGTGATGTTTGGGAGGCAGAGGCTAATAAGGAGAATCAAGGACACTGATGTTGCAAGCCAAAGACTAGTTGGGAGAGGAGAGGCAACTTCCCTGAGCTTGGGAAGGGGATGGAGATTTGAGGATGCTGGGAGTGGCAGAGACTTGCTCACGGGGTCCAGGTGCAGCAGGGCTGTGGGCTGCCTGTCGAGGCTGTGCAGAAAAGCTCTGTTGGGTTGGAAGCAGTGGGGTTTCAGGGACTGGCCTGTGGTCAGTTTGGGGACTCCTCTTCAGGGCATTAGCTCCCGTCCTGTGGGGCCAGGTCACCAGGAACATCATGTAGCATGGCGACAAAGACCACTACGGTCTGTGGACTGAGACACTGGCTGCTCTCTGTGCATCTGGTAAATCTCCGGGGACAATGGCCACCACGGTCTGTGGACTGGGACCCTGGCTGCTCTCTGTGCATCTGGTAAATTCCCAGGATTCTCCTCCAACCTGAGGCGGGCAAGTGTGAGAAAGAGGCTGAAGTCCCTCTACCCAGAAGTCAGAGTAAATTTGACATGGAAAAACTAAGTAGGTGTCATTTCTTATACTGATTTTTTGTTGTTGTGAGGAGGATCAGCCCTGAGCTAACATCCATGCTAATCCTCCTCTTTTTGCTGAGGAAGACCCACTCTGAGCTAACATCTATTGCCAATGCTCCTCCTTTCCCCCCCCAAAGCCCCAGTAGATGATTGCATGTCACAGTTGCACATCGTTCTAGTCGCTGTATGTGGGATGCGGCCTCAGCATGGCCAGAGAAGCGGTGCGTCGGTGCGCACCCGGGATCCGAACCTGGGCCGCCAGTAGCGGAGCGGGTGCATTTAACCGCTAAGCCATGGGGCCAGCCCTCTTATACTGATTTTAAAAAGAGAGAGAGAGTGAGCTATTTGTGGGGTTTCTTTATTTTTACTGAATTCAAAACTACAACTCAGTTTTGTCAATGCAAATAATCCATAATCAATCTATAAACCAAAATTTGGGGTGAGTTTATTGTGCACTAGGTCTCAGGACTATAGCCCTGGGCCTTCTTTCCCCAAGGAAGGAAGGCACCAAAGAAGTAGGGTGTACAGAGTGGTTACATACTGTCTTGGAACAAAGGCTATACATCACATATGATAGGAATGTTCCTTTTATAATAGACATGAGATTGCTTTGCTGGGGCAGCAGGTCAGCGGTCACAAGGTGAGCACAGCAGGTTGGTAATTGATCCTTAGTTCCCAGGAAGAGATGCTTATCCTTAAGGAAATGCTGATATAGGGGGGAAGCCACATCCCTGGCTTTAAGGGCATCATTCTTGTCTTTGGGACATTGTAAATGTTTAAAGCAGATGTGCGGTGCATGCTCCATAGGCCACGTCAGGCCCTTTTGGAGAAACAAGGTCAGGCCGAATTAGTTTTAAACCAAATGGCTTCCTCATGTACTCCAACACATCCTATTGCCTTTCATTTATTTGTCAGCTTGATTTAGAGGAATAGGTAATCAGATTAGATGATTTGGCCCTAAGAACCTGGGATGTGCCACCAAACAGAGAGGGAGGGGAAGGGAGAAGAGGAGCCTCTTCTCTTAAGGGGTTTCAGAGCAAGCTGGCAATGCAGGCGTGGAATTTTCCAATTTGATTCTGTTTAGAAGCCAGAGGAGAGGCTCCTGAGGGGTTTTCAACTGGATGAGGCCGAAGCCCAGTGCTCGGCTGGGGAGAGGAGAAAGGCTAAGCCAGATGAAGGCTGAGTGGAGGGGCTTTCCTCAGCCAATTCAAGCGGATACGTGTCATGATGTGAAAGGGGAGAAAGGATTCCATTGTTAAAACCAAGCTTGAAAGCTGCTGTCACTTGGCATCCCCATCCACCAACAGGGTGTGCTGTGCCAAGTACTGTTCTAGGCTTCGGGGACACAGTAAACAAGACAGAGGTGAGACACAGATAATCGTTAGATAATAACGACAAAATATAGTGGCAGGAAAGTTCTATGAAGACAAGTAAAGAAGGGTCAGGAGTGATGTGGAGGGGAGGAGGCTGCTATTTTAGAAAAGGTCATGGAGAAGCCTTCTTGGGGGAGATATCTGAGCAGAGAACTGAGAGAAGTGAGAAAGTGACCCACACAGAGATCTGGGGCCAGGTTTTCAGGCAGAGGAAACAACAAATGCAAAAGCCCAGACAGAATCGTGCTTGGCATGTTCACAGAGCAGCAAGAGGCCAGTGTGGCTGGAGAATAGAGATGGAGAGAGAGGCAGGGAAGTCGAGGAGGGGCCAGGGGCCTGAGTATATTAAGATTTTGGAGTTTATTCTAATTGTGGTGTGGAACCAAAGGAAGCGCGACAAAGGTAATATGATCTGATATCATAACTGGACGGGTCCCTTCTTCTCTAGGGAGAATGGACCATGGAGCAGGAGGGGGAGGAAAAATGGAGCAAGGAGGGGGGCGGCTCGGTGGCATAGTGGTTAAGTTCGTGCGGCCTGGGGTTCGCAGGTTGGGATCCCAGGTGCAAACCTACACACTGGTCATCAAGACATGCTGTGGCGGCATCCCACATACAAAATAGATGAAGATGGGCACAGATGTTAGCTCAGGGCTAATCTTCCTCAGCAAAAAAAAAAAAAGAAAGAAAAAAAATGGAGCAGGGAGATCCGTCAGGACATTGCAGTGTCCGGGAGAGCATGAAGTGGCTTGGTAGAATAGAGGGGGTGCAGGAGGGGAGAAAGGATGACAGAATTTAATGCTGGATTACATATGGGGTGTGAAAGAAACCGAGGCATTGGATCTGAACTTAATGCTACCAGGATCAGAATACTGGAGGGAGAAGATTGGGGTAGGGTACCCAGGGCTGACATGTTAAATCTGAGGCACCCAATAGAGATCCAGGTGGGCCATGGGTCTATGAGCCTGGAGTTCAGGGGAGAGTCCAAGGGGGGAGTTTCATTTCCAAAGCCTTCAGCACATAGACGGCATTTATAATCATGGCACCAGTTGAAATCCCTCAAGAAATGGGGGTAGATAAAGAGAGCTGAGTCCTTGTGTAATCCCAAGCTTAGAGTTTAGGAAGAGAAGAAGGAACCAGCAAGGGGGCTGAAAGGGAGCAGCCAGTGAGGTAGGAGAATCAGGAGAGCATGGAGTTGGGGGTAGCCAAGAAAAGAAATGTTTCATGAAGGAGGGAGGGTGCGACCAAGTCAAATCTCCTGAGAGCAGAGGAAGTGCATAGAGAATGAGCTATTGGATTTCCCAACGTGGAGGTCAAGGGTGACCTCAACAAAAGCCTATTTAACGGGTGAACAAAAGCCTGACTGAAATGAGTTGAATAGAATGGGAAGGAGAGGGTGGAGACGATGAGCATAGCCCTCCAGAGCTTTGCTGGAAAGCAGCTCTGAAGAATGTGTCTGGAGCCAAGAGGAATGTGGGGTCATGGAAGGGTTTTTTTGTCTTTAACATTGGAAATATTTCAGCATGTTCACATGTTGATGAGAATGATCTACTAGAGAAGGGAAAGCCTACAGTGGGCAGAAGTGTGGGAGGAGGAATGAGTGCCGGAACAAAGTCCAGCTGCGGACAAAAGATGGCAGGGGGCTCCAACGCACAAGGGGTGAGGGGGTGCTTCCCTCTCTCAGTAGCACAGACAGGACAATCTCAAGGCAGGAAGACTGTAGAGTCAATGGGGTCTGGTGCACATGGATGGGTAGAGCTGGCAGTGGGAGCATGGGAGTTTCTCTTCTGATTGCTTTTCTTTTCTTGGTGTGATGAATTCAAGATCGTCTTCTGAGAATGGGGAGAGGGAGAAGGCACGAGGATTTTGAGAAGAGAGAAACTATGAAATAGTTCTCTAGGACAGAGGGAGAGTGAATAGACTAGGGAAATGAAGTACTGGGAGCCCGCTAGAAATGTACAGTCATAAATGTAAAGCAAGACAAAGTCAGGTTGGTTGTATGTGTTTCTAGAGCTCAGTATGGGCCCAAAGTGGGCAAGGGATGGGATATAACTAGTACTGGAGTATGGTGTGCAAGTTGGATGAAAGAGCAAGGGAGTCTAGAGTGATCAGAAAGAAAGGTCATGAATTCATGAATCCTCACTTCCCTTCTTATAGCTTGAGGAGCCCGAGAAACAGTGAAAAGGTGACAGGTCAATGGGCCAAAAGTGGTTGGAGTGGAGAGAGTAGAGGGAAAGATAAGAGTTGGGATTCAGGGAGTGGAGCCCTGTGGGCCAACTTAGATCCTGCTTCAGTTTGGGGTGAGGTGTGGGTGAGGGAGACTGTCTTATCTGGGGCAGGAGAAGCTCTAGATGTGCCCTTCAATCCTGTCAGACAAGGTGAGGCCAAGAGCATTCCCTGAGGCGTTCCACTTCATGTTTATTTTATAGCAATGCAAGTCCTGTACCATGGCCTAATAAGAACAGTGAACACTGGGCACCGACCACATGCTGAGCGCTGTTCTGAGTGTTTACATGAGTTAAATCATTGACTCTCTACAACAACCCCATGACGTTGTTGTCCCCATCTTACAGTTGAGAAAACTGGCAAAAGAGATTAACTGGCCTTTACACATGTTAATTCTTGTGTATAAGCCATGATCATTTTTGGCTTGAAGTGGTTTTAGAGTGTTGACGCTGCACAAAGCTGTCTCCCTGTGTGTAGCAGAGGGGTAGGCTGCTCATTTTGGGGAAAATTGCACCAATGAGATAAGGATCCTGTGCTTTGGAAAATACCACATCTTTTTTCTTACATTTTAAGAAATGCCCTCTTTGTTGGCCTTAGGATTACTGAGTTGATTTTGAATATATCAGCTTGACAAGGTTGGGTTATGGCAATGGTTTCCAAGGAGGGCAGGGATGGCCCCTAGGGGACATCTCAGAAATTAGTGAGAGTTTTTGGTCACCTCCGTGACTGGATGGGGAGACGGGCACTGCTGGCATTCGTGGGTTCAGGAATTCTAGCTGTTCTACAAGGCATAGGACTTTCACATAGCTGTAAAAACTCCTTAAATGTAAGCATACATTTTTGTCCAGTTTTAACTGAATTTTTCTAGGAATACACCAGATTTTCTAGGAGAACAATTCTCTTTTAAATTTAGGGAAGATTGTACTTTGTTTTTATTGGAATTTTACCAAGTTGTTCACTATTTTAGAAAATTGTCACTCTGCCTGTAATATTTCAGTTACCAAAGCAACATCCAGTATTAATCTTCCTTTGTATCAGTTGTACACACAGTGATTCTACTTGTGTATAGACAAATATATTTATTTAACTCATATTTCAATGTGTCAGAAATAAAGAAAAATGAATGTTTTTCATTAGAAATCTGACTAGTTGATTATGTATCCTAGTATAGGTACATTGGAGGCTTTACATATTGAAAATATATTATTCTACTTTGTAGTTAAGGCACTATGTCAATTTTTAAAAAATTGCTCTGTTTGTAATTATGTTGCCTACAAACTTCATTTCAGAATAGTAAGGAGGATATACATGATATCTGTTACCTAAGGGATGTAGGGTCTGGCAGGGTTGAGAACCACTGTGGGAAAGGAAAACCAGGAAAGAGATTATTGTCACACTTGGGCTGAGGTGGCGGAGTACTCCAGGAACTTGTTGGCACAGAGAGAACACAAGTGTGATTTGGAGCAAAAGAGAGAACTGTGCAAGGGAGGAACCCAAAAAAGATGGGCAAGACAGTTGGAATGCAGAGTTGGAGAGGCCGAGGGAGCCATGATAATAGAAGCGAGGACTGTCTGCTACAAGACCTTGTAGGGTCTATTAAAGGGTTTGGACCACCTTAAAAACTCATTGAGAGCCATTGATAGATTTAAACAGGAGAATGATGAAGTTTTCATGCTAGGAAGAGCTCAATATGTAGAATGAACTAGAAGAGAATGAGATTACAGTAATTCCACAGGAGGCTGTGCAGGAATCTAGAAGTGAGATTATGATGGTTTGGATTAGGGTATAGGCAGGAGAAATGCTGAGATGTGCAAGAAGAGATTCCAGAAAAACTCAGGAGGTAGTGATGCCGGCCCTGATGTCACTTCCCCTACAATACACTCAGCATAGTGGGATTAAAACCAAAAGAACTCGTTCCCTTTCCCTGCTTCTCTAAGTTACATTCACATGTAAACATTGGTTTTTTAAACCTTTGTATTCCTGAACTTCGCAAGGCAGATAGATGTTACAAATTGGTAAAAGCCCAGGCGGCCTCATGCTGGGCTCACACTGAAGTTTTAGCTAATTGCCAGTTCTTGAGGATTGTTACAGGGAAACTGATATCCAGAGAATATCAAGATGCTGAAGTGTCCCAGACCCCAACTCCTTGGCTTCCTGGCACCAGAATCCACCCTCCACCACGGAGGCAGATGACCAAGGACACCTACCTGTGGATTCCCTTATCTCGCCATCCTCCTCCCTGCCAGCAGCCTCACAAGGCCAAATGCAGGCTGGTGGGAAAGCGCCGACCAACAAGGCCACAGGCTCCCCATCCCTACAAGCAGCTTCATTCCTCGCAAACTTTAAAACCCCTTTGCCTACCATCTTTTGGAGAGATGGGGTGAATTTGAGGGCTCACTCTCGTCTCCTGGCTGATGTCACCTGAACTAAAAACTCTTTCCTTGCCATAAGCCTGGCATTCCAGTTTTCATTTGGCCCCTCTTGTGTGGTGGGTAGAGAAACTGTGTTTGTATCTGGGTAATAGTAGAACAGGCAAGACTCGGCAATTTCTATGAGGAGAACCCTGCAACCTGAAGCTCCAGCTCCTTGTCTCTCAGCATAGCAATTCTTCAGAAGGAAAGTACAGACCAGCCAAATCTGCTCAAATTTGAGCACCTTTTACAATAATCAGATTTATTGAGATACAATATTGAAAGCAGATAATTGACATACAATAAACTACACATTTAAATGTACAATTTGATAAATTTTGACATTTGTATACCCCAGTGAAACCATCACGGCTATCAAAATAATGAACACATCCATCACCCCCCAAAGCTTCCTCATAATCCTTCCCTTTTGCCCCTCCATATACTCTTCCCATCTGCAGGCAACCACTGATAGGCTATCTGTCATTATAGATTACATTGCATCTTCAAGAATTTTACATAAATGGAATCATACAATATGTATTCTTTTTGATCTGGATCCTTACAAAGATTCATCCATGTGGTTGTGCATAACAATAGTTCATTCCTTTCACTGCTGAGTAGTATTCCATTATATGGATATACAACAATTTATCTACTTATCTTTTTTTGTGTGTGTGAGGAAGATTGGCCCTGAGCTAACATCTGCCAATCCTCCTCTTTTTGCTGAGGAAGACTGGCCCTGGGCTAACTTCTGTGCCCATCTTCCTCTACTTTATATGGGACGCCGCCACAGCATGACTTGATAAGTGGTGCATTGGTGTGCGCCCGGGATCTGAACCGGCGAACCCCGGGCCGCCGCAGCTGAGCGCACGCGCTTAACCGTCCATGCCACCAGGCAGGCCACTTATCTACTTATCTTTTGATGAGTATTTGTGTTGTTTTTAGCTTTTGGCCATTGTAAGCATTTGTATACGAGTCTTTGTATGGACATATGCTTTTTTTCCTCTTAGGTAAATGCCTAGAACAGGAATAGCTGTATCACATGGCAGATAGATGTGTGTTTAACTTTCTAAGAAACTGCCAAAGTGTTTTCCAAAGTGGTTGCACCATTTTACGTTCCTGCCAAAAGTGTATGAGAGATTGAACTGCTTCACTCCCTTGTCAACACTTGGTATAGTCAGCCTTTTAAATTTTAGCCACTCTTAACAGGTGTATATTAGCTTGATGTGGTTTAATTTGCATTGCCTTAATGAGTAATAACACGGAGAGATTTTTGTGTGCTTATTTGCTGTCCATATATCCTTTTTGGCGAAGACTTTTGGCCCATTTTTTCATTGGGTTTTTTGTTTTCATAACAAGTTTTGAAAGTTCTTTATATATTCCAAATACAAGTCCTTCATCAGATACATGATTTTGAAAAATTTTCTCCTAGTCTGTGGTTAATCTTTTTGTTCCCTTAACAGTGCCTTCCAAAGAACAGAAATTCTTAATTTTGATGATTTCTAATGTATCATTTTTTTTCTTTATAGATCCTGTTTTTGGTGTTGAATCTAAGACCTCTTTAACACAAAGTCACAAAGATTTTATCCTTTGTTTTCTCTGAGAAGTTTTGTAATTTTAGGTTATATAGTTAAGTCGATGATCCACTTTAAGTTAATTTTGGTTTTTGGTGTGAAGTATGGCTCTATATTCTCCTTCTTATTCCTTTTTTGCATATAGATATCCAATTATCCTTTCTACACTGAATTGCATTCTCACCCTTGTTGAGTATCAGTATATGTATGGGTCTATTTTTGAACTCCTCCCCTCCTCCTCTCCTTCCCTCCTCTCCTTCTCCCCTCTCCCTCCTCTCCCCTCCTCTCCCCCTTTCATTGAGCTTCCTAGGATCAGAACCTCACAGGCAGCCAGCTGGGAAGGGAGTGAGAGTAATTTGTTTGCAGATCCCAATCCTCTACAGCACAGCAGAGCTCTGAAGGGTGGGAATGGGGAAGGAGAACAGTCAATGACCGTCCACCACAAATCTGACACAGTTGTGGCTAACATCCTGGAATTTATCCTAATTTCATTTTTATGGTGAAACTGTTTTAGGTGTTGTAATAATGCTATATTTCCAATTTATATGTGTCTTTTTCTATATTACATTATATATGGTATGGAAAATGTTTATGATAGTCTTCATGAACACCATTTTTCAAGACTATATAGAACTCCAGTGAAACACTGAAGTAGTATTTCACAAAATGTGGTCTAAGGGCCACCAGTTTCAGGATCACCTGAAACAGTTAGGCAAAAGATAGATTGTTGAGCTCTACCTCGCATCTACAGAACCAGAATCTCTGGGTATGGGATCTGGAATTTGCATTTTAACACTCTCCATGTAATTGTTTTATATACCAAGGTTGGTGAACCACTCCTTATGAAACCTAGGAAAGCTTAAATACTAAGTTATCCTTCAAATCAAAAGCTATGCTATCTTTCCATTTTGTTTCTTGTCCTAGAAAATCGTTGCTGAAATCCAATAGCCACCTAGTTTTCTGGGAAAACAGCTCTCCCCGTGATCACGGTAACCAAAATTTTCCCCTAAATGTTTCTTTCATAGCATATGCCTTACTGGGTTCTATAGTCCTCAAGGTTCCAAAACTTCCAAATGTTTTCACTGTAGACATCATCTCAGCGTCTAGTCATACCTGCAGCTCCCACCTCTTAATCATCTTCCAGCTAGTCTCGAAATCGATAGAGGCTGGCAGCCATGCCATTATCTCTTGTAATAACACCCCAGCACATTTTTTCTTTTCTTTCTTTGTAAGGCAAGTAAGCAGGGAATGGGAGGCAACGAAAAGAAAGGAAGGGGAGATAAGTGCAGTTTCTCACTAACTGAGAAACCGTACACCAGCACATCTTAGAAAGATAGTTGCCTAAAGATCAAATATAAACCAAATTTGGAATATGGAATTTCAGATTATTTGCCAGCAGCCATGGACTGCCAAGTTTAATAATAGCTCATTAAAATTGCTCTTTTAACCACTCAGCTGAATCTTTATACACGGGCCTTTGTCTTACAAAGAAATGAAATTTTGAGATTAGCCTATTATATGAATCTACTTGTCTGCTCCCCTGGGACAAGAAGAAAAAGTGGGCTAATAGCACCCTTTCTATATTCAGATCCTATAAAGCAAAGACTCACAGTCACCAAACTTTAAAGCCAGCTGTAGCTTTTCCAGCAATTTGTGCAAGAGTCATTAATATCAGGCATTTTGCTTAGAAAAATGCCTGGGTAAAGGAACGGTCATGTCCTATGTGGCAACACAGGGGAGAGCAGGCACAGCTCCGCTCATCACAAGAGCACCAGCCACAGCCCCACGGTGAAGGAGTCCAGGACATCTCATAAGTCAGGGGCACCAACATACAACTAGTTCTACAACTGGGAACTTCAAAGACAGCCCTATTACGAAGCATGTGGTAGAGAGGTGCATGTTGTGCTGAGACTATGGAGGGAAGCAGCAGTGAGGCCGTCCTGGGGCCAGCCGAGGGGACAGGGCTGGAAGCCATGGGTACCAGGCCATTTGAGACCAAAGAGACAGCAAAATTTGATGCCCAATAAACAGATATTCCCAGGGAGCAGACTCCAACTCACAGTGGACTTTCTCATGTCAACAAGGCTGAAGCCTGAGACCTAGTGTCCAGTTAAGTGGAGCCCCACGTCACATCGGAGCCCAACAGAACCAGTAGGAATGCTCCATCTTGCATCAACTGCTGTCACTTTTGGTTCCCCAGGGCTATGGCTGAAAGTCACAGTCTGTGGGCTAGGAAGTACCATCTTGCATGGACTGAATTGTGTCCTCCCTAAATTTATATGTTGAAGCCCTAACCCCCAATGTGACTGTACATGGAAGTAACAAGCCTTTATGGAAGCAATTAAGGTTAAATGAGGTCATAAGGGTGCGGCTCTGATCCAATAGGTTTAGTGTCCTTACAAAAAGAGACACCAGAGAACTCGTCGCTCCACCACATGAGGACACAGCAAGAAGGTGGTTGGCCGTCTGCAAGCCAGGAAGAGGGCCTTCATTATGAACTGAATCAGCCAGCACCTTGATCTTGGACATTCCAGCCTCCAGAACTGTGAGAAAATAAATGTCTGCTGTGTAAGCCACCCAGTGTATGGTATTTTGTTATGGCAGCCCAAACAAACTAAGACACATCTCTCGCTCCTCTTTTCCCTGCCCCCACCCACCAAAGATCCCTAAATATAGACATTTGGTCCAATCCACAGACTAAGCAAGGATAGGACTCATATCCCTCAGGGAAGGTAGGAGGGGTGCAGTAGCTTTTGTTGGCAATCAGAATAGGAAAGTTTATCATCTGACTTAGCAATTCCATTCCTAGGTATACATCTTACTTAAATATACATATTCCAAGAGATGATGCTGAAATTGTGTATAGCAAAATAATTTGTAATAGCAAACACAGCCCAAATGCCCATCAATAGGAAAATTGGTAAATTGTGGTATAAACATATAGTAGGATATTATACAACAATGAAAACAAATAGTCACTGTACATATTAGCAGTGATGAATGTCATATAATGTTGAGTTTAAAAGGCACATCCAAAGAATATATATGACATTGTTTCATTCATCCAGGACTTTAAGACCAAGCAACACATTGTATATAATTGCAATAATTGGAGAGGAAAACAAGGGAATGATGAACACAACATGCAGGTTAGAGGTTCTTTCCAGATGGAAAGAAGAGAGGGGTATACACAGGGCTTCAGTGGTGTTGGGAATTGTTCTATTTCTCAAGCAAGGTAGTGATTGTCCGTGTGTTACTGTTTTTTTCTTTTTTGCATTTCAACATCTCTGAAATTAGGAATCTAATAATCTTATAATCTCTGTCAGCCAGGTGACAATTGTCATGTAATTGTCATTTCCTTAGATATGCCTTAACCAATTTATTTCCTTTTCATGTAGGCACAAAAGTAACACGGAACAAAAATCTGTCTAAGTCTGAACGACTTCATTGAAGAAGTGAAAAATAAAAATTCCAAGTGACAAAAAAATATCCCAAGCCCCTCATTTGTTCAGGCTTCTTCAAGGCACTGGAAGGGGCTCCAGCAATGTGTTCACATGGATTGTATGTCTTCTTGTGAATGTTTGTGAAAGTAGGCTATTTTAACCACAGTCAATTAAGATCACTGTTGCCTTCTACTCCAGCTTCCCCTCAGTCACACTGATCCTCCACTTCTCTTTGTCAGATGGTATTGGAGCAGTCATGCATATTTTGGGAACCTGGCTAAGGGAAAGCTGAATGGGGGTGTATTATATACGTTTATGTATCTGCAGTTATTTCCATGCACAGTATTGCTGGCCATCCAGGGCGGAAAGGACTTGCAGGAATACTGCCATCGGCCTCTCACCCAGTGATGTGACATGAAGTTGCAGGGCCAGAGAACACAATGTAATATGACTGTCATCTCTGGAGCTCTGGCCTTGGAATGAGGTTCTGGAAGAATAGGGGCTTGATGTACACAAGCCGGAAGTTAGTCTATGACAACATATAGACATGTCAGACAGTTAACACAAATATTATGTTATTTTTCTAGATTTTGTGATGTTTGTTGTATTTGTCAGCTTTTTGAACTTGGCAATTTGTAACTATTTCTTTTTCCATTCTAAATAAATGTTCATGTTCATGCCTACTTTTATATTCATAATTTTGTATTTTTTTTAACTTTCTATTTTTTATTTGGTCAAAATGTCATCATAATATTTATACAGGCCAATCTCTAGACAACACAGAAATTATACTTTAGTTCTCCCTTTTTTGTATGTTTACATTGTATCACTTAAATTATAAGGACAGGAAATGTAGAATAATAAAATTACTATTCTTGCCATATCACAGCCAATGTCATTTCAAAAAACATTTATTGAATGCCTATTCTGTGTAGGCATTATTCTAGGAGATAACATCTCATTTAATCCCTAGAATAACAGTTCTTAAAATCCATCAAATGGGGTCTCAGGACGCCTTTACACTCTTTTTTTTTTCTTTTTCCCGATAATCTTTTTTCTAGTTTTATTGAAAAATAATTGCCATACATCACTGTATAAATTTGTCATACAGCACAATGGTTTGATTTACATATATTGTGAAATGATTACCACAATAGGTTCATCTAACATCCATCTTCTCATGTAGATACAATAAAAAGAAGAGAAAGAAAAAAGGAAAATAAATTCTCTTTTTGATGAGAACTCTTAGGATTTACTCTCTTAACAACTTTCCTATATATGATACAGCCGGGTTAGCCATAGTCATCATGTACATTACAGCCCTAGTAGTTATTTATCTTATAACTGGAAGTTTGTAGCTTTTGACCATCTTCCTCCATTTTCCCCTCTCCCCATCCTCCTCCTCTGGTAACCACAAGTCTGATCTCTTATTTCTATCAGTTTGGGTTTTGTTTTTGTTTTTTTCCAGATTCCACATATAAGTGATGTAGTCTTAAAGAGGACCTCCAAGAGTGAATGTGTTTTGGGCCCCACAAAACTTATCTGCCCCTAAATAAAAGTTTATCAGAGGATTCTCACTCCCAATTTTGTGTCACTACCACTTCATCCCCACCCTCCTCTTCATCCCCACCCCACCACCATATTAGCTATTTCATTAATTTCTGATTTCTTCTTTCCGTGATTCTTTTTGCAAAATTAAGCAAATATGAATATAATTTTGTGTTCTTATTTAACCCTTTATTTTACACCAAAGGTGGCATGCTTATATTCATTATTCTTACGCAAAAAAATTTTTTTAGGTTGTCAAATCTATCATTTTTTTATTTGCTTTTCTGGATTTTAAGTAATAGTCATCAAAGTTTTTTTTTCCATTTTTAGGTTATAAAGAAATTATCCCACGCTTTCTTCTAGTACTTTTAGTTTTTAATTTTTAATCTGATATACACTAAGTATATATCCAATTTTATCTCTTTTCAAATGGCTGTCCAATTGTCCCAACACTATTTACAATAAAAAGCCCATCTCCTTCCCCCAGCACATTGAGATGCCATCTAGAGCATACACTAATGTTTGTGTGTCCTTGGCTATTTCCAGACTTGTTCTGAACTTGCTGCTCCATTGATCTATTTGTCTATTCATGCATCAATACCACATTGTTTTAATATCTGGTAGGCCTAGCTATCCCCTCAGTTTGCCATTCTTGTTGTTTATTTTATCGCAACTTTAGAATCAACTTCCCCAGCTTCAGAAAATAACTTCTTGAGTTTTTAAACGAAGATTATGTTAATTTTAACACATTAATTTCGAGAAAATTGACATCTCTGTGATGTTGAGTCATCCTATCCAAAAATGAGGGATTTCTTTCCATTCATTCAATGTGACTTTTGTATCTTCAGGAAGGTTGTGTAATTTCTCCCACGTAGGTTTTTGTGCATGTCTTGAATTTATTCCTGAGTGCTTTTTTCTTTTCTGTTATTACTGTAATTAGGGTTCATTATATCTTCTAATTTCTTATTGTAAATACAGACTAAGGCTACTTTTTGTATGTTAGTTTTATATCCTGCTCTGATACTGAATTCTCATATTGTTAATATGAATTTAAGACTTGATTCTCCCGAGGTTTTCCAAGTACGCTATCATATCAAATCATCCACAAATAGAAATAATTTTTTCCATTTCGTTTCTTTTCTAATTCTTATGGCTCTAATTTTTTCTCCTGAGCCCTAATTACTTTCTCTCTAGAGCCAAGAGTGATGGAATGATGGCCAGAGGTCTCTGGGGAGGTGGGAGGGACTGTGATCTGGAGCACAGGAGGAAAGAGCAAGTCTTTGACAAAAGTAGGAGAGGCACATTTCTTGCAGAGAGAAGGCCATACAGTTCGAGGCTTTGGCTTGTTAATCTCCCCTGGAGAGAGGGATCATGTAATGGAGGTGAGTCTTGGTCTCAGGAAATAGCTAAGGCTGGGAATAAGGAAACGGTATAACGGCACCTACACTACTGCTGTGGAGGACGCAAAGCTTAGCACAGGGCCAAATCCACCCGGAACTAGTCTGGGTCCTGATTTCGGTGGTGAGACCAGGAAAAACTCATTCAGTTCACTGCCAGATAAATGAATAAACAAATATTTTAAGAGGCCTATAATTCTATGGGCAGGGGTTAGGTAAATCTTAAGGAGCCTTATAAATTATTAAATGAAAGCTCCTTGCCCTCAAGGAATCATTTATGCATATTAGCAACATCAGAGGATCTTTAAGAAAATATCAGTTTCAGGCTCCATCTCCAGGCATTTAATTTGACCGGGGATGGAGCCCCGGGGTAGCTGCAGTTTTTGAAATCTCCCAGGTGGTTCTAATGCGTAGCCAAAGTTGGGAGTCCTAAGCTTACCCCACAGACGTCTGGCTCCCTATTATCTGTCTGCTTGGTTGCCAGAAGGCGCCAAGTTAGCCCAGGTGTCCAGGGAAGGATACTTCTTTCTTAACTCACATTCGGAGTGCTCCCCAGACAAAAGCCTGGAGCCCAGCACCTGCATTTTACACGTTCAGCCTCTGCTGATTTTCACTCAGCGCCTCCCTCCTGTGTGCCCCAGACAGCGCTAAGCACTTTTGCAAAAATGGATCGCCTCAGGCTCAACCAGGTGCAATGACTCTCACCTTTCTGGCGTTTTTTCTGTCGTGATCCCTGTTGTACACGCAGAGCCTAGAATAGTGCCTGGTACATAGTAGGCTCTCAATAAACATGTCTTCCTAATGAATTGCCTTATCGGATGCTGAAATGATAGTGAATTCGAGGTGGCCCTGCAACATTTTTCATTGTAACGTCGGATCACCGAAACTCTATTTCTGACTTCCGGGGCCGAGATCTCTTTTCCACGCCCGGCCTGCGGCTGGAGAAGGCGCATGGACACCGCAGACTCTCCCCCAGCCGGCCCCGCCGCTCCAACACCGAAAGCCTGCCCTAATAAGGCAGCGCCCGGGATTGGCTCCGGGTCACGTGAACGCCGAGGCTGGACACGGTGGGCGTGTCCTGCCTCGCTCATGCGCACATCTCCCGCTCCGGCTCCTGAGGAGCCGACGCCGACTCCGAGGCCTCGCTTCCTCCCTGGCCCCGCCCCGCTCACTCCTGGGGGGCGGGGCGAAGGCCGCGCCGGGAGAAGAGGCGGGGCGGCGGCTGCGCGCGTGCGCGGAAGAGAGCTGAGGGGCTGGGGTGCCGGCCGGCCTGGCTTGAGCGGTTTGAGACAAGATGCAGGTGAGCGAGCCGGGGGCGCGAGGTCTGGAGGCTGCAGCCATTCGTTTACCCCGTTGGGTCCGCGCCGGCGGCCGACTGTCTGGGCCGGGCTCGCGGGAAGCGCCGGGCGCCACAGGCGCTGGGGAGGCCACGCGGGTCGGAGTCGGCGCAGGCGCAGTGCGGGAGGGCGGGCGTGGTCTTGCCGGGACCTGCGGGCTGGGCGTCCCCACCCCTGTGTGTCCCACCCTCGAAATCTCAGTCCTTTGGGGCTACCTCTCCTTGAAATCAGATCCCGTGGGGCCTGTGAAGGACTCGCCGATCCCACCTGACAAAGTTACTTCCTACTAGTAACTCTTTTAGTGAGCACCTGAGCAGGTGTGTTAGGGACCCATTGTATAGATGTGGGAGCTGAGGCTTGGAGGAGTGAAGGGTCCCGCCTGGGGGTCCCAAAACGTGAAACAGTGGCGGAGCCCGTGTTCCTGACTCGTCTTAGAGCTGAGTGAGGGGTTAGTTACACCCTCTCCCCCCTAACGTTGGTGTTCAGGTGGAGGTGAGCTCCCTTTCGGGCTCCCTGGCTTCCGGAGCTCAGCCCGAGGCTCCCTCTGCTCCTTAGTTACTTTCTGTCATAAAAGGGATAAAACCAAATCCCCTTTTGTCCTTTTATTGTATCTGGAATTTGCTAATGGAGTTTGACTAAAACGCAAAGAAAAGTGAAAGAAAATAAATGAAGACACCACGGAAGTGGATGCTTTTATGAGCAAAAATCGGTGACAGCTGAATTTTGTCACTGTCCAAAGACCCTCCTCTAAAGGTCATTCTGCTGCCTCCCAGATCTGGCTGTGGTCAGGAATTCCGACAGTGACAGATGGCAACTGGAGTTAGTGTGGGTTTGTTGGGGCTGGAGAAGATGATCCTCTGCAAACGCAGTGTGTCGGCCTCAAGCCATACACTCTTAATGGTAAGAGGGAGCTAAGGGCTGCCCTGCCCTCCTTTGCATTCTCTATCCTTCAGGTCCCTGTTTAGAAATGTCACCTCTTCAGAGGACTTCCCTGACTATCCTGTTGAAAGGATTCTGATCATCTTTCTTTTGATATATCTCATCAAGACCGTGACACGGAGCTGGGGCTGGAGCTGTGTTATCCCAGCGCCCTTTGCAGATTGCTCTTTCATTTCATGTTCCAAACCAGGTCTATAGCGGTTCCTGCCAAGCCATGCAGACCAGTGTTCGGGCAGCTGGGTTCTGGAGCTGAGAGCCCACTGTGACATTTACCCTTCTGACATTTGGTCCTGGTAAATTTGACCTGTTCCAGCGTGGCGGTGTCTCTTAAATGCCATGTGTCTCTTACGCTGGTGAGGATTAACTGAGTAGATACAGGTAAAGGGCTGAGGAGAGTGCCCAGCACCTAGTACTCAGTGGGTGTTAGCTGTTGTGAGCTGTTCCCCAGGCTCCCAGCTCTTCCTCTCAGATTTGGCCATCAGAGAATTTCTCAGCCCCGCATCGGGCTCTCCTCCCTCTCTTATTCTATTGCAGCCACTCAGAGCTTGAAGATGCTCAGTATCCCTGCTCTTGGGTCCTGTACACATGCTGGTCCCTCTGCCTGGAAAATAACTTCCTAAATTCTCACTCCTCGTGTCTGATTCCTTCTCATCTTCCAGTGATGGTAAATTGTCACCTGTTCTGAGAGAACGTCCCTGCCCATCCTGTGGCATGCAGGCTGCCTGTGACTATCTAGGTCAGCAGCCTATTCCCACAATTCGTAATATATATCTGTTTGTATGTTTAATTGTTCATTGCCTATCTCTTCCTCTCGACTGTAAAAAGGTGACTCTGGTGTTCACCATGCTTCCCTACCGTATAGTACAATGATTTACATATAGTAGGTGCTTAATAAATATCTGTTGGATGAATCAGCCCGAGTCATTAATAAAAATATTGAATAGACACCAGGTCAGAGCCCTGGTATCAGCACTGATGCCAATCTGCACGTCATATCCTGATTTTTACCCTGAGCTAGCTCCTCGGTGGGGTGCGGAGTGGAGGACAGGAAGAATGGAGCAGGGGCCGTGGGTCTCTTGATACTTTCTCTGAAATAGGCCACAAAATAACTTGGTTTGAATTCCTCTTCCCACCGCCTTTCCCGTTTGACCCCTTGCCCACCGTGGGACCCTGCATAGTGGACTTGGCACTCATGGTATCCTTGGTCAACCTGCCCTAGGACCCCAACGCAGACACCGAGTGGAATGACATCTTACGAAAAAAGGGCATCTTGCCCTCAAAGGAAAGTTTGAAAGAATTGGAAAAGAAGGCTGAGGAGGAGGAGGAGCAGCGAGCCCTGCAGCGGTCAGTCGGTGAGCTTGCTTTTATTCTTTCTTTCTTCTGTGGCTGTCTGGGTCAGGAAGCAGCTTTCTCAGCTGCTAACTGGTTTGATAGGAAGGATCCTCTGAGCAGGAGTCGGGAGCCGGGGATTGGAGTGCTGGAACGGGTCCTCTGTGGGAACTCAGGCGAGTCCCAGGATGTCTCTCTGGCCTTCGACTTCCTGGGCCACAGAATTAGGGGGACTTGCGAGGCTCCCTTCATTTCCACAGTTCCTTGTCTATGTCAGATGAGCACATGATAATCCTGAAGAAAGTATTTCTGAGTCTTGACTTTCTGGTCTGCGATTCACTTTGGGTAATGTCATGGAAATTTGCTCAAAGTTTTTAGTGTTTGTATTGTCCTGAGTGTATACTTGATTGTCTTTGTGGTATGAGAATATTACAATAGCTTAATTTGGGGAAGCATAAGATGTTTGCAGTGTGTAGGGTCTGGGAGAGGGGTTTTCTCAAAGGTAGCTATACTCTCTGAATCGGAATCCTTTGGGGTGCTTGTGAAAAACCCAGCACCTACTGAATCCGAATCTCTGGGGGGCGGGGCCCAGGAATCTGCGTCCTAAACACGTGCCTCAAAGGATTTCTGATTCACCCCAAAGTTTGAGAACCATTGATCATAGAGGCTAGTACTTTTGTCCCCTGTGTACATGTTAGAGCTAAGTTAGGGAAGGATTTATTACAAAGATTTATCCAGCAAATGTTGAAAGATTACTGTGTGCCAGGTGCCATTCTAGACAGTGGGGCTTTAGCTGCCTACAGGCCAGACAAAAGTCCCTGTCTTCGTGGACCTTACATTCTAGTGGGAGAGACAGACGGTAAACAACACATAAGTGAAATGTAGGAACATAAGGCAGGGAAAGGGCCTAGAAAGGGCTGGGGTGGTGAGTGTAATTCTAAATGGGATCAGAGAGGGCCTCACTGGGGATGACATTTGAGTAGACCTGAGGGAGGTGAACTGAGCTACGTTAGCAAGTGAAAAGCATGTTGGAGAATCCTTGAGGAAGTCAGTATGAATGGGAGAGAGCAGTAGTAACTTCAGAGAGGCAATTAGGGGTCAAACCATGTAGGACCTTGTAGCTTCTAGGAAGGACTTTGGCTTTTACACCTAATAAAGTGGAAGTTGTTGGAGGTTTGATCAGAGGAGTGACGTGTCCTCCACGTTGACAGCACCATCCCGTTGCTGCCTTAGTGAGCATGGACTGAGGGGGGCAAGGCAGGAAGTAGGGAGACTAGTCTGGAAACTACTGCAGTCATTCAGGCAAGAGATGCCGTTGTCGTGGACCAGTGTGGTGGCCGTGAAAGTGGTGAGAAGTGGTCAGATCTGGATCAATTTTGAAGGTAGGGCCGGCAGGATTTGCTGACGGATCCTGTGAGGGGTGTGAGAGCGAGTCAGTCAGGGTGACTGTAAGGCTTTGGGCTTGAGCAGCCTGAAGGATGGAGTCACCACCAACTGAGATGAGGAAGGCTCATCTCCTTTGAGATTTTTATTAGACAAATAGAGATGGTCAGTGGGCGGTTGGGTATGTTTTTCTCTAAATCAGAGAAATGTGGGCTGGAGGCATAGACTTGGGAGTTGTCAGCACATTGGTCGTATTTAAAGCCATGAGATGCAATCACCAAGGGAGTGGGTATAGATAAAGAAGAAAAGGAGTCAAATCAGCAAAGAGTCTAAAGGAGGGGCGGCATAGAGGAAGGAGGAGAGGAGGCGTCCTGGAAGCCAGAGGAGGACGGTCTTTCAAAGAGGAGGCAGTGATGGATTGGGTCAAATGCTGCTCATCAGTTAAGAAGTGAAGGTCATTGTTGACCTTGATAAGAGCAGTTTTGTGTAGTGATGGGGTGGGGGTCGGGGGACAAAAGCCTGATTTGATGTCAGGAAGCAAGTGTGTTTATGGCAATAAAAACAAAATACAGATTTTATAGCAGTTGGGTAAAAGCAAAGATAGAGCTGCCTACCACTCTCAAGACAAGACCAAGAAGTTTGCGTGCTAATCCCTTTAACTGTAGAAGGGGTGTGCTGAGAGGACACCCATGGTATCCTCTCGTCTCCTCGGAGAGGTGAGAACTGGTGATACACCAGTCCATGCCTGTGTGTGCTTGAAGAGCCGACCAGGGGAGTTCAGGCAAACACAGTTCTCTTGTTTTATAAACTTGGGAAACCTCTCATTCATATCCTCATTATTGTGTGGAGGTAAGAGAGTCAAGCCTGCAGGTATCCACATAGTTCTGTCTTTTTAAAACACCCTCAACTTCTTATCTACTAGTGTAATACCTTAAGTACTTTTTATTTTGGTTTTGGTGGGCTGGGGGTCTTTTGGTGTTACATGTGCATCTTGAGGAGAAAAGTGAAGGAAAAAACCAAAATGTGTGTTTGTTCATCTTTTAAATTTTTTGGTTTTTGCTAACATAACTACATTCAGTGAAAACATATGAAGATATGACTTTGGAAGAACTGGAGGATCATGAAGACGAATTTAATGAGGAGGATGAACGTGCTATTGAAATGTACAGGTTAGTGCCGCCCAGGGGGGCTGTTTGGTTTTTTCGTGTGGCATAAAAATGTATGTCCTTTGAAAAAGTAATTTTCTGACTGAGATAACGTTTGGAAAGAACTATAATTAAATAATAATATTATTGATTTCTGGTCTTAGACTTTTGCCATGGGGCAAATAGATAAACCTGGACCTTGATAAAAGTTGCTGTCTGAAAGGTGTGTGTGCACATGCGTGTGTGTGTGTGTAAAATGTCTCTCTCCTCCTTCTGTTGTGCAGGCAGCAAAGACTGGCTGAGTGGAAAGCAACTAAATTAAAGAATAAATTTGGAGAAGTTTTGGAGATCTCAGGAAAGGATTATGTTCAAGAAGTTACCAAAGCCAGCGAGGGCTTGTGGGTGATCTTGCACCTCTACAAACAGGGGTGAGCTGATCTTATCACTGTCTTTCAATGTTAATTCAAATTTGTGTCTTGAACATCTCGGGCTTAATCCACATTGGAGGGGTTTTTTACTAGTGTTTTATGTGTTTTTGTTGCTGATTTGTCCAAACCTTAATGCCTAATTTTTGCCTTGAGACTTTCAGATTAGTATTTGTGACTAATAGGAATGCCTTTGTTACAGTGTAGCAGTGAAGACTTTGCTTTTATTGAAAAAGAATTGCTAAGTTACTTACCCCTCTAGAGAACTCTGGCATTTCAGAATTCCATGTGATAAATCACTCTCGTAGATGATGGGGGAGACCTTTATAATAGTTGTGGTGAGTGAGGCAGTGGTCCTCCAGTGTTCTCACCTCCTGTCTGTGCTCGTCCTGTAGAGTCGCGTGCTGTGTGCTAGTTTCTTTAAAGCAGGAAATGCTGTCTGACCTGTTTCACACATTCTAAATCTTGAATGTTCTCTCATATAGAAGGGTAGAACAATTTTCTTTTACATTGAAGCTGTTTTCCTGACTTATTGTTGGATCAAATTAAATTAGACTTTGGATATTGAGTTCTTCACTTTCCTTGAACATATTAGAAAGTTTTTTAAAAATGTTAGTCCCTCTTGGCTAGAGTAGCAGAATCATTTGTGAAGCTATTGTGAGGTTTTACATAGGGTAGAGGGTAGTTGAGCTTTGTTCTGTATAAATGCAGAATCACAGTTGCTTCTATTTCTGCTGATAGGATTCCCCTCTCACCATTGCTTCCTATTTCTGTTTTATAGGATTCCCCTCTGTGCCCTGATAAATCAGCACTTCAGTGGACTTGCTAGGAAGTTTCCTGATGTCAAGTTTATCAAAGCCATTTCAACAACCTGCATACCCAACTATCCTGATAAGAATCTGCCCACGATATTTGTTTACCTTGAAGGTGACATCAAGGCTCAGTTTATTGGACCTCTGGTGTTTGGTGGCATGAACCTGACAGTAGATGGTAAGGGGCCTCTTTGACATGGTCCAGGGCACGTGAGTGATGCCGGTGCACGTCAGAGATGGCGAGGGGATATTTCTCTTATAGAGGGTGACTGTTTCCTAGACATGTGTTACGATGATTTGTCATATTCGCCTTTGTTCCTGTATGAGTGATTGTTAAAAGGGAAGAAGCACATTTAATCTCTCGTCTTAGACGAATCATTGTGGCAGTTACAACTGGACTCTCATAATTCTCAGTTGAAAGAGGGCACAATGGACTTTAAAACATGTATTTAGTGTCGACGTCTAATATGTTTTATTTGTCCCGACAGTTCAGTGTTTTAAGTTGTAGCTCAAGATCACATCATTCATGTTTTGTTTAATTCACATGAACATATTATTGACAGAAGCTTATATGTATATATGTGTATGTATATATAAATCTTCTCCATAGAAATATTTTCTCAGTTGAGTATCTTAGTAGCTTTTAAATTAAATTAAAATTTTATTTAATTCTGCCCCTTAACTCCTGAAGGGTGTGTCTTTTTATTCCTTGCCACCACCTGTCACACATGGAGGTGTCAAATGACGTATACACACATAATGTGAAAGAGAACCTGAGGCCTGAGGGCTTCCTGCTAAGTCAAATTCTTTATCTCTTGATTGAAATAATATGTCCAGCTGTGCTTTAGTAGTCTTTACTACTTAATATAACTGTTTATATAAGGTATTCAGCTGGGAAAAGTGTAAACATACACACATCCGTACATACACACGCAAATGTTACATCAGTTATGCACTATCCCGGTGTTCAAAGGCATACAGCATTTCAAACTAAAGACGCATTTACATCTTAATTTGGTCCTTTGGAACGTACCATGAGGGGAGAAAGATAGGTATACAATAGTAGTTACAGTCTTTATTTCTAGAAAAAGTCTTATTTTTAGGATTAGTGAACTTATAAAACAATGATTACTGCATATAAGTGAACAATAACATTAAATGCATACATGTGTATGTGTATGTATATGTGGATCTAAACATATTCTTGAGTCAAGAATCAGAAATCGTAAGATTTTTTTTTTAAGAAATTTCTTGAATTATAACATTCAGCTGAGGTACCTAGAGCTGAAACTACTGGTGGTATTCATGTCCATGGAGCACTTCAAATTAATGTGACTTCAGTAAAATTAGTTGTCAGATTTGTGCAGAAGTACCTAATTAGCAGAGCATCACTTTTAAACCAGGCTCCTTGTTGTAGAGTCTCTCGTAGTCCCTTAGTTCTGCCTAGGGTCTTCTCTGCAGTGGAAAAATACATTAATTGATTTTGCTTCACAAGGTCTCACATCCGTGTGGAGTTTCACTGATTATAAGAGAGTGAAATATAGGAAATACAGTCACTCATTCTTTATTTTCTGGTCCTTTTTTTTTCTTTTTACTTGGAACAAATGGATCAGTTCTACAATATCATCATACATTTATCCTTTGACTCTAATAGATTGAGATATTGGACATGAGGCTTAAGAATTTCCTTTTGTTAATTAAAATTAGATTTAATGATTAGATTGCCAGCAGGACTGTGAAAAGTATTTCTTTTAAATGTTCCATGCTGATTTCTTTCCTGGGAAATTGTGCAAGCTGGAAAACTGTAGTTGTTAGAAGACAAGTTTAGGCTTTGTTTTTTATTTTAATTACTATATGGTTTCAAATGTATGTAATATCTCATTTGATTTCATCTTGTGAAAAAGTATTAGAAAGTTTTTTTTTTCTTTTTTCTTTTTGTGAGGAAGATCAGCCCTGAGCTAACATCCGTGCTAATCCTCCTCTTTTTGCTGAGGAAGACTGGCTCTGAGCTAACATCTATTGCCAATCCTCCTCCTTTTTTTTCCCCAAAGCTCCAGCAGATAGTTGTATGTCATAGTTGCACATCCTTCTAGTTGCTGTATGCGGGACGCGGCCTCAGCATGGCCGGAGAAGCGGTGCGTCGGGGTGCGCCCGGGATCCGAACCCGGGCTGCCAATAGCAGAGCGCGTGCACTTAACCGCTAAGCCACGGGGCCGGCCCTGAAAGTATTTTTGTTTTCCTTCCTAAAAGTCTGATTGTTTTCCTTCTAGGTACCTACCTTATAATTATGGCACTAAAATTAAATTGTCATCAAATGCTGATAATTGTAGTTTCTGCTTAGAAAAGGAACTGTGGCTGTGGCTTGATGGACGTGAGGGTGAGGGCCCGTGCAGACTGTCTCAGGCGATTTGCTTTTTCTGTGTCATGTAGAGTTGGAGTGGAAATTGTCTGAGTCTGGAGCCATCAAGACAGACCTGGAGGAAAACCCTAAGAAACCTATTGAAGACGCGTTGCTATCTTCGGTGCGGTGCTCTGTCCCTGCGCGGAGGGACAGCGATTCCGAGGAGGACTGAGGCTGCAGTGACACGCCAAACTTTCTTGATGTGACACATCATCTGGATTTTTTAAAAAGGAAAAAGCAGAAATGTATCCTTTGGTTTTTAGCCTTTTATAACTATGTTTCAAATCTCATAGATCTCAGAAATAATCATTGCTAGGAATCCTGTTAAATTTCCTGGAACTCTCTTTTTAAATTAATAATGTTTCCTTAAAAAAATAAAAACCAGCTGTTAGTATGGCAAATGTCTATGTTTTCCTCACTTCTATTTTAACTAAGCTGTAAAACTATTCACTATTTGTTCACAAATAACTATATAAAAAGGAATATGAAGTTTTTTTTCATAATATGAGTAAATTATATAGCGGAAAAATTGCAAACTAAGCTTTGCAGTTACATTATTGTTTATTTTTATTCTTTTATAAAGGTAGCAGCAGGGTTATTAATTCAAAATAAAGGAATGATTGATAAGAAAAAATCTTATTATTTATCCTATTTAGAAGAAATAGGCAATAATTTTTATGAAAGAAACATTGTCTTATCAAAGCAATAACTGAAAGATTTCAATTTACTGCCATTTTGAGCAAAATGTTTTTTTCTAGTTATAATTTTTTGTCTCAGACTGTTGAGATGTTGCTTAACTTAAATTACTATAAAAGTCCACTTAAATTCTTTTTTTGGAAATAACTAGATACAGGCACACACATAAATAGATAAACCATCTCTCAGTCAATCAATAAAAAGCATATCAAGATGTTTTCTGAACCAGAGTCCTCTTAGCATTTATCACTTCTTGTCAAATTGACATTAACAGAAAAATTAGGGGAAATGTTCCCTAATATTGGTGTTGAGTGAGGTAGTACTAAATGCTGGTTTGAATCTTAAAAATATGAATCAGAGAGGGTACAGAGTTCCTTCAGATTATTGTCAAATTTATTTTTGCTCTAATTCAAAGAAGGACAGGCAGCTGTGACCCATTTTATCCATCAGAAGTGTCTGTTGGTGAATATTTGTTTTCCTACACACATGAGAGCCACCACTGTTAATGAAAACACACTCGGTATAACAGTTCACCTCGAAGGGTTTTGCATGAAACTTTAGTTGCAGAGTTGAAACAAGCTCGGTCAGTCCTATCAGTTTTGTGCCAGGCTCCACGGGTTCTCTGGGAGAGCGGCCTTCTTAGCTTGTCTGTTGTTAGCTGGCGGTGAAATGACGTGCTGTGGGAAGAACAAAGGTGGAAATCGCGAGTGCTGCATTTGCCTGGGAGCTGCAGTGCGCACAGCTCCCAGGACAAGAGAAGAGCTGGGCTTGAACGTGGTGGGAGGCAGGGTCCATGGTGACAGAGGACAGCAGCCTGTAGGCCGCTGTGCAGCCCATACAGGATGTCGTTCTAAATGTTCCCTTCGCCTCTTTGAACCGTGTAACTGTGAAAACTGCCTCATAATCTTGCCTCCATGCCTGACTCAGGTGTTTAGTTTGAACTCAGCAAAAGCTCAGGCATCCGTGGACTTGGTTAACGAGCCCTGTCTGGCACCCAGGCCCCAGGCAGCTGTTCAGTCATGCTGACTGAACTTGATTTAGAAAAAGGGAGAGAAGCATCTTTATCCTAAAATTAGGATTGTGGTTTAGAACCTGACCTGCAAATTTCTACAGGTTAATTCATTCTGCAAGACTTCCCTGTGAGATTTACCATTAACTTCTTTCTGTTTCACTTGGAGCATTCATGATGTGACAGAGGTGATACAGACTTGGCTCTTAGGCATTGAGTTCATCTAATTTGCCAGCAGAAATACGTAGTGACCAAGGGGAAGCAGACAAGAAAGATACCTGGAGTCTGTCTTCTGGTATTTGGAGGAAAGGGTTATGGGGAAGAGTGTTCAGTAAGTGCCAGGTAGCCCTTTCTTAAGTGACTGGTGAGAAATGCTTCCAGAAAGTTTGGATAATAAGTGATTGGGGAAAGTGAAATGGAGTGAGACTGTATAATCAAATACAATTGATTACTCCTTATTTTCTTATTTGTAGTGGAGAAAGAGGGTGTCGCTAGGTTATGCACCTATCTCATTGCAAACCTGAATTCACATTCTCGCTCACCAAGGTTGCAGACCACTGCTCAGGCAGAGACCTACCACAGCGCGGCTTCCTGGGGGTCAGAAATACTTCAGAGAAGTTGTACTGGATAGGAGAGGCTCTGGAGAAGAGATGTGAAAGGGCTGTTTAGAAAGGTGTCCTCGGTCACTGGGGCCTAAATTTTTTTGTCATTTATTACCTCCAGCTTTAAATTCAGTTTTCTTATATAACAAGCCCAGATTTTCACAAAGTGCTTTTCAAGTGTGACAGGCCAAATGTGTTGTGACTGTGTTACCTATTTTAGAAACATGTTCCTATGAAAGTGATTTTGTCCTGCTTTTGGAAGCCCGTTGTTACTTCTGAATGTAACCTTTTTGACAGGTGGCTTTCAACACACATTCTTGATATTGTTTACATTCACACAGCAGATGGTCCAGACGTTCCCCCCTCTGCAAGCTGCCCCAACACTCAGCAACCTCCACAGGAGACCTTGTCACTTGCGTGCTATGAGGAATCTCGGCTTCTGGTCTCTCCACCCCATACCTGCACAGAAGCCTTGTCTTCTCTTTCTGTAACGTTCAGTCTCAAGTGAAGATGTGTCTACTCTCCAAGTCTACACCCTCCCTCTGTGCTTTTAACCCTGTTCTCTCCCACATTCTTCTTTTTTTTGTGAGGAAGAGTGGCCCTGAGCTAATATCTGTTGCCAATCTTCCTCTTTTTGCTTGAGGAAGATTGTCCCTGAGCTAACATCTGTGCCAGTCTTCCTCTGTTTTGCATGTGGAATGCCGCCATAGCATGGCTTGATGAGTGGTGTGTAGGTCCATGCCCGGGATCCGAACCCACAAACCTAGGGCTGCCGAAGCAGAACGCGCTAACTTAACCACTACGCCACCAGGCTGGCCCCACTCCCACATTCTTTAGGACTTTGTTCCAGTAAATCATCATCTTAATTTCAGTCTCTCCCTATTGTGGGGCCTCAGGCAGTAAAAGTGTTTAGGTCCTGTGGTAGAGACTGCTACTTGCCTACCAAGTATCCAGGATTCTCCAGTTCTGTTCAAGCAGCAGTGGGACCAGCTAAAAGATTAAACTCCCAGCCTGCCTTGGAGCTACGGATTGCCAGGGGAAGGTGGGCAGAAGTTGGCTGGGAGTTCCGGGCAGCTTCTTAAGAGGGACAGACACCTCGCGTGTGCCCTTTTGGGGCTTGACCTTCTCCTGCTTTCTGACTGAATGTATGTGATTGCATCCTACTGGGGCCATAGGGTGTCTTTATAGAAGCAAAGTAGTAAGGATAAACTTCCTGACGACATTGTGGAGCCACTGTCACCCAGCTCTTGACCGCCCTCTCTGGACTTCTGTTACTGGAAAGAAGTAACTTCCATCTTAGCTAACTGCCCTCTCTTAGTAGCAGTTGATGCATTTCCTGAAAAAGCCAACTGCCCATCGCCAAAGAAAACCTCAACCATTCTAGCTTTCACCTCCCCACTCTCCAATTGCTCGACAAACAGAGCAGTCTATACTGCCTGCCTCTGCTTCATCATCATTGCCTTTCAGTAGCTTCATGAACCAGACTTTCAGACTTCCGTTTGAACGTGTGAAGGACTAGATACTCTGAACAACTCACCTGATAATAACTCAAAATGTTGCATAAAACTTTTATTTAACAAATATTTTAGTTAAATTGACCTTTTTTTTTTTTTGCAGGGAAAGACTCGCCCTGAGCTAACATCTGTTGCCAGTCTTCCCTTTTGTTTTTTTCCCGCCCCAAAGCCCCAGTGCATGGTTGGATATTCTAGTTGTAAGTCCTTCTAGTTCTACATGAGCCACCGCCACAGCATGGCCACTGACAGATGGGTGGTGTGGTTCTGTGACCAGGAAAGGAAACCAGGCCGCCGAAGCAGTGAAAGCGCCGAACTTGAACCACTAGGCCATCAGGGCTGGCTCTAAAACTTTTTTTTAGTGTTCTTAAACGTGCTGCTGAGCTGGCAAGAAAGGAAATTCTCAGAGGCCAAAAACAAAGTGAGAGCAAAACTCCACTCAGCTTGTTTTCTCCCCAGGGGCACATACCAAAGTCTTGGTGATGCTGAGCTTCTATTAGAATGGACTTGTGGGGTACAGGTAGCAGGAGACGATCCTGGGGAGCACCAAAGTTGGGGAGTCTTGATAAGACATCCCCTCGCAGACAGCTGGAATCTCAAAGGGCTGCCTTTAGTATTAGGGGGAACTGGCATTAGTTAGAAAGGAGAACACAGTTGTCCCTAGGAGGTCGCTTACAAGACTTCCCTCACGTGAGTTTGCAGTTTGAAGTCTCATGGTACATGTGGTCTAAAAATTTCTCAAGCCAAGTTCTTAAAGGGATCCTAAGTTGGTAATGCCCCTGAGCCAAAGCACCTGCATAATCACGCTAGAAGAACACAACTTTAATTTAGTCCTCAGACACTCTCCACAGTCAAGCTCCAAGGAGCATGAGCTCATTCTCGTAAATCACAGGATGCCTCAAATAAGGCATCCTGAATGGAAGCCAGCAGAAAACGGATAGTACAATCAGACCTGCAAAGACTTAGGATAGTGGAAGTTTCAAATATAAAGTATAAGATGAATACATTTTAAATAAAAGAGTAAAGGACAAGAGTTCTCTGTTCTTTAAAACATTTTTATAGAGAAAAATATAAAATATAGATAAAAAATAATAAAATATAGATAAAAATATTTTCATTTTATATAAAAATAAATCCTTTGTAAAAATAACCAATGGAAGAGAGAATTAATGACCTGAAAAGTAGAGCCAAATAATTACCCAGTAGGTAGCACACAGAGACAAATAGGTAGAAATGTAAGAGGTTAAGAGATGTGGAGGAGAGACTGAGAAGGTCTAACATGTCTCTTAGAGCTTTAGAAGGAGAGAATTGGAACTAGGAAATATTTGAAAAGATAAAGACAGTTTTTCCAGAACTGATGAAAGACACCAACCCACAGATTTAGAAAGCTATGCAAATCTCAAGTGAGTTAAATAAAAGAAATGCACACTCCTCAGAATATCGGAGAAATTTGTAAAAGTAGTCAGTGAGAAAAGTCAGATTACCTACAACACGATAACAATAAGGCTTACTGACGTCTGAGCAGCAGCAGTGAGCCAGAAGACGGGAACAGTATCTTCAATGGGCTAAGAGAAAACCATAACAAAGACTGTTAACCAAGAATCGTTAATACTCAGTGAAGCTATATTTTAGGAATGAGGATGAAATAGACATTTCAGACGTAGAATGAGTACGTTTGTCACCAGTAGACTCTCACTAAATGAAACTTAGAAGATTAATTTTGTGCAGAAGGACAATGATTTGATGAAAGGCCCGAGGTTCAAGAAAGTATGGTGACCAAGAAAATACGAGTAAGTCTGAATGATAATTGACTTGACAAAACAATACAGATAATGTCTTATTTGTGACTTTAAGAACAAGTTAGAAGTGAAAAACAGGACAAAAGAGCATTCGATTGAAGAAAGCATGATTGGAGTTCAAATGTTCTTAGGCCCTTAAAAAATATTGAAGATGTTGACATTGATATGCATGTAAAAAATATTTTATTCACAGTAACAGTAAAAGAAAAAGAGTAAAACTTTTAAAGTGGTGGGGCTGGGACGGCCCCGTGGCTTAGCAGTTAAGTGCGTGCGCTCTGCTGCTCGTGGCCCGGGTTCGGATCCCGGGCGCTCACCGACACACCGCTTCTCCGGCCATGCTGAGGCGGCGTCCCACATACAGCAACTAGAATGATGTGCAACTACAACATACAACTATCTCCTGGGGCTTTGGGGATAAAAAAAAGGGGAGGATTGGCAATAGATGTTAGCTCAGAGCTGGTCTTCCACAGCAAAAAGAGGAGGATTAGCATGGATGTTAGCTCAGGGCTGATCTTCCTCACAAAAAAAAAAAAAAAAAGTAGTTAAAGTATTGGGGCTGAGGGGGGGAAGCATCAGTTAATTCAAAGGAAGACCAGAAGGAAGAATAAAAAGAAACAGAAAAGGCAGAACCATATAAAGTCCAAAATAAGATGTAGAAATAAATCTAAAACAGTAATCCTGGTAAAGGGATAATACTCTGAATAGCCTTACCATATGATCCAGAAGTCATGCGCTTAGGTGTTTAACCAACTGATTTGAAACTTATGTCCACACAAAAACCTGCACGCAAATGTTGATAGCAGCTTTATTCATAATAGCCAAAAACAAAACCACCAAAATGTCCATCGATAGAGGAATGGATAAACAAATTGTGGTGCATTGATACAATGGAATGTTATTCATTGATAAAAAGAAATGAGCTATCAAGCCACAAAAAACGTGGATGCTAAATGAAGTAAGCCAGTCTGAAAAGTCTGTCTACTGTATTATTCTAATTATATGGGATTCTGGAGAAGGCAAAACTATGGAGATGTGAAAAAGATCTGTGGTTGCCAGCGGCTTGGGGGAGGGTGGGAGGGTTGAGTAGCTAAAGCACATGGGATTTTTAGGGCAGTGAAACTATTTTGAATGAACAATAATGGTGGAGATATGACAATATGCATTTGTCAAAACCCATAGAACTTTACAGCACACAGCATGAATCTTAATGTATGCAAATTTAAAAGTTTTCATTTAGGGAGTCGGGATCCCTGGATGGAATGCAGAATGTGTCAAAACCATCTAAGACAAATAATGTATGAAACAATCTAACGGGAGGGGTTGAGGGTAAGGGGCTGACCTAAGTAACCTTGGAAATGAGTGGAGTCTGTAAGATGAAAGGCAAAATAAACTGAACATAAGCGCTGTACTCTACTTGATAAAGTTGTTTCTCACATGGGTAGGGGTGAACACTGCTGATACTGCTATAGTACGTATATACTAGAATTGAAGAAATAAACGGATAGCAGATGGTGGGAGCAGGTTTCGCACTGTTAGAGTGTGAGGTTACAGAGAAGAAGGGGAGGAGGTTGGAATGATCCATGTGGATTAGAGTTGGAGACATCGGTATGAACTCGTGTTTAGCCTAATATAGATACAGATGATTATATATTTAGATAGTGTATAGACAAAGGTTCGTAAACATACATATTTTGTTGTTCTGTCAGCTGAGGGGGCCTAAAAGCAAAGACATCCCAGTAGCAAAGACCACACTTACCACTCAGATATTGGTTTCTAATACTGTTCTCCAAAAAAAGGAACCAGGATTCTTTAGAGAAATGGCTGATTCTAAAACTGGAGCAGGAAGATACAAGATTAGCCTGGAGCATCTTGTAGTGTCAGAATGTAAAGTGCTAAAAACAAAACCCACAATGATAGGATTGTGTCAAAAGGATGCAGGAGCCAACTGAAAGGTCTGATGGCTAAAGCTGTAACCCTTTGAGCAACAAAATAAATATAACCCAAAGTATAAAGCAAATATCCATGAGTCCATACTGATAAATGATTGGATAGACAAATAAGTGGGGAAGAAGAGACCATCTCCCATGCGGAATTCTAAATAATTGTAGATGCTCCAGACTTAAGATATTCCACTCCAAGTGTAGGTTGCACGGAGTGACTTCCTTCCAAAGTGTACAGGATGGGAAAGGGAGGAAAAAGAGTAACCTTGCTCTGCAGAAACCTGACAGACACTGTCTCAGCCTGGGGATCAAGGTCAAAATCAACAGTGATAAGTCACGTTGTGAGTATGGACCCTGGATACGATGTGATGAAAATGACGTTTACCTCTTTGGTCTTCCTCACAAACCTCTGACAAACCCCAGTCGAGGAACATTCTACAAAACAGCTCACCAGAACTCCTCAAAACTGTCAAGATCCTTCAAAACAAGGAAAAATCTGAGAAACTGTGACCACCAAGTGGTGTCTGAGGAGACGTGTCTACTAAGTGTACTGTGGTGTCCTGGATGGACTCCTGGAACAGAGAAGGAGCAGTAGGTAAAAACAAAAGAATTCTGAATAGAATATGGACTTTAATTAGTAATTATGTATCAATATTGATTTGTTAATTGTAACAAATGTACCACACTAACGTAAGATGTAGTAATAGAGGAAATTGGGTGCAAGGTATATGGGTCCTCCGAACTGTCTTCTTAATTTTTCTGTACATCTAAAACTATACTAAAAGATAAAATTAAATAAATATGGTTGTTCATGGATCACATCAACATGGAAATTGTAACTAGTGTAAGGGAGGTGGTGCTGAGTTCCTGATTGTCATATGTCTGTGGTGAAGCGCAAGCACTCCAGGGCACAGGTCTGAGTTGGGGTCTGCCCAAAGCTGAGCCTGCACCAAGGATCTGAGTGCAGAGTTTGAGGGAACATCCCAGGATGCAGGAGTGAGGGGCTGAGAGAGGGAGGCAGGAAAGGAGAAAGGCCAATATAAGGGTGGGAATCTGAGGTCAGTGCCGTGGGCAGTGGGAACTCAATCCCCTTGGGTCCTCTAAGAAGCACATAGAGTTGTCCACTCACAGACGGGAGTCTGGGTTATTTATCTCCCAGTCCTGGCTCTCACTGCTCGAAGGCTGCTGCCAGGAGAGTTAACTCCCGTGCACTTCTGGGCTGTGCTGGCACAAAGACTGAGCGAGTGTCTGCCTGGGAGAAGGACCTGGGCGGACAAACACGGTGAGCCTTGGAGGTGGGATGCTGGTAGTCCAAGATGAGTCTGAACTTGCCTGGAAGTTAGTTCTATTTTATACATTTGAAAGAGCTTGCTTAGATACATTCAAACATAGATTTTTGTCATATATCACTCTTGTGCATACATCGAAAGGAAAACAGAAGCAAAATAAATCAGCTAAGGTATTCCTAAAACGTCCTTTCATTAAGAGTCCAGTCCTGCCACCGTGTTCTGCTAGTTTTAATGCAGGCACTTCCTCAATCCAACCAGAAGGTGGCAAGCAATAACAACCTGATCCCTGTTGCCACCAGGCCCACAGCGACTGCAGGATGCACCCTGACCTCAGAGATGTTAAAAATGAGGGGGAAAGGTGCTTAGAATTAAGGAAATGAGGCAGCTGTTTCCCGCGGTGGATGAAGGTGCACTGGGTTATTGTAACTTGACCATTCTAGCTTTTAATTTTGCAAGCAGATCATTAACTCTGATCTGTTTATTAACATTTAAAATGTTGAAAATACCAACTTCCTAATAGGAAAAGTGCTGCTATTATACCTTGTATACCTATTAAAGCAAATGCTTTTTTTAAAAATTAAAAACCAATACTTCTTTTTTTGTAACTTTCTCTGAGATTGTGATTAAAGCATTTTAAAGATACGTTACAAAATACATATGTGTATTTCATAAAAAGCTGTAGTTAGTCAAAAGTTGAATAACAAATCAGTCCTTTGCCTTTTAGCAAATGTTATAGAAAAAAAATAAAAATTTGCAACTTTTTGTTCCATCCTGGGACTTGAGATACAAATGAAATAGTGTAATAAACACACAGGAAAGCAAGCTATACCATCCTGGCCTGTACTGTAACTGCAGGAACTAAATCAGACTCAGGGTGGACCTGTCAGCCCCACATTACCCCCTTACTGACTTTGGGTCCCAAAGGCTTTCTGATTCTGTTTTGGTTTCCCAATGTGACTGGGAAGAAAATGAGAAATCCAGTACACTCGGCAGTTATATTTCTTACGGTAAATTAATGCAGTTTGCAAACTGTGCACTGAGGTACCCCATACCCCACGGCAAGTTCATGGGAGCAGGATACTCTAAGATTTCAAGGGAAACACAGCAATACTGCACATTTACTCAACACCACAGAACTGCCAGCTCCAGGTAGTTCACAGCTTCAACATGAGCTTGCACTACACTCCTTTTGATGATGTCGTATCTTTCCAAAGCTGGGATTTTGGCAGTTGCTGTCATAAAAGCAAGTACAGCTCAAAAATCAACATGGAGCAGGAAATGAGGATGGCAAATGCTAAGGTTGGAGAAAGTATGCAGTGTCCCACAGGCATGCACATCACATTAATAAGTAATAAACTAAGTGTGTTATTTTTCTTTCAATTTTCATATGTGTATATACTTTTTCAAACAGCCAAAAGTTTTTAGGACATAGTGCTTATTGTTTGGCCCTAACTACTTGATAAAAGAAACCGTTACATATTTCTTTTGGCTCAGGGGCACAGTCAAAAATTACTGAGCCGGGAACCAATGGAAGTTTAGGAACCTCTGATAAATTGGTATTCTAGTTTGTAATTAAATCTGAAATTATGGTGGTTGGTACAAATCCATCTCTGAGACTTGATTACCTCTGCGTTAACAAAGGATATTCTTGAATGTGTCAAGCTGAGAACTACACCCTGAAACCTGGGGTGATTCCAGATTCCCGCCAAGGACCCACCTTCGTGGAGCGAACGGCTGCATCTTTATCATCACCTGCAGCAGAGCTGGTAGCTTCTCACGGTGCCGTGTGAGTCTGTTTAATCTCCCTGTGCCTCGGTTTTCTCATCTGTAAAAAAGATCAAACTCATGGTTATTGTGAGGATTAAATGAGCTAAGGTTTGTAAAGTGCTTAGGACAGTTTGCTGATCTTTTCTTGTTGATGTTGTAATAATAGTAATCGTCACTGACAGCAGTAGCAGCATCCTATTTTTTGAAAGCATCGAGGCTTTGGTGTCATGATAGATTTGCTCATTTGAGATTAATTGCTTGGTCCTACGACTTGCGATCATAAACTGGGCCTCACGTGACCCAGAAACTTGAAGGTAAGTTTGTCAGTACAACTTGGGAAGAATCTTAAATTACATCTTTTCATGTTCATATTTGGGAAAATTCCTGTAGTTTTCTTCCCTTTTATATTGCGTAATCCTCCTTGTATACTCTATTTTTTTTCTCTGCTCTTTTACATTTTCTTAGGATGAGAAGAAATACTCATCTTTTTCCTTTACTTTCTTGGTGTCCTAGCGAGTAAAAGTCTCAGTATAAAGCATACGGGAATTTTATGTTCTCAGTGTTTCATTTATCCCTTTCCAAGACAGCTCTCCTCCACATGGACTAAATGCTGCTTTTCTTGCATTGATTTTTCTCTGTCTGAAGTCTCTACTGTATTACAGTTGATTGGGTTCCCAGACTGTTTATCAGCCCTCTTCATGGATGAGTCCTGCAAGTTACGGGAATGGCATCCACATGGAAAGAGAGAGGGGCTTTGAGCAACATCAGGCCACCTGCTGGGCTGTGTAGCATCTGGGCTGTTCCTGTTCTCTTCCGGGATTTTAGATGTGAATTCTTTTAGAATAATGTACGGCTTGCAGAGGCATGTGACCACATTCAGAGACAGTAGGATGAAGATCATTGGGGTTCAAGGCACATTTTCCATTTTCCATTGTGTAAGAATGAGTCTGAGAGAGAAAAATAGAATCAGACAGCAGCAGGTCATGAAGCAGAATGAAAGTTCTCTGACTTGAGAACTCCCTCCCAGGCCTCTGGTTTCCGCTCTCCTAACTTGCCTCAGCAGGTCCTGCTGCTTATATTCTGCCCAGCATAGTCTTGGCAGTGAGTTCTTCGGAGAACAACTTTCAGTGTCTGTGTATACATTTTTACGTTTCAATCAGTAAGCGGTGGGGGTGGGGGAGGTGAATCTCTGCATAATGAATTCTGAGTCATATCGGATCCGCTCGCGGTGATTTTGTAACCCGTGTGGCTTATATCAGACAGATGCAGTTCCTCCCAGCACTCTCCCAGCTTCCACCATATCTGTGACCTTCCATAGTTCTTACCCTAAACCCAATAAGCACAGAATTTAAGAAAAGAAAAAAAGGAAGGAGGGAGGGAGAGAGGGAAAGAAAGATGGAAAAGAGGAGAGCTGGAAGGGGATGGAGGGAAGAATCAATGATATTTGGAGGCCATGTGTTGACAATTATTTTTAAGTTAATGAGTTTGTCTCTTCTCTTTTGCAAATAGAACAGTAGGTAAGAAGCTGTGCTATTTTTGTTCAGGGTTTTTATTTATTAGGACAGGATCAACCAAAGGGAAGGTTTTGTTAATTTTCAGTTGGTACCTAGAGTAGAGGAGACGTCTAGTGGTTAACATTTGGTGCTTTCACCAGCGCCTCCCGCGTTCATTTCCCCCTCAGGGAACCATACCACTCGTCTGTTGGTTGTCATCCTGTGTCAGCTGTGTGTTGCTGTGATGCTGAAAGCTGTGCCACCAGTATTTCAAATGCCAGCAGGGTCACCCGTGGTGGACAGGTTTCAGCAGAGCTTCCAGGCTAAGACAGACTAGGAAGAAGGATCTGGCCACCCACTTCTGAAAAAGTCGGCCATGAAACCGCTATGAATAGCAGCAGAGCGTTGTCTGATATAGTGCTGGAAGGGGAGAGGCTGGTGCAAAAAGACTGTAGAGGGCTCCGCTCTGCTGTACACAGGGTTGCTAGGAGTCAGAATCAACCTGACTGAACTAACAACAAAAAACCTAGAGCAGAGGAGACTTCTGCACAGGATTTTTGCGTGATCTGATGGCACCACAACCAGGATTTGACTCCACGGTTCTAGGAAAAACTTTGAAATATAGCAGAAGTAGAGTTTAAGAGAGTTTCTGCTAAAAGACCACGAAGCATTATCCTTTATTGATCAGGATTTGCCTGTGGGTGTGTATAAATGTTTACAGAAGCAAAGAAATCCAACACCTAGGAGCTCCTGAAGGCCCTCCAAGGGCCTATTAAGGCAGTGTCCTCTTTTGGAGACAGCAGGCCTGCTGAGTGAGCACATAAGAACTCAGGGAACTCAACATGTACCCAAATAAAACGACTGCTAAGCAGGGCCTTGCAGCTCAAGAAGCAATCTGGCTGCACGTGTGGCTGCAGCAAAGTAAATTAAGCCCCTGCCTGGGGCCTGCAAAAAATCAGGTCAGGACCAGGAGTCACTGCAAGGCTGGTCTGAAAGGTGCACAATGAACTTGCCCTTTCCTAGAGAGAAGGGGTCTTTTCATTAGATTTTTCTCGAGGTGTGCAAAATAGGTGAGTTTTCCTGGAGCGTCGGATAACAACTTAGCAAGGCAAGGCAGAAACAGAGGATGCTGAGTGGATGCTGGGGCTGTAGGTGAGTGGATGCAAAGTCTAGGCTACAGAGATGTGGGCAGAACCAAAGCACCTACCGAGTGGTTTGAGAGTGTGCATTCTAGAGCTAGAGCACCGCAGTTTGAAGGTTACCTTTGCTACTTGGTAGTTGTGTGACTTTGGGCAAGTTACTTAACTTTTCTGAGCTTTAGTTTCTTCAACTGTAAAATATAGACGGTAATAGTATGGACCTCACAGGCTGTTATAAATATTAATATTATAATTACAATACAAATTAATATTTGTATCTTGCTTAGAACAGGGCCTCGCACATAGCAATCACTAGGTAAGTGTTTATTAGGTTAACTCATTCATCAGACCTGGAGTTCCACTTGTTATTTCTGCTGACACCCACCGCAAACGTAGCAGCATAAACAACCACCCATTTATCATGCTCACAAATTCCACGGATTGAGACCTAGCGGGCACGGGTGCCTTTCCTCCAGTGTCGGGGGGCCTCGGCGAGGAAGACTCAGAATACTGGGAGGAGCTCAGGTGGCTGGGGCTGTGGCCTCCGGGGGCGTCTTCACTCACCTGTCTGGGGCCAGGCAGGGCCTGCGCTCAGCTGGGATGATGGCCAGAGCGCCTACTCATTCATGCCTTGGTCGTGGCCCTGGCTTTGCACATCCGGACCTGGGTTCCAAGAGGGAGTGTCCTGGGAGCACGTGAAGAGAGCCTGAAGGAAGCCATGTAGCCTTTTGTGATGGAGCCCCAGACATCACAGCGAGTCACTCCCACTGCATTCTTCTGGTTGAAGTTGTCGCCAGCGGGCCGAGATTTAAGGGGAGGTGACAGACTCCACTTCTTGGTGGTATTTGGTACAACAGGAGAGCCTCCACAGCCCCGTCTGCTTTGGAAGTCCACGTGCATTGCTTGAGCGGGCAGAACTGCCACCCCGGGATCCTTCCAGAGGAGCAAGAGCCTGGGGTTGACTTTGGTCCACCCCCGCTGGGTGGGCCTGCCTGAAAGGAATCTGAGAATCAGAGCCCCTTTCATGGGGACTGCAGCGCAGGACTTTGAAGTGACTCACAAGGCCACAAAGCCAGGATCAAACCTTGCTTTCCGTTTCCTGCCGTCTAGCACAGCGGCTGATAGATCCCGTTACCTGAATTCAGGGCTGACTTGCTATTCTTATCCCTCTGAGGTTGCCTGTGCTCCATTGTTTTAATTACAGGCTGTTATTTCATTTAAAAAATCAGCGATAGGATTAAGGGTACTGTCATTTAGAAAGCCAGACTCCTGGCCTAAAAACTCATTAGTGAATCAGAGGACAAATGTTCCCATTGTGCTGGTTAAAAATAGGAGCTATGGAAAAAGTGACAGAATGAGATGAATGCCATTAAAGTGTAATTACATTTACTGTAAATGTGAGCCTTGGGAAGAGTCTATTCTGGGCAGGGGAGCTCTACCAGAGCCTGTGACATGGAAAATGCACAGCCTCAGCTGACGGCGCTGCGATGTTTTGAATTGCTATGGTCTGTATCATACTGGATCATTCTTAGTGTCCATTAGCCTTATTAGGGGTATTTGTAAGAACCGTGTCACTCCAAAGGAAAATAAGGACCATATAGCTCACCTTGAATCTCAAAAGGTAGCTTTTCCGTTCTCACAGGCAATGTTTCCACATAAATCTATATACCGTATGTTTCTGTCTCTCTCTAGATCTCCTGCCTCAACAGTCGAGTGTAATAGCTGGATTGGACGTATTTGAAAGGCAGGGCTCAATTGTTTATTTGTTTTTTCCTGAAAATAGCTTGTGTTTTTCTGATTTTAAGACAATACATTCTTGCCATATAAAATTTTAAAAAATATACGAAGAAAGTAAACTATCCTAAATCCAGCCATACACAGATAAAACTCTGTTAACATTTTGATGAGTGAACATCCTTTCAAGTCACAATCTTTTTGTGGATTTAGAGATAGCTCTAACTTTTTTGTTGCTCTTGTTAAAGCTCAACAATATATTCTGAACGTATTTTTGTGATAATAGAGAGTTACATTATCATGCCTAATGGCTAATAGGATAGAATTCCATAGGATGAGGATACCATAACTTATTTGTTTAATAATGACAACTAGGCATCCTAATGAGCCAAATAAAATTTTAGCTGATAGCTAAAAATTATTCTTTTACCTTATTGAAAGACAACTGATTTCAAGCATATATATATACACCATGCTTTGATGAACATGTTGCATATGCATCTTTATGTAGTTAGCTGATTATTTTCTTAGTATATATTCCTGGATGTGGGATTGCTGGATAAAAGATACACACATTTCCTATTCTGATATCTCTTACCAAATTTCCTTTGGGAAACGTACCAGTTTATACTCTCACAAACACCTTTGCCAGCATTAGGTATCATAAGTTCTATAAATCAAGCAAACAATTTTGTTGTAATTTTCATATAATTGGCCATTTGTATGTCTTTGAAAAATTACCTGTTCTTTACCCATTTTTATTGTAGTATTTCTTTTTTATTGATTTGTAACTGTTCTTTACATATTAAGAATACCAGCACCTTGTTGTGTTTACTGTTATTTTTCTCAGTTTATCTTTGCTTTGAACTTGTTTGTTTTTGTTTTGTTTTATTTCATTTTTGCCATATAGAAGGGTTTCAATGTTCAATGTTTCATTGTTTTCACTATGACTTCTGGCAGTACACAGAACTTACCTCGGCCCAGATGAAAAATGTCACCTATGTTTTTTTCTGGTATTTTAATGTCTTCATTTTGTTTTGTTTTGTTATTAGTATAAGCAACCTGGCTCTATTTTTGCTTCCCAAGTGGTTATCCAATTAGGATTTATTTTTTAAAGCTTGGTTGGAGAGGTAGAGGCAAAAGAGTCTGGAGAAAATAGGGGCTAAAAAGTTCTCTCTCAGAGTCTCCATTCCCAGCATCCTTTCTCCACATGGGAGGAGGAATGAGGGAAGTCAGGGCAGCATTAGGTGTTGACTGCCCAGGAATGTTGGATAAAGCCAGGAATAAAATTGGGAGAGTACCCCTAAACTTGGAACCCAAATTACCTTTAAAGGGAAAGATAAACAGGATGATGTTAAGAGGCAGCTCCTGTGATAGGAAGAGTTCCCACTTCCCTCAGAGGCCGCCCTTCTCCACGCTAAGTCCATGACCATTACAGCCTACGTGTCCTCACTCTCCAGACAGTGTTGTAGCATTAATGCCCATGCTGACCTTCTGTGGTGGTGAGCAGCAGTCAGTGCTTTGGCCTAAAGCCCCTCGAGGATAGGTACTCACCAGCCCATCCATGTGGCCCCTGCACTCACAGGGTCTCTGGCACATAGCTGGCACTCAGAAGGCCTTTGCTGGAAGGAAAGGAAATGCACTGATGGTAGTTATGCTGATTTTGTTGGGTCCACAATGGAGATTAGTCACCACTAGGTTTCATGATGAGTCAAGCAAAATTTGGGCTCACGGCTAAAAATTATGCCCACCTTCGCTCATCCTAACCCCTGACCACCACCATTCTAGTTTCTGTTTCTGTGACTTTGACTACTCTGGTAGTCACTAGAGTAGTAGACGACTCTGCTACCTCATGAAGTGGAATCGTGGAGTATTTGTCCTTTTGTGACTGGGTTATCTCACTTAGCATCATGTCCTCAAGGTTCATCCATGTTGTAGCATGTGCCATAATTTCCTTCCTTGTTAAGACTGTATAATTTTCCATTGTAGGTATAGACCACATTTTCTTTATCCATTCATTTGTTCATGGATACTTGGGTTGCTTTTACCTCTTGGCTGTTGTAAATAATGCTGCAATGAACATGGGTCTACAAATATCTGTTTGAGCTCTGCTTTCAATTCTTTCGGGTATATACCCAGAAGAGGAATTGCTGGAAAATATGGTAATTATAAGTTTAATTTTTTGAGAAATGGCCATACCTTTTTTGACAGCAGCTGCACCATTTTACATCCCCACCAGCAATGCACATCCTCATCAAGACTTATTATTTTCAGTTGTACACGTGGTTCTTTTAAACGAGCTGAAATCCAATGCCCTTCAGCTTCCTCCCATTGCTCCAAGATGTGAGCCCTGGAACTATGCAAGCTAAGTCTGGTCTTCACTTTGCAAGAAAGCCATTCATGTGGTACTGGAAAGTGCTCCAGATAGTCTGTGTTCTCAGGAAGATCCCTTAGGACTGAGGACAGATAGCCCGATGTAATATGACCCCCACAGAGTGATGGAGAACCATAGCTTCCTTTGTGCTGGACACTTTGCTTGTATTTCTGCAAATTTGCGTTTGTTTTGCCAACAACTTGGCGTGTGCTGGCTCATATGGAGCTGTATCAATTAAGATGTCCAGGCCTTTTAAATAGGAGCTGCTGGTAGACCAGATAACTCCCTGACTCACTTATACAATTTGATTCCTTTTACTTTATTAAGTAAAAATTGACACATACAGAGGTAGATATGTAACAAATGTTACATTCATGTAAATTGTGAGGCACAGTAATCAAAGGAATGCTCATGAACTTGCCATCAATATAAGAACTAGAACATTACCAGTATATTTGAAACTACTGTGTGCTCCTCCCCCCTCCCATCCCCATCTCAACCCTGGAAGTTACCACTTTCCTGGATATTGTTTTTCATTGTTTTGCTCATTTAAAACTAGCTTCACCATATATGTGTGTACAGCTAAATAGTGTATCATATCATTTTGCTTCCTTTTAAGCTATATAAGAATGTTGTCTTCTGTGACTTCTTTTCCCACTCAACTTTATGTTTCTAAGATTCAGCCATGGGGTTGTGTATGGCTAGAATCCAGTCATTTTTCACTGCAGTGTACTATTCCTTTGTATGTCTCTGCCACATTTTGTTTATTTATCTTTTCTTATAGATGAGCATTTGCGTTACTTCCATTTTGGGGCTATTGCAAACCGTGCTACAGCCAGGTATCCTTTTATTGCTTCTTAGCTCCAAATCCACACTGCTCTGCCCTGCTTTGTGATCCTGGAGCTGGACCCTGTAAACATTTTTATTTTGCTAGATTTGTCACTAGAAGATTCTGGAAGGATATTGCAGAAGGAAGGGCCTTCTCTTCCTGGTTCTGGGTGCTCTCCCCCTTCTGGCTTTATGGCATGGCTGCTAGTGTTGTGTGTGACACCCAGGGGCTCTCACTCTCCAACAAACTTTGTTGACACCCTGTGGTGCTCCCTGACACCCTGGGTCCTTCCTGCCCACCAGCTGTGAACCAGAGGTGGCCCATAAAACCCCATGGACCCCCTCTCTGAGGTCTGAGTCCCAGTCAGTCTGCTCCTTCCCTGGATCTCTCCCTTAGCCCTAGGGTATTCTTTAGAGCTCTTTTATTCCTTCTCAGTAGTAAATCCCTTGTTACTAGTTAATACACGTTTGTGTTACATTTTTCCTGCTCAAATGACTGGTGTGGTTCTGTCTCCTGTCTGCACCCCACCTGATGTTATTTGTACTCAGGTCCTTTGGTGCCCTATTGATGAGGCGAGGCTGAGGGAGGTGCGTGCAGCTGCAGGTGGAGGTGCGGTGGCCCCAGTGTACACGGTGTCACACTGACTCATCTTGCTGCCTCTGTGCCATGGGAGCTGGTGGCTGGTCCCCTCAGGCTGGCTTGAGCTCCAAGCTCTCAACAGATACATATTTACTATTGCCTCTTAGCTTCAGTCATTATTGCAAAAACTAAATCATTCCTGTGATCATTTTTGAATTTCCAGTTTTTAAAAATACCCTCATTCGTAGCTAATCTCTGAGATTCACCACTCACTGGGTTTTCATCAATTGGTAACAGTGTGATTCACCACGAGAGGCTGAATTCTGGAAACATCAGCACGGGTGGCCCAGCTATGCTCAGGTTCCACCATCTTCTGAAAGATGTTTTACTCAATCTCACTTCCTGCCATGGTGGGGAGAGGGGAGGATTCCCAAACAAACTCTTCTCTCGGGAAAGCCAGGGAGATGTTCTTCTGGACAGAAATTGCCTCTCTTTGCTTGGGATAATGGAGCTCGGAGGTCACTGGCTGCTCTTGAAATCTTTCGTCCAGAGTTTTTGTTCCTTGTCAACGTAAGCATCTGGACATCTTATGTGTAGCCCAACATCCTTTTAGAAATTATCTCCAGTGCCCAGGCTCTGATGTCTGACAGACCTGAATTTGTATCCCAGCTCTGCCACTGACACCCGAACAAGTTGGTTCACTCTCTGAGCCTCCACTTCCCCCGAGCAGGGATAATAATAGGATGAAACTTCGAGATAACTGTGAGCACAGGGGACAGTGCACGTAAAGTACCTGGGGGCCCCGGTGCCTGACTAAGCCCTGGTTTGACTACAGGGGTGAGAGTGCCCGGTGTCCAGCATCAAGGAACAGAATTTGACCAGTCGGAAAAGTCTGCCTACAGGTGTACCTCCGTTAATGAGTTCCTTTTACATGAAAATCTTCGCTGAAAAGAAAGAAAGAAGGAAAAGCCTCTCATCCCGGGCACACATTCAGATTTGTTAAAAGTGGATAGTCAGGTCATTTTATTGGTCACCCTACTTCTCCATATGTGTGTAATGTTTTGTAATAATAGAATAAAGACAAAGTTATCTGCCTAAAACAAAAGAAAAATTCCTCTGAAATCTGCCAGTCCTTTTCGTTTCTCTGTCTTATGTTCAATTCAATGAAAACTGAATTTAATGCTTTTTCTTTTTAAAAAGCTGTGTACTAAAATGTCATTTGATATCATTATTTCCAGAAACCTATTCTGCATATAGATTTGGGGAGTTGCTGGAATAACATTCACAAAAAGAAATTTGTTGTTATTTCTAGGTGGTGGGCTATGGGGTAATTTTAACTTTCTGTTTTGATTTTTTTCCTTTTTTTGAATAGTTTTACAGAAATAAAGTTAAATTTAGTAAACGCACAGAGAAAAATAGAAATAAAAAAGCGTTTTCCTCATGGAGGCCACGCCAGCTGGGGCAGCAGAGTTTGGAGGGCCGTGGGATCCTGGGTCAGTGGGAGAAAGAGGATGGAGAGTCTCAGGGTGGTCGCTAGATGGACACGGCCACGGCCACAGGGAGCAGGGACAGCGGGCATTGGCTCCCGGAGCCTCCGGATCGCCCACCACGAGTTCCCCTGGACCGGCTCAGAACCGCATCGCCTGCACTGACCGCCCGGCCCCCGCGGGCAGAGCTGTCACGCAGAGAAGCGGCCGCACGGGGGCGCGACCCACCAGGGAACCGTGTTGCCTCCTCAGTGCGACATTTCCTCTGCAGTCGCTCATCCCGCTGAAGAGGGGGTTGGTGGGGAGTTTGGGAGAAGCTTGGGCTCCCCTGGGAGCGGGGAGCAGCATCCTGGGAGGCCTTTTCACGCATGCTTTCTCAGCTGGGTCTCTTTTCACACAGATGGCTCATAACTCATTAGTCACCCATAAACAATCTATTTAACAATGACGTCCTGCACTCGTGTGCTGCCTTAACCCCCTGAACGCCCCTTCGTGGCTGAGACATTTAACACAACGTCCCTATGGCCCTGTAAGTATACCCCATTTTGCAAGAGAGGGAATTACATTTCAGAGAGATGAAGCATCCCGTGGAGTTCTACTAGCAGAAGCAAGGCTAGAGCATAAATTACCTGACTTGACTCAAACAAATAGCAAAACGTTTCTCACGTTGAATTTAATTCCGAAGGCAGCTGGGTGCGTCGGGGCACCCGCCAGCGTCAGTGTCGCATCTGTCTACGTGCCGACAGCGCTTCCAGCACTGCCTGCTCTGCCGATCCCCCTTTACCATGGCAACATCTCGGTGGCCATCGCGGGCGTGGGAGGACTCTGTTTCTCCTGACTGCCTGGTGCACTCTGAGCCTCGTTACCTCTGCCTGTGGAGGGAGGTGGGTGGCCCACCCCCGTTTGTGTCACCCCTGCACCCCAAGGAGAAGGACCCAGGCTGAGGCTCACATCCCCAAGGCTTGGGGTCTTGCTTAGAAAGTAATACAGGCCTGTGAGTTCTGGACAAAGGGTCTAGGGGATGCTTGCCTCAGCTCCACAGAAACTCCTCAGGAGACAGAAACCCTGGAAGGGCTAGGACAGCGGGTGAAGGAGAGGGTTCTGCCGGATCTCTAGGCATCTAGGAGGCACCAAGCTGCAGGGGCCCCTCGTCCCACTGGGCCTGCAGGGGCTCTACAGAGAAGGAGTGCTGGGGTGGGAGCAGGCCTGCCCACCAGACAAAGGGAGGATCTGGCTGAAGCCACGACCAGTTGAGACTGCTTTCTCCTCTGGGTCTGCTGGTCAGGAAGAGTGAGGTGAGTTCGAGGAGGAAACTTTCACCCCGCAACCAGGAAGCTCTGATCACACCATGCTGGGGAGCCCCGGGAGAGAGGACACAGACATGGATGTGAGAGCCCGGGAGTGCCCACGGTCCAGACTTTCTGGATCCAGGAGTTCCTGAACCCGCAGGACTCTAACACTGCAGGCCACTGAGGAAAGCAGTAGAACAATCTTCCGTCTAGCAGTTGCTGACAGAGGCTCAGAAAGGTGCAGTGACTTGTCCAAGGTCACACAGGGTTAGCCAGAAATCAAGTCTCCTGGACTTCCCATCCACTCCCCTCCTATCGCAGCACGCTGCCCACCTCACCCCACCCTGCCTGCTTCTCGCCCTCCTCATGCTCTGTTACCTCCGTGGGTACCAAGCTCTCAGAGCTCGGCACTTTTCAGCCTGAGAACAGACAGCTGCAGGGAGCAGGCGGTGGGTGTGGGGGCTGAGGCCCGATGGCCCAGGGGTCTGGGCCTCCCCGCCGTCCCGGGTTCAGAGATCTCACTTCTTCAACGTCTCTCTCGTTTGCTTGGCTCCTCTCCATCCCCACGCCTCCAAATTGAGCCAGATCAGCGTCCTCTGTTCCTGGTTTACTGCCGTTCCCTAATCGCTCTCGGCTTCCAGCTTTGTCCCCTTGCAGTTGATTCTCCACAGGCCACAGAGTGAGTGTGCTAGGGTCCACACTGATGTCACGCTCCAGTCCTCCCGTACCTTTGCACAACTGGGCTCCAGGGGCTCTGCTCTGGAAAGCGGTCCTGTCTCTGCAGCCCAGCCCACCTGGCAATGGCATCACTCACCGTGTGTGTCACACTGCTTTGTCACTGCCTATTGGCTTCTCTGTCCCTCCCCAACAGGGAGGGCCTGGAGGGCAGAGGCGGGTCCTCCTCATCCTTGGGCCTGGGACAGAGAAGTTGCTCAACAATATCACCCAGAGGAGTGAGGAGTGAGTGTGAAGACCTAGGAGCGAGGCCATCTGTCGGGGATCCAGGCCTGGTCCTGGGGGCGGTGGCCGTGCATGAGACCAGGGGTCTTCCATGGTGTCCCACAGGCTTCTCTGCTCATTTGATGTGGGGTTATGTGTCTCCCTCTCTACATCTTCCTTGACAGAGCAGGCTGTCTGGCCACTGCGTCAAGCACACAATTTTTTTCTTGGACACAAGAAGGAAGGGAGGGATGGAGGGAGGAAGGAAGGAAGGAAGGAGGGAGGGAGGGAGGGAAGGAAGGAAGGAAGGAAGGAAGGAAGGAAAAGAAAGAATTGAATGATTGAAAGAAGGAAAGAAAAAGGCGTTTGTATGCTCTGGCCTTCCAGCTTCCGGAGTACTTCCTGTAGTCAGAAGATTCTAGGTCTTGAGGAGGCCCTGGGCACTTTTGCCTTTGTGGGCTCCTTCCTCCATAAAAAAGTATTAAAAATTGTATTTTTATGACTGCGTTGGTATAAAGATGAACATAATCCAGGCTAAATTCATTATTTTATATTCATTATTGTTATACTAATTTTTCTTCTGATTTTAAAATTAAAACATTTCCGTGAGCTCCTCACAGTATCGTGGGCCCCAGGCACCGTGCTTCCCGTGCTGGTGGATGCGCTGCCCTGTTGGCCTTGGAGTGGAGGGTGTCAGAGCCCCTCTTCACGGAGGGGGTCCATGTCGCCCGGAAGGGGACAGGCGCGGCGGGAGCCCTCACGCAGTTCTGAACGTAGAGTCAGAGAAAGCAAAGACGGGATGCGTGCGCCTGAATGCTAGAAATCTAGAAGCATGGAGACAAGCAGACTCTGGGAGACCTGCCCAAAGCTTGTCCATCGTGTGTCCACGCTCCTGGCCTCTGCGGGAGAGTGGTCACCCAGGTCTCTCTAACTGGACTCCGGGTGGGTGGCGTGCACCTGGACTCCACACGCTGTGCTCAGCCTCTTCTGCTGGTGCTCTCAAAAGCAGTTTGCAAAAGTCATGAATCACTGCAGAGCCCAAACTGTGTAGATCCGATCACAAATGTGGAAAAGAACTGATGGTGGAAGCTGCTTTAAATACCTTGGGAATAAGGCACGGGGGACAGATGATAATGAAGGGTGCGCGGACGCCGGAATTGATTAGTTCTTACGATTCCCTTGACTAAAATTATAGTTTCAAATCAGTAAATTCTGGTAAGGTCTCCTGAACTGAGCACTGGACTTGTTAACAAGGCTTCACAGAGAAGGAATTCCTTTTCGAAAGGGATGTTTTGGATGAATGGAGAGAGGATGTAAACTTCGTGGACCCTAGAGCTGTAGCCACAATCCTGCAGTGTCGGACTTTTCTCTCCAGGAAGGAGACGTCCCTCATCATCCAGCCACTCACATCTCTACTGAGCACGCAGTGTGTGCAGGAGGTGGGGCAGTGTCCCCGGTGGATCTGGATGGCCTGGAAGTCAGAACTCTGGTGAGTCCCAGTTCTCTGCTTTGTAAATAGTTAAGCTATGTGACTCTGGCACCCTCATCCCCCATTTGCAATTCAGAGGTGACTAACATTAGTGTATTAAAAAAAAAAAAACTACTGGAGCGATCAAAAAAGAAAAAAGATTTACTGGGGCAATCCCCAATTGCATCATCTTTTGGTTTCGGTGAATAGCTATGGGTCCCAAACTGTAACTTTTTCACCTGGAAACTGAGTTTGGCAAATCCAAAGGACTGGTTCTCCAATGAGAAGGATGGAACCTAATTTTGCTTCCATATCTCTTTTTTTGAAACATTTACAACAAAGGAGGATGATGTTAATTATGTCTTCCACTATCTGAAGCCCCTTAGATGTGTGGAGGCCCCACATCGGGGTGACTGCGTGAGGCAGACATCCTTGGGACCCTCTCCCTCTCGAGGTGCCCGCAGCCCAACGCTGCAGAGCCCAGAGGGTGCAAAGCACCTAGTACAGACTTGTGTCCCAGCCTTGAGTCAGGTCACCTTTCTTTAGTAGTCGTATGGAAAGCCCATGCAATCCCTGGGTGGATCTAATGAATCACGCAAGCTCTTGTTGAAACCAGGGGTTGTTTCGGAAGATGACCCCATTGCCCCTTCACTCAGCCTACTGAAGAAGCTGCTCGAATCCCATTTGCCCTGGAACAAAAGTGACTCCTAATAGACCGAGCCGAGAATTTGATACTTCTGGGCTTGGTGCCTGGCTCACCACCCAGGAGTGGCTGACCTGGGCAAGTCCTCATACACAAATGCAGATGACGGCACCACCTCATGGTTGTTGATCAGGGCCTTCCAGACCATGGAGCCAACAGAGACCATGTCCAGTTGGGAGGAAGTTGAACTGAACTATCGGCATTACTCCAACCAAAAGCTATAGGACCTGGCCAGAAATGAAGAGATTCACAGGCCAGGGACTCACAGACTCTCTGAGAACCTCATTCGAAAGTCAGCGAACTGACCAAGCTATGGATGAGGCTGCTTTTCTTGGTTTTGCATTAATATATGTGTTTGAAGAACGAGATCTCACGATGCATTATAAATTCCACTCTGATTCCTGCACAAACTGAAACACAGCTCATTGTAGCTGAGCTGGGTCCAACCATCAGATCAAGGGGTGCTCTTTCCTGTTGAAGCTGTATTGACATGAGATGGAATCTAATTGTTCCCACTTATTCATTTGTATAAATATTCTCTGATGTCTGAGGACGAGGTAACCTGAATCTACTGTCATAGTCATTTGCTAACATTTTCAAGGAGAGAGGCCAGGACCACTGAAGGCAGTTGATTATGAATATTGCCATCTGGACTTATTTGGATAAAATCATTTTCTAACGTAGGAGTCCTTTGCCTCCAGAAATTGAAATCGTGATAAGTCATTCACCTGATTTTGTGATTAGATTACAATCGCAACTTGATGATGTGATCCAGCTTAGGTCACATGCCCACTGGAGCCTGGGGAAGTCAGGTCCACCCAAACCAGATGAATTAAATTGAGAATGGGAAAGAGATGGGGCATCACTGGAAAATCAGGGTGCCAGTCCCTGAAGAAGGTGGAGGGGATACTGGCCAGGCAGAACCAATAGATGCCCACTGACGCAGAGTGGGATTCACTCCCTGTGCCTTACTCCCAACCCCCGCCTCCAAAACCTCCCAGGCAGATACTGTCATGCCAGACTCTGAGGACACAAACTTTGCTCCCTTATTCATTTATTCAGCAATCATTCATTGAGAACTGACTCCGGACAAGGTCCTGGGCTAAATACTGCTGATGATGCAAAAGAAGCAGAGTGTGGTTCTAGTTCTTAAAGATCTGAGTTCTTCGCGTGGCTCATGCTCATATTCATATCATGGGCCATGAGTCAAGAGTGAAAGGATGCCTTCCCCCTGGCTGGAATCCCCTCATTTCCTCTTTCTAGCAAAGAGGGGTAAAGAAACCTGTCCAATACACAGGAGGCTTCTGATGTTCACTGAGATAATAAACTGTCCTTGTGACTCATGAGGAAAGGCAGTTTCAATGACAGTGTGCGCTGTGGTCATCATAAGAAGGACTGGGCAGAAGGTGGCAGCACAAAGAACATGCTAGTCTCTGTCTCCACTGTCATGGTCTCTGTATCCAGGGCTGCACCTGCCCCACCTCAGCAGGGGACCAGCCATGACCACAGGGTGGGGCCGGACAGTGGGTGACTGTTAGCTGGGCCACAACTGGGGTGTTCCTGACTCCTTCAGTTTTCAGTTCCCTTCATGCCAAGCATGTTTTGGATTTAAAAAAAAAATCAATGTTTTTTTCTCTTCCAATGAACTTATTCATGCTCTTTGAACTTCAAGATGGAAAAATCAAAGCCAGAATCCATAAGTTTCTCAGGAGCTCCTGACCTACTTTCAGGGAAACCAATTCTTGTTGGAAGTGCGAGAGGGAACGGCTTCCAAAGGTTTCACACAATCTGTTGTCAGAAGCATCTTGGAAGCTGGGTACTCTGGGGGCCCCTAAAATCAGTGCATGAGCAACCATGTCCAACCGTACTCTTTGCTGGGTTTTCCTGCATAGTGTCCAGACCAACACTGTCGGCCTCATGTGGGACCTGAGGTCTCTCCCCTCCCAGCCCTGCTCCCACACCTCTCCATGACCTGCACCTACAGCGCAGCCCTCGGCTCTTACCGGCCTGATTCAGGGGACCCTGGATGAGCTCCTCAAATGGAAACAGGGGACTCACTGTCCATTCATCTTCCCTTCTCTTGCAGTTCGCTCCTAGCAACTGGGCTTCTGCCTTTCTCCTGCCAAGTTCCCACCTTGCTGCCAACTGGGTAACCGGGTCTTTGTGCTCAGATCCCCGCCTGGATAATCTCTCTGTTCCCCCACAATCTCCTGACCCTGCCCTTGCCTATGCCTCCTGCCCTGGCACCGGGAACTGGAGGCCCACTCCTGTACCTCTGCATTTGGGGCCTTGCCCTTCACCCCAACGACACACTGAAGCTCGGATGTGGCCTGTTCTGGGGTGCCTCTCGGGGCACATCTTTATTCTCACAGCTCCTTCCTGCGTTCCAAGGCCAAAGCTGGCAACCTGAGATCCTTGCTGCATATGGTACCATTAATGTACCTTGTAGTCTCCGATGCTTCTCTCCTGGAGAGAAAAATTAATTTTCACATTTTGTGATTTCCTTTGATAGAATTGAGTGTTCATATCACAAACACACACACACACACACACACACACACACACACACACACACTGGCTCACAATTTGAGATGAAGCCAGGAGACAAACTGGCCGGAAAGGTTCATACTTGCCCAGGACTTACAGCTCTAAAAGCCACCCTGCCACCACCACGGCCCACCAGCCCGTAGGTGGGAACTTGTCCCACTTCATGCTCAGAGGAGGTTAAATTGTTACCCTGAGTTAGAGCATACTCTGCCTTCCGGAAACTTCTGGGCACTGGGTTTCTGTGTACGAGATGGAGCTGGCCAGGACTATGATGTGGGGGTTTGTACACACTTTCAGATACACCTACCTCAGGAGGTTTCTGTGAGGATGAAAAGAAATAGTTGGGGTGAGGCACCAAACCTAGAGCTTGGCACATAATCTATGTTCAAGTAATGTTGAGTATTGCTAGTATTATTCCTCGGGTAGACATCAGCTGGCCCCGAAGGGACTTGGGTGAGGTTCAGATTGACACTGCCACAAAGCTGATACTCCATGTGTTCTGTGTCTCCCTGTGGACTGCACTTTGAGGGCAGGGCTTCCCTCGGTGGTATTCTTGGTCTTTTCATACCTGACTCTCTGGCTTACTCCACAGCAGTGTGGCTGTGAAGGGGCAGCAGCCACAGTCTGGGCTGCAGGGAGCCTTCCTGTTCTGACTTTGCCATGGTGTACAACTCTCTCCACGTCCAGGGAGCTGGTGAAGCCCAACTGCCCTGGAGTTGGAGAGACCCAGTTCAAATCCAGTCCTGCCCCTGTCCAGCCGGGAGACCTTGGAGGAAGCGCTCCATCCTGCAAGTTCCATTTCCCTGTCTTTGAAATACTGATAACAGTACTAGTCTTATTGATCCGCTGAGGTAAAGAAATGACTGGCGACATGGGCAGCATGTAATTCTAGCTCAACAATTGATGGCTGCTGCTCCTGGGTGATTAAGTGGCTTTGCCCTACACATGCCTGCCATTGTTGTCGTCTCTGATGTCTTTGTAAAGCTCCTTGCTTAGGAGAAAACAAAGGGAAGTCCTTGAGAGGAACCAATATCAGGAAGAAAGTCATAGAATTCTCTTCAGAGGGTTTTCCTATAGCCCAGCCCCACCCCTCTCAGGAGGCTTTCCGAATTTGTATGAACAAGCACACTGGCTTCCCCACCTTGGGGCTTGCTGGGCCGTTCTGCTCACATCTATCTGCTCTTGGCTGCTGTGTTTATGTATTCCCTACTGTCCTAATCCCATAAGACAGGAGGCTCCTTGAGGACAGATCCTTTTCGAACAAAACATCCCATATATAATCTCCGTGATTTGATCTGCTCTACGTGGCATGACCTGCATCACTTCTCCACTCTGCATGGTGTAGCTGAGTGATGCTGAGAGTGAAGATGCCTTGATTATTGGCTCGAAGCCAAGTAGCTCAAGCTTGCATGCAGGGACCCCTCCAGTCCCTGACTAGCATCCTGTCCCTGTTGGTCGTTGTCATCATCACCATCATCATCGTCTATTGAGAGGGCAGCCACATCATTTGTCACTCAAACTGGAACACTTTTGAATGTGAAAGTGAGTGCTGTTGATAATTACTCCAGGACAACAGATAGGTCCAACTGGGACTGTCAGCCCATTTATTGAACAAAACTATGTGGAAAGACTCAGTGTTAAGCGCTTTGCCTACCTTATCTCTAATCTGTCAAAAGCCCCGTTAGGTAAGTCTATCTATTCCCATGGTGTAGATCAGAATACTGAGGCCTGAGAGAGGAAAGGAGTGAGACCAAGGTGGTGTCACCTGTGAGTGGCAGAACCAGGCTGTTTGTGCCCAGAGCCTGGGCCTGAGACCACCTGCTGCCCTGCGTTCTGCTCACTTAGTCCTTCACTCAGATGCATCAAACACCTGTGGAGTAGCCACATTACGCAGGTGCTTGGCTAGGTACAGAGGCTACAAGGGGAATGCAGACATCTGGGATCCCTTGCCAGGCTGGGAGTTGGACAGCTCTCAGTGCCCTCTGTTAATCTAGCTCTCCATGGACTTCTAGAGCCAATTCACAAATGCCGGTGCAATGTGGGGAGCACTCTGGACTCGGGCTGTTGTACGTGATCTTGGCATGGCAGCCTCCCCGCCCACTCAAGTTCGGTCCAGGAGCTGTCCGTCTGTGGTTCAGATCCACAGCTGGGGAATAGGAGGTCTTTGTTAATGTTCCCAGCCAGGGGAGCTGGAAATAGCTCAGGCGTTTCTCACTCTTGTCCAAAGCAGGGATCAACACAGTTGACCACAGTGGCCCTCTGCGGGCACCATGTGTCCATTAACATTGACTGCCAGCAGGGGCAACTATCACCGCGTGGGCCGTCACACGGTGATGCTGCAGCTGCTCTGTGCACTGACCAGAACAAAAGGCTGCTGGCAACTCCATGGTTCTGTAGTCCACCTGCTGTTCCTCCGGGCAGCCTCTCCCAACTCCTCTCTATTTGCAGCTCTTCCCCTCTCCTCCAGTAACCAGGCAACCAGGGGAGTGCATCCCAGGGTGACGACTGTAGGGGCTGTGCGCTCCACAGTGGTCATGAACCCCCAGGATTTTCTGGAAATGCACTTACCCAAGGTGTCATTGTAAGAGTAGACAATCAGGAAAGAAGACACAAAGAAATACCACAATCAAATCTAGAAAAGGGGTGGTGCATCAATTTCTTCACATTTCTAGGTAATTAAAAAGTCATCCAGCATGGTAATTGGCACTCCCTTCCTAGCCTCCTGGCACAAGTTGCTAATCCCTCATCTTGGGAACTTTCTGAGTAGGGTACACAATTGTAATCATCATAAAAAACTTTTGTAATCAAAGACACAATCCAAAATATTACGTACTTTTCTATTTTGTATTAGCAGTCAAATGTGGGTGGTCTGGGCAGTGGTGCTGAGCTACGGGCTGGACAAAAGAAACTCCACATCGTGTACACCTCATTGATACATAGCATTGAAATATACCACGTGATTTTTACATATGCTCCTCCTTCCTGATTACATGATAATGTTTTATTATTATTTTCATCACCAGAACTATTAGCTAACACACTAGGTGCTGACTCTGTACCAGGCACTGTCCTAATTCCTTTGTATTTATTAACATATTAAATGTTCCCAACACCCCTGTGAGGTAGGGTTTTAGTAAGGATAACAATAGCTGCTTTAAGAGAGAGATGCAAAAATGCCACGGCTCTAACCGGATTGAAGATTATTTCTCCCTCATGTGACAGTCTGAGTTCCAAGTTGGAAGGCAGCACAGTCAGGTTGATGGCTACTCTGACATTGTCTATATGTGCCTTCCAAAGTCGCTCTGGTCACTGCGGCTCGACCCGTCAGGAGCAGAGAACAAGAGTGTGAGGGTAGACACCTGCTCTTCTAAGGCTCACCCTGGAAATAGTGAGTCATTTCCACTCATCCCATGGGAGACAATGAAGTGACATGACCATGCCACAAGGGAGTCTAGGAAACACAGGATAGCCGGCCAGCACCTGCCAGGCCACAATTCCCCTGCTCTAGAGAAGGGAGAACCGCGAGGGCCCTCCACCACAGAGAGTTGCTATCTTATTGATGTTTTACAGATGAGGAAACTGAGGCACAGGACGATTCAGAAACTCCTCCAAGAGTACAGATAATCAATGTGGAGTTGGGATTTGTACTCAGATTGTCTGGCTGTAAGTCCATACTTTCAATCATATGCTACATTGGAGTTATAATGCAACATTAATTTTAACAGCTAATACAGGTCTTCAAATTTGACCACCTAACATATTCTTCTGCCCCAAAGCATGAAAGCCACTCATTTGTCAGGAAAGTGCCTCGAGATACCTGACATTGGATTGGAGAACTAGATGTCACCCATACTCTTGAATCTGAAGTGAGAGCCAGGACTCAGTGGTCAGAGCCCTGAGGAGCTGGCAGGGAGTAGATGGACAGGGGCCTCCTGCGAGACTGGCCGGAGGGCAAGACATGCTCCTCAAGGGCCAGGAGGGGGCTTGCCACTCAAGGCTTTGTAGGGAACATCACTTGGTTCTCTTTCAACTCCTTCCTGTGGCTTCAAGAGACTCATTGCCACAGCAGGAACTGCTGAGGGGTACGAAAGAGCCCACAGCAGCCCAAAGTCGCACAGTTAATACTTCCTGCTGCAAGGCAAGGATCTGGGAGGCATCTGTGCTCCTTGGCGGAATTTTCAGAGACTCTGTGTCTTAAGAGCTTGTTGCTACTCTCATCAACTGTGTCTTCTCATGGTCTCATTTTATATTTCTCTTTTTTCCCTTTGTACACCACCCTTAGTGCAGGATTAGGAGATGGGGAAATTGGGGAGTCAGAAAAACAGAAGAGCGTGTGCCATTTTGTAGCAATTACAGTTATAGAGGCGTTTCCCACGTGCTGCATGGAGGGAGGCAGATCTCATCAGGCCCATGGTCAGAAGGGGTGAGGAGGCTGGCAGAGATTTGGAGGAGGCCATAGATCACCAGGGAGTAGCAGCAGGTCCATCAGCCTCAACTCCAGCCCCTTCACCCAGACCACACTGCCTCGAGCCCTCTGGAATCACAGTTTTCTTCTAAACTGGGTAGTTTTCCTTGCTAGGGATTGTCAGGGGCTGCACAGTAGATGGCCTGGGTTAGTTTTAGCAAACATCCCTATCCAGGGATTTATAACTTTTAGGAGGTTAAGAAACCAATATTCCCCAGAGCCAAGCACTTACATACTCACATCCCTAGGCAATCTCACGTGCACTTTTGGGGGTTCCTAGACACCTTGAAATCCATCCACGGGTTCCCTATGTAAGGACTAGAATCCCTTTTCTAAATTTCTCCACTTAACTTATTTGTTAATCACACCTATGAAAACGGATTGACTCAATTTTTTTGTGTGTGTGTGCGAGGAAGATCAGCCCTGTGCTAACATCTGCCAATCCTCCTCTTTTTTTTTTTTGCTGAAGAAAGCTGGCCCTGGGCTAACATCCATGCCCATCTTCCTTCACTTTATATGGGACACCGCCACAGCATGGCCTGCCAAGCGGTGCGTTGGTGCACGCCCGGGATCCGAACCAGTGAACCCCGGGCTGCCGCAGCAGAGCGTGCACACCCAACCACTTGCGCACCGGGCTGGCCCCTGACTCAATTTTTTATCAGTAAGAGAACAGTTGAATAAATCAGAACAAATCCAAATGATGGAATACTGTGCAACAATTCCAAAAATGTAGATAAAAATTATATAACAATGCAGAAAAATCTCCAAGACAGTAAAATATGAAAAGTAAAATAAAAATTAATTCATTTAATTAAAATATATATGGAGAGACAATCTTCAATGTTCTGGGGATACAGCAATGAACAAATATCCGTCCCCTGGAAGTCCACGCCGCTGGAGCCATGGCAGAAAATAGGACCAAGAGATGCGATGGGTAGGCTATGCAGAGCTTGGGTTTTGTTCTGAGGATGGCAGGGAGGGTTTTGAGCAGGGATATGACACGATTGCTTCTACTTTTTAAAAACTCAGTCTACCTACTATAAAAAGTGTTGCTTATGGGGGTGGTTTGAAGCGGGGAGAGCAGGTTAGGAGGCAGTAGTTCAGGTGAGGTATGATTGTGGCTCAACCATGGTGGTAGGGGTGGGATGGTGAGAAATGAGCAGATTCTGGGTGGTTGGGCCCCGGGATTTGCTGATGGTTTGGATTGTAGAAAGAAAAAAGAAGAACCAAGGAGGATTCCCAATGTGTAGCCAGTAAATGGTGGAGAGACTGGGAGAGGAGCAGGTTCAGAGGGACAAAACTAAAGATTCTGATTTGGACCAGTTTGCATGGCCTGTGAGAGGTCCAGGCTGAGATGTCAAGTGGGCAGGTCCAGCTTCAGGCTGAAGAACATATTTGAGAGCTCTCATCTTCTAGACATTATGCAGAGCCATGGGACTGGAAGAGATAAAAGAGGGGAGAGAAGTGGTCCCAGACCAAGCCAAGGACCCTCCCTCATTTAGAGACCACTCATATGGGTGGCAGAGAAGGACCAGATGGAGAGGTAGGAGGAGAGCTTGAAGAGGAAGATTCCCAGAAACGCAGGGCAGAAAGAGCTTCAAGAGGGAGGAAGTAACCAACCCTAACAAATGCGGCTGATACCACTTATGTAAGATTATATACAAACACACACTTGACACCAGACATGTAAATGCATGGAGAGTTCTGGAAAAATACAAACTAAAGGGTCAGGGATTGGGATGGGAGGAGGAGGTAAAGGGAACTTCCTCTTCACACTCCTATATCAGGTGTCTGCACATTACTCATATAATTTAAAAAGAAGAACAATAAATTTTAAAGGGAAGAAATACCTCCAGTGGAGAGGGTCTCTCCCTACGTGGGCCTCTAGCCTTGCATATCCCTTCCTACAGGAGGGCTCAAGGCACCCCACCTGGCCTGTGGGAGTGCTCCCTATCACTATCAGCAGGCACCACCCCATCCCTTCCTCCTCCTTGACCTGGGGCTGACTCCTGTTCCAACCCTTTCAGCACATTCCTGTTCTGAATCATATCTGGCCTTACTTCCCTGGCAGCTGTCTTCTTCCAAACCAGTCAACATAGGCAAGAAAAAGTAATTCCACAATTGGTTGCAGTTCTCTGTGAGGTATAAATAATATGTGACGCTGTGACATTTGTAACAGACTGCCATATTGATTTGATTTTGTCTATGGTTGTTGTTTTACCAATGAGCTTTTTCCTGAGCAATTTCAGACTCTGTTTTGTGCAGATGATTGAAGACATTCTGGAAATTTCTTTCTTTTTGAATGATCCATTCCATCCAGACATCCCAACCCTTTGAGGAAAAACAAATACCACACACCCACACCCACACCCACCCACCCACCCACACACACACACATGCAGTTTTTCAATCTCTGTCAAGCTGAGAGTCTCAGGGTAAATGAGCCAATTTGTTTTCATTTAAGTATGAAAGTGGGAGAAGTAAAGCTAATGGACACGCCTGAGAGAACACAGAGCCGTAAGCTGGAAAAAAAGAAACACGAATTCATCACATCTCTCGTGATAAATGATGTTTGTGCAATTAAACAGAGCCAGGCTGGCGGCCGTGAACACCTCAGCGCATTATATTTTTATCTGCGGGGCCGTTACCCTCACGTTTCCTGTCACAGAATCTAAACATCACAAATCCGTGGAGGAGGGGTGCTTTGACTGCCAGGATGCTGAGTTACACCAAGCAGTACAGAAAAAGTAGGTCAGTGGGTCACCCGTGCAAACCTGAACAGAAAGGAAGTTTGACCCCGGCGAGACCCAGCGCTCCCGGAGCCCGGCAGTGGCGGATGGAAACTCTGGATGAAGGAGGGTGGATGTGAGGCAGCTGCATCCCGGGGAGCAAGAAAGCCCTGGGAAAGAACAGACTGCGGCCAGTGTTTCGGTGGAGATGCAGGAAGACCAAAGATGGGACTGGAAGGTTCCCTCTGGAGCTACACAGCTGTAGACATGGGTACACAGAAAAGAGAACAGTGTACACAGGTTTAGTGCCCAGAACAGTGAGGGGCTCAGATTTGGAAGGCTTTGCTTGTACATTGCTTGGACCTTACTGCAGAACAAGTAGATGAATCATAGTTGGACGCAGCTTTTCAGAGCTATAAGGGAGCTTGGGGGTTTATTTAGCTCAACCTCCCACCCAGAGCAGGGATTCCCCCCCAGAACCCCCGACAGATGGCCTGAACGTCCAGCTCCACCAAAACGCAAGGAGTGATGGATGCTCAGAGGTGTGTGAGTCAGGGGTATTGCTGTCTGTTGTGCTGAAGGTTCGGGGTGGGGTGGAGCCTGCAGGGTCTGCCCAGCCCCAGAGTGGATGGGGCTGATCGGCTGGACAGATCAGTACCCCCTTCCTGTCTCACGTTCCCTGCATGCGCCTTCCAGGCCTGCAGATTTGTGCACAGCCTTCCCGCATAGATGTCGTCCATCTTGGGACAAGTATGTGCGAGTGACCGCACTCCCCTGTGGAAACCTGCAACGAGGGCTCACGACCCACTGAGGAGACACTGATATCTGTTCCCCAACCCCCAAGTGGCCGCCTATTGGTCCTGCCTCTGCCCTTGGAGCAACAAGGATCGGCCTCCTTTGCCTTCCACCTGATAACCCTGAGTCTGCCTGCCCTTCGATCTGCCCATTGCTCAGCGCCACTGATGGTTTCTCCTGTGCCGTGGTTTCTGGCACCTTCACCATCCTGGTCACCTTCTGGTCTGGCTGTGCCTCCTTTCAAGTCCCCAAGTGTGACCTGTGCATCGAGAGGGCAGGGGAGCATTGCCCTTGTCCAGTCAGTACTCATCCAACTCCAGGAGCATGAATTTTTATTTTATTTTTTTGTGAGGAAGATCAGCCCTGAGCTAACATCCATGCCAATCCTCCTCCTTTTTTTTTCCTCCCCCACTTTCTTCCCAAAGCCCCAGTAGATAGTTGTATGTCATAGTTGCACATCCTTCTAGTTGCTGTATGTGGGACGCTGCCTCAGCATGGCCAGACAAGCAGTGCGTCAGTGCGCACCCAGGATCCGAACTCGGGCGGCCAGTAGTGGAGCGCGCGAACTTAACCGCTAAGCCACGGGGCCGGCCCCGTGAATTTTTATTTTTTAAAACAAACCGGGAAGATTTAAAGCTCCAGAATGGAGTTTGGACTGAAACAATATCAGCAGTTTTGGGTGATTTTCCAGGACAGACTGAGAAAGACTGGCCAAGTCCCAGGAGCTAGAGAGGAGGCTCAGAGGAGGAGGATGGTCTCCTGGGCGCTGGCACCAATGGAGGGACAGGGGGGCTGGAATTGCCCTGGCCCCAGAGCCTGTTTAGGCCAGGGAGCCCCCACCTCTAGGCTGTAGCCCTTGACCTCTACTGTGATGTTCCTTGGGGCTACTTTTTGATCAGAAGCAGAGCCTCTAGACCTGGGGACTTGGGCTAAAGGGGAAAAGGGAGGTGCTCGCTCTGAACCATGAATCTCCCTTCACACCTGGAGAAAATACTCCCAGTCTCGAACCCCGGGCCTCAGGAGAATGTGAGCCTGAGAATGTGCTCACCATGTTAGCGGCATAGGGCAGCATGAGACCCAGGGCTCGCCTCCTACTGTAAGCCTGTCTGACCCCGCCGTCCCAGGCTGCAGTCTCCCGTGAGGACATAGGGGCGCCCCCCTCTGTCACAGCCCTGTGCTCTGGGTGGTCCATGCCCACAGCTTTGATTCCTCACACTCTGACCTACGTGTTTCTTTGGTAGGTGATCGCAGGTTTCCCTTGATAATTATTCTTTTTCTTATGCTCATGGACATGGCTTCTGCTCTTTTCTAGATTTCAGCTTGCAGAACTTAAGCCACGATCTCCTTACAAGTGTCTTCCCTGCAGTTTCCACCCCGGCCCCCAGGGACAGGCAGGCTTTTGGGGCCTCAGCCCGCCCCCGCCCCCCTGGCGTCCTGTATGCTGATATTAGTGAAGGAAGCAAATGAATGGCGCGCCTTTCCACTTCGTTCTTAGTTCTTCTGAAAAAATAACTCTTACTATGTTTAGACAAAATTTACTAGGACTTCAAATGGACGATTCTGAAAGTTTTCACCTCTGACTTGAAGCTCTGACTGATTCTCTGTCCCTGTACGTACAGTTCTCTGTGCAGAGGCCGACTCAATATCTGGTGGACACTAGAACTGAACACACCACTGTGCTACGTTCCAGGGTCCGAGGTGGGGTACTGGGCAGGAGGATTTGTACCTAGAAGTGGTTGGACCCCAGGACAATGAGTCCATGAAGGCACGCTCTGTGTCACAGCACCCCACAAAGCTGACTCAAGGCAAGGAGGAAAAAGATGCTTTGAGATGCAAGATGCAATCTCTCTGCCTCCCTGACCGCTCCCCACCAGGAAACGGGACCCTTGTTAGAGATAAGCAACAGTAACTGTACTGATACTGTTCTCACATCAGAAGTGAGCTGTAAGCGAGCTGGATATGCCTGCGCTTGAACAGGGGGTTGTGGTGATGATGGGTCCTCAGCAGGTCTCTCTCTGGGGCCACATCTGTAATGGGGAACCAGGGGCAGAAATATCCGACAGGGGAGCCCACATAGAACATGCCCCCTTCTGCAGCGTTGCAAGCAGCCAAGTGCAACCATGAACCAGCGACAAGGAGATGAACACCGTGAGGGGGCACAGGCCATCAGCGTGCTCAGCTCATGTTGTGTTTGTCCTTGGTAAATGGCTAGTACAAAAGCTGGTGGCGGTGTAAATAAAACCTGCTTTGGGCAGCTGTGAAAGGCACCGAGATTACCAGGAGGCACCTGTGAGTGCCTCCCTATGGCCTCCTGTAGGGAGCCACTCACAGATTACAACTCTTCTGGTCTGTAATAACATCAACCCACTGCCCTGTAATCTATCCGCGTGCGTGTCTATCACCTCCATTGGACTGGGAGCAACTCAAGAAGAGGACTCATGTTTTAGTCATCTTTTTTTCCTACCAGCTCAATAATAATAGCCAACCGTCAGTGGTTGATAGTATTTCCCTCATTCTCAAGATGGGGAACTGGCCCAAGATTACCTGCTGGTAAGTGGTGAAGCCAGGATTTGGATAAGACAGGCGGATTTGGCGGGCAGGCTCTTAACCACTGTAGCCCACAGCTCTTTTGGTAAACCTCTGTGCCTCTCCCCACCCCCCCATCCACCCCACCCACCAGGAAGTCATCTCTCCCAAGGTCCCAAGGCCTCACATCTGTACTCACTAGCAGCTCATACCAAAGCCAGTCTTCTGCTGCAGCGTCGGCACCAGACCCTCCATGTGACATTGTTGGCTGCCTGAGAGCAGGGACTATTGTTTATTCTTCGTTGCCCCTAGAGATCCCAGGTTAGTGCCTTATAAATGGAAAATGCTCAACACTTGTTTAACTGAATCAAATGTAATCATTTCTCATGTGGGGTTATAGACAGCCTCAATAAAGGGCCCTTTGAGACTAAACAACATTGATTATTTATCCAATTGTAACCACGGCGTGCTTGATAATAAGCTAAAAGATAAACACAAGAAAGAAACATAATCCTGGCAGAAGCTGGATTGCAAACATGAGTCATGTCCGGTGATCTTACAAGCACACACGTGAAGCGGCTTTTTGACGGTTGCTATGAGAACCATCACTCAGGACTCCATAGCACTAGAGTAATAACGCTGTCTTTGCAGGTGTGCGTGTGGTGTGTCTGTGACAAATGCAGAGCATGGACTGAGAGCATACGGCAATGGTCTTCACGTGTAAGACTGGCCTTGGAAAACTGGAACTTCTTCAAGTATCTGCTGACAAAGATCCTGATAATCTTTCATGCCTACTTCCTCAGGTGATATCATCAATTATAAGGAAATTCTCATGCTTCATTAAGAACATGCTACGTGAAGGGCTCTGTGCTAAGTATTCCATGAGAAATCAAAAGCCAAAGCAGATATTCTTGACCTTGAGATAACTTGACTCCTGTTGAGAATCCCAGTTCAGGAAACAGACCCTCTTATACTTTGCCCAGTTTCTCCAATGGTAACATTTTGCAAACCAGTACAGCATATAGATATTGTATAGTATATACTACTATATATACTAGTATAGTATGTAGATATAGTATAATATCTCAACCAGGATACTGACACTGATACAGTCCACTGGCTTACTCAGATTTGCCAAGTTTTCCTTGTATTTGTGTGTACATGTATGTGTGTGTGTGTTAGGACCTATACAATTTTATCACCTGAGTGGGTTCATGTATCCACCACACAGTCAAGATATTGAATAGTTTCAACATCATGAGGTTCCCTCATGTTACCCTTTTATAACCACACCCACTTCCCTCTCCCCCCAACTCTTATCATTAATCCCTTGCAGACACAAATTGGTCCTCCATTTCTGACACTTTGTCACTTCAAAAACATTATATAAGTGAAATCATAGACTATGTAACCTTTCGAGATTGGCTTTTTTCCCACTCATCATAAATCACTGGAGATTCATCTAAGTTATTAAGTACACTAATAGTTCATTCCTACATTTGCTGGATAGTATTTCATGATATATATATACCACAGTTTGTTTAATCATTCACCTACAGAGGATCTCTGGGCGAATTTCAGTTTGGGGCTGTAACAAATAAAGCTACTGTGAACATTCATACACGTTTTTGTGTAACCCTAAGTTTTCATTTCCTGGGATAAAAGATCGGAGTGCCGTTGCTGAGTCATACGGCAGTGGCCTGTTTATCATAAGAAACTGCCAAACTGTTTTCCAGAGTGGCTGTACCATTTGACAATCCCACCAGAAACGTATGAAAATCCAGTTTTCCTCATCGTTGCCTTTTGGTTTTGTCACTATTTTTTCTTTTAGTCATTATGATATACATGTAGGGGTTTCTCATTGTGCTTTTAATTTGCATTTTCCTGATGGCTAATGATGTTGAACATCACCTGCTGTTGAGTTTTGTGCTTTCTTTATATATTCTAGATACTTGTCCTTTGTCGAATATGCAGTTTGTAAAGATTTTCTCCCAGCTGTAGCTTGCTTTTTCATCCTTTTAACTGAGCTCTCACAGAGCAAAGATTTCTAACTTTAGTGAGGTCAAATTTGTCAATTTTTCCTTTTATGCATCATACTTTTGCTGTCAAGTCTAAGAACTCTTTGCATAGTTCTAGTTCCTAAAGATTTTTTCCTTCAATTTTTTTCTAAAAGTTTATAGTTTTACATTTTGCTTTTAAGTCTGTGGTCTATTTTGAGTTAATTTTGTATAAGGTGTGAGATTTAGGTTGTGGTCCATTTTTTTTGGCCTACAAATGTCCAATTGCTCCAGGACCATTTATTGAAAATGTTATCCTTCCTTGAATTGCTTGACTGAATTGCTTTTGCGTCTCATCAAAAATTAATTGGGCATACTTGTGTGGGTCTATTTCTGAGTGTTATTGGTTCATCGATGGACGTGTCTCCCCCTCTGTCACTACCATGCAATCTTGATTACTGTAGTTATACTCAGGCCTTAATAATGGGTAGAATGATTCCTCTCACTTTACTCTTCTTTGTCAGGATTGTTTTAGCTATTCTAGGTCCTGTGCTTTACCATACAACTTTTATAATAAGATTGTCTATGTCTCCAGAAAAACTTGCTTGGATTTTGTTAGCAATTGCATTAAACCTATAGATTAATTTAGGAAGAACTGACATCTTTACTATGTTGAGTGTTTCAATCCATGAACACAATTTGGCTCCCCATGTGTTTAGGTCTTCTTTTATTTCTTTCATCAGCATTTTATACTTTTCAGCATAGAGATTGTGTACATGTTTTGTTAAATGTACAACAAAGTATTTAATTTTTTTGAGTGATTATAAATGGCATTGTATTTTTCATTTCGGTTTCCACATGTTCATTGTTAGTATATAGAAATGCAATTCATTTCTGTTTGTTGAATTTTGTATCTTGTGAACTTCCTGAACTCACTCATTAGTTCTAGAAAGTTTTTTTTATAGATTCCTGGGGATCTTCTGACAGAGATAATCATGTCATCTATAGAGACAATTTTATTTCTTTCTTTCCAAAATATATGCTGTTTATTTCTTGCTCTCGCCTTAGGTCAGTGGGCAGAACTTCCAGAACTATCTTGAGTAAGAGTAGTGAGAGTGGACATCATTGCCTTGTTCCCGATTTTAGAGGGAAAGCATTCAGTCTTTCCTTGTTAAGTATATTAATTGTGTTTTTTTGTGTGTGTGAGGAAGATTGGCCTTGAGCTAATATCTGTTGCCAATCTTCCTCTTTTTGCTGAGGAAGATTGGCTCTGAGCTAACATCTGTGCCCATCTTCCTCTAGCTTGTATGTGGGACGCCACCACAGCATGGCTTGATGAGCGGTGTGTCGGTCCGCGCCCGAGGTTCGAACCTGCGAATCCTGGGCCGCCGAAGCAGAATGGGCAAACAACCATTTCACCACTGGACTGGCCCCAATCCTAATTTTTTTTGTAGAAATTCTTTGTCGAGTTGAGGTGATTTCCCTCCATTCCTAACTTGCTGAGATTTTTATTATGAATGGCATTAGATTTTGTTAAATGCTCTTTTTTGTTTCAATTTATGTGATATATGATATTTCTACATTAGCTTATTGACAACATTGATTAACATTGAATGATTTTTCAAATGTTGAACCAGCCTTGCATACCTGAAAGAAATCCCACTTGTTCATGGTGTATAATTCTTTTTATACATTATTGGATGAGGTTTGTGAATATTTTGCTGAGAATTTTAACATCTAACTTGATGAGAGTTGTTGGACTGTTGCTTTCTTTGTACTGTCTTTTTATGGTTTTAATATTAGGATAATATTGGTATCATAAAATGAGTTGGGGAATGTTCCCTCTTGCACTACTTACTGGAGGAGATTCTGTAAAATTGGTGTTAATTCTTTAAATGTTTGGTAGAATTCTGTAGTGAAACCATGTGAGTCTAGAGATTTCTTTCGTGAGAGATTTTCAATTATAAATTCCATTTCTTTAATGGTTATAGAGTTATTCTGATTATTCACTTCATCTTAGTTGACAAAGTAGTGTGTGGTTTTCGAGGAATTAGTCCATTTCTTCTAAGTTGTCAAATATGAGTTTAATGTTGTTCATAATATTCCTTTATTATCTTTTTAATGGCTGCAGGATCTGTAGTGTTATATCCCATTTTATTCCTGACGTTGGTGATTCATGTCTTCTTTCATTTTATTTTTGTCAGTCTTGCTAGAGGTTTACCAATTTTACTGATTGTTTTTGAAAAACCAGCTTTTATTTTCTTATTATCAATTTTCTCTATTCTTTCTCTATTTTCAATTTCATTCATTTCTACTCTTTCCTTACTTTTGCTTGTTTTGGGTTTATTTTGCTCTTCTCTTTCTAGTTTCTTGAGGTAGGAACTTAGATCATTGATTCAAGATCTTCCTCTTCTCTAATGGAAGCAGATGGTGCCCTCAGTTTCCTCACAGCCCACCTCTACCTGCATCTCACAAATTCTGATATGCTGTATTTTCATTTTCATTCAGTTCTATGTACTTTTTAAAAAATTCCCTTTAGACTTCCTCTTTGACTCATGGATTGTTTATAAGTGTGTTGTTCAATTTCCACTTGTTTAGTTATTTTCCTGTTGTTTTTCTATTGTTGATTTCTTGTTTGATTCCCTTATGGCCAGAGATCACATGCTGTGATTTCAATTCTTTAGAATTTGTTGAGGTTTTTTTTTATGGCCCACGATATGGTCTATCTCCAGGAATGTTCCATGAGCACTGGAAAAAGTGTTTATTCTGCAGCTGCTTGGTGGAGTGCACTGTATATGCCAATTAGATCCTATTGTTTGATTGCGTTGCTCAGATCTTCTGTATCATTGCCGATTTTCCATCCAGTAGACCTATCGGTTGCTGAGGGGGGAGTGTTGAAGTCTTCAGCTATAACTGTGGATTTTTCTATTTCTCCCATCAGCTCTATCAGCTTTTTCTTGTTTCATGTATTTTGAGCCTTGGTTGTTTGGTGCATTCACATTAGGATTGTTATATCATCTTGACGGATTGATCCCTTTACTGTTATGTAATGTCCGTCTTCATCTCTAGTAATTTTCTTTGCTTTGAAGTCTACTTTATCAGATATTAATATAGCCCATCCTGCTTTTTTAAAAAATTAATGTTTGCGTGGCTTCTCTCTCCAATCTTTTACTTTCAACTTACCTATGTCATTGAATTTGAGATGATTTTTTTGTAAACAGCATAGAGTTGGGTCATTTTTTTTAATCCAGCCTACCAATTGGAGTATTTAGACCACTTATATTTAAGGTAATTATATGTTAGTCCTTAAGTCTGCCATTTTGTTATTTGGTTTCTATTTGTTTCTTCTGTTCTCATTCCTCTGTTTCACATTTCTTGACTTCTTGAAGGTTACTTGAACAATTTTAGGATTCCATAGTGATTTATTTATAGGACTTTTGAATATATCTCTTTGTGTATTTTTTGTAGTGGTTACTCTTGATATTACAATATATGTATGTGACTCATAACAGTCTACTGATATAAATATTTTACCTTCAACTGAGGTATGGAAACTTCAGTTCCATTCTTTACCTTCCCCACTTTTAAATATCATTGTTTTGAGTATCAGATGGTGTTATAATTGTTTCAATAATCAAATATAATTTCTAAATCTCATGAAGAAAAGGAAAGTCTAGTATATATTCATATTTCTGCCCTTTTTATTGTTCCTTTTTCCTTCCCGATACTCTAAGATTCCTTCTTTTATCATTTCCTTTCTGTTTGAAGAATTTCCTTTAACCAGTCTTTCAGCGTAGGTCTGCTAGCAATAAATTCTTTTAGTTTTTCTTTATTTGAGAATGTTTTTCATTTCCTCTTCATTCCTGAAGGATAATTTTGCCACAAACAGAATTCGCAGTTGGCAATTCTCTCTCAGCACTTGAAAAATGTTGTGCCATTTCCTTCTGACTTCCATGATTTCATATGAGAAATCCACTGTAATTCAAATAGCCGCTCCTCTATAGTTAACATGTTAATTCTGTTTGACTGATTTCAAGATTTTTGTTTGACTTTAATTTTAGAAGTTAAATTATGATGTATTTTGATGTGGATTGCTTTGAGTTTATACCATATGGGATTCATGCGGTGTCTTGAATCTGTAGGTTTGTGTCTTTTGATGAATTCAAGACGTTGTAAGCCCTTACTTCTTCACTCATTCAGCCATGCCCTCTTTCTCCTCTCCTTCTGGGACTCCAATGATATGAATGTTGGGTCTTTTCTTATCATTGCCCAGTTTTCTGACTCTCTGGTGATTTTTCTTTAGTCTATTTTCTCTGTTTTTCAAATTGGATAAGTTCTATTGTCTGTGTGCAACTTCACCAATTCTATCCTCTGTCATCTCTATTCTACTATTGCGCCCATTCGGTGACTTTTTTCTGTTATTGTATGTTCAGTTCTATAATTTTCATTTGGCTCTTTTTTATAACTCCTATTTCTTTATTCAGATTTTTCATTCATTTCAAGAAAATTTATCATTAATTATTGCAGTATTTTTATAATAGCTACTTTAAAATCCTTATCAGATCATTTCAACACCCGATTCATCTCAGTATTGATGTCAGTTCCTTGTCTTGCCTCATTCAAGTTGTGATATTTTTGGTTCTTGGTCTGACAGGTGATTATTTTTATTGTACCTTGGAAATTCTGTCTATTATGTTAGGAGACTCTGGGTCCTATTTAAATCTTTCACATTAGCAGTTGGATACCCTGTGTAGGTTTAGCATGTGTGTCTTGCCTTACTTTTGTGGGCTCTGGTTCCAGTAACAGTTTAATTTTCAGAGCCTTTGGTCTACCTGGCTTATCTGGTGCTGTTGGGCTTCTGCTGGTCTCTGCTGCTGTTGCTGCCCAAGGGCATAAGAAGACTTTCGCCAGGCCTGCATGTTGGGTTCCTCCCTGATTGGGACGGGGTTTGCTTACAAGTACTCCCTAAATAGCTTGGTATTTACGAGCAGGGAAGGTGGTTCTCTTAAGAGCAAGAGGGCGGGGGGAAGAGAAGACAACCCAGGACTAAGCCCTGAGGAAACTCGACATGTGAACATTGTGTAGTGGAGGAGTTGCTGATAATGGAGAAGGAGGAACAGAATAGTAGAAGTGCTGGGAGTACCATACCCCAGAAGTAAGAGAAGACAGTGTTTCAAGAAGGAGAGAATGGCCAAGCTATACCAAAGGCTGTTGAAAGTCATATGGAATGAACACTGAAAAGTTTCCGTTGGATTGGGCTGTATGGTAGTCATTGGCAAGGGCAATTTTGATGGATTGGCGATATGGAGGCCAGAATGAAGCAGTTTGAGGCTTCAGATGTCCCATCTAGTTAAGGCTGCCAAGGTAGCAATGCAAGGCTTCCAGCAGGGAAAGCAAGGAGAGAATGATGCCTGGCAATCAAAAGTATCTCTGCCTGAATTAAGGAAGAGCTAAAGCAACTGTAAGAGAGAAGGAGCAAGAAGAAGCTGCAGCCATCTTCATTGAAATGAACATATGCATGCCTCTCCAGTTCCCGTGGTCATTTAGAGTCATCTTTCCAGGCCCTGCCCTGACTCCACTCTCCAGTTCTCAGTTTACCGTCCTCACTGTTGCCATCAGGTTTCCAGCACCCCTGCAGCCCTTACACCCTCTGCCACCAGATCTACCACTCAATCCTACATTGCTCCATGCTCTGGCTTGCCTTCCCCTCTGCACTGTCAAGTTTCCCATTTCACCAATCAGTTAATGCAATGTTTAAACAATACCTGTAGAAGGAATCATCTCCAGAATGACTTTAAAGGTCACTGCCTATTATAGGAACATTTGTTGAGAGAAAAAGAAATCACCAATTAGGTCCCCCTGAACAGCAATTTTAAGAGATGTTGGCTATCAAACCGTCTCCCCCAAAGCTACAGTAAACTCTAGGAAGAACAGCAATCATTGTTTTTACAGTTTAGTTAGTGGATTTTACAGTGAGACATTGATTTTGGGTAGATCAACATGAATAGAGTAGACTTTTATTTTATGTAGTAGGAAGATTTTATAGCCATTGCCACAAACTTGCAGACAGTGTACAGAGACCCCTCATCAAGGACCTTCTTAAAGGGTAATGAAATGGAGCGTGTCTAGACTATTCGGAAACGTAGGTTCTATTCTCAGCTCAGGACCAATCTGATGGGTTATTGCAAATATTTCACATAATTATCGGGATCTTGTTCTTCATTTGAAACAAGTGGATTAAATCTTCCCTAATGGTACATTTTAGCTCTAATATTATAAGGCTTTTCACACACTTTCATTATTTAAAATGACTAAAGATTTGGGGGTATCTTTGCCTTTAACCACATGCTATTGTCTTATCTGATGCCTACTTCTTGATCAGAGTCACAAACCACAATTGTTAAATGCTTTCCATAGGGAATTATGTTGTATGGAAGTTTCCAGAAAAGGAGAAACGCTGCTTTCTTAGCCAATCGGCACAGTGATGGCCTACGATACGTGTGTGCTCCCAGTAGGAGCACCTGGTCGTGGAGTGAAGGACATGCAGGATGTGAGGGCTTCTTTCCAGGGAAGCATAACCGAGGCAAGGCACCATTTAGCAGAGCTGTGCCAGTCCAGCTTTCTTGCTCTCGCCCTCCCTCTCCCTCCCTTCTCGCTTTGTGAAAGAGAGAAAAACAAGATTTCATGAGATAATGCCTGTAAACTGCTGGGCATCATCATGATGGCCCAGCATGGAAAAAGCAGCTCACCGTGGTTACACCCTGGGAAGTAAGAGCAGCGGCAGCCTGGGCATGTGGAGCACACCCCAGGTGGGGCAGCCCCAAACCGGGGCTCACGCTCACACCCCCATATCGCGGGTATGCCACAGGCTTTACTGCACTCCTCCTTCCACTAAAGCCTAGCTCAAGGCCCTCTTCCTCCAGTGTTTTAGTCAGAATTCTCCAGAAAAACAGAACTAATAGAATATTGAGAGAGAGACAGAGAGAGATTATTTATATCTACTATATTATTTATATGATTACAGAGGCTGCAAGTCCAAAATGTGCAGAGTGGGCCGGCAGGCTGGAGGACCGGGGAAGAGCCAATGTTCCAGTTCAGGTCCGAAGGCCGTCTGCCAGAAGAATTCCCTTTTCCTCGGGGAAGGTCACGTTTTTGTTCCTTCCACTGATTGGATGAGGAACCTCCACATTAGGGAGGACAATCTGCTTTAGTCAAAGGCCACTGATTTAAATGTCAATCTCATCTAAAACCACCCTCACAGAAACAACCAGAATAGTATTTTACCACATAGCTGAGCACCATGGCCCAGCCAAATTGACACAAAATTAACCATCACACCCAGGAAGCCTTGGATTCAGATACCTGGCAACCTGTCGCCTTGATCCCAATGCACCCTTTACTCTTCCTGAATAAACTCACTTCAGCAGCAAAGCTTCCAGCACAGAGCAGGTGTATGTCAGAGCAGAAGAGCTAGAATGTTTCTTTCTAGAGCCTCTGACTTTCTGAGGCTCCCCTGGGCAGTCTGCCAGGCCGCCTCTCTCCGGGCCTGGGCAGCACACCTCCAGAGGGCCAAGCTCACATTTTCCTCTCGTTCTTTCTGCCCGTTTGCAGGAAGCTCTCAGGATTCCCTTGTTCCTGTCCTGCTGGGGATCCTCAAGGCGGCCTACACTGTACAGAACCTGGACGTAGATGTTGCTCATCCCACTGGGCAGAATTAGCTTTTAAAAATGAAATTCTGAGATCACGTCTTTACCATATGAATGGTTCAGGGATCGGCATTCATTCGAAAGTCAGCTGTGACAGCAGACACCCCTACACAAAATAGTTCCCCTTTAAAAATCTCATGCAAGTTGAAAGTAGCTTTACACAATACTAGTGCTTTTCCTGGAGATTATTATTTTTTTTAATCTTTGACCTACTTTTTCTCTGTGTGCAATATACCTAATGAGTAATACCTTCAGAGAGGGCAGCGCCAGAGGAAACAAAGTTGAAGGAGTGACTTAAGAGAATGGCTCTGGAGCCCTTGAACTCAACAGGCTTCGCTGTCACGGCAGAAATGAGGGCGTCTAGCTCAACAGCAGGCAGGTCTGCTGAAGGTTCCTGTGGCGGTACTGTGCCCCTGGGAAACAGTCGGGATATTGCAGAGGTGGCTAATGGTGGAGCCAGGCAGAGGGGCTGACATACACGTGCATACACTCACACATACTCACACACACACATACACATATTCACAAGCCCACCCCATCCTCACCCAAGCTCCATGATGCTACAAGGAGAATGCTTGAGGGTCTGGAACATCAGCTACTGTCCAGAGATGTACTTCTAAAACAGATTCCGTCAAGAATGTGATCTGTGCAAAAAGGGCTTGGGGACACTTGCCCGCCTCTGGAGCCATAAACCAGAACCCCAGAGGTTTGGGTGAGAGAGAAGCAGCCACAGAACTCACTTGGCTCACACACCACTCTCCAGTCCGTGTCCAGCAAAAGCAACTACTGCTTCCGGCCTTGAGCACGTGCCAGTCCCTTTGAACGGGGAGTGGAAAGAGATGCCCAGCCAACAGGAGATGGGGTTCTTGAAAATTATGTGAATAAGCTTCTCTTCTCTTCAAACTTTCTGTCCCCTTTCTTAGCAGGACTTCTCCTGCTGAGCAGGCTATGGGAGGGCTCTGTGGGCTGGGTCCAGACTCCTGCCTTCCCAGCGTTTCCCCAGGGGGAAATGTACGGAGCTGCATTACTGAGGGCCTCTCAGGAGCAGGCACTGGGCTGGGCACCGAGAGGGGAGGCTTTAGGACCACTCAGACCTGGGTTCAAATCCACTTCTGGCAACTATCTGCTGTGAGGTCTTTTGGGCAAGTCACCTTCCCGTACCTCAACTTCACCATCTGTTAAAAGATAACCGTAACACCTACTTTCAAATGTTGTCAGGGTTAAAGATAATTGATATAAAACCACTCAGCACGTGGAACGCCCTCAGTAAATGGTAGTGGGCAACACGAGAAGCAAGAGGCGGTCCCTGCCTTCAGGGAGATGCAATTCCGTGGCCTTGAGTGCAGCTCAAGACTGCAGGCCCTGAGTTGGGCGCTGAGGCTTTCTCAGCCCAAGGAGCAGCGTAACAGGTGTGGCGGGATGATCATCAAGGTGTGTACTTGCATTTTGTCCCTACCATCTTACCTGCACCACCTGCACCCCACTTCCAGCAGGCATCCTGCCTGGTTTTACCTTACCTTCCTGGCTTTTGTTTTTCAGGAATTCTGAGCTTCTCAAAGGCAGAGAGAGAGAAGGAAAGAGAGATGGAGAGAGAGCGAGAACAGAGAAGGGCAGAGCGAGGGAGAGCTTTAGTAATCTCTCAAGTCTGGGAAGGAATCGAGTTCGAGGCTCTCATGAGTGGTGACTGGGCCCTGCTCCCTGGAAATGCTCGGGCGAGAGGGCAAGACCTCCAAGGAGAAAGATGGTGGTGTCCTTCAGGGGCTCGACCGCTGACCCCATGGCTCCCAGAAGCAGCAGAGATCCCTTCAAGGGACCTGTGCATGGGACAATGTGCATGGCAGGGACAGTCCTGGGGCCTGAAAGGGCGAGGGCTCCCCACTATTTCCTGGCACTCCATAAGCTTCCTGGTTCTTGTGCAGCCCTGGGGGTGTGTGTGGCCGGGTCTTGAATAAAAGTAGATTTTAGGCCTGCTCAGCAGGACGGAGCCTCTGAGCCAGATTTCACTTGCTTTAAAAGCACTGACGTAGAGCCTCCCCAGTCCCCACACTTGCCCCGCAGGCCCCAGCCTCTGGGAGGCACCAGGTTCTTTTCCTGAACGAGGGTGAGGCTTATGCAGCCCTCCGCTTGTCATAGCTGGTTCAAGGAAAATGGCCCCTTTCCAGGCTTCACCTGTCTCCCAGCCCACCAAGCACAGCAGTCTCATCCAAACAGAGCAGGACGTCACCCGCCACAGTCCCTCTTCCCACAGGTGCTCTGTGTGACAGCTTCAGGGAGACACGGACTAGAATTGTGTCTCTTTCCCATAGCTGTGCCTAGGCCTGGCTTCCCAGGCTGCCTTCAGGTGCCTGGGGTCAGGGGTCCTAAGACCACACCCCTGCTGGTCCCTTGTTCTTTATTAGCGTCACCGTGGAGCTAAATGCAGGAGGGATTGGCTGGCGGAGAACAACAAAGCGCACATTGAAAACGGATTGATGGACGTGTCCCTGGAGCCGGTGGTCTTGCCAAGAAATGGGAACTATTTAGTTTGCTCGGGCTGCCAAAACAAAGTACCAAAACAGTACCAAAGTAACAAAACAGACTGGGGGGCTTAACCAACAGACATTTATCTTCTCACAGTTCTGAAGGCTAGAAGTCCACGATCAAGGTGTCAGTGAGGTTGGTTTCTTCTGAGGCCTCTCTCCTTGGCTTGTCTTCATGTTCACATGGCGTTCTCCCTTCCGCGTGTCTGTGTCCAAATTTCCTCTTCTTGGGGCCGGCCTGGTGGCGCAAGCAGTTAAGTGCCGGTGCTCCACTGTGGCGGCCTGGGGTTCACCGGTTCGTATCCCGGGCGCTCACTGATGCACTGCTTGGCAGGCCATGCTGTGGTGGCGTCCCACATAAAGGAAGGAAGGAAGATGGGCAAGGATGTTAGCTCAGGGCCAGTATTCCTCAGCAGAAAGAGGGGAGGATTGGCAGATGTTAGCACAGGGCTGATCTCTTCACAAAAAGAAAAAAAAAAAGAGAAAACAACAACAACAACAAAAACCAAATTTCCTCTAATATGGGCACCAGTCATATTGGATTAAGGCCCACCCTAAAGACCGCATTTTAACTTAATTATCTCTGTTAAGGCCCTACCTCCAAATAAAGTCACATTCTGAAGTCCTGGGGGTTAAGATGTCAACATGTGAATTTTGGGGATAGAACTCAGCGCATAACAGCAACATTGATTCAAACCCCGAGGGGCTCCATGATTTCATTTTCTTCATGGAGAAAGAATCTAGGTCTTCTAGAAAGCTCTGTCTTTTTTCATTTCTTCTGGGTCTGTTGTTTCATTAGGGCAAACAGTAGAAAAAAAGGGAGCGAATCACATATGTATGTGTGTTTAGTAGACTTAGAAGAGACCAAATAGCGCCATCTATACTGTTTTCCAGACACAAATGAGAATAGTTCTCTGCTAACCGACTCTCCTAGACCCTCCTTCTTGGGCCCACAGACCAATGTCTCAACCCCTACCCTCCTAGAAACCATCATTCCTATTTTTTGACCTTCTAGCCTTAAATTTCCCTTGCTCACCTCCCCCATCTCCACCCCTTTGTGACATCCCCTTCCAGAAGCAGCAGCCATATCCCACCGAGGGACTTAACCTATATAAAGACAAATGACCTCCATACCCAACTGGGTTAGACCATTTCTTTGCCACCTTTCATCTCAGCATCACAGCAGCGCTCTCATCAGAAGACGTTCCTATCGTGTGCTCTACTTTGAAAATGCCTTCAGACCCGTTTGATCTTTGTGTCTGGGGGAGGGGGAAGGAAACTAACATGTATTGAATTTGCTCCGTGTTTTAGGCTTATCGTTAGCGGTTTTACATGTGTGGTTTCTTTAATCATCACGTCAACCTATGGCACGGTTGTGTATCAGGAAAAAAATGTTATTATGATGTGTAAACCCATCAACCCCAACCTCAACCCGCTGATGTGCTGCACGGAGAGAGGGTGGGGCAGAGACCCAGAGAGGTCTGAATATCAAGTTACATTGGTCTACAGAGTAAAGGGCACAGAGATCTCAGGAAGAAGAGATATTCTTGAAGGTGGGGGGAGGAGAGGTAGAGTGGAGAAGTGGGGAGTGGAGAGAGAGAGCAGACACTGCGAAGAGTGAGTCTGGGGTGAGTTTTAGAAAGTTGTGCTGAGTATTGCTGGTGTATTTCCCTCCTTACTGTGCTATAAAAGGCTCTCAGTGCCGTCTCTCAGGAGGTGTCAGAGAGCTGGGACTGGGTTTGTTACTTTGAGGTACAACTGCTGTGAGCACTATTATATACTATTATAGGAAGCCATGGAGCTGAGATTTGAGCCTGAAGAGTTCAGGGGTAACTTCAGGGGCCAAAACCCTCATTACCCAGCTGTGTGGTTCTTGGGCATATTGGGAGGCCAGTGACAGGGAGCTCAGGGCTCCTCAGAAAGAGAGGGTGGGCCTGTAGGGGAGGAAGGTATATTCCTCTACCCTCTAGGTCCTTCTGGCTGGTCTAAGAATTAAATTGACATGAGAGAGAATTACAGGAGAAAAATCAAACAAATTTAATAACACATATACATGGGAGAAGCCCAGGAAAACTGAGTAACTCGCTAGAATGGCCGAAGCTACCACTTTAAATACCATCTTCAGCTAAAGACAAAAGAGGATGTTGTGGGTAGTGGTTTGGAAGGCAATTCACATGGAGTTGGAAAAGCAAATGTTTGGTAAACAAATGTTTGCCATGCCTTGCAGAGAGAATGGCACATGGGGAGGACTTTGATCAAACGGGCCTTGCTGGGTTCCTCCCTGTCTACCACACCTAGTTTATTTTACATTATAGTTATCTATGGTATAGCCCCTTCCTGAAACAGGCCTTTTGTCTTAAATTCTTTTGAGCACTTAGGGGGAAAGTCAATTTCTTTCTGAGTCTTTTGTTCTTAAAAATAATCAAGCCAAAGAGACACATTTTTGGGGTGGCACATTCTGATCCCCCACAGCCTTTTTTCAAAGTTGTAAAAATCTTCTCCCTAAAATCTTCTCCCAATCAGTGGCTATCTAATATTCTATCACGTGAATATACCATCATTTAAAAACCATTTCCCTAATATGAAACATTTATGTTGTTCCCGAGTCTTTGGTATTTCGGACTTTGTGCTTACATTGGGATGTGCCAATCCCTCCCACTCCTACGTAGTGAGTGACCCCCCCAATCAATCTCATGATGGCGGTGGCCTCCTGACTCTCTGCAGCTTCTCTGGGTCACCCCAGGGGTGGTCCACTGCCTCTCCATCTTTGAATGGAACAGAACACGCTATGGAAATTCAGCAGCAGCCTTTACCTCTCAGAGAGGGTTGCCAGCCCAAGTACAGGACCCCAAATTAAATGTGAATTTCAGATAAATAAGCAATGATTTTTAGTGTAAGTATGTCCCAAATATTGCACAGGACATACTTACACTAAAAATTTTTTCTCGTTTATCTGAAATTCACATTTAACTGGGCGTGCTGTGTTTTTATTTGCTCAATCTGGCAACCCTATCTCAGAGGGCTTCCTTCTCTCTGCAGTTTTAACCAGCTGAGCCCTTTATTTTATTTTTGTGACAAGCAGGATGTGACTGGCTTTCCATCTGCTGGCAGTGAGGAGCTGGCACATTTCAAGAATTAAAAGGATTCATTGCTAGCGTCTTTCCCACGCTGGTCTTCCTCCACCTCAGAATTGCTACTATTTCTTCCCTCCCTCACCCTCGCACTTGGTCCTGGCTCTGGGCCCAGATGGGTCGCTTGCTATCCCTTCAGGGTTGAGAGCTTGTGTTTGCTTCCATCAGGAGTTTGTTCATCGACCTCTCCCGGGCACACCTGCCTCCCAGGTCAGAGTGAGGTGGACGAAGAGAAATGAGTTAACCCTCTGCCCCTGTATACTCCTTCTGGTGGCTCCTTGGATGAAGAGCCTTCCCGGATGAAGGTCAGCCAGGCTGGGGCAATCCAGCCTGCGCTCTTTAACCCACCAATGAACACCAGGCCTTGAAGAATGGAGGAGTTAGCATAAATGAGGGAGAGAGGATAGAGGACAGCCAGGCACCTGATAGACTACTGAGGTTCACTAGAACTGCAGAAGTGTCCAGAACCCTCCCAAACCAGGTCAAGATGCACCTGCTCCGGGGAGAAAGGGTGCAGGATCCTCCCCGTTATCCTCCCACCTCTCACAGAGAGCATGCCTGTCCCAAAGATCACCTGGCTTTGTGCGTGAGCGGTGTCTGTGCAATTACGTGAGACCTGATACCCACTCTACATCAGTTCGGTTGAACACATATTTATTGAGCACCTATCGTGTGCCAAGTACAATACGAGGCACAAGTTACCAGGATGAGAAAGATGCAGTCCCTGCCTTCAAGGAACCCACATCTTCTTGTGGGAGAGAGACATGAAGAGGACATGTCAGCCCCGGGAGGTGGGCACTTCGAGAGTGGTGTGTGCCAGGCACTGCGGGAGCCCCGGCACTGGGTCAGGGACACCGGGCTGCCCTGCCCGCCTCAGAGAGTGACCCCTCCCCCTCCCAGACCCCAGGAAGCAGTCAATACTTGTCACCTCAAACCATGAGATTGAGGAAAAACATTTTTTTAAAATCCCACATTTTCAGGAAATAACTTAGCCCAGCCTACCCAGGGGCACCTTGTGCCTGTGGAAATCCAACCCAGGAAGCTGTTTGTTCAAATGCTCATTACACAGAAGCACCTACTGCATCCCTGGGCACCCTTCCCCGCCCGTCCCTCCTTCTCTTCAGCAGCAAACTCCTCCACCTGGGCTAGTTTGGGCTAATTACTGAGCAATAAAGGGTCTGATTTTTACATGTTGGCTCTGCTTAGAGCTGCCAAGAACATATAAGTGAGGCAGGGTGGGAGAGGGAAACATGTTTTTTCATTATTTTACCTACAAGATTCATTTGAGGGGGGGAAATAGGCCCGTTGCCCTAACTAGCTAGTTGGATGAGAACACATTCCTCATTAATTTTAAATATGTCAAGTGGAGAAAGCAATTAAAGTGAGAAGCACTTACGAATGGCATTCCTGGGAACAGAGAAAAGCACAGACAGGAAACGGGATGGATCCCAGGCAGCTCCTTGGCATAAACAGAGCTGCCCTCGCTAGCTCTGCGGGGAAAGCGGGCTCTGGAGGCCACCGAGCGGGGGCACCACGATGCTCCCTCCAGACAGGCAGAGGCAGGGGCCGTGCCGCCTGGTCAGCTGGCGATACGATACAGCGATTAGGACTTGGATGAAGTAGGAACCGAGGGGAAATACTGCGGGCTCTCAGCAGTATTTCCTAAGTGGCCTGGGAGGCGTCACTAACAGCGAGGGCAGCTGGAGCCACTTTGTGATCACACATGGCCGTCTATAGGCAAGTGGCAAAGCCATCTGCCTGTGTTAACTCATTTGTCTTCTCACCACCCTTTAAAGCAGGCAGGTCCATGGTGTGTCAGGAAAGGAATGCTGGTTGGTTTCTTAGAGCAGCTTCGAAGTCCAGCCCCTGGTACCACCCTCAGATCGCTGTGTGGCCCCCGCAACAGCAGCAAGAAGGTGTGAGGAGGGACTGTCAGCAGGAGAGGGGGCCAGTGTCAAAGTAGAGCTGTGCCACTGCCTCTTTATCGAGCCCCTTTGAGGGAAGACCTCCAATTTGTCCTGGAGTCCTGGTGGCGTCCATCATGGCATGCTTTCTGTTTGCTCAGTCTCCTCTTTGTGAAACCAGTCCTCCCCGTTTTCAGTCTAGATGATTCAGTTGGGAGTGTGCATGTGACCCAGACCAGACCAATCGGAGTAGTCCATTCTCCTGGGCATGTGACTCAGCTGGACCAAGCAGAATCCATCTAGGACTTTTCCAGCCGTGTTGACAAAGAGAGATTCTCTACCGGGTTGCTAAGCTGTTGGAATGTAAGCTACCTTTGCCAACGTTGGGAAGAGCCTCCCTGGGGATGAAAGCAATGCGAAGGAAGTCGGAGCTAAAATGAAGAGAAATGGAATCCTGACAGCATGGTTGTAGTTCCTGAGTCAAGCTGTGCATAAAACCCTTAGATTTTCTCTTACCTGAGCCAATGCCACTCTTTTCCTTAATCCAGCTTGGGTTCAATTTCTATAATTTACAACCAAAAGATTTCTGTTTGATAATCTAAGCATATGAGTCTTGTATAAGATTATATAAGAATATAACTTCTACAAGTTATATTCTATTTCTGAGACTCCATTTGCTCATAGGTAAAATAGGGATAATAATTCCCCATCTACAGGTATTGAAGGGAACCGGCCATGGAACCAAAGGTACGATATTTCCTTGGCCACAGTGACCATTTTTGCCCTAGTTTCTTCTTCTTGTAAATGAGGGCTAACAAGACTGCTTAACCGCCTAGGACTGGAAACAATTGAGATAAAGGATATGCAAAGGAATCTGTGTACTTACATGGAATATTTTTTCCCAGGGGTAACTTCATTTTTAAAAAATTTTTAATTTTGAGATGATGGTAGATTCACATGCAGTAATAAGAAGCCCTTTTGCGGCGGGTAGAACTTCCAGTACTATGTTGAATAAGAGAGGTGAGAAAAGACATCCTCGCCTTGTTCCCCGTCTTAGAGAGAAATGATTTACTCCTTCACCATTAAGTGTGATGTAAGTTTTAGGTTTTTTGTAGATGCTCTTTATGAGGTTAAGTTCTCTTTATTCCTAATGCACTGTGAGTTTTTATCGTGAATGGATGTTGAAGTTTGTCAAATGTTTTTCTGTCAATTGAGCTGATTATATTTTTCTTCTTTAGCTTGTTGATAGGGTGGATTACATTGATTGATTATAAAATATTGAACCAGCCTTGCATATGTGGAAGAAATCCCATGTGGTTGTGGAATTTATACATTGCTAGATTCAATTGGCTAAAATTTTGTTGAAGATTTTTGCCAATTTTCTCGTTGGATTTTTTTTTTTTTACTGTTGAGTTTTGTGAACTTTATGTAAATTCTTTGTTCTATATGTGATTTGCAAATATTTTCTCCCAGTCTGTAGCTTGTCCTTTCATCCTCTTCACAAGGTCTTTTACAGAGCAAGTTTTTAGTTTAGATAAGATCGAATGTATCAATCTGCTATGGACTGAGCTGTGCCCTTCAATTCATCTGCTAAAGCCCTAAGCCTGAATGTGACTACTTGGAAAAAGAACCTGTGAGGAGGTAATAAAGGTTAAATTAGGTCATAAGAGTGGGACCTGAATCCAATAGGGCTGGTGCTCTTATGAGAAGAGCAAGAGACACCAGAGCCTTCCACCATGTGAGGACACAGGAAGAAGGTAACCATCTACAAGCCAAAAAGAGAGCTCTCACCAGAAACCGAATCCTGCTAGCACCTTGATCTTGGACTCTCCAGCCTCCAGAACTGTGAGAAAATAAATTTCTGTTGTTTAAGACACTCAGTCTATGATATTTTGTTATGGTAGCCACAGCAGACTAATATACAATCTTCCCTTTTATGGGTCATGATTTTGGTGTAAAATCTAGAACACTTCACCTAATCTGCATTTTAATAAGAGACTCAAGAAGACTGAAAAGTTTTCGAGTCACAGGGAAACGTATCCATAATTATGGAATTTCAAGCTGGTAGGAAGGAGACTCTGCATCAGAAAATGGCTCCTGTGTACCCCAAGTCATCCCCCACACAGGCCAGCCTTGCTGGCTCCTTGTAACTTCCAGAAGTGAGATGTGCGGGGAGCCCACAGTAATAATGAGAAGAGGCATGTGGTGCAAATCCAATAAATTACAACTATCCCTAAGGAAAATTATTCCCTTCTAAGTTTAAGATTCCTTTCCACATCTATTATCTCAACTGATCCCCATTCCTTCGAGGTGAAGCAACTTTGATAGCCCATTTTACAGCGGGGTAGACTGGGGCTCAGACAGGTCAATGGAAGCTCGAAGTGACTCAGTCAGCTAAGAACCATCTTCAGGGATTAGCAGCTGTTTTCAGGGGTAATAAGAAGACATCTCTCCAGCTAGCTGGAGTCCAAAAGGGATCTTTATTGGGCAGATCCTGAGATACCTCCTGGACCCCAAGGTGGGTGGGAGGTCTCCTGGGCCTCACAGGGGTGGGAACCCTCTTTCTGAGGTTGCACAGTGTCTCTCTCTGCTTCTCTCTAATGCTTTGCTCCATTCACTAGGCCTCTCGCAGAGGATGCATCTTGGTGCCCCAGCTTGTCTCTAGAAGGGGTCAAGAACAAACCTCCTGTTAGTTCCCAATTCTTTAGAAAGGGGCATGATAGGCCAAGCATAGGCTGTGGCCAGGGGTGAAGGATATTGTCTAAATCCAGCTTGTAACACTTGATTGGCCCTCACTCATGGGAATGGAAGTGGTTGAACTGAGTTGACCTAAGCTGTTTGGAAAGGGATTGAACTGAATTGAAGTGAATGAGATTGAACAAGACTGCAAGGCTGGTACTGCTGCCCTCATGGTACAGACGTGGAACTAGAAATTCCTGGGGTTAAGTTGGTTGCCCACCTAGGTCCAAATCAATTGAGTTTCAGGTTCCTCACTAGAGCGGGTTAATAAAATCAGACTGTTCTCTCTGCAGCCATGATGATCACAAGCTGCTCCTAAAATGTCTGATTGGTTTCAGGGAAGAATTTGTCAGATGGAATTTTATGTGTTAAGGATAATGGCTTAAGCTCAGTTTGTTGCATTCACGCCAGTGGATTTCCAATGACAACCATGCAAAGGGCTTTTGGGTGGAAGCAGGGGTTTTGGTGGAAAGAGAGAGCAATAAATATTAGGGAGTGTTTTTCAGGACTTTTTTGGGGGCATGAATGATCAAAACCAAAATCAAACTGCTTTAAGAGAATATTCAGAGAATTCCCAGGGTGCAGCTGGCTTCAGGCACAATGGACAGTAGAGATTCAAGCAATGTTATCAAAGTGTTCTCGCTCCATCTCTCAGTTCTTCTTCTCTATATTGTCTTTATTATCAGGCAGGCTCTTCCCACATGGTAGCAAAGGGGACCACTGGCAGATCTAGGCTTACACTGTCCTCAGAGCTACTGTGCCCAGTGAAACAAAAGTACATCTGTCCCCAAAGCTCAGACAAAAGCCCCAGGGCGTGATCCGATTGGCCCAGATTGAGCCTATGCCCATCCTGAACCAAACACTCAGGGTGGAGCAGAGATAGCACAATTGATCAGGCTGGGGATGCCTCATCTGCGTGAGGGGGCGCCGGCCAGCCGCACCTAAACTACATGAGTGGTTTCCTCAGAAGAATGAGGAACCTGTAAATTTCAATTCACAAATGATATTGAAAAAGTCTGGAAAGAGATGACAGAAAAAAACAGAGCAGGGCAGGTGGCCATTGTGCCTTATTAATAATCTCCACCCAGTGCCTGCCAGCCTGTCATTTCTTAAGGACTTTCTGTTGATATTCGTGATGGTGACATGATGGTAAGGTGGGCCCACGATTTACCCCCAGCCTTCATGAATTGGCCAGCTCAAGTCAACCAGGGGAGACAAAAGACACAAAGGAATTAACTCAAGGATCCTACTTTAAAAACAGCAATCAATAGAAGCCATACGAGGTGAAGGTTCTAAACTCTAGATGAGCAGTTCCTCAGAGTTTTGGATCGCAAGGACTCTGACATTCACTGCCCTCCCCTCCAAACTGGAGAACCAACAAAGGCCTGCCGAATTTTATTATGTCGAATAAAGACATTAAGAAAAATCCCTACCATCTACTATCACTACTATCCTTTCATAGAGAGAAGGGCATTCTAACTCCTCTAAAGTAAAAGGGACATAATATTATCAAAGGGCAGTCCTTTAAACTAAATAAATGTACTTTTTGAAAAATGAAGTCACCACACTGTTTCTTTCATTCCTCATTTCGCGGTGGACGTGTGAGAGCAGCACTCAGGCCAGGGAGGAGGCCCCATGTCACTGCCATGCTTCTCACCTGGTGGCCTCAGATGTCCTAGGAGCCATGCCCCAGGACCGAGGGGACAGGGCGGTCCAGTTTCAGCATTCTGTTCAACCCAAAGTGTTAATCTGAGAGTATTTCTCAGACTTTCCACCTCCTTCAGGCTGCCTCTCTGAGTCCTAAAACAGCGAGCACAATTTCCCCCCCTGCCCCCACCCTGAAACCCAGAAAGAGGCTAAACTGATGTGCATAATAACGTGCTGAGGAGCAAGAGGCGGGGCTGGGGTGAAGAAGACTCTTAGGGGAGTCTAAGGAGACTGTCTGGGCTTGCTTTGTTGCAGCGTGCTCCCCCACAGTGCACGCCAGAGTGCTCCACCTGTACCACCTGCAGAGGGCTCCGTGGAGGGCAGGATGGCCCCAAGTTTGTTCTTCTCCACCCATCCACGCAAGACCTGAGAGGGGGTACCCACTGAGATGTGGGATGGAAGGGCTGAGCACCCCCGGGGAGAAGTCAGGAAGACGTTGTCTAGAGTGGCAACCTCCAAACAAAGGGTGCCCCGCAGGTTGAGTCTCCCCTCGCCACCACACTTATTTGTTGTGACAATAGAAAGAGCTGAAAATGGGAGTCTGCATGAAATGTGGCCAGGGGAGAAGAGCTGCTCTCTCTCCTGTTGGCCTTGACTAGAAAGAACAGGAGCCAAGAGGGAGCTCCCACAGCCTTGCTGCCCTGATGCTGCACTGTGATGGTTAATTTTATGTATCAACTTGGCTAGGCCACGGTACCCAGATATTTGGTCAAACAGCAGTCTAGATGTTTCTGTAAAGGTAGTTTTTAGATGAGATTAACATTTAAATCAGCAGACTTGGAGTAAAGCAGATTACCCTCCGTAATGTGGGTGGGCCTCATCTAATTAGTTGACGGCCTTAAGAGGAAAAGACTGAGGTCCCCCCAGGGAGAGGGAATTCTGCCTTCAGACTGTGTTTGGACTTGAACTACAACATCAACTCTTCCCTGGATCTCCAGCCTGCCGGCCTACCCTGCACATTTCAGACTTGCCAGCCCTACAATCACATGAGCTAGTTCCTCAACATGTCTTGCTCTCTCCCCCTCTCTGTCTCTCTATGTATATATATATATATATATATATATATATATATATATGTTGGTTTCTTTTCCTTGATTGTAAAGCCCTTTTTTCTCTCCTGTTTTGGGATGAGAGCCCTGGTTTTCTATGCCACCCACAGAACTCCCCCTCCCACCTCCACCTGCCCAGCTAGACTGGCAGGCGGTTTTTGTATAGTATGTTGATATTGATATGGATAAAAACATTGAACACAGAAAAAATATATGTAACATATATAATGTAATATATGTGTACACATACACACACACACACACACACACACACACACACACAGTCATACACGTATATATCCTATAGGTTCTGTTTCTCCGGAGAAACCTAACACACCAGCCGGTATCTGTTTAATCTCCTGAGAGTCTCTGAGCCACAGGGCTCCCTCTTCTCCCTCAGACTCCAAAGGGCCATGAGAAGGGGTTCCGGAACCAGGGGAAGCACCACTGTTTCTGAACCCAGGCCTCCTCTGGTGCAGCCTCATGTTCTTTCCCCTAAGGAGCTTCCTCTCCTCTGGCAGCATCATCCACAGACCTCTTATTTGAGGGCAGTTTCTCCCTGGGAAACGAGGGGGGTGCTTTTGTAAAGCAGAGGCACTCATCTTCAATGAGGAAGAGCTCAGTATGACCGTCAGGCTTTCCTCGCACTATAAGTACCAGAGACAAGACAAATAATACTCTGGAAACTTCTTTCTCTACATTTAGAATGGCTGAAAGAGCGAAGAGCATGGGAACACTTAGGTGGAATGTGTTGGTGTGATGCCACAGGCCGTGATGGGAGGTTACTGGAGGGAGTGAGCATGTGGCCCTGGCGTCACTGGGCTCAAGGTGGGGCGAAGGCCTGAGCTGGCTGTGCTGAGCTCAGGACCACTCCCAACAGGCGGTCTGACGGCGATGGGGATGACGTTTGATGAAAGTTTGTCTGCGGAGATGTTTCCTTGGGAAATCCCAGTGAGCCATCACATATAACATGTCCAGAGATGCCGAACTTTGGTTTAAACCGAAAACGAAGACCATGGGTTTCTGTAATCTGTTAGGATTTTAGGAATAGACTGATCACCCTCATGCTAGGAAGTGAAATCCATCTTCTCCAGCTCAGGTTGTCTGTATGAGCAGCGTTTTTGGTGCCCTGAAAAAAAGAATTTCTTAGCACCAGCTGGAATCCACCAAAAGAAATGACATATTGTGGGGGAGGGGGTGTTCTCCCTTCCTGTCGTAAGGGAATTTCTTAGAATCATAGAATCTTAAATTTGGAATTGCTTTAAAGACCATCTAGTCTAGTGGTTCTGAAGTCTGGCTGCACATTAGAATCTGGGGGAACTTGTGAAAAATATCGATGCCTACTCCCCACCCCTAGAGATTCTGATTTTAAATGACCACATTTGGGGCCTGGGCATCTGTGTGTTCAAAGCTCCAGGGAATTCTAATGGGCAGCCAGGCCTGAGAAGCAGTGACAGAGTCTGGCTCCTCTGCCATGCTTCAGCGTGCCTTAAAAGACTCAGGTCATAGAATCTCTGAGCTTCTTGCTCAGCGTATAGGAATACCTCCTGTCTCAGGAAACTCTCTATCCCTAAGGTAGCCCCCTTCTATTTTTGGTCACCTCTGTTAGAAACACCTTCTGTATGTTGAGAGGTACTCTGTGTCCCTGCAGCCGTCTGTTGTACTCCGCTACCCTCTACTGTCCTGCAGAACAATCCTCGTCCTTCTTCCTCAGGCCAAGTGCTCACATATTAAAACACTGCTCTTCCAGAGCCATCTCCTCCAGCATTCCTCCAGATGACGTATGGATTCAAGGCCCTTGTGGGCTTCAGTTTGTCAATATCCTTCTTGTAGGTCTGCTCTTGGGAGTGATGCCTCAGAACTTGAGGCCAGAGGTCCTGGCTGGCCCAAGTCTTGGCCCTGCCACCCACCATCTGTGTCCTTGGGCAAAGCAAACCTTCTCTCTGAGCCTCCATTTCCTCCTCTGAGGAAGGAAGTGGTTGAAATAGGTGAATCCCCAGCTAGTGCCTGAATTTCTAACTGGCTGACTGTGGTCAGTACTCAGGATTGTGAGGAGAAGAATAAAGACGATAAATAATAACATCATCTTATGCGTGTGTCATGCTTTGTGTTTTTCACAAACATTTTCTCACCCCATCCTCTCACCTGCTCTAAGAAGCAGGTACAGTGTGGCTGTCCGCAATGCAGACCTGGGGAGCTCACTCGGTCTGCTTCAGGTCACCCAGTTAATCATGGGCAAAAGAGAAAGGGCAACATTATCAGCCTTTACCGTTAGTTTTGTTCTCTGATTTAACACCTAAATCACACAGCTCTTAAAAGAACTGGTTGGATCTTCTATGCCTCTGAGTCCCAGGCGAGTGCTGGGTCATAGGCCCTGCATAAAGATTAGTTGAATTAACCAGCTCCTGCTATAAGATTTGGACATCTGGCACCACAAGGAATCCCAAATGGCCACAGAGTGATCTGCATCCAGCGGTGGAGACAAGCTCCATTTCCCCACTGGAGGGGGTTTTCGGGCCTGGCTGCTTACCGATCACTCAGGGAGCTTTCAAAAATACTGATGCCTGGGTCCCTTCCCAGACCAACTAAGTGGGAATCCCTGCAGGTGGGGCCAGGCCCCACGTTCTTAAAGCAATCAGGAGATTCTAATGTGAGGTTAGGCTTAAGAAATTTGAGGCCAAAGTGGTTCTCAACAGGTGGATCCAGCACCACCTGGAGGGCTTGTTAAACCCAGATTGCTGGGCCCACCCCAGAGTTTCTGGTTCAGCAGTTCTGGGTGGGGCCTGAGAATCTGCATTTCTAACATGTTCCCAGGTGATGCTAATGCTTCTGGTCCGGGGACCACACTTTCAGAACCACTCAGCTAAAGGATTATGTAAATGGTGAGGGTTTGCTTGTCAGCTCAGGAGATGACAGCCACATCCTCTGCCTGGTGGCAGTGGTCACAGCAGTGAAGGCAGTAACAATCAACAAAGCCTGAGTTCTGTGCCAGGCTCAGGACTATGCATTTTACCAGCATCATCTAATTTCATCCTGATGCCCACACTCCATGATGGTTTTAAGATTTCCATGTCATAGTTGAGGAAACTGGGACAGAGAAAGGTTAAGTAACCCGCCTAACTCAGTTAGTAAGTGGCCCAATCCAAATTCAGACCTAAGGCTGTCTGAATCCCAAATTCACACACTCAACCATTTTCCAAATAGGAGACCAAGGCCCAGATGCTCTGCGGTTACTCGGGGTCCCCCAGCACGAAAACGTGGAGTTAGAACCCAGACTCAGGTCTACTGGCTCTTAAGCCAACTGTCCTTCCATTCTGCATTACTTCCTGCCTCACATAAACTAAGAGGTTAAGCTTAGGATTAGGGCTACTGGACACACATGGTTAATCAAAGATGATGATATCTAGTCCCTCAGAATTAAAAAAATCAAAACTCAAAGGCCATTAATGTCTTCTCCTGCCTACCCCTCTGCTCCAACCTCCTACAGCCTGCATACAATCCTAGGAGATGCCCCGAGCATGGACTGGGTGACGAGGCTACCAGAAGCTGGAGTCACCGCTGGGGCACCCACCAGCAAGGTGCAGTCACTGCTGGTGCCAGAAACCTTCGTTCCCGTGCTGATTCATTCACTGATTCAGCAGACTCATGGAGTGCTGACTGTGTCCAGGTGCTGTTCTAACTCTGGAGCACACAGTGAACGGGACAGGCAAGGCCTCTGTCTCAGAAGGAGAAAGAAAGAAACGAAAGTGTTTTAGGTGATGATTTTGAAGGTTCTATGAAGAAGATTTAAAAGGTCAATGTCATGGTGATTGACTTCACAATATAATTTAAATTGGGAGGTCAGGAGAGGACTCTCTGAAGAGATAACAGTTGAGCTAAAACCTGAACAACAGAAAGAATCAGCTATTCGAAGAACTGGGGGAAGAGGATGCTGGCAGAGGGAACAGCCTGTGCAAAGCCTTGAGGCAGGAGCAAGCCTGGGGTTTTCCAGGAAAGCAAGGAAGCCAGTGTGGCTGATGAAGGTGGCAGGAGAAGAGGAGGGAGGAGTGGGCCGTGGCCAGATCATAGGGCCTCGTGGGCACTAGTGTGACTTGTATCCTCGTGTGACAGGAGGCTGTGACCGGACAAAAGTAGGGCGTGCTGTGGTCAGGCGGCGGGGTAAGGAGCAGACCATGGGCCAAAGCAGAGGCTCCTGGAGCTGTGGATAATTCAGGCGCTTGCAGACTTGGGCCAGGACTCAGGGCCCCTGCAGAAGCACCTGTCTCTTCCAGGGTGTGGTGCCAGGTCGCTCTCACTCCTCTGCTCACAAACAGCATCTTTGCAGCCCCTGGGGAATTGCCACTTCCTTTTTTTGCAGTTCTGAAACGAGCTTGTTTGCCACTTAGCGATGTTCTGATTTAGGACCTTTCTAGCTCTGCCTCTTGGCAAGGTGCATGACGAAGCCTCTAGTGGGGTGACGAGGAGAGGGGGCGTGGGAATCGAGTCTGGCAACGTGGGGGCTCTGCCTTTGACACATCCAAGAGTCCCTTCTGTGACACAGTTCCAGTCATCAATGGAGGCCCAGGCCACACTCGGCTCCCCCTCAGAGGTCACAGGGCCCTCACCACCCTCCAGGCTCAGCTCCGCCCCCACAGTGGAGCCCAGAGTTTACAGAGTCGGGTTAAGGTCCTGCCTCCACTCTTTCAAGCTGAAGAGTCTTAGGAAAATTACTTAATCTCTCTTGAGTCCCAGTTCCTCATCCCTAGGATGGGGCTGTGGAGAGGAACAATTTGGCTAATGCACATGGGGCACGGCACAGACACAGCTCTGGGTAGAGTTATTATTATTGTTCTTTTTGTCACTAACTACACAGTATGGTGGAATATAAATCAATTGTAGGATTATATCTAGTAGTATTTGTATCTGCTCCTTACCCCAACTGCCTCTCACAGAAGCATTTAATAAAGAGAGTAATTATTAGTAAAATAGTAGCTAACAGTTACCAAGAAGTGATGTCACCTATCATGCGATAAGCACTTTACACACCTTCTATCATTTAATCTTCAAACTGTATCATGGAGTCTTTGCAACAATCCTACTAATCCCATTCTATAAATGTGGAAACTGAGGACTGGAGACAATCAGTAACTTGTCCAAGGTCACCCAGCTAATAAGTGGCTTGAGTCTGAGGTCATCGGTTCTGTGACTTTGAGCAGAACACAACGCCTCAGAGCCCCAGGTTCCTCATCCAAACTTGACAACGTTGTCATGTGTACTAAATAATTGAACTCATGCTCCAGCTACATGGAAGGAGAAGACATTGCTATTCCTGGCCATATTTCAAGAGCAGCTCGACTTTCGTTCATCAAATGCCCCTTTGCCTTGATCAGTTCAACAGACATTCACTGCCACAGCCTGTGCTAAATGTAGACAGAGGTCAGGACACTTATATAAGACACAAATCCAACAGTTTTCTGTCAGTGGGAGAGACTAGAGCCAATGCTATGTGAAGATAAGAGAACTTGCTAGAAAGGCTCCAATAGGCCCAGCAGGGTCAGGGGACAGTGGGCCCTCCCTGACTGTTGCTTTGGTTTGCTTAAAACCTCCATGCCTGGCTTCTCCACCCTGAGGCTCTTTAAGGCAATAACTCTTCCCTTTTTGGGGGATTACGTGCCCCTGTGGACCATCTCCTCAGAACGATTCAGGAACATGCACAATTTCAGGGCTTGCAGTCACCCTCAGCCTCACTGTAGCCCAGGTGACTCAGGGCTCTACAGGGAAGCATGGGAACTCTGACCCCCTGACAGGGCTCAGGGGAGGGCCGCCCCGGGGCCCTGGATTTGATGCCGTCGCAGAACGGGATTTGCACTGGGCATGCATGTCTCAAAGGCATTGAAGGGGATGAAAACCTATCCTCTACCCACTCTGGGTCCTTCTGGCTGGGGTATGAATTAAACTGACATGAGACAGAGTAACAGGAGAAAATCAAACAAAGCTTTATACCATGTATACATGGGAGAGATCAGAGAAACGGTAACTCGACAAAATGGCGGAGGTTCTCCTCTTAAATACTATCTTCAGCTAAAGACAAAGGAGGATATTGGGAGTGGGGAGAGTCAGTTATGGGAGATTACTAGAAAAGCACAGTAAGCAAGAGTAATGTTATTATGCAGATTTAAGGCCTCACCTTCTGCACTGATAAGTTTCTAGAGATGAGGTCATCTCCCCTTCTTCCCGGTAGAGAGAGGGAGATACCTTTACAAATGGAGATTTCCCTTATGAATGTAATTGTTTGGTAAACAGAATTTTGATAAGATCGGGCTTAGCAAGGACCTCCCAGTCTATCCGTACCCAGAGTTATCTGTGGTGATGGTCTGTCCTGGAGACAGGCCTTCTCTCTTAAATCCTTTCAGGCAGTTAGTGGTGGGGGAGGGGGTCAAAATTTCTTTCAGAGTCTTCTGAGCCTTTATTGTCTTCAGCTCGAAATAATCCGCAAACCAGAGTGGCACATCTTGGGGCGGCCTGCCCTGAACCCCATCAGCACCCTTCCCCTGGTTTCACTTTTTCAAGTGAGTGGTGTTACTCAGCTTTGCCAGGAGAACACCTCACGTGCAGCGTAATCACGATGCAGCCTCCAGAGGGCCCATACCTCTGCCATCTTCTTCTCTCTGGCTCCCTGTGGGCTCTGGCCACCCCAGGCCACTTAACCTCCCGCACACCCAGAATCCTCTGGGCTTCACTATGAGCCACAGCACTTTTTGGCACTCCGTTCCACAAGTGCTCTGCCTCATATCAAAATAAAACCCGGCCATGCGAGACCAGGCTCAGACAAGCCTTCCTGAAGGCGCCCTTCTCTTCCCCGACCCTGAGGCAATCCTCTATAATACTCCACGGGACTGTGCTTCCCAAAATTTCCTCCCAAGGGTGCATAACAACTGTGAACCTCACGGGGTAGGGGGATGTAGGCCAAAGCAGGTCAGAACCTGAGAGTTCTTGGAAGTCTTCCGTTTTATATTTAGAAGTTATTCTGTTTTGTATCTCATTCTGATATTTACAAGTTCACTTAAACATTTAAAAAAGTTTTCTACTGTTTGCCGTTAAGTAAAATTGATGCTCCAGAGCACGGTGCCATGTATGGCCTGTCACTTTTCTATGCTTCCATTCAGCACGCTGACTCCCCCAGAGAGCCAGCACCCAGTGAGTGGGAGCTTCTGGCTTGTGGGTTATCGCTCGTTCCTTCTTCTATTCCGCACATATTGGGGGACAGCTGCCATGTGGAGGATGGCACAGATGGTAAGCCCACAAGTTCTGAATCAGGTGCACTTCACTTCTAATCTCTGCTCACTGAATAGCTGTGTGACTTTGGATAAGTGCCTTACCCTCTCTGTGTTTCAGTTGCATTATCTAGGGCTATTATAGCATCGGTCACATTGGACTTTCGTGAGAATTAACTAAATAATATCTGTGGAGTTTTTAGTACCTTTCAGTTCAGTGTCCCATACAATGATGTGCTGTGTCCAATATGTGTACAAGATGGCATCTCATATGGAATTGTGAACTGAGGTGTTAATCAAAAATGTTTAAATGAGGAATCATAAATAATGGCAAAGATATTAAACTTATTTCGTGTAAAACACATAAACGCGCACTGATTGCCTGTTTTTTGATGAGGGTCAAGGCCTGGCCTGGCGCCTTGACCTTTTCATTAGACCTTCATACCCTCTGCCTTATATAATCACAAGTGTAAGAAATAGACTGTGTTCTCCAGTTGTGGTTCTAAAAATGGAGCAAAGACTATAGTCTTACCAGAAGTGCAGAATCCTTTGAATACTGGAATTTTCTCCCAATCATGTACACTTGTCTTGCCCACACTTATTTCAATACCATTGTTTCTCAGAGACTCGCCTTTCTTGCATCTTTTGAACAACAAAGCTCTTAATTTTCACACTCATGTTTCATTAATTTGTAAGTACTGAAAGAAGGTGTGTGACTGTGATAGCGAGTACACCCGGCCAGATGGGTTTGGGAGGGATTCCTGTGACTCCGGGGGAAGGGCCCTCACCTAGTGAGATGAGAAAGGAATGGTCGGAGACCCCGCCCCCAACATTGCGTGAGTAACAGGGACCCCCAGGGTGCGAGCACAAATGGAGGCCCACGTGCCACACTGCTGGATATTTACAAGTTACAAACCAAGCTAACTCTGACATAAAAATAGTTGATCTTTCTCTCCCAACAGATTCAGCAGGCCAAGTTTTGATATCGAATCCTTGGACTCCTTGGGGTGTCAACTTGGAACACAGTGGCCGGAGAGGCCGGCTTGAGGCCCCCAGCCCAGGTCTGCCTGCTTTATCTCCCACCCCCACTTCTTACTCACCGAGGGTCCTGGCACTGATGGTGCTGTAAGAGCTCCATCTAGGCTCCCTGCAAACGGTCACCCCGTGGCCACCCTCAGGAGGCCTGCTCCCCCCTCAGGAAGAAAACCCGGAGAGGAGGCCCTGTAGCCAGAAGGGACATGGGGCCCTGGGGGCAGGGAGTGTGGGGTCCCAGGTACGCTAAGCATGGTCTAGACCCGGGGTTGGCTAATACTGCTGTAAATGACCACATGGTAAACATGTCAGGGTTTTTGGGCCATACGATCTGTATCCTAACTACTCAACTCTGCCGTTGTAGAGTGAGAACAGCCACAGTCGCTACGAAAGAACACGGCTGGGTTCTAATAAAACTTTACTGACAGACACTAACATTTGAATCTTATGTAGTTTTCACATATCACTCTTCTTTCGACTTTTTTCAACCATTTAAAAATGTAAAAACCATTCTTAGCTCATAAGTTGTATGAAAAGAAGTGGCAGGTGGACTTGGTCCATGGTCGTAGTTTGTAAACTGGTCTAGAAGGTGAGGTGGGGACTCTGGGTGGACACAGCCCATCGAGCTCTGGACCTCTTCCCTTGTGGGGTGTGAAGTGGGGCCCTCAGGGGCACCGGGCCGAGGGCAGGAGCCCCTCTTGCTCGGGCATCAGGGTGGTGCTGAAGAAGACTGCAGGCACGAGCAGTCTTGGTATTTTGCACAGGTTAACGAGGGGAGCTGGTTAGGGGAGCTGCCATTGTCAACAGGAGCTGTTTTGATCATGATTCTGGACCAGGCATCTTCAGTAGCATCTTCTTGAGCCATCACACCCTCACTCACCTTTGCCCTCTCTGACCTGCTATTTCCCATATTGCAGACCTCCCCAGGGATGTGAAAAGTATGGAGGGTCTCTCTCTGATAGATAGAGGCACAGGTCATAAACTATTTAATTTCTAGAAAACTCACTCTGGGGCCCACATTGGAATCCAGCCCTCTCAGGGCACAAGTCCAACCAGGAATCACGGCCAGAGTCAGACCCAGCCTTGAGGGCGTCGGGCGCCATCGTGTATTTACTTCTTCCTGCGCAGGTGATGTGGCGGACCGCCTGTCTGAGGAAAGAATGCTACTTTGTATTTCAGTTCAGTGGCTGGATTTAGGCCGTTGTCTCAAATTCTGGTTGATGTGGTTGCTGGATAATCTATTTTCCATTTCCTCGCTTACAAGCAATTTCTAAGGCTCTTGTAGAAATCATTGTTAATCATCACTATATTTAGCCTTGAGCTGAATCAATTTGAGGGCTTCAAAGCAGAGAGAGAGAGATACAGAGAGAGAAAGAGAAGAAGAGAGATGGAGAGACAGAGAGGAGAACAGGAGGGGGCTACTTTGATAAGGATGCACTTGCCACAATTTCCCTTTCAAAAATAACCATGTATACTCCTGAGGTGGGTGTGATTTTTGATAATGGAAGCAGTCAAAGGAAATTATTTAAAAATCTCATTTTATGTCTAACTGACCATGGAGTAACAAGCTACCTCCCCTACGGCTGACTCCGATTGCCATGGGAACAGCCGTGTTTTCAGAGAGGTGCTTCAGGACAAATGCACCTGGCAGCCTGTAGCGTCTGCCCCAGCCCTGCCTTCCTCCCCTGAGGACTGGGACCATTCGTCTAGTTCCTCATCCAGCATCTCCCAGGGCCCTCAAGACCAGCCTCCTGTCTCTCACGGTCAGGGTACTTTGGGGTCCTCGAGTAGTTTATGCAAGAGTGAGGCGGTTTGGTGTAGGAGCTTTAGGTAGCCACTCCAGCACTGGCCGAGCTCAGAGTGGGAGGGTATCCTCTGATTCAGTCCTTTTCTTCCTTTTGCACCTAAGAGTTCAAGTGAGTCCTGCCTGGCAGATACGTTCAAAATGGACAAGACCTTCCTCCTTCCTCCTTCCTCCTGCCTCCCCCCCCAGCCCCCAGCTGTCCTCTCCTCCTCCTGCTGACACTTAGCACCAGTGCTCCCCAGGAAGCTGTCCCAGAAGGTCCCGGGAGGCCCAGCCTGTGCCCCTAGGATTCCCACATAACAAGGATGTCTCCTCCAGGCCCCATGTGCCACACCCAGTCCTTCCGTCGTTCAGGTTCTATACTAAGGATTAGAGCAGTTGTCCCGAGCCTGGCTGCATACGAGACGCACCTGGAGGAGAAAGTTTCAATTCTCATGCCCAGACCTCACCCTCACACCAAATACAGCAGAATGTCTAGGGGCAGGGACTGGGCTTCAATCACTTGTAAAGGGTCCCTGGGGGATTCGCATGTGCAGCCGAGGTTGAAAGCTACTGTGTTAGATGCAAAGACGAATGACTCTGTACTTAGAATTCCCACCCTCAAACACACACCCTGCTCCAAACCTGTGGTCTGGCCCTGCTCCCCATCTCAGAGAGCAGCATCGACACCCCGTAAACAAGACACCTCCATGGGCCCTCCCGTTTTCACTTCCACATCCCTCTCTGGACTATGAAGCCCACAAGGCCAGGGCCTGTGTCTGTTTTGTTCACCCAGCACACCTGCCACTTTGTAAGGCATCGGTATTTGCTATAGGTGCTAATCAATAAGTAAAGGACACTGCTCTCACCCTAAGAAATCACATCTAGGGGCCAGCCTGGTGGTGTAGCGGTTAAGTGCATGTGCTCCGCTGCGGCAGCCTGGGGTTCGCAGGTTTGGATCCCGAGCGCGCACTGACGCACCGCTTGTGAAGCCATGCTGTGGCAGCGTCCTATATAAAGTAGAGGAAGATGGGCACGGATGTTAGCCCAGGGCCAATTTTCCTCAGCAAAAAATGAGGAGGATTGGCATCGGATGTTAGCTCAGGGCTGATTTTCCTCACAAAAAAAAAAAAAAGAAAAAAGAAATCATATCTAGTAACCATGAAGCGTTTGATCTTGGCTAGAGTCGGTCTTAGAGTTTCCAGATTTCCAGGCTGGACGGGTCAGCTGGTTGGAACAGTGCCTTCTTCCTTCCTGGAAGGCTGATGTTTGCACGAGCCGGCTGGGCAAGTCTGCTCTCTGGGGCACCGAGCCCGTGGGTGGAGTCTGTGATCACCTTCGTTGCTCCTTGGCTTGATGGCCAGTAGAGGTCCTCGAGGGGACCATGACCAGGACTCTCAGAGTTGCCTGCACCCTTCCACTGGTCTCGGAGCCACCGGGCATTTGCTCTCTCACCTACTACATCTCTTCTATGTCACCTAGGATGTCCTCGCTCCCTATTAGGTCCCTTAAAGGCAGTGGTTCTCAGCTCTGGCCATCCATTGGAATCACCTGGGAAGCTCTGAAACATCTCAATGCCTGGGCTGCTGCAGACTGTTTACAACCTAGTCTCGGAGGCGGGGCTCAGGCGTCCAGAGCTATTATACCTCCCCCAGGGAGTTCCAAGGAGCAGCCACGCCTGAGACCCACTGGGCTAGGGTAAGACTCAAACATGGGCACGTTTTAAAAGCCCCCCAAATTGATTTAAATGCCAGCCAAGGTTGTGACACTGGCCACAAGGTAAGGGACCCTATGTCCTCCTGCTGGTCTCTAAGTAATAATAACAACAAACATTTACTATGTGCCAATCACTGTTCACATGTGTATTAACCCATTTAATTTTCACCACACCTAGGTGAAGTAATAATTACAATTAGAGCTAATGCTTATTTAGCAGTGGATATGCTGTAGGCACTGTACTAAGCCTTTCCCCTACATTAACTCATCTATAGACGAGGCAAACCAAGGCACAGAGAGGTTGAGTAACTTGCCTGGGGTCAAGGGTTGGGAGGTGAAGGACTGGGGACATTCACCCAGGCAATCCAGCTCTGGAGCCTGAGGGCTTCGCCTACGGCAGCCTGGGGGACATATGAGTTACCAAGAGTATGTATGGACAAGGGACTAAGAGAGATGGCCTCGGCGCTGACGGTGAGACCGCATGCTGAGGGCCGCATGCTGCCCAGGAGGAGTCTGACCAGGGTCCGAGCCTCTGGGTCAGTAGTTGGAGGAGGGCTTCGTGGGGGGTCCTGGGAAGGGGAGAGGTCCTGGAGCTGCAGTTTGACCACAGCGGTACGCCTGGGAGAAGCATCATTGCCGAGTCATGGTGTCCAGCACAAACACACATACATGTCGCATAAGCTATGAGGCCTCCTCGGAGTGGGAGAAACAGGTCTGCTTTCCATTTTCCCCATCTGACAACTCAGAAAACTTAAGGAGTTAGGGCAGAAAAAGGCTGTTCAGTTGAAAACCCGATCTTTCTTGCCTCCTGGCTGGAGCGACTGCCAGGCTGGTACCCTGCAGCCCCCTTCAGACAGCAGTGGATGTTGGCTGAGCGCCATCACCACGTGTCTGCCTTCCTAGCATCTGTTCTCCCTCCTGTGGAAAACAGCCCCCTGACTTTACATTGAACATACACCCTCCCCTATTCAGACCGTGTGACTCAGACATATTGCCCACCCTCCTCCCTGACCCCAGGGAAGGGAGAACTTGACCTAGACATGGCCACAAGATTTGTTCAGAGGCGAGCATGGCATCCAAGCCAGGTCAGTGAGATTCAGGTCTGGACCTCTGATGGAATAATTCAAAACTGAAGTGATCTTCCTGCTGGGAAAGCTGAGAACATAAGATGGAAACTTGGAATGCTGGCAGCCATCTTGCCTCCACAAGGTAAGGAACAGGAAACAACCTGTTTTACCACAAAACTGAGCCAGGACTGACCCCGAAGGACAGCATGTCTGGATCCAGCTGTGTCTGAATCCACCGTGCGTCACTCAGTTGGTGGGAATCAATAAACCACTTTCTTACTAAGCCAGTTCAAGTTGGGTTTCTGACACATAGAACTGAAAGGTGCTAGTACAGGTATTAATCCCAGCGTGACTTTGTACTAGCTATTTAATCTCTCTGGCCCTCAATTTTCTCATCCATAAATGAAAACAATACTATCTGCCTCACATGGCCACTGAAAGAACTAAATGAGGTGACTTATGTAAAGTGCTGGCAAATGCTAGATCCGCAATAAATGTTAGTGCCCTTCCCTGGTTCCAAATATAAAACCAAATCTGGATCTCAGAGACACAACATGCGGCATGAATTAGGAGAAGATATAAAACTATAATAAAGTGACCCTTGCCTCAGGAAACAGAAACTAAGTTGACCCAAAAAGTTCAGTCAGTAAGAATCAGAAAAATCAGATCCCAGTTAGGAAATATGCATAGGTTTTGAGCTATCTTAAAGAAACTCCCACAACTAAAATTCATAAGTAGAATGCATTTCCCCTGTAAAGTTATCCAGTCTTTTAAACAGAGACTGCAGTGCACTTTGCCTGCAGGGTGAGGAATTGGAGGGAAGAGGTGGACAGGAGAGGTGGGTAGACGACCCCTTCCTTTCTTCCTTCAGCTGATTTCATTTCGGTCCTTTGCGTGCAGGGTCTTTATTTGCTAATGTTGATGTTCTTTTGTTGTTGTTATTGTTCCTATCTTAGTAATTTTTCTTTCATCCAACGGTATTTCCTTGCCAGTGTCTCTGGCAGTTTATACAGATAGCAAGGACAAAATTGGTCAACTCCAGTTAATAAAACATCAGGAAATTCATGAAAACTTTGAACTGGGCTTAACTGAAGATTTATGTTTCAATCCCTAAGGGAACAGAGGCCCAAAATGTCATTTCCTTGCCTCAGAGTCAGAGAGCTAGCGTGTAGAATAGCAGAACTTAAATCGAGTCACGTGGAGCCTGAATTACTCTAGCGAGTATTCTGAAGAACGCCCTGAGAGGCGTGGGTCCTGTGTGGATGATGCAGACCCTGAGGCCCGAGAAGTTAGGTAGCTGGCCTGAGGCCACAGCGGCAGCTGGAGTGGAGCTAGCCCAAGTTCAGGTCTTGTGACAACGAGCGAGCATGGTGTTCTTGATTAAGCGGACTCCGTCTCCCAGGCCCGAGGGGCTGTGAGTTGAGAGGCTGTAGGAGTGTGTGGCCCCTCTTAGAAGACAGGTCCTCTATTATGGGGGAAGAGGAGGGGAGGGTCTAGGATTCTGGTGAGCCCAGGCCCCAGAAAGGCAGTAGCCAAGGAGGTCCAGGAGGCTGTATAGTGTCATGGTCTACACTTGCCTTCTGGTGTCAGACCGATTGAGTTCACGCCCTCTTTGCAGCGCTCCTACTTTCCAGCTGTGGAATTTTGAACAAATGGCTGGACCTCTCTGTGCCTCACATCACCAGCCTGTGAAATAGGGATTCATAAAGTACTTAGTACAGTACTCGGCATACAGTATGCCCCCAATGACAGTAAGCTCTTCTGAGCAGTTGAAGTCAATTTGCAGTCATGTGTCAGGCACCTCCAGTGTGCCATGGCCTGTATGAGGGCCCTGGAGACTCAGAAATGGACAGGACAGACACGGTCCCTGCTGTTAGGGGAAGTGGCCAGAAAGCTGGGTGGGGAACATTGACATTAAATAAGTAACTGCAAGTATGGTGAGTGTTATGACAGAGAAAGAGGTGAACATCGTGGATTTTATGGTATAGGATCCCTTCCCAGTCCAGGGCCAGGGCAGGCCTCCCTGAGGCGGGGGTGTTTCAGGGGAGACAGGAAGGAGGAGTTGCACTTGGTACATGGAGGCAGCCCGGCCCCCAGGGAGCACACAGCCCTGCACGGGCAGAACGGGGCACTGGGCCGACACTCAGCAGAGGGCAGGGAGGATGGTGGTCCCCAGCAGCAGTTCTGGGCCCAGCCAGGGTCTCTGTCCTCAGGAAAGTGCAGACCCCACACGAGGCAGTCTCTCAACAGCCCCATCAATGAGGTTTACATTCCACCAGGAGCAAGGCTCTCCGTGTGTGCGCTTTCCATCCTTGCCCACACAGCAGAGGATATTTATTTATTATGGATAAATGGTTTTCCATGTGAAGCCCAGCTGGCACTTTCCTGAGTTTGTGCATTTCTTGGAGGCAGGTCGTCTGCATTTTTATCTTTGAAAAGCCTCTTCAGAGAGCTTATTGTCTAAGGCGAGGGGCTTGTCGCATCTGTCCAGGAAGCTCTGAGGTGGTATTCCGGGTGTGTGTGTGTGTGTGTGTGTGTGTGTGTGAAAGAGAGAGAGGGACTACAGTGAATGTCGTGGGCCCCCATGCTTGGTCATGGGCATGAACTGCTTTAATTATTGGAAGGTCGGGAACCAGAGGAGATGCCAGAGGCAAATGACTCTTCAAATGGTTGTTGCAGCTCAAAATCAAAGAAGCCCTTGGATCTGGCAGGGGTGCCTCCTGCAATTATTGATAAGACATCCAGCCCATTTCCTCCCTGGGCCTGGCTCTGAGATTGCCCGATGACTCAAGACTGGGTCTGATGACACAGAAGGAGCCCCCTAAGACCGAGGCTCTGAGAGGGACCCAAGAATTAACAAGAGGATGCTTTGGACTCCTTCTCCTTGTGCCTCAGTTTCCTCATCTGTAAAAAAAGAATAATAGTACCTATTGCACCGAGTTGCTTTGCAGATGAAATGAGTTAATACATGCAAAGTGCTTAGAAGAAGGCAGGCACATAGTAAGTGCTTGATAAATGCTATTATTATTACTGTTGTTGCTGTTGTTACTGTTATTATTGTTTTGCTGTTGTTATTACCAACCTTCCCTTTTTCCTCTCCTTGTCAGTAACACCCTCAAGCTGAGGCCTGGGGAGGGTGGTCGGTGGTGTTCATCTGAGCAGGTCCAGCCGTAGAAGGCCAGTACTCCTAGGAAGGATCCCACAGCCTCAGCCTTCTCTGAATCTGTAAAGACAAAACCGTGTCGCCTCTAACTATCTGCAAGCCCAGAACAGAAGCCAAGACAATTGCACACTTGAAACACACCCCAGAGCTCAGAGCTCAGAGGCCCTGTCTGCGGCACCACAGTGACCATCCCCAGGGCAACAGAGCCACGAGAGGGGGCTCGTTGATGTTGGAGGAAATAGAAGATAAACTGAACTTACACTTGAGTTTCTAAATCTCTGACAGCAAATTTTGTTTTGATTTACCCACTGCCATTCTTAGTATCAGATTCAGCTCTCCTCCCTGACCCAGAACATTTTTGATTTACAAATCGGAAAATAAATGAGTTTGCATCCTGAGACAGTCTTACAATCACTCCAATAAATTCTCCATCGGTGGCTCTCAGCTCTTAGCCACTTCCCTTGCATTGGCTGCTGTATGAATTAGAGGTGAGTATATCATATTTTATAGAGCTCCATTCCTGCAGATGCGTTCTGCTCAGCTGTCTCTCCTGAAGCCGTGGGCTTGTGGATTTTGTCAAAATTAGTGGAGAAGTGCGTGGTCTATTTAGCAGGTCAGACTTTCTTGCTGGAATCCCTCCTTCCCCGGAAAGCTGAGTGCCTTCCCCCAACCCTCTCCCCCATCATTCTGCATCTTGTCCCCTCCTGGGCCCCTTCCAGCCTGTCTTTCTTTCTCCTACAGCTGGTTACCCTGCTGCTGCTCCAGCAGAAGCCTACTTTGCAGCATCTCCTGGGGAGTGAACTCCAGCTTGAAGGGGCTTTGCCTCCCGCGTTTGAGATCAGATAGCTTGGTGGTTAGCCACCTGGGAGCAGACAGAGCTCCTTCCTCTAAATATCTCTTAAGATCTGAGCTTTCCAACATTTGTTGCTTTAAACCTCAAAACTCCCAGGGGTGGGGGTACCTCAGAAGATGACCTTGAAATGCACATCTAGCTCCTGCCAAGAGTCTTCATTAGCCGACTGCCACAGTTTGCATTAGCAGGGCAGTTGGTAGGCCCTGGGCTCAGAGTGGAAAAAACAAAAATACTGGCTACACTGGATTGACTAGTGTCCCTCAAGAATTCATGTCCTTCTCAAAACCTCATTGTTGATGATGTCATTGTTGATGTAATTAGTTAAGCTGAGGTCACACTGGTGTAAAACGGGCCCTTAATGCAACATGACTGGTGTCCTTAAAAGAAGAGGAGAAGAGACACAGAGACAGACATGGACACCGGGAAGATGATGTGCAGGCTCACAGGGAGAACGCCACGTGACGCTGGAGGCAAAGATAGGAGCTGAAAGCTGGTGATGAAGCTGAAAGCCAAGGAGCACCAAGGATTGCCGGCAACCACCAGGTGCTAGGAGAGAGGCATGGAGCAGACTCTCCCTCCGAGCCCCCAAGAAGGAACGGACCCTGTGCACCCCTTCATTGTGGACTTCCGGTCTCCTGAACTGTGAGAGAATAGATTTCTGTTGGTTTACATGACCAGTTTGTGGTACTCTGTTATGGCAGCCCTACAAAACTAATACACTGGCCCTTCAGGATGTGTGGGAAGACAAGCATGAGCTAGGGTGGCTGAGGTTGGTCACTGCAGACCTGACTGCAGAAATCCTGTTCTCCCTGCCCTCCTGTCCGGGAGCCCTGGGGCTCCTGAGCAAGCTGGGGTTGACTAGGCTGGGGTTTCTCAAATGGTGGGTCTTAGTCCATTGCTGAGTTGCAAGATGAATATAGACCTTCACTTCACAAAATAAAATAGAATGAAATAGAATTGTGTAGCAAAGAAGCAAAAGAAAACAATCACAGTGCAATACACGTAGTACATTTGCTTCAAAAATATCTATTTGTGGTGCTTTCCATACATACTTAAAAACATAGGGGTTGTGACCAAAAAAGTTGGAAAAAGGCCTGTATTAGGCCAAGCTTATGCCATTTCATCTTCACAACAAATTCTTTGAAGCATGTTGTATTATCCCCATTTCTACAAATTAGAAAGCTAAAGCTCAGAGCCTCCATAGCTTGCCTGTGCAGTGAGTGGTAGCTGGGAATTGAACACAAAACTGCCCCGTGTTTGCACTTTCCCCAGCTTCACACTGCTGTTGTCCAGCTCCAAGAGCTGAAGTGGAACCAAAGAGGCCTCTGGCCTAGGACTGGAGTGACGGCAAAGGTGTCATACTGTGTTCTTTTCCCACTTCTCCAAAGGCTGATGGAGATGCCAGTGACCCAGGCGGCTGAGCCGGCTGCTGTTCATCGGCCCTGGAACCGGGAAACCTGACCCTCAGGGCACAGCTCGGTGGACTTAGCGTTACCCCAAGAGCCCAGCTATAAAAGGGGCTCAGAGAGAGTTTAATATTTGCTCTGGGTCCTGAAGAGTGGGCTCATGGGCAGCCTCCCTTGAACCCCAGACCTTGGCATTGGCTGATTTTTGCACCGGGTCAGAAGGATTTGGCAAGGAACGTCTGCGTTTTAAAAGAGATTCCCAGGGAGAGAGCATTCTCACCCCAAATACTGAATAATAGACAGTGGGCTTTCAGGCGTGATGGCTCCTTGAAGAGGAAGTATTAAGTTATTCTAACTACCAACAACAGCCTATCAATGTGGATCCCCCCAAAAAAGAAATAAATTTTATTTAGCACCCCATACACATTGCCTAAATGTGTCTGAGTGGAGTTTGGGGGGTGGGATGTTTCGAATAGAGGGACAATGGGTACATTTAGAAATGCATGTCCAGACCCTTGACCTTTAACACCTGGTAGGCTCATCCTCATCCCGAGTCACAGCCATTTGTGTGTTTCTGCTTGTCCTATTTCACCACGGCCCAATGATGATATACGAAGAGAGAGGGGAACATGAGATTGACTTCAATATAACTGTATTATTGCCGGGGGGTATGGAAGGAGGAGGCCATTAAACGTCCACTTTAGGTGGTTAGGCCGATCCTTCACCGGCCCAAGGAGTCGGCCCTAGCACACTAATATATCAGCTCCCTGATGGGAGGGCAGGAGCCACACAGCCAGGCCCTCTGGTTCACTCCCTCTGCAAAGTTCCAATAAAATGAAGTGATTTTCCCCTAAGATTAAAAGGCTCTTGTGATTCACCTCCCTAGGCTTCCAAACAAGATGGAGTGGGGGTTGGGTGGTGATGTGAGGAGCTAGAGTCACCAACCTGGCGGGGTGAGATGGGCGTTGCTTCTAGAAGTGCCATCAAAATGGCCACCTCTGCATATAATCACTTTGAGGCCTCAGTGTTCTTTAGCTGTTCCGTTTTCTACCAGAAGTAGTTGGTTAAAAAGTCTCCAGAAAGTGCAGTAACTCTAAATGCTGCGTTGCTGTAAATAGTTCCGGAATCCTCTGAAAGCATTAACCTCTTCCTAGACACCAAAATTGCTCATATATACAGGGAGATGCATTTGTACTGCACTTAACAACTGCAAAGTGTGTTCACATGCATTCTTACGTGAGGTAGACAGGGAAGGAATTACTATTTTTTTCTTATTTACTCAATTAACTTGTATTACTTTAATTAATTTCACCTCCTGTGAAATGTACAGACCTTCAGCGCACAGTTAGGTGACTTTTGACAAATGCATACAACTGTGTAACTCATGCTCCTATCAAACTAGGGAACACTCATATTACTCCAGGAAGTGACGGGTTTCTCTTTGCAGTCAAGCCCCCATCTCCCCCACCCACAAGAAGCATCATTTTTCACCATGGATTGGTTTTGCCTGTTCTGGAACTTCATATAAATGGAATCATACAGGATGTACTCTTTTGTGCTTCTTTTATTCAGGATAATATTATTAGGTGTATTAGTAGTTCTTTTTATGAGTTATATTCTTTTCTATGCATATTCTATAATTTGTTTATTCATTAGATGGACATTTCAATGATTTCTAGTTTTTGGCTATAATGAGTAAAGCTGTTATGAACATTCTGTGCAGAGATATGTTTCTCTTCACATATCTCTACATTATGAGAGAGATATGTTTAATTTTTATAAGAAACTGCCAAAGAGTTTTCCAAAGTGGCTTCATCATTTTACACTCCCACCAGCTATGCATGAAAGTTCCAGTTACTCCACAATCTCCCCATGTTTGTGCCATATTCTCACCATATTCTCTCAATATTTGGTGTTGTCAGACTTTTTAAATTATACTCATTATAGTGGGTAAATAGTGGTATCTCACTATGGTTTAAGTTGCATTTCTCTGATTATTGATGATGCTGAACAGTTTTTCACGTGCTTATTAACCATTTGTATATCTTTCTTTGTAAAATGTCTGTTCAAGTCTTTTGCTTTTTTTAAAGCCGAGCTCCTTTTTTAAAAATATTGCATCATAGGAGATATTTAATATATATATTACATACAGTATTTTTGTCAGATATATGTATTGGGAATATTTCCTCCAATCTATGGTGCTTTCTTAGAAGTTTTTTATTTTGATGAAATTCAGTTTCAAAATATCTTTGCCTACTTCCATAGTCATGATGATATTCTTCCATGTTTGATTCTAGAAGTTTCATAGTTTTAACATTTACATTTAGATCTGCAATCCATTCTGAATTAGTTTTTGTATATGATGTGGGGTAGGGATCAAGATTCATTTTTTTTCCCATATGAATATCCAATTTTAGCACTATTTATTGAAAAAAATTCCTTTTCTCATTGAGTTGCTTTGGTTCTTTTTGTTAAAAATCAGTTGACTGTATATGTGTCTGTCTATATCTGGACTATATTCTGTTTCATTGATCTATTTGTCAATTAGAATGTAAATATCATCCCATTATGATACTGTAGCTTTATAGTATGTCTTGAAATCAGGTAGTATACACCCTCCAGCTTGTTCTTTCTAGAAATTGTTTTGGCTATTTTAGGTCCTTTTTATTTCCATACAAATTATAGAATTGTGCAATCAATTCCTACAACAAAACTCTGCTGGTGGCTGGCCTGGTGGTGCAGCAGTTAAGTCCGCGTGCTCCGCTGTGGCAGCCCGGGGGTTCACAGGTTCGGATCCCGGGCACGCACCGACGCACTGCTGCCAAGCCATGCTGTGGCGGCGTCCCATATAAAGTAGAGGAAGATGGGTGCCGATGTTAGCCCAGGGCCAATCTTCCTCATCACAAAAAAAGAGGAGGATTGGCATTGGATGTTAGCTCAGGGCTGGTCTTCCTCACAAAAAAAAAAGAAAAAAAAGCCTGCTGGATTAGGGAGAATTGATATCTCAATAATTTTGGATCTTCCTATCCATGAGCATGTTATTTCACTCCATTTATTTAGTTCTACTTTAATTTGTCTCAGTCATGTTTGAAGATTTCAGCGCGGAGGCCTTGTGCATCTTTTGTTAAATTTATGTCAAAGTATTTTTATTTCTTATGCTATTGTTAATGGAAATTTTTTCTTAAATTTCATTTTCTAATTGTTTACTGTTAATATATAAAATAAAAATAGATTTTTATATATTGATCTTTTATTCTGTGACCTCATTAAATTCACTTATTCTGGTAGCTTTTTTGAAGATTCCTTTGTATTTTCTATGTGCAAAATGATGCTGGCTGCAAAAGAAAGACAGTTTAAACTTCAGCTTTTTCTTTTCAGTTTGTATGTCCTTTTGTTTTTTCCTGCTTTATTCCATTAGCTAAGAAACCCCATGTAACATAAAGTTGACTAGAACTGGGGATAGCAGGTATTTTTTACCTTGTTCCCAATCTTGGGGGAAGTATTCAGTTTTTCACCATTAAGTATGGTGTTTTCCACAGATGCCTTTTGTCAGGCTAAGGAAGTTCCCTTCTAGAGTTTTCTTTTTTATCATGAGTGGGTGTTGAAAATTGTCAAATGCTTTTTCTGCATTTATTTGATGAGTGTATGATTTTTATTTTATTCTGTTAATGTGGTGAATTACATCATTGATTAACGCTAAATTAACCTTGAATTTCTGGGATAAATGCCACATGGTCATGATATGTTATTGTTTTGTGTATTGCTGAATTCTATTTGCTAATATTTTCTTAAGGATTTTTGTTCCTATGTTCACGAGTACTATTTATCTGATATTTTTCTTTTATGTAGCATACTGTCAAGCTTCAATATCCTTGTAAGTTGAGTCAGGAAGTGTTTACTCTTTTATTTTCTGAAAAAGTTTGTGTAAGATTGGTATTATTGCATCCTTAGATGCTTGATAAATCCACCATTGAAGCCATGTGGGCATGGAGTTTTCTATGAGGAAATTTTTTAGTTACAAGTTCAATTTCTTTTGCAAATGAGGAAAAATTCAGATTTTCTATTTCTTCATAGTTCAGTTTAATATTTGTGTCTTTCAAGGAATTTATTCATTTTATATAAGATGTGGAATTTATTTGTAGAAAATTTCCATAGTATCTCTTTATCTTCTTTTTACTGTCTGTAAGGTTTGTAGCGATGGCTCTTATATTCCTGAGATTGGCAATTTCTCTCTCTATTTCTCAATCTTTTTATTACTATGACAATGGAGTTATCAATTTTGTTAAGTTTTTAGAAAACGAACTTTTGATTTTATTGATTTCCTCTACTGTTTGTTTTCTTTTTCATTATTTTCTTTTCTTTCTACTTTCTTTCTGTTTAATTTGCTTTTTTCCCTCCTAACTCCTTAAGGTGGTATCTGATGTCACTGGTTTTCAGTCTTTCTTCTTCTCTCATGCAATCACTTGATGCTCTATATCTCCCTCTAAGCACTCCTTTGGTTTTCTTCCACAAATTTTAATACACAGTGTTTTTATTGTCATTCATTTTAAAATATTTCTAATTTCCCTTGTGATTTCTTCTTTGGCTCATATTTAGAAATATGTAGCTTCATTTCTAAATATTTGGAGATTTCTAAATATTTCTTGTTATTGATTTCTAATTTAATTCTATTGTGGTCAGAGAAGATGCTCCTTGTGATTTCAGTACTTCATCATCTACCCTGGTAAATGTTCCATGTGTGCCTGAAATAAACGTGTACGGTGTCGGGTATCGTGTCCTATAAATGCCAGTTAAGTTGGTTGACATCTTTTTGCCTACTTGCTCTATTAATTACTCAGAAGTGTTAATGTATCTAGCTGTGATCACGGACTTGTCTATTTCTCTCTTTAGTTTGGTTGATTTTTTCTGAATGTATTTTGAAGCTCTTTTATAAGAGCACATACATTGTTATGCCTTTTTGATGAATTGACCCTTTTATCCTTATTAAATATTTCTCATTATCTCAGTAATATTCCTTAAAGCGTGCCTTGCCAAATTAATATAGCTACTCAAGCTTTCTTATGATTAGCATTCATCTTCCCTTTTCTTTTGCTTTTAACTTCTCTGTTTCTTTATTTTTAAAGTGTGTATCTTGTAAATAGCATATCGTTGAATCTTGCATTCTTATTCAGTCTGACAAGCTCTACTTTTTAATTGAAATGTTTAGCCAACTTTGCTATTTGTTTTCTATTTTTCCCATCTGTTCTTTGGTCGTTTGCTTTTCTTTATTCCCTTCTTTTGAATTAATTTAACAATTTTTAGTATTCCAATTCTATTGACTTGAGTTTTGTAGTGATTGCTCTAGAGATTAAAATATGCGTTCTTAATTTATCACAGTTTGTCTTTAGTTAATACTATACCACTTTATGTAAAATGTAAAAATTCTACAATAATACTATCCCACTTATTTCTGTTCCATCCTTGTGCTATTTTTTACTACATTTTAATTCCAAATATGTTATAGGTCCCAGAATGTATTCTTAATATTTTTGTTTTAAAGAGTCAATTGTCTCTAAAGAAATTAAGAAACAAAAAAATTTATATTTAGGGGCCCGCACCTTGGCGTGGCGGTTAAGTGCTCACACTCCGCTGCTGGCCGCCTGGGTTCGGATCCCGGGCGTGCACCAATGCACCGCTTGTCAGGCCATGCTGTGGCAGCGTCCCACATAAAGTGGAGGAAGATAGGCACGGATGTTAGCCCAGGGCCAGTCTTCCTCAGCAAAAAGAGGAGGATTGGCATGGATGTTAGCTCAGGGCTGATTTTCCTCACCAAAAAAAAAAAAAAAAAATTTATATTTACCATTCCTTCTCTCTTTATTCCTTCATGTAGATTTTGAGTTCCCATCTACTTTCATTCACCTTCAGCCAGATGAACTTCCTTTAACGTTTCTGGTAGTGTGGTGTATTGATGAATTCTTTCAGTCTGTGTTGAGTTTGAAAATGTTATAGTTTCACTTTTTTTAATGGATATATTTACTGGAAATAGGATTCTAGGTTGATGGAGTTTTTTCTTCAGCGTTTTAAAGATGTCATTCTGTTTGCGGTTATTCTTATTGATCTGTATGACTGTGACTGTTTGATCTGCCTGGTTTAACATTTTTCCCTCTATCATTAGTCTTCAGAAATTTTACTAACTTACCCCAAGTCTTCTTTTTGTTGATAATACTTAGGATTTGTTGAGCTTGCTGAATTTGAACTTGTTGGGTTGATATATTTCATCAAATTTGGAAATGTTTCCACCATTATATTTTCCTTTTTCTGTTGTTGTTTTTTTTTAAATGTATTTCAATTTCTCTGTTAGAAGTCCCATCTATTTGTTTATTATATCCACATTTTCCTTATAAATCTTTGAACAAATGTGTAACAGTTGTTTTAAATTTCTTGTCTGCTAATCCTACTATCTGTGTCATCTCTGTGTTTCTGTTGACTTTTTTTCTCCTAGTATTAGGTCATATTTCCTGTGTCTTTATTTGTCTAGTGATTTTCGAGTGTGTCTTGTACATTGTGAATGCAATATTGTTGAGGACCTGAATTATATTTTCTTCTTTTTAAGAGTCTTGCATTTTTCTGCTAGTTAACTTACTGACAGCACAGCTTGGTTTTAGGCATTGGTATGACAGGCTAAGAGTAGGTAGGACAAGAAAAAGCAGCCCTTAATTTAGGGCATGACCTTTCTGGGGTCTTAACTAAATGCCTAGGATGTTCACTGCAGTTTTTCCCCTCTGGAACGTTGAAACTCCAACATGTCCCAGTGCTGTGCCATCTCTGGAATCTCCATTCAGTTCCCAGCACCCAGTATTGGTTGTCTGCCAGGCCTTGTGGAGTCTCGCCTGCGCATGTATAGCTTAGCATTCATCCACAGACTCAAGAGGTCCATTATGCAGATTTCTATGACTTTTCTCCTGCATAGCTTCCTCTTCTTTGGTATCCTGCCTCTCACATTCCAGCTGCCTCATCAGCACCAGACTCTAACCTTTTTCCTCTACCCAATGATAACGTTGCTCTCTATTTCAGTTTCATACCCATGCCATGATTTAGAAAGTGTTCTCAGGCAGAAAAGCTAGCGTAAATGTGAAGTTATTCCATGTGTTCTTCTCTCAAGCCCTGCACTGTCTTCTGTCCAATGATTGAAAACAGTTGTTTCAAATTTTTTTTCCAGTTTCATAGTTGCTTATGGTGAGAAGAAAAGTCCAATACCCAATATTGCATTATGGCTTGAACTGGAAGCCTCCGCTAGTCCCCTTTTTACAGGTGGGAGTGTGGAGGCTTATAAACTCCATACGTCTTTGCCCATTCAAGGTCTCTCGGGCAGTGAGTGTCAGAATCCTGACCTGAGCCCTGACTTCCACCTCTACTTTCAAATCTCTCTGAACCACGTTTCACCTTATATCAGTCTCTGGTGTGTCCTGTACTGGTGCTTCAATCTTTTGGAGACATTGGATGGCAGAGTGTACTGGGTGGGCTTTGGGTCTGGCAGGCTTGGTTTGGAATCAGATTCTCAACTTACCAACTGATTGACCTTAGAAAAGTGCCTTCACGTCCTTACCCTCATTTCCTTATCCATAAAGAGAGTATAAAAACGCTCGCCGTTGTGAGGGATTTACACTGATGAAATGTTTAGAGCTCAGCATGGTGCCCAGTGGAGAGATATGCTTTGTAAATGTGAGCCAACCCCAATCAGATTCTGCAACCTGAGGGTTGGTAACTAACAAACGCTGCACTATCTCTTTCCATGCACATGGCAAGCCTGAGTTGTTTTGTTTATTAAAGCATTTTGAGGCAACAGCACTTGGTGAGTCACAGATGTTATTAATATCTCTGAATCACTATGCATTTCTATAAATACCTTTTTTCCTCTAGCTATGTTATTTTCCCCCTTATCTCACTAAAATGTAAGTCAGCAATGAAGTTATGAATTACTGCTCCCTTATTCTCTGTTCTGTAATTAAGGAAGTGCTAGGTAAGAGCACTTGCTGAGGAATAGTGGTGGGGGGTGGTTAGTGAAGCAGGCAGGGTGAATGCTGGAGGCTGCCTGCCACTAAGGCGCTACCTAGAGATAGTAAACTGTGGATGCAAGCCAGCTTAGGGGAGCAGAGCTGGGTACCTAAAGGCTGAAGGGTGTAACTAGTTTCAGCCCATGAGGATTCTCCTTGTGGAGCTTTATTCTTGTCAAAAACCAGTTTCCCAACCTGGCAAGCACTTCATTTTAGGCCTTAGCATTTCGTCAGCATCTTCTTTTGCTTATCCATGCCTACTGGAATTAACCAGCCATCCATTTCAGTTGTACCCCATGTTCATTATTTTAAGTTGGGGAGGAGAGATCTTCAGCAGAATTTGATCCTTTACAGATATGCCACTGCTTAGGACCAAGGGCAGGAAATCTTCTAAAACTACTCTGCCTCCAGTCACACTGATTTTTAAAGACTTTACATCATGAAAAATACTGTTAGGAAGGGAAAAAAACATAGTTTCTGACAAAAAAAAACACTCCGTGTTTTCTTTGACCAACGAGATGACTTCTCCCTTAATTACCTCCAGGTTCTTAGAAAGAGAGAACTGTAGCCATCAAAGGAAACTGTGGAGAGAAGTCGTGAAGTAGCCTTCTTTTGGGGAGGCCTTTCAACATGGGAGGTTTTAAAACTAAACAGACATGAGTTCAGATGCAACCCTGCCCTCCTCACGTTTATAGCAAGAACATGGAGGCCCAGAGAGCCTATGGTAGAGCCAGGGTTGGACCCTGTCAAACTGGCTCAGGTCACTGCTCTTAACCACTTCACTATGCTGAGCATTTAAAAGCAAGTAAGAAACTTGTCTGTAAGATCTGAGTCATGTACTCCCTTCTCTTGCCTCATCAGCAAAGCAAGTCTAAGGAGACAGGACAGTAGAGGTGCCAGCTCCTGAATGTGACCTAACATGGCCCTTGTATGGGAGTCACTTGACTTATCCTAGCCTTGACACTAGCAAGGACCCTTTTCATGGGAACAAGGTTATGTTCCAACTAGGAGGAAATCATCTGAATAAGAAAATAATGCAAAAGGCATGAGCTACAACTTCCAAAATGGCAGAGTGAGGAACTCAGTGGGCCCTCTTCCCAACAAAACCACCATTTAAGTGGAGAAAATTTAAAAACAACAACAGTTATCTAAAAGTCTCTGAAAATTGCCATCAGGGCATACAGAAAATGAAAAAAATATTCATTCAAGAAATCTACTAAATCCCAGTAACAGTGAGAGCCTGTGGCGTTTGAGCCAAGATTTGCTCCTCCTCCAGCTTCTCTCCAGCTCCCTCTTAGATGCTCTACCCAGGCCAGCACAGCCAAGAAGAGGGAGGCTCCCTCTCTCTCCTGATTCCCAATCTAAGGTTACAGTCTCACCCTGAGGGAGGAGTGGGGCAGAACAGGCCACTGGCCTTTCTCATCTCCTCCAGTCCATGTTGCAACAGCTCTATTCCTGCTGGGTGTGGCCAAGAGACTGAGGCTCTTTCCCCTCCACCTCCACCCAGCCCCTACTCTGCTCAATAGAGAAACTCTACTTCAGGTGCAGCAGGCCAAGAATACTGGGGCCTGATTCCCCCTCTTCCCCTCTCCCCACTCCAGCTTGTATGTAGAGTGAAAGCTGCACACCTGGAGGGGCAAGCCAAGAAGACCAGAGGCTACCACCCCTCCCTCAGTAACTGCTTGCAGTATAGAAATATCACTCCAGGAAAAGCACACTGCTGGACCCCAGCTCCCGTGCAGTGGTGCTGAGTTTCTTCCCAGGGAGGCCTTAAGGAAAAAATGCTCAGCAGCTCCACCTAAGGAAACCGACTTTACTTGGAACAAAGCATGGAAGATTCCATGCCTAAGAGCATGTTGGAAATAGTGGAGATCTTAGTGGAGAACAATTAATGGGTCTCTCCTAACTCCCTGATACTGGTAACAACAAGCAAAATGGCAGAGCAACCAGAAGTTTGACAATAAGAACCCAAGAAAGAGACAGCCAAGAAGAGCCCTCCTGAGATGACAGCCAACCCTCAGGTCGGGAAGGCTATGAGTGGGGACTAGGCTGCACCCACATGGGAGCAACCAGAGCAGCATGCGAGGCAGACTTGAAAACATTCAAGGCTGCTCACAATCCACCAACCAATGTGCAAAAGCCTCACAAGTTGCTTAATCATAACCTCTGTCCAAACACTGCCTGAACAGTAAGCTTCTGTGATCCAGAGGCAGCTCTTAGGAAGACAGACCTAAAAAAATCATATGCAACCCTGGCAGTCTGAAAGACTGTATGCATGCCCAAGGCTGTGCCCTTTCAGCTGTGATCAGGAGGAGAACATCCATGCTACTGCTCTTTGGCTGAACATGGGGCAAAACCACAAACTCCTTGAACTGTGATAGCAGCCTCTAAGCCAAACACACAGTAAAGGGTTAAAAACATAACAGATCAAGAGGACTTAAGCACAACCTTTGACCAATTAGTGTTTTGTGATGACCCAGAGCAACCCCTAGGTAGGTAAGCTAAAAGATAAAAACAAGGCAAAATGTCAGAGAAAGGACATTAGAGGCTGCACAGTGCATAGGAAATAGACTTCACAGAGTTAGTTCAGCCAAGTCACTAAACCAATAAAAAAATGGCCAAGCAAATAACAATTGCAACATCAGCCCCAGGGTGGAAGAGACAGCAGGGAGTCAGTATCCAGAATCACTATAATGCATTATCTAAAATATGAACTTTTCAACAAAAAAAATATGAGGCATATAAAAAGTTATGAGACTTTCCAAACAAGATAATATGAGCCATACTTAAGAATAAGAGCAGGCAATAAAACTGTCTGAGAGGACCCAGATTTGAACTTACCAAATAAAGATTTTAAATCAGCTATTATAAATATGTTCTAAGAAAAAAAGGAAATCATACCTAAGATACTAAAGGAGAATATGACAACAACGTCTCACCAAAAAGAGATTATCAATAAAGAGGTAGAAATTATTTTTTAAATGGAAATTCTGGAGTTGAGAAGTACAATAACTGAAATGAAAAATTTGCTAGCAGGCCTCAATAGTATTTTGAGCTGAAAGAAAAAAGAATCAACAAATATGAAATAGACCAACAGAGATTATGCAATATGAAGAAGAGATAGTGAAAATATCTCAAATTTGATTAAGACCATTAACCTACACGTGGACGAATCTCAACGAGCCCCGAGTAGAATAAACATAAAGAAATTCAAACTCGGACACATGAAAGACAAAACACTGAAAGCCAAAGATAAAGAGAATTCAAAGCAGCAAGAGAAAAATGATTCATACAAGAGACATTCAATAAGATTAACATCTGACTTTTTATCAAAAACCTTTGAGGCCAGAAGGTAGTGTACAAAAAGAAAAAAAGAGTATCAACCAAGAATCTTATAACCAGCAAAACTATCTTTCAAAAATGAAGGCAAATAAAGACATTCCCAGATAAACAAAAACAGAAAATTCATTGCTAGCAGATCTATGTTACAAGAAATACTAAAGGAATTCCTTAGGCTGAAAGCAAGTGACACTGGACAATAATTTGAACACACACACACACAAAACAAACAATGCCAGTAAAGGTAATCATGTAGGTAATTATAAAAGATAAAATAATTGCATGTTTCTTATCTGAACTGATTTAAAAAACAATTGCATAAAACGATATGTGTATTTTTGTATTGTTGGACTTATAGCTTATAAAAGTGTGATATATTTGACAATAAAACACAAAGGAAATGAGTGAGAACAAAGCTGTATTGGAGTTAAAAAAAAAAAACTACACAAGATAGTAACTCAAAACCACAGGAAGAAATGAAGAGAATCAGAAATGGTAAATAATAAGCTTAATATGGCAAACTCTATAAATATACACTTGCTCTCCAGTCTTCTCTCTGCTTCTTTAAAAGACATATTACATATAAAATATATAATATGTAATGAGGTTAAAAATAAAAGAATCAAAAAAGACATCTCATACAAACAGCAATTATAAGATAGCTAGAGTTTGTATACTGATATTATACAAAATAGACTTTAAAACAAAAAATGTTACTAGAGATAAAGAGGGACATTTCATAACAATAAAAGGATCAATTCATCAGGAAAACATAAAAATTATAAACATGTATACACCTAACAACAGAGCCCCAAAATACATGAAACAAATCTGACAGAATTAAAGAGAGAAATAGACAACTCAAAAATAATAGTTAGTTAGAGACTCCCACACCCCACTTTCCATAAGGGAATACACATTCCTCTAAAGTGCACATGGAACATTCTCCAAGACACAACATAAACTAGGCCATAAAACTAGTCTCAACAAATGTAAAATGATTGAAATCACGTGAAGTATGTTTTCTGACCACAATGAAATTAAAGTAGAAATTAACAGCAGAAGGACATTAGAGAAACACAGAAATATGTGGAAATTAAACAACAGACTCTGAAAACCAGCAAGTCAAAGAAGAAATAACAAGGGAAATTAAAAAAATACATTGAAATGAATGAAAACAAAAACACAACATACCAAAATTTATGGGCTACAACTAAAGCAGTGATCAGAATAAAATTAATAGCTGTAAATGCTATATTAAAACAGAAGATAGACCTCCAATCAATAATTTAATCTTTCACCTTAAGAAACTGGAAAAAAGAAAAGCAAACTAAACTCCAATCAAGCAGAAACAAGAAATAATAAAGAGTAGAGTGGAAACAGATAAAATAGAAAATAGAAAAACAGCAGAGAAAATCAATAAAACCAAAAGTTGGTTCATTTGAGAAGATGAACAAAATTGACAAACTTTTAGCTAGACCGACCAATGGTGGGGGGAGGGGGAAAAAAGATTCAAATTACTAAACCAGGAGTGAAAGAGGGGACATCACTACTGACTTTACAGAAACAAAAAAGATTAGAAGGGAATACTATGAACAACTGTATAACAACAGTTTAGGTAACTTCGACCAAATGTTCAAATTTCTAGAAAGACAAAAACTACTGAAACTGACTCAAGAATAAATAGGAAATATGAATAGAGCTAAAATTAATGAGTTCAAATAAGGTTGCGGGATGCAAGACCAATATATAAAAATCAGTTGTATTTCTATACACTGAGAAGGAACAATCCAAAAAAGGAAAAAAGACAAAAAAATTCCATTGACAATAGCATCAAAAATAATAAAATACCCAGGAATATATTTAACAAAAGAAATACAACATTTGTATACTTAAAAGAACAAAACATTGTTGAAATAAATTAAAGAATGGAAAACTATCCCATGTTCATGAATCAGAACACAATATTGTTAAGATGGCAATACGTCCCAAACTGATCTATGGATTTAATACAATCACTATAAAAACTTCAGCTGTTTTTTTTTCTTTGCAGCAATATAAATGCTAAACCTAAAATTCATGTGGAAATGTAAGGGACTCAGAATAGCCAAAACAATCTTGAAATAGAAGAACAAATTTGCAAAACTCACATTTCCTAATTTCAAAACTTACTACAAAGATACAGTAATCAAGAGAATGTGGTACTGGCATACGAACAGACGTATATCAATGGAATAGAATTAAGAGTCCAGAAATAAACCCATATATTTATGGTCAATTGATTTTTGACAAGGGTGCCAGGAACATTCAATAGCAAAAGAATAGTCTTTTTAACAATTGGTAATAGAACAACTGGATAGCCATATGCAAAAAAATGAAGTGGGACTCTTACATTACACCATACACAGAAATGAACTCAAAATAGATAATAGACCAAATGTAAATGCTAAAACTATAAAACTCTTAGAAGAGAACCTAGGAGTAAATCTTCATGACCTTGAAGTAGGCAATAGTTTCTTAGATATAATGCCTAAAGTTCAAACAGCAAAAGAAGAATAGATAAATTGGTCTATATAAAAAATTTAAAACTTTTGTGCTGCAAATCATATCAAGAAAGTGAAAAAGACAGTCCACAGAATAGGAGAAACTATTTACAAATCAGATATGTGATAAAGGACTTGTATCTAGAATATATAAAGAAAATTTTTATAACTCAATAATCAAAAGACAACCAAATTAAAAAATGGGCAAAGAATATGAATGACAATTCTCCTAAAGAAGATATACACATGGATAATAAGGGCAGTCAACATCATTAAGCATTAGGGAAATGCAAATCAAAACTACAGTGAGATATCACTTCATACTCACTAGGCTGGCAAGAATCGAAAAGATGAATAACAAGTGTTGGCAAGGATGGGAAGAAAATGGAACACTCATTCATTGCTGGTGGGAATGTGAAATGGTGCAGCCACTTCGGAAAATAGTTTGGTAGTTTCTCAAATTGTTAAACATAGAGTTACCATATGACCCAGCAATTTCACTCTGAGGTGAATATCCAAAAGGAAAGAAAATATATGTGCACACAAAATCTTGTACACAAATGTTCATAACAGCATACTCACCATAGCCAAAAAGTGAAACAACCCAAGTGTCCATCAACTCACGATGGATGAACAAAATGTGGAATATCTGTGCAATGGAATATTATTCAGCAATAAAAAGAAATGAAGTATCAACACATGCTGCAACACAAATTAACTGTTTATTTGAAATGTCCAGAACAGGCAATCAATAGAGGCAGATACTATATTGATTGTTGCCTAAAGTTGGGGGTGGGAGGAATGGGAGTGACTGCTAACAGGTTTCTTTTGGGGGTGATGAAAATATTCTAAACTTAGGTTGTAGTGATGGTTGTACAACCCTGTGAATATACTAAAAACCATTTGTTGTACACTTTCAATGGGAGAGTTGCATGGGATTTGAATTATATCTCAATAAAGTTGTTTTTAAAAATGGCTTAGCAATCCTGGGCAGAATCCTATAAAACTGTGCGGAATGATTAATGCTATAGAATGGAAACCATTAAGTGCACACAGTTCTATTGGTCTACATGGTACAGAGAACCATCCCTATAAATACATCTGGTCTCTGTAGACACATTCTATCGCTTTCCCACAGCCCACTCTTTCAACTCTGAGTGATTTATAACTTCTTGCCCTGGGAGGCCTCATTGTGCCAAATATTCTCTTCTTAACAAATATCAAAATAAAAAGAAGAATTTTTTTTAAAAACATACATTTTTTAAAACTCCAAAAAGTTAATGAGACAAAATGTTCTCTGTGGGAACATACTCAAAAGCACTTTAAACTACTGAATGTTCTTCCAATGGGAGGCATCAATATTATCATTTTTACTATACATACTCAAGCCTATAAAATCATGAAAGCTAATTTCATGAATCACGTGAGAATGTCAGACTCATGGCTTATGGTAACCATCAGTAAATCACTAGCCCTTGTACTGGATATTTGCCCTGAGACAAAAATTGGAAGATCATCATCCTTCACCATGAGACTGGAAGGTGAAGGAGGAGCTTGTCCCCCACTGTGGACTGTGGAGTGGTCTCCAAGGATGCCACGTGTTCGGTACATGAGCCTTCATGAGCGCCTTGTACACACTTGGCTGGTATTGCCCATGAATCCCGACACCCCCACTTAACCAGGAGAGGAGCACAGCCCTTCCTGATGTAGCGCTCCAAGCAGCCACTCCTTGCAGTGGAGTTGGAAGGAAGGCGAGCCCCACTGACGACCCCTGCCCTGAGCACTTAGTTGGTGCTGAAATAAGCCTGGTACTGAGAGGCTTCTGGTCCCAGAATTTAGACTCAGGGGAATTGGCTGGGTCAGTTTTGGGGTATAATTTCCAAACTTACCTGGACGTTACTGAAATGCTCTGAATGGGATGGTTTCCATCAGGCCTACATATCCTGCCTGGAACCTCGTTGGCCTTGTCTGAGGCCCTTGGATGAGTGATCTGAGCTGACGACAGTACACCAGGTCCTTCAGACATTTGAGCCCTATCTCAGAGGACCTGAGGGTGGAGGGATGCAGACAGGGGAGAGTTCCCACACCCTCGACCCTTCTCTCTGCCGCTCAGGCTGGTCTGGTGGCTGAAGGCTGCCCTGGGCCTGAAGATGGATCTGGGAGCCCCAGGAGCCTCTGTTCTTCTGCTGGTCAATAGCATTATACAGTTTGACCATTTTCCTTTTGGAAAGTGATCACTTGCTCTTACCTTCCAAGTGAGAAAAGTTGTCAGTCAGACGATGGTGAAAACTCATTATTTGTATAAAACAAACAACCCTATAAGCACAAACGTTTGTGTGATGAAAGCTTGTCTTGGCTGGGAGTGTTATGGGTTGAATTGTCTTCCCCCAAAACTCAGAGATTTAAGTCCTAACCCCCCACCAGTACCTCAGAATGTGACCTTATTTGGAGATAGGGTCTTTACAGAGGTAATTAAGTTAAAATGAGATCATCAGGGTGGGCTCTAATCCAATATGACTGATGTCCTTATAAAAAGGGGAAATTTGGACAGAGACACATGTACAGAGAGAATGCCATGTGAACATGAAGATCCTAGAACAGATCTTTCCCTCACAGCCCTCAAAACGAACCAACCCTGTCAACACCTTGATTTCAGACTTTTAGCACCCAGAATTGTGAGAGAATATATTTCTGCTGTTTAAGCCACCCAGCCTGTAGTACTTTGTTACAGGCAGCCCTGGCACAATAATGCAGTAGGTTTCTGTCCCATCCATCTAGGGTCTCCTCTGAAAGGCCAACATATGGCTGACACGGCAACATTCCCACAGAAACTATTTTCCCTTCAGGCTATGCCCTTTCCTCAGTGAGACCCCCGGAAGTTGAAGGTGGTCCCTGAGCTGGGTTCCTGACCACACTGGCAAACTTCTAAATTCTAGCTGTGGGGTGCCCAGATCCATGGCCAGACGCCTTGTGACCCCACTCAGGCTCTCCTTCACTGCCTTTTTTCTTCAACTATCTCTTCTCCTTCAAACCAATCCCTTTCTGGCATCCAATTCCTCCCCAGTGTCATTCCCTTCACCAAACAATCTCTAAACCACTGTGTCACGTTCCCTGAAAGTTTTCGCCCTTGGTTCCAAGGCTTCCTCTTCATACTTTTAATACCGACACCAGTGGTCCCTCCAACAGCCAGCCTTATCCTGCCTCAGGACCTGCGGTTCTAAGGTTCATTCCCCCCACCTCAGCTCCCACAAGTGTGGTCACGTCCTGGACGGTCTCCTCACTGGGAGATACTCCTCTTCTGGCATTCCCTTTTTTACCACAATCTCTTGGCCTTCTTCTTCCCAGACCCATTGAACTTGTCCCTCTCACCACCTGTATCCCTCCTCAATACTGTTAAACCAGCATCGTAGAAGAGCACTCTCTGAGAGGATGAGATCCGCTTTACAAATCTGGGTCCTACTTCCCTGATCAGACATTGCTTCTCATCCACCACTGCATCCTAAGGTCTGCTTGGTCCCCGACCTCAGTCTTGGCCATCCCTCACTATTGAATAAGACCACAGATTCTGCTTTTTTGGCAAGACCTTGATCCTTCTCTCTATAGGGCTTTTGCACGCACCCTCAGGCTCTGTCCATACCCACATCCCACTCATTAACTGGCCTTTCTATTTGGCGCCAGTTCAGCCCTGTTAGTCTGCATAGCTGGCCTCTCTACAGGGTAGGATCAAGCAAAATCTACTCTTCCGTATCCCTCAGACCTCAATCCCTTGATCTCCCATCTATTGGCTCCCTTAGTGGGTTCTCATTACCTCCCTCGCCATCTTTAATGGTCTTGCTTTCCTGTTCCTTCCAGCTACTGCTCCAACCCTTGACACATCCCTCCCTCACAGGAGACAGCCTCCCCTCCTACTTACTTCAGGGGAAAATGTGTAGCTACCTCATTACATGCATTCGTGAGAGTGGGAAGGCGTGTGAGTCTGTGTGACAGGGACTCTGAGCAGGTAAAAAGCATTGATGTGGAAGAAAGAAGAGACCCTCTGACGCTTGTTTCCGGCAGGAGTTTCCATTCCCAGGCCAGGGGCTCGAGAGACCCTCACTTTCATAGTCCCTGCTGCAGGAGGGGGAGCACAGCAGACTGGAGCTTAAACTGAGGCTTAGGACTCTGGCCTAAGAACTTGAAACCTTCATGAGAAGAATAGAAACAAGAACACCTCGTGAGCAGGTGAAAGGTAGACTCAGAGGCCAGCAACGTGGCATCTCTCTAGACCACGATTTCTCAGCCAGGGATTTGGGCGTGACGTATGGGCTCCTGCTCTCAGCTCCTGGGGAAATGTGTGTGGGCTCTTCTGTTAGCATTTCTCACTATGGGTATCAAAATTGTTTTCAGGGGGTCCAAGCCAGTGGGTAAAGTGAGGTATGGACTTGGGGGAAAGGGCCATTCTCTCCCTTTGTGCTGAGATCCTAGGTCCTCCCAGCACCTGGGGACAGGAGGCTCTGGGATCATCAGGGAGCATTACTGTCATCTCTGACACTGTTGTTTTCATGCAGGGCACTGGCAGGCCTGGCAGCAGCAGCTGGAGAGATGTAAATGTGCCCACAGGGAACCGGAGTCGAAGAGGAAGGCGGCAGCCACCATCACTAGAGAGGCTTCGTCACTTCACTTACTTTGGTCCCTGTTTAACCCTTCCACGCTCACACCCACACACCCACATAGCATCATACACATACACCCCACACTCTCACACACACCCTCCTCAGGGCCCTGCTCCACCAGTCATCACCCACTTCTTGCACCTCCAGACGTTTCTACACCTTGGCTACATTGCCTCCTCTACACACATGGTCCAGTCCTCTTCCACACAGGGACAATCACCTGTCAGTAGTTTCCTTCTAATGGGCTGTTGGCCTTCCCGCTTCCTCCCTTCGTCGACACATTTCTCGTAACAGTTGTGTGCACTTCTGCATCTCTCCTCATCTTCAACCGCTGCAGTCTGGATTTTGACCTTCAGCAAAAATCACAACCAACTCCGAACTCCCGGATCCAGGGTTCTCTCCCGGGGTTTTTATCCTATCCAAATCCTCAGCAGCGTTTGACTGACCGCTCTTCCTTGCGACTCCAGCTCCCCTTGGTCCCCAGGGCACCTCACTTCGGGTTCTCTCTTTTCTGACTGCTTTTTCCCATTTTTCTGACTGGTCTGCAAATGGCATTACCCTCCCCAAATTCCATATAAAGCCTCTCACCTCCTTTCTCTACAACCTCTCCCTGAGGGTGCTCCCTCCCTCTTGCAGCTTGAAGTACAACTGGAGTCTCCATTCTCAAGAGCAGCTGAGCTCCAGACACCAGATTTCTAACTGCCCACTGGACATTTCTCCCTGGAGGCCGGGAACGTTTTAGGTGCCTTAACCTCAACCTGTTCAGAATGGAACATTTGTATATGCCCCTCCAATGAAATGTTGAGGTGTAGAAGAAGGAACCTCACACCTTGCTCTCTCCTATCTCCAAAACAGGTGTGTTTGGGGGCTAGAGGTGCATTTAGTGACAATGTCACCAATACTGTTTTCTAACCACGGATGAGTTGAGCCACAATGCAGATCAGCCAAAAGGAAATGAAAATTCTGACTGAAACTTTTATAGAAAAAGATTTACCATGATGAAAAGCTTTCAAACTATTCTGCTCTTTTCTCTAGGTAATTACATGTTATATCACTACTAACTATCATCATGATCATAAAACCCACGCACTGATTGGATGAAATGTTGTCTCTGTTGCATGCCAGCTCTGTGTTGTATAACCTTCTTCTCTTCCTCCACATTCATCAACAACTTACCCATCCAGACCCTTTTGAAAGATCGCCTGTCTCTGCCTGATGCTGTTCATGGACTGCACCCAGGAGCACCCAGTTATTCGGTTTGGAATTCAGAGACCAGGGTGTCAGCGACAGGCAGATGACAGGTGAACCTTCAGCGTGAGTGACATTTCTGTTCTGCGTCCTTGTGGAGAAAGGAATGATTTGGATTTTGCTCTTGTTTTGATGTCAAAGAGAGAGGGAGGATAGAAATACGGCCGTGTTACAAGTCACGGTGCCTCCGGCAAGAACCACTGGAACAAAGGAAATTCATTTTCTCACCCTACTTGTTGGTGCATGATTTGTTTATTCATAGAGAGACAAACACATGGTAGACTATAAAAAGTGAAAGCCTGCAAAAGGATTTAAAAATGGTGTTTATATTGCTATTAAAGTTCAGTCTTGATGTCACAGCAGGAAGGCAAAATCATAAAAGTACATTACGTAGTTTAGAAATAATAGAGCTGCCACGGAGGGAAAGAAGGATGGAACCACAGAGTGAAAGAGGGAGGGGTAGGGAGAGGGGGAGATAAAGGGTGGAGGTACGGGTAGTAGAGAGATGGAGAGACCTCCAGTGCCCACCAAGGTAAGCTTAACCCCTCTGTGTGTGCACCTTCCGGAAAACCTTGCCTTTGCTTTCAAACAAAGAAAATTCTCTTTCAGCGAATTTTAAACCTCATGACTACGAAGAGCAAGATTTGAGGCAGAGAGGAATTCTCTCTAAATCTGCAGCCCCCTTGAGGTTCCTCACTTGATCCCCTACTGACTCTCCTTTTCTGTGAAATAGGGTTTATAATGAAAAAAAATTTTTTTCTAACCCTCTAGAGCACTTTTTCCACAGGCATTTCACTGAGAGTGTACATGGAGGTGCCTATAGCTGTCCACTACCCTCAAGTCCCTGAGCGAATCCCATGCCGGACCCACAGCTGGCTAATAGGGGAGATTGCTGGAGAGGGGCCAGGGCGAGCTATGGTGCAGAACTGAAGGTGGTTTGTCAAATTCATAAACTGCTAGAAAGTGTCAACAGCACAATAATTGCTCTTCTGGATGCTTCAAAATGAGGGACGGGGCATCATTTAAGTCAAAATAATAAGAAAGGGGGAGTAGTCAGCCACGTTCCCATGGGCGAGCCAGGGGAGGAGGGAAGCCACACCGTCATGACAGTCCTGGAGACTGAGAGCTGTTCTGTCGCTGCTTGATTCTGGCATCGGACAGTCCTGGCTTCAATTCCCAGCTCCACCCATGACTAGTCGGCAAGCCTGAGTAGGTACATAACCTCTCCAGGCCTTTCTCCCTTGCTCTAGGAAATAAGAGTGACAAGGGACACATCTTGTGAGATTGTTGATAGGATTTTAAAGCATAGCGTGTGTGAAGTGCTTATCTCAACATGCCTGATATAGACACACGCACAGAGTACTCAGAAAACAGGTGGCCACTACCATCATCTTGCTGGTCTCCAGTAGATACCACTGCTCCTTGGTCTCTGCTTCTTTTCCTTTGCAGATCCTTCCCTTCGTGTGAGTGCTTCTGCCTTGCCCACCCCAGAGATGGACACCTGACCAGTGTGGCCAATCAGCACATCCTTCCCCTTCAACACAGACATGGGTCAGGTGGGCATGGGACCCTAGGGGCCAATGAGAGTCCTCTTCAGCGGTGCTCCTGTCTCTGGAATTATTCTTTGTAAGGAGATGCTGAGGGGTCATTTCTGCCTCCTCCCTAGAAACAGTCGATCTGAGGATGAAGCCAGTAGGGAGAAATCAGAGCCGAGAGAGGGAGAGAGAGAATGCAGAAGGCCCCTCTGGAACCCGGGCATCCAGCCAAGCCACTGAAGTACTCCAATTATGGGAGCCAATAGGCCCTCCTTTCAGCTTAAGCTACTTCAAGTTGGATTTCTTTCTCTGGCCACCAAAGTACCCTGGCTAATGCATACCCTCTCCCTCCTCAGAGTGAAGAATTGAGTAAGGGTGCCCACCAATGCCATGGGTGGTTGTCAATCCTGTTTATGCACCAAAATCACCTGAGGGCTTTTAAAAGAATACAGAGTCTAGGTCCCATCCCTGGAGACTGATTCAATACAATGGGAGGGGGTCTAGGCATCCTTCTGTTTTAGTAAAGAAAGAATGAGGAACCAGGCACCTCCAGAAAAATCCAGGGCGTCTCAATTACTGTGGGGAGAAAGAGGCTTGGTGCTGTGAGGCTGAAATCAGAACAAGGCATGTCACTGGGAGTCCTGTGAAAAGGTCAGAGAGGGCCATACTATCATCCCTTTGTTTTACTTAGTAAGAAGTGGGCTCTTTTTGATAATAATCATGACCTTCCATTTGACAGAGATCCAATTATAGCATTTTAATACTGAGAGATCATTTCCATCAACCCTTAACTCAGTTCATGCTGAGTCTTGACAGTAGCTCCTTTCTCCCACTGGTGTGGTCACCCCCCACAAATATCATTTATGTGTAGGTGGTTCTTGGTTGCAAGCTCCCTTCGCCCAGCCCCTGGAAGAGACTGGCCAACCCTGACAGAACCAGTGGGTATCACCTTTCTCCATCCAGTGGGGACTTTCCCCAACCCCAAACTGGGTCCCTCTCCTCTCCAAAGGGCACTCCCAAAAGCACCTTTGTTTAGCCAAAACCCTTCCCATGTTCGAAGGAGAAAAAAGAGAAGTCCTCTTTGCTGTGATCCAGTGTGAGATGAGGAAGAGGAGGTAGTACTGTCTTGCTTGGGGCCTGTTTTGAGTAGCCGGTGCTCTGAATATCAGCCACAGCCATCCAGCTAATAGACTGAGAGACTCAGCTTCTAACCAGGCTGGCTGAACTCTGGGGTCCGTGGTTATAATTCTGCACCCAATTCCAATGTGAGGGGTTTTTCCCCACACCAAGTAATTCTCTGATACCAGCTGGATGTCCTACAGTTCAACTTGATTCTAACACTATTTACCTGGAGATAGCGTCAGACCCCACAGGTTAAGGGCTCTGTCCTAGAGGACTGCTCCCCACCTTCAGACGCCAATTGCAAATCCAGATTGTCACTTGTGTCTCTGACTATAGATTAGAGGTTCCAATGCCCCCTCTTTGGGTTCAATTAATTTGCTAGAGCTGCCCACAGAACTCAGAGAAACATTTTACTTGCTAGATTACTGGTGTTTTACAAAGAATATAACTCAGGAACAGCAGATGGGAGGTATATGCATAGGACATGGTATGGGGAAAGGGCGTGGAGATTCCATCTCTCCAAGCACACCACTCTTCCTGAATCTTCTCCTGTTCACCAACCCAGAACCTCTCTGAACCCTTTTGGTTTTTTGTGGAGGCTTCATTACATAGGCTTGATTAATTAAATCATTGGCCATTGGTGATTGAACTCAATCTCCAGCCTGTCTCCCCTACCTGGAGGTGGGGGTTGGGACTGAAAGTTCCAACCTTCTAATCACGTGGTTGGTTCCACTGGCAACAGCCTCCATCCTTGAGTGCTTCCAAAAGTCACCTCATTAACATAACAAAAGACATCTTTATTGCTCTCATCACTTAGGAAATTCTAAGAGTTTTAGGAGCTCTGTGCCAGAAACTCAGGCGAAGACCAAATATAATATTTCTTATTATAAATCACAATATCACAATGGCCTTGCCTCACGTCATCTCTCAGCCTTATCCAATCCTATGGTGCTTTCTCATTCCCAACATCTCAGACTACTTCAAGTTCATGAACTCATGGATATAATTTATAGGGCACTGGCTGCAAAGGGAGGTTTCTCAAAATGGGGTCCAGGAATCATCCACACCCAGTCCCCTGGAGATACTTGGTTTGAAAAAAAAAAAGCCAGATCCATGGGCCGGCCCCGTGACTTAGCGGTTAAGTGCGCGCGCTCCGCTGCTGGCGGCCCAGGTTCGGATCCCGGGCGTCCCACATACAGCAACTAGAAGAATGTGCAGCTATGACATACAACTATCTACTGGGGCTTTGGGGGGAAAAAATAAATAAATAAAATTATAAAAAAAAAAAAAAAAAAAAAGCCAGATCTGGATTCCTAGTCCTCTCCCAGACCAGTGGAATCAGACCCTCTATGGAGCTGGGGCCAGGAATATGTATTCCATGTAGCCCCCAAGGCACTCTGAGGCAGGAAGTTTGAGAATCTCCAGGGTGGGTGGGTCTCTGCTCCTCTCTCTCTCTCTTCTAGTGTTAAATAGTGGAAATCAGATAGCTGGGCCCTGAGCAGTCACTGGGAGGAAAATGGGAATGCTGCCTTGTCTCCCCTGCATGTGTCACCTATTAGGAGGACTTGGATGAAAGGCAAGAAGGAAAAATTGTTCTTCCACCAGGCTGGCATTTTAGAAAACCTATTTCAAACACTCTGAATTTTGAGACCTGAAAATAGTTATTATATTTGCCCTTGTTACCTTCTTTCCCTATTTAAGATGTAATCATTGTCAGAAAACCGCAGCTCCGCACATTCCTGCCACAGCCTCACACAATAGACGCTAAAAATAGGGCTCTGCCTCCGAGCTCCGAAAAATTCTCCAAAATGAAATATATATATATATATATACATATTACTGGAGATCTGTCCTGTCTTGTCTACTGACATCTATTTTGCCTTTTCTTTCCCCAAAATAGCCTTCCCGTGTTTTCTGAATGACCTCTTTTTCCTGGTGTGCGCCGGTCAGGGGCAGCGCTGGCCTGGCCTGGCCCCCTCAGCCACCCTTCTTGGGTTTTCTATTTTGATTCGTGATCCAGTTACCACTGGGGACAAAGCCGATCCATCTGGAACCTTCTTGGCAAACATCAGACTTGCCAGCAGCTGTGACGACACCATCCCCGTCTTGCCCTCCCCTCTCAGCTGCAGAGGTGAAAGCACTTGAAGATGGATTTGAAGGCTCCGGGCCTGGCACGTGGCTGCCTGGCGCTGAGAGGGGAGCTGGTAAGGGGAAGGCCGTGGAGCGACTTCACAAAGGAGCGTGCCGTGAGGCGGATTACTAAATGTGAGCACCGAGATAGCTCAGTGTCTGGATAGCGGGAATTTCGCACAGGCAGACATATTGCTGCCTTGGCATTCTGGCAAATTCTAACACCCGAAATAGCACGACTTCTTTTAAATTCCTCCTGGCATCTGCCCACAGCACCCACACCCAGGAAATGGTGGGTGGGGTCTGTTTGGACCCATGGCAATGAGCTAGATCAATTTCACCGACTTTGGAAAAGAAGCTATAGGAGACATGAATGCAGTGCAAGAAAAGGCAGGGCTTCCAAGGAATGATTTCATTCTCTCTGGCTCTTCCTTCTGTGACTAGGGCCCTGCTGTGACTGTTGCACGTGTGTCACACAGGCCCACGGGGTGGGGCTCCCCACCTCCACTAATGTGAAGCCTCCCTCCCCCATCATTTCCTTAGCTCAGTTCCCTAACCTGGTGTCTAGATATGTCCCAGACCTGCTGTGGACTTGCTCCAGAGCCGGGGTTCCAGCACCTCTGCAGCCTCCCGAGGATCTGGACCTGGCTTTCTCCTCTCTGCAGCACTGCGCTGAGCAACTCACGGTTCTCTGTGAAATGGGCTGAGCAGGACAGGGCTGACTCCGCCGTGGTATTCTATTATCCCAAGAGGCCGTGGTGAGCCATGTTAACCTGGATTAATGCCCATTATCCACAGACTTTTCCAGCATCACCTGCTCCGGGCAGAGAGATCTCTCTGCTATCTCTTGGGCCTCTGCCACCACACAATAGATGTGTTCCAGGAAAGTTATGTATGAGAGGGATTTTATAAATCTGAACTTGTGGTGAAAATGAATAACTATCTTAGTAGTTGTAGAAGTTTTGTTTTCATGAGTAATTCTCTCACTCTGTGGCTCACCTGTGCAAGTTCTCGCTGGCTTTCCAGAGACACGCATAATCACACATACACCAATTCTTTCAGTTATCTACTGCTGTGTAAGAAACCGCTCAGACTTACTGACTTAATATAACCATTTTATTATTTCTCGTGATTCAGTGGGTTGACTGGGCCTCAGCTGGAAGTTTCTTCTGCTCATCTTACACGGGGTCTCTCACGGGCCTGCAGTCAGATGGCTGGACATCCAAGACGGCTCTGCTCATACGACTGGTGCCTTGCTGGGGCTGGCCGGAAGGCTGAGCCCTCTGGGTCAGTCCGCATGGTCTTTCCGTGTGGCTAGTTTGAGCTTCTTGACAGCATGGCAGCTGGCTCCGAGAGCAAGCATTCCAAGAGGAGGAGCCCCGCTTTGCCAGCATGTATCAAGCCTCTACTTGCATCCCTCTTGCTAATGACCCTTTGCCCAAAGCCAGTCACGTGGCCACGCCCAGAGACACTGTGGACAATCCTGGAAGGCAGGGCTCCTTGGGAGCTGCAAACGTAACAGTCTGCCATGCCAATCATCCCAAAAATGAACCTCTGAGGGCTAACCGAGTCTGACACACCTTAAAGACCGTAAGCAAACCGTGGTGTCTGCTTTTTTCAGAGAGGAAACTGGAACAACATAGAGCCATTCCATATCAAAGGAAGAGCTGGCCAGCTCTCCTTCACAGGCAAATTCTTAACACAAAGGGAGTTGGAGCACTTTTTTGGTCTGGGTTTTTTTTTTTTTGTCATTTCGATTTTATTAACTTTTAAAAACAACATTTTAATTGAAAAAATAATACATGCACATCATGGTTCACTGTTTACATTCTTCAAATCACTGGATTTGGATGATAGTAACTATTTACATCACCTCTGGCCCATAATCTTCCCGCAAGCTTCCCTCCCCTGAGAAACAAGACCACCGAGTTTGCTGGCAAATTCCCCAGTTCTCCTGCAAGTTTCTCAGAGAAACCTTGGCCACCAGCTGCTGATCTCGCCTGCTGTGTCTACAAGACACGAAACATCCAGTTGGCTCAAACCTTCCTTCCCTTGGCCGTGAGCATCTCTGACGTCTAGCAACCGGCACTTCAAAAGCTTAAATCAAGAGGAGGATTTTTGTTTTGTTTTTAAGCAGAATTGATCCACTGTTCTGGAGTCCTGCAGATATAAAGTTTGGATTTTAAAACCTCCAAAAGTAAATTCAAGGACAATTATTTTGAATGATTGATACGAAATAAGTAATAAATAAGAATTCAAGACATACAGTATAACATTAAACAGCACAAGAGCAAGATGGAGCAGAAGTATTTTTTTTTTGCTCAGGAAGATTGGCCTGAGCTAACATCTGTGCCAATCTTCCTCTATGTTATGTGTACGTCGCCTCCACAGCATGGCTGCCAATGAGTGGTGTTAAGTCTGCGCCTGGGATCCAAACCGGCAAACCCGGGCCACCAAAGCGGAGTGCACCAAACTTAACCACTACGCCATGGGTCCAGCCTCAAGAAGTAATTTTTAAAAAGTTTTTCTTATGGAAAATTTGAAACATTTATATAAGGAGCCAGAATAGTATAATGTCCTCTCTGGTGTCCATGATCCAGCTTCAATAATTATCAGTTTACAGCCAACCTTAGTTCATCTTCACCTCTGCCTACTGCCCACCACCACAGCCCCCACACTGGCCAGATAATTTTGAGGCACATCCCAGACATCGTGTCATTACATCTGTAAATATTTCAGTGAATCTCAAAATAATTATGTTGCTTGAAAGGAGCTAGACAAAGAGTATATACTTTATGATTCTGTTCATTTAAGATTCTAGAATGTTCAAACGAATCTATATTGACAGAAATTAGACCAGTGATTGGGGACAGGGGTGGGAGAGGCAAGAGGGAGGATTACAAAAGAACATCAGAGACTCTTGGGGGATGCTGGATATGTTCATTATCTCGATTATGGTGATGGTTTCACAGGTGGGCACGTATGTCACAAGTCACCAAATTGCACATTTTAAATATGTTCAGTTTATTGTACATTGATTATACCTCCATAAATCTATTTTAACATAATACATTAAGATTGAAGGTTGGGTTTAAAAATAATCAGGTTTTAAAAATGGACTTAGATGTTGAAAATGATTTTATTCTTTCTATTTTTATTGACATAAACATTTAAGGATATGCATTTTCCTTTGAGCTCACTAAAACTCACAGGTTCTGTTGTATAGTTTTTTTCAATTGTCATTGTTTTCTAAAATTTCTGCAATTTTGGTATGCATTTCTTTTTTGACCTAATAGATGCTTAGGACAGAGTTGTTTATCTTTTTAAAAATTTCAGACGGAAGAATCTTTTTCTGTCTCTCTATTTCGTTGCCAATGTCTAGGTTAACCATATTATGATCAGAGGGTTTTGCCTGTGCTCTTTCTACTTTTGGGAATTTGTTGAGGTTTTCATTATGATCTACTATGTGGTCAGTTTTCATGGGTGTTTCATTGACCCTTGAAAAGAAAGTAAATTCTCCATTTTCAGGACATAGATTTTGACGTAGATCAATCAGATCAACTTTCTTAATTTTTACTTATTTTTGTTATTTGACATTAATTCTGACGAATTAATAATGTTGTAAAGTTTCCTACTACAAGTGTTTCTGTTTCTCCTTATATCTTCTGTAATTTCTGCCTCATGAGTATTGTTGCTATGTGATTTTATGCACAGATATCTGTTAACTATTCTGTCTTCGTTGTGTGAAGTATCCCTCGCATTATAATGTCCCTTCCTCTGTCTCATTTAACGGTTTTGCCCTGAATTTCCTTTTTCTTTGAAGGTACACTGACAACATTTCTTTTCTTTTCTTTTTTTTTTTTATAATTTTTTGTTTTATTTATTTTTCCCCCCAAAGCCCCAGTAGACAGTTGTATGTCATAGCTGCACATCCTTCTAGTTGCCGCATGCGGGACGCGGCCTCAGCATGGCCGGAGAAGCGGTGTGTTGGTGCACACCCGGGATCCGAACCTGGGCCGCCAGCAGCGGAGCGCGCGCACCTAACCGCTAAGCCACGGGGCCAGCCCAACACTTATTTTCTTTCGGTTTTTGTTTGCCTGGTACGCCTTGCCCATCATTTTCATTTTCAACCTTTATGGCTTGCTATTTTATGTATATGACTTTTAAACAGCATAAAATTGTACTGTTCTTTATGATACAATATGAAAATCATTTAATCCCATTTATATGAGTTAACCCCATTTATATTTATTGATATGATAGATGAGTTTCATCTTATATCTTCATGTTATTTTGTTCTCTAAATATAATGTTTTAGAATCTTTCCGTATACGGTCAATTTGTTTTCCGGGCTGGAGTAGGGGGGTTGGTGGGGGGGAAGGGCAGGGTGAGGAGAAAGAGAGGAGAGGAGAGGAGTAAAGGCCTCAAGAGAAGAGAAGTTCTGATATTTAGGAGGATTTGTAATATTGTTCTGATGGTTGTCTTTATGATTATATCATCATATAAAACCTTTGATCATCTGCTTTTTAAACAGTGAGAAATGATAAAATTAGTGTGTATTTTCTTCCCTTCCTCTTACCTCCCATCCACTTCCTGACTTTAGTCAATAGTGCTCTCTTTATTAGATTTTACTTTGGACTCTTAAAAATGTTTCTATGTCCACTGATTCTTTAGCTTTAAATTCTTTCCTTTGTCTCTCTGGTAGCTAATTACTCAACTTCCTGCTGTTGTTACCCCTTTCCCCTCCCAATTTTTGTTAGTTGTATTGTTTCTACATTGTCAGAGCATGTGACGTTTACATTAGACTTTGTCACTCTAATCCCCACATCACATTTACTCTTAGATCTACTCTGCTTACTGTCAGACTTGGCTAAAGTTTCCATAGTTGACTCTCAGTTGGCCAAAGTTCATTTTCTGGTCGTTTCCTCAAGAAAGGTTCCTGGGAACAGCACTTTCTGAGTTCCTGCATGTTCAAACACTTAGCTACAGCCTGTACAATTGTTGAACAGCTTGGATGATATAAAAGTCTTGGTTTGCACTTTCCTTAAATATCTTCTAAAAGTTTCTCTATTCTCTTCTAATGTTAAATGCTGTTATGGCGAAGTCTGAGTTCAATCTGATGTTTTTGCTCATTGTAAGTGACTTAATTTTTTATGCTTTACTTCCCAAAGGATACTTTCTTTAAGTCCAATAACTTGATGAGGCGATGTCCCGTGTGGTAACTGTCCTGAACCAGGTTTCCCAGGTAAGTGGTGTGAACATTCAATAAGTAGATTCAAGTCTTGTTTAATTTTAGGAAATGTTTTGAATTATATTTTAAAATATTTGTTACATTGTATTGTTTTGGTTTCTCTAGGGACTCCAATTTTGCATTTGTTGGCTTTCCTTTGACTTCCTGCTAGCACTATCATTTTCTCTTCCAATCCTCTTTAACTCGTTATCTCTATTTCATTTAGTTTGCATTTCAAATTTCTATCTTTTGCTTCCCTTACAGTATTTTCTGCAGTGGTTTTGCTCCCTTTTTCTCCTTCCAATTTTGTCTTCATTTGGGGGATGGCTTTACTTTTTCTGCTTCTAGTCCTATCCCATCATCTCCCATTGCCTTGTCATCTTTCATTCGAGTTCCTGCATTTGTGCTTTGTGGTTTTTCCTGTAAAGAACAATTTGTTTTGTTACGGTTTTTTGGTTTGGTTTGGTTTCTAATTCTTGGTGGAAAGTTGGATCATAATTTCATTTCTTCCAGGCCACATTTTTCTGGCGCATGTTCTGTTGACATGATTTGATGCTCTTCATGTCTTAGACTATGTTTGTATTAAAGCTATTCTATTTTTTTTTCCATTACTTGTAGAGCATATGGTTGAACTTTCCCAGATAAAGCCTTTTGCAGGAGGTTCTAACCAGGGCTGGGGCAAGAACAGTCTTCTAGACTGTTCTTAAGAGGGGTTCTTAATCCCAAAGAACCTCTCTTTCTCTGTTTCCACAGAGATGGGCTACTTCCTGAAAACATTGTGTGATTCTTCAGACAGCTCTGCCTCGTCAGTTTCTCTGAATCAAACCGGGTCCACGAGAGCTTCTGCTGCCCATGCTAGGACCCCCAGTTCCTTCACCAGCCAGTGAAAACAAGGGGCAGGTGAGCAACTCACCTTCAAGAGGTGTAGTTTTGCTTCCACTCTCTAAGCCCTGCTACCACTGGCAGCTAGACACTCCTGTACCTCTTCCTGTGAGGTTTCTGCTCTTGGCAGCCCTCTCATGTTGTGGAGTCTACAGATCATTATCTGTCTCTAAGTTTTAGTGTAAATGAAACTCCTTGAAGCCATGTATGATTTCCATGAGGAGAAGGAAGCACTACCGCCACACTCGTTTTCAAATCTGATAATTTGGGGGAATCGAGGCTAAGCTTCCATGCTCTCCTTCCCCAGGATTTTAGCAAGGTACAATTTGAGGCATGATGGAGGTACATTTTTCCTCCATCACTTTCCTTTCCCATCTCTGGCTCCCACACCACTGTTCAGGCAGGTAATGTGGGAATATACATTAGTGAAGAGGAGGGTCAATGAGGACAACCAGGAGTGGTGGGAGTTGTAGCAGTTGTAGCAAAGTAGAAACACATGTCATCTAAAAGCTTTCCATATCGACTAAGAAGAAAACACCACCACACACACTATATGGGCCAAATAGAACGTATGTGCAGGCCCTTGGTGTACCACCTGGTCTACATCATCTCTAGGGTCCTTCTCTGCTATCCTGTATTAAGGATCCTCACTGTGACAGCATATTGTCTTGGTGGCTTGTCCACTCCTCCACCAAACCCTAAGATTCTCCTTGATGCTGACTTCATCTGTATCACAATGTGTTTGTGGAGAAGCCTTGCTTTTGGTACCTACAACCCTACCTTTGGCCCTGTTCCAGTCTGATCTCTTTGCCTTAAACAGGTACCTTCTCATCATGCAACCCAAAGCAGCTCTGTGCAGGCTGGAGTTGTCCTGGGCACATGTACCACACTAGGGGCTCTAGTTTCTTCCAGAATTAGACTTTGACCACCCCAACCTCCCAGTTCCAACGCCTACACACAGAGTGTGGAAGCAGCAGGGTGAGGCAGACTTGTGTGGAGAGAGATGAGCTGGGCAAGCTGAAAGGAGGAGAACAAGGAATGCCAACGTGGCAGAGCAGCCTGGGTGGGCCTAAAGGGGAGCTGAGGACAGGCCCAGGAGGGGAGACCTCTGCCCCTGCAAGTCACCTGGGGTTTTGTGCAGAGATTTCTGGGCTGCTGTGAAGCTCCAACTGCTCTGGAACGAAGTTGGAATGCTGTTGGAGAGCAGCCATGCAGGGTAGGGGCCAAGTGTCCTGGACACTTACCAGAAATCAACAGACTGCAATGAAATAGATCAAGAATCCCTTCCAATTAGGACAGTTGTGTGGGTTAAAAAAAATTTCTCCTGAAGTAAGAAAGGGAACAAAATGCAAAAATCTGTTCTTTTCTTCCAAAAGTCTTTATGTAGCAAATAAGCAAGGTGTCAGGACTGGGAAAGCCTTCTGTCTAGGCTCTGAGTAAATGAACTTGCCTTTTGGTAAAGAGCTTGAGTTAAAATTAAACAGATACATATGCATAGCTTGCAATAGAATGATCCTGCATGCAACGCCTTAAAAAGAAATCTGAACATTTTTCTGAGTAGGGCAAGCAAAGAGAATCAGACAACAGTCCCTCCTCCAGAAATCCATAAACAGCCCCTCTCCTTCTACATCTGAGGAAATTTCTCAGAGCAGCCAACCAAATATCCTTGTGGTCTGAAAATAGACGGCAGGACTTTCTCTGGGGCTTCCTGATAAGGGCACTTGGTGCACTCCCAAAGACAAAGTTAACATTCACATCAGGACTGCCAGCCCACCTCCACGTCTGCCCCCACCCCCGGTGGAGTCTTCAAAGTCTGCAGAAACATCTTCAGTCCTTATACCAATTATCTGTGTTGGCCCTTTTTTATGTAAATTTGAATTCAGTTTCTAATTCCAATTTAGATTCTGTATTCTCAAGACCTAGAATAGTGCCTGGCTCATGGCTGATGCTCAGTATACATCTGGTGGATGGATGAATCTCATGCCTTGCTATTGCTTCCAGTCTTCTAACTTCCTTCCCTCTCCTATTTTCAATTGTAATTGACTCTTTGAAAACCTGATCCCAAAGAGGTCAGTTGTTTTCAATATAGCCACAAAGAGGTCGGTTGTTTTCAATATAGCCACGGGTACCACGCAGCAGAAGGCTATCAACGACCTTAGGGAGGGCTAAGGGGAGCGCTTGGATGACACTCCCAACTCTTCACTCTACTAGAAAAAAGGACTGTGGCAAGTTTACTCTAGGGACATTGGCAGATGTTAGAAACAGCCTGAACAATGCAGGTTTAGAAAGATAAATCACTTTAGAGTGAACTCATCACAGAATGCAAGTTGTCTAGAAAGTGCCATGGAGGGAAGTTGTCTGCACCCGGTCCCCGGGCAAGCCATTGAGAGTGGACCGTACCACGTGCTCTTACCTTCACACACTCACCTCTTTCGTGACCCCCAAATTCTCTTTCACTGCTTCTCTAAATAGATCACTTGAGCTTCACAGTAGGCACTAGGGTCTGGACTGACCGAGCCCAGGGAAGGGAGGTGCTGTGCACCATCACACACAGAGGTGAGGAAGAAAGGAGGGGCCCCACAGCGCTTTGTGTCAAGCTCAGCTTCTTTGTCCCTAAGCATTTCCGTGGACTTGGATTTTCCCCCTGAATCCAGCGACATAGTCAGGCGCCAAAGAAACCTGCTACCCTAAGACCATCTGCTTGACACAAGACTCTCAGCACCATATTGTGTACCTTCTGTCCTTCAGCAGCCCCCTCCCTGTCCCCTCATCCTCTCCCCAGCACACTGGCGCTGCCCTTTGGGCATCTGGAGTTTTCACCAGTAGAAACGCCCACCAGGAATCACAGGCACTGGATAACTGTCCTCTCTGATCCTGCCCGCTCGGAAGCACAGTTTGGCTCCTTTGCACTTTTCCTTCTGTGCTCTGGCAATGGCTCTTCCCTCCCCTGACACCGTGCTCATCACTTCCTTGCTGCTTGTGTGGAAGACACCCATGGGATAGACTTCAACTAAAACCTTTGGTAAATAATCTGTACAAGTACAAGTAGCTGCTTCCCAAGCAGTTGTGGAAAACGCTGCCCAAGCCACTCCAATCATCAGTGCAACTGCTTGGGAAGCAGTGTTAACTCTTGTTCCCAGAGTATCGGTTGGGAGCTGGGTGAGATGCTGTGAGATAATAGAAAATATGTATTGGTCTCTGCTCCCGCTTCCTGGCACAGAACTCCTAAAACCCTTGTAAATTCCTAAGTGATAAGAGCACTAGGAACATCTTTTGTTTTAATGAGGCAACTCTGAGTGGGCTCCTGGATGGCTCCTCGACGGGGGCTCGTCACCAGAAAGACCAAGCCATGATTAGAAGCTTGGAATTTTCAGCCCACTTCCCATCCTCCAGAGAGGGGAGAGGCGCTGGAAAAGGAGTTAATGATTGATCGTGCCTATGTGAGGAAGCCTCCATAAAATCCCAATAGCACGGGGTTTAGAGAGCTTCCAGGTTGGTGAACACATGTGTACTGGGAGGATGACACACCCCAATTCCACAGGGACAGAAGCTCCTGTGCTCAAGACCCTCCCAGATCTCGTCCAATGTATCTCTTCATCTGGCTATTCATCTATATCCTTTATCATACCCTTTAATAAATTGGTAAACCTAAGTAACTCATTCCCTGAGTTCTGTGAGCTGCTCTAGCAAATTAATGGAACCCAAGGAGGAGGTCATGGGAATGTCTGATTTGTAGCCAAATCAGACGGAAGTTGTGGGTAACTACTACTTGCAGTTGGCCTCTGAAGTGGGGTGGGGACAGTCTTGAGGGACTGACCCCTTAACCTGTGGCATTTGACACTATCTCCAGGTAGATAGTGTCAGAATTGAGTTAAATTGTAGAACACCTAGCTGGTGTCACAGAGAATTGGTTGGCGTGGGGAAAAACCTGCACACATCTGGTGTCAGAAGTGTTGTGAGTGTTTTGTGTGAGTAGTGAAGGAGGCACTCAAGAAAGAAACACAGAAGGAGGTGGAGAACTGGTTTTTTTCCTACACGGGAGACTGAACTGAGTTTTTCCTTTATAGGTACAATTGCGATTTGCATGATGTGTCCATTTCAGAGAGATCTGCCAGTAATGTTCAGAGGACTTGATTAATTTTGACCAAGTTTGATATTTGCTTTAAATTCTATTAAATCTACCTCCTTGAAATTAAATGTTCCTAGCACCCTGGTGCTTCCCCATGTGCCCCCTCCCCCTGCCCAGTGGTGCGGTGTGTCCCCTTCTCTAGGGATCTGTGAGATATGAAACTGTCTTTCCAATGACACTCATCTTCCAATCTGCCGGCCTCACCACACGTGAATCATAATAAAACCTATGTTTTAAAACACAGTCTACAGGTCAGCTAGGCAGCTCTTCTGGGCTCAGTAGGGCATCTGCAGTCAGCTATGGGTCCAGCGGGCTGCTCTGCTGATCATGACTGTGCCACCTCGTTTGTTTGGGGGTTGGCTGCATTATGGCTATAAACTTCTAGGATGTCCATGTCTGGGCCAGCCGGGCTCTCCCTCCTGTGGTCTCTCAGCCTCCAGCAGGCCGGCCTGGCCCTGGTCACAGGGCAGTGGCAGGGAGCCCAGAGAATGGAAGTGGGCAGGACCTCTGAAGCCCTCAGTTTGGAATAGGCACACATCACTTTCCCTGAATTCTCTTGGCCAAAGAAAGTTGCAAAGCAGGCCCAATTCAAGGGGGAAAGAAAGAGACTCTATCTTTTGACAGAAGACGCAGTGACGTCACATTGCAAATGGTGTGGATACAAGGAACAGTGGAGAAATTGAGACATTTCCTAACCACTCTACCATTCTTCTGCTCTAAAGAATAAATGATCTAAAACACGATTTCCCCCCACAGGCTCAATAAAGGTATTTATATTTTAAATTAATAAAAAAGAAAAGGTGGCCTGTGCATGGACAATTCTTCACTATTCCAATAGAACTAGAATTAGATGGCGCTTCGTCATCTCAGTGCGTGGAATAACATAAACATGAATGATTGGGACAAAATATGGCACTCAAACTGGGAGTTACCTGGTGCACTTGTTAAAATGCACATTCCTGGCCCCAGAAAATCTCCGTCAATAAAGCCCAGGATAAGATCCAGGAGTCTGCATGTTGACCAGCTCCTCAGAAGACTTGATACAGGTGATCCTGAAAACCTCACTCTGAAAAATGCTGGTGTAAAAACGTGTGTGTGTGCGCGTGTGTGTGTGCAGAGCAGCAATATCATCTCCATTTTACAAAAGGAAACTAAAGCTTTAAGGCTTAGACCTGTTTAGTGATCTGTCCAAGTTCGTTCACAATATTAATTGCAGAGCTGGGATTAGCACCCACATCTCTTGGCCCCTGACCAGTGAGGTGTGATTTGAGGGGTGCAGAGAGGCCCTGTTCCCCTTAAAAAACCTTTCCTCCTCGGGCCTGCCGCAGTGCCTGAGAGTTTCCCGTCAGTCATCCTTGGTCTCCTTTTCAATATCAGTAAGATTATTTCCGCCCCTTCCAGACCTTGCAAGGGGTCCAGAATCACTCAGGCAACGGTGAAGCAAGGGAACAGGGAAGGCAAACATGTTAAACCCACTGGCCTAACAGTCACACACCTCAGCTTAAACCAGTGTGTTGTATAGTTGCTAGTTCCCAGCTTAATCCTGGGGGAGCGTTTTTCATCCTTTGAGGAGCAAGCAGTGAAAAGAGAGCAGGAAGGGATAAAGAAGGAAGAGGAAGAACATGTCCATGGTCATCTCTCTCTCCACAGGTGGAGTCCCAGTACTCCCAGGATGACGACGATGATGGCGGCCATCGCTGTGCCCATTTTACAGGTGGAGGAACAAGGACTCAGAGAAGCTTACCTAGACTTCCCGATGGAGACCTGGGTCCTGCTTCTGCTGGCCTCCTCCTGGAAAATGATCATTCGACAAATAGAAATCTCCAAATTGCTTTGATTTGGTGTAGTTCCTCAGAACTCTGGAACAGATATTGACGGTTTCCTCTGGAAGAAGAGAAAAGTGAGAAATCAGCTCACTTTAAGATAAGTTAAGTCTTTAAGCTTGGTGTGAAAAATGATGCCCAGGACAGATACCCAGCTGGGAATCGGTGATAGCACAGGCCCAGACTGACTGCCTTTAGAGCAAGCAAAACATTATCAGGAAGACAAAGATGCATCCGTGCCCAGTCTGTTCAGAATTTTAAGCACCAATATCAACTGCACCTCAGACTGATAAAGAGAATAATCCTCATCACTTTGTCATTGGCTGCTGTCTCTGGGTTGTTCCCCCAGGGCTCTGTGACCACCTCAGATGGTAAGTTAGTCAGAACCAATAGGATGTGTGTGTATATTACATTATTATCTCTGAATAGATGAATGGATGGATGGATGGATAGATAGATAGATAGATAGATAGATAGATAGATAGATAGATAGAGATAATATATCTCTATACATACATATCCGTCTATAGAGAGATTTATCTTAAGAAGTTGACTCACACAATTGTGGGGCTGGCAAGTCCAAAATCTGCAGGGCAGGCTGGCTGGCTGGAGACTGAGGAAAGAGCTGATGTTGCAGTTCAAGTCTGAAGAGAGTGAGCTGGCAGAATTCCCTCTTCCTTGGGGGACTTCAGTCTTTTTTCTTCTAAGGCCTTCAACTGACTGGATGAGGTCCACACCTATTATGGAGGGTCATCTGCCTTACTCACATTCTACTGATGTGAATGTTAATCTCATCTAGAAAATACCTTCAAAGCAACATCTAGACTGGCGTTTGTCCACAAACTGGGTACCACAGCCTAGCCAAGTTGACACATATAATTAACTATCATAGCTCAGGGGGAGTATGCAGAGATGAGGATGAGGATCTGTGTTTAGAAATAGGCTTGTTGCTGAGCAGGACTTGATGGGAGGAAAACAAGACAGAGTTGCAGCCCCAGGACTCTCGTACTGAGACTCGGCAGAGTCGGGGTCAAGAGCTGGTGTGGCCTCCTGGGGAGCGAACTGATTCCTTCCAACTGTGTTTGAGCAAAATAGGCTTTTCCTGCAGGTATAAGATGGGGTGGCTCTGCTGATGGCTGTGTTTTTCTGTGAGGCAGACCCTTGCCCCAACCCCGCCTTGTGCCTCCCGCACGCCCCATCCTCCCAGTAACACCTCCAGCACACAGGCGTGAGCACACACACCAACTCCCAAAGAGACCCACAAGGGGCCTCAGAGTGACGGGAGTTCTGAGTTGTTCTGCATTGCTGCTCCCTGAAGGTTGTGCACTCAGCCAACCTGATCCCCCTGAGCCCTGGCTCTAGGAGTGTGACAGAAGAGTCGGGCCAAGTCCTACAGGGTGCTTTCAAGCAACTTGAAACCCTGGGAAACATTGGAGTACTGAGTGAAATAGGAAAGCAGCCTCTCTGTTCTCTCTAAAGGGTTTCCACGGCAGAGTGGGGGGAGGGGTGGGGAAACCATGGAGGAGGTAGGGGTTTGGGGGGTGTTGCCAGCAAGTCGGGGGAGATGGAGGGAGAAGGAGGTGTGGAGGGAGGAAAAGCTGGAGAGGAGGAGGGGAGAGAAAGGTGATGGCCCACAGCAGTAGATTCTGGCTCTGGTCTCTAGAAAAACAACAGAGAGATGGAGTTGGAGAGGCATCATTAGAGCCCCCGTGATCAGGACAGTGTGAAGGTGGCCACTTAACTGGGGCCAACACAGAAACACTGGACGCCCTTATCTGGATATTCCTGGTGCAAGTCGTATATTTTTAGTCCTGATTATCTGAATAACTTGCTTGAATAGCTCTAACCTGAGGTAAAATTTATTGGAGAGAGAAACGTAAAGACCTAGAGAGGGAATTCTGGACAGCAGGGCTGGCCTGAGGGAAAATCGGCCGTGGTAGCTTGTCCAGGCATCTGTCTCTGGCTTTCCCCAGGCCCCTGAGCTCAGAGCCGCTGTCTGCAGCTGACTCCGCTGCGTGCCCCACCCCCACTGGCAGAGGCCCTGCTGTGGGCAGGGGTGGCTCACCCACTGTTCCCCCGAACCCTCACCACGGTCCTGCAAGTGATAATGAAATCTAGCATTCATTGTGCTCTTACTGTGTGCCTGGCACTCTTCTCAGGGCTTCACACAGTATAGCGTCACATTCAGGAAATAAAAGGCCCATTGTACAGCCCGGGGATGTGCCATGCACACTAGCGATTCAATCTCCCTCTACTCAAAGGCCCGCGTCAGTTCCCCTCTGCAGTCGTCCGCAGCCTCCTGCTGTTTCTCACAAAATACTGAGGATCTTAGTGCCCACCTGGTCTACACCCTTCATTGTACACAAGAGGAAAGTGAGACCCAGGGAAGGTGAGCTAGCTGTGTAAGGTTGCACAGCTGGCTGGTGGTGGGGTCAGGACTAGAACTCAGATGACCTGACTCCTTGGGGCACTAAGATTCCTACTTGTGGAGAAGAGCTGATAGACTCCTTCACACTGTGGGGTTCGTGACTGATAATGGCTTAATCCTGCCATCCTGGAGTTATCTGAATTTTTACCGAGGAAGGAAATTGTCAACCATTGGCCAAGTAGGGCATAAGAGGAGAAGTTTAAGGAGGTTAAAGTTAAGAGTTAAAGGAAAACATTCTTGGTTCTCCTCAGATCCTATCACATAGGCGGTCAGCTCTTCTGCTTACTTAATAGGGCAGAATTGCACAATAATTCACCCACCATCCTGCCTGAGGGTCTAGCTGGAATGACTGACAAACTCTTATAATTTGCCATGGAAGGGAACTTCAACACCATCTTGTTATGATGGCAAACGTGCCACTCTGCCTGCATCTCCCTCCCACACCCGTGGAGGGCACACTAATCCATCCCAGATCGTTTGCTCCTCTTCCATCCATTCCCATCACCGCCGAGGAGGGACTGGTTCTGAAACCTCTTCAACCAAGAGCTATACCAATTAATTACAGTAGATTAAGGTGCTGGTAATCAAAATGAGGTCTGCGGACCAGCAGCAATGGCAACATCCTGGAGCTGGAGAGCAGTGCAGAACGTCAACTTTGACCAGATCTGCCAAGTCAGAATCTGCCTTCGTACCAGCTTCCAGGTGCTCCCCATGCACACTGAGTTTCCAGAAGCACTGGGTTAAGTTTCCTCCCCTGCTAAAGCACAGAGACTGTGCTTAGAGCGAAGGCACCAATACTCTTTAGCAGTGGCCGTGTGAGAAGGTCATGAGACTGAAGCCAAACCCTCTGGGTTAACCCATGTCACTAATTAGCTGTGTGACCTGGAGTAAGTCACATAAACTAGGCTATTAGGCTGAACATTCTACGGCCAAGTTCCGTGTCTAATTCAGCTCTGAATCCCTGGAGCCCAGAATGTGTGGGAGCTTGGTAAGAGCCAAGGAAAAGAGCCCCCTGCGGACCTCAGTTTCTTCACCCACAGTTGAAGGTGTACTAAAGGATGACTTCCAGCGCCCGCACCCATGTGCCGGTAGCACACTGACTGTGTCCTGGTTTAACTGACGTGAGATGGGTGGGTTGGCAGAGAACCAGCAGGAAGTGAGAGCTTCTGCCCATGAAAACTTCCTGGGAGGACAGACTCCAGTCTGGAGGCTGCAGGTCACGATGCTGGTCCTTCTGCTCAGCCCCAGAAACCTTGGTCAGGCCCAGTCCAGATTCCTGTGACTCTCTCCTTCTTGCTCCAGGCCCCCAACCTTCCCTCAGTTTCTTCACCACACCCCGGGGAACCCTAGCTTCTTCCTCCCTCTCCCCCAGCCTGGATATGGAGGGCAAGGCAGTCTCCCCAACGTGCACTTCTCTGCTGCCCATTCCCTCAGGCACAGGAGCACCTTTTGGTTTTAAGGGTTTTATTGCCAATCACTACAGGCAAACCAAGAACGGGGCTTACACAAAGCCCAGAGTTCCCATAATGCCCCTGGAGGTCTGTAATCTTGGACTCTCCCTCTGCACCCCTCACCTTCCTTGCCTTTCCAGACTGAAGAGGCCGCCTTCCTTGGACAGTCTTCTTGTGCCCCAGGTGATTTGCAACACTCAGCTCCCTCCCCCTACCTGGAACACCAGTGAGCTGAGCGGCCCTGAGTCTTCGAAAAGCTGCCTCTAGAGGGGGCCAGTAGAAGACAAAAAAAAGAACAAGAAAAGAGACAATGGCACTCTTGGCTATTGAGGATCTCTACTTTAGCCTGATCCACTACCCAGCATCTCACCACACCTTCTAGCTCTTCAAGAGATCACCATCGGGTTCCTCCAGGGGCCAGAACTCAGCAGCAGCAGCATCCCACCAGGGTAAATTCTCTCAAATGTTTTAGCAAAATAAAGCTGCCAGCCCCTTGGGATTCCCATGCAAACCAGTCACAGACTGATCTGATAGAAGCATGCTTTACTTTATGCACGCATTAGGCACTTACACTAGTACTTGAAAAGTGTCAAGATTCTTGTGCTTTTGTTGAATTAATAGCTCAATTTATTGGAAGATCACAAGAAAAAATGAAACATATAAGAATAGGCACAGAAAATGTGTGCTTGCAAAGTTATCCCCCCAACTCATCTGTTAAACTCAAAACCTTTAACAAATAAACCAACCAATCAGAATGGATTAGTGGCCATAAACTTGCAGGGCTGGGAAGGCTGCCCTGAAGGCCGGGTTCCTATCAGCTCTGCTTAGGGCCCTTGGCTGTGATTTACATGCTAATTATCTTGACCCCTGGTTCTACCTTCCCCTGCAAGTTCGTTGATTGAAAGCGGGAAAATCAGGATTTCTAGAGCCCCTGAAGGTGAAATGACCGAGAATTCTGAGCTGACAGAAGTCGTGTGGTTAGCAGAGCGAGAGAAAGACCTGTCTCCCGGGCCATATCCTCTCGCTGGCAGTCCGGGGAATGGGCTGTTGTAGTTGTGGCTGGATAGTTTATTGCAATATTAATTCATTCTCATTCCTATTTCTGCCAGTGCCAATAGAGTTAATTTTCTCTTTTGCCTCCTTTTTGGAAAAACAACCAGGCCCTTGAGTCCTGGAGGTCTGTGATGCCCTTGCCAAAGGAGAGAAGGATCCAGCCTTTGATTTCCAAATCCTAGGCTCAGAGAGCTGTAGGGCTCTTTCTCTGAAAAGAGAAAGTTTCCAATGAATGAGTGACAGAGAGCAGAAGGTATGGTTTGACCTTGGGGGATGGGATTCGGTGAGCGGTTTGGTGAGGCGGGCAGCCCATGTGTGCTGGCATTTTTCGTAGTGCCTGTGAGGAAGGATGGCTTCTTGGAGTGCCAAGGGAGGCTGAACTCGAGAGTCTTGTTACTCAAAGTGTGGTCCATGACCGGCAATGTCAGCATCACCAAGCTCCAGATGATATACCAACATCAGAAATGCAGACCCCCTGAATCAGATGTATATTTTAACAAGATCTCCAAGTGATTCGTGTGCAATTAGCATTTGAGAAGCACTTCTCTAGGCGACACTGCATGGGCGCCTCAGCAGCGATGCCCAGACAAACAGCACAAAGAAAGAAAGTGGGGTCGCAACATTGGAACCATCCCCACTGGCCTTGGACAAGATACTTCAGGAGCAGCAATCATAAGACATTCCACAATTTTCTGGACTGCAAAGCACTAGTGTTTCCATACAACCCAGGGGACAGGGAGGACCTCCAACACATGACTGAGATGAAATTTCCCACCAACCCTAAAAGTGAGTTAGTGAAATTACAAAATATAAGGAAATATAATGTGTCTTTCACCTGAGTGCTGTGGAGGCAATTTATACCCTTTACCTGGTTAAATGGATTACCTGGTTAAATGGATTTCCCACAGCTATGGTGAAATACCTACTCCCTACCATCACCACACACAGTAGACTTTAATTCTTATTGTTGAAAGTTCACTGAAATACATGTAGTCAGTCAGTTTTTGCTGCACAACAATCTCAAGTTTTTAGTGGCTTATAACAAAAAATGTTTCTTCTCCTTGCTCATGGATCTCAGGCTATCTGTGGCTCTGCTGGGACCAGCTGGGCTTGACTCCCAGCCACAGGTTGAGTTCAAGTCTGCTCCACGTGTCTCCTCGTCGCAGAACCAACAGCTACCCAAGGCATATTCTTCTCATTGCAGATGGCAGATGGCAGAAGCAAAGCATCCAAGCCAAACCATGCAAGCCAAACCATAAACTCTCTGCTAGCATCACACTTCGTTGGCCAAAACAAGTCACATAGTCAAGCCCAGATGAATGAGGATGTATGCTCCACCTACAAGTCACACGGCAAAAGAAGACAGCGGAGAGATGGAAACAGAATCCGATCTTGCACAATACATTAGACCATTTTCCTGCCTAGTAAACCTAGTGAACACAAGTAACGCTGTCTGGGATGCTGCAGGCTCTGACTAGCCAAGGTCTGCTCAGGACCAAGAATGTAGGCAGGAAGAAAGAAGGCTGCTTCTCCATAGAATGCTGAGGCTGTTATCTTAAATATACCCTGCTGACTTCTTATTAACCTGGTCTGAAGGCAGCAAAAATATACCAACTTACTTAGGGATTAATTTGTGCGGTTATGGTTAGTCAAGATTTTCCTGATTGAATATAAATGGCGTTATTTTTTTTAAATATGCAAGAATTCTCAATTATAAAGAATATTTAGTACAAATTCAGAATATGCTTTCTTATAGAAAATTTTCAAAGGAATAGTATATGGTATAATAATAGAAGCAAGGATGATGACAAAATATATTGAACGTTTACTATGTGCCAGACAATTAATCCTCAACCAACTCTGTGAGTTGTTATATTATCATCCCCATTTTACAAATTAAGACACTGAGACTTAATTTAAAGTCATTTTCCCAGGGTCAGACAGCCAGCCAGAAGCATAAAAAACTCTTGAACAGAACATCTCTTAGCCTCATTCTTCTTGTCTGTGAAATGAAAATAATAATCCCCACTCTGACGTTATTAGCAATAAAGATATTATCTATAACAGCCAGGTATATTGTAGGCTTTCTAGAAATGATACCTGCTTTAAAGGAACACAACTTCTTGATCTATAACAGGAAGGCAATCCCTAATGCCCTTCCTCACTGTAGGAAATTGCCTTAGCTATTCTGATAATCAAATCCCTAGTAGAAATGATAGCAGATAATCAAGTTGTTAATATCGTCCAAGCTGCTCTCCAAAACACTAAATGAGGACTTGAAAACAATATTAAGGCAAGATTGAAGATTTTCTAAGAGAGAAGTACTGTGCTTTCATCTCTTTCCTTTGGTAGGAGGAGGAGGTTCAAGAAGAGGGAGGAGGAAGCACTGAAAAGAAGTGGTTGAGCTTGTGTCAATCTTTTCCTGGGAACGAGCTGGTGGGAGCTCTTCCAGACTAGGGAATGGAGGCCTGACAGCAGCAAAAAGCCCACGTACTAGAGAAATCAACCATCACCCTAGATTTGGGATCTAGACTAAAGATGCTCTTCCTCTTGCAAATTCATTTATACTCCCTAATGCAAAATCCAAAGACCATAAGAGAATGTTATTAGCAAGATGAGAAGTCAAGAATCAATGTAACATGTCTCTTTGTGGAATGTGTTTTAAAAAAAATCAACCACAAACCCCATAGCCATTGAAAGGATAATAAAGAAACACTATGAACAACTCCACATACATAAGTTCAACAACTTGAATGACATGGACCAATTCCTTGAAAACCACAAACTATCTAAACTCACTCAAGATGAGTAGTCCTATAACTATAAAATCAATTGAATTTATAGTTAAAAAACCTTCCATGAAAGAAATCTCCAGGGTAAGATAGTTTCACTAGCAAATTCTACCAAACATATAAGAAATAACACTAAATATACAAAATCTCTTCCAGAACATAGAAGAGGAAGAAAAATGTCTCAACTAATTTTATGATGCCAGTTTTACCCTGATATGAAAACCAGACAAAGACAGTACAAAAATTAAAACCACAGACCAATATCTCTCATGATCTTAGATACAGAAGCACTCAACAAAATATTAGCAACTTGAATCCAGCAATGTACAAAAGGATTTATACACCACGACCAAGTGGGACTTATTCTAGGTATACAAGGCTGGTTCATTATTCAAAAAATTGCTCAAAGTAACCCACCAAATCAATAAGCTAAGAAGGAATATCATATGATCATACAAATTGACACAGGAAAAGCATTTGACAAACTCCAACATCGACTCATGATAAAAACTCTCAGCGAGTTAGGAATAGAAGAGAATCACTTCAACCTGATAAAGAGCATCAACAAAAAACCTACAACTAACCCCATACCTAATGGGGAAAGATTGAATGCTTTCCCCCTGAGATTGGGAACAAGGCAAAGGCAAAGATATCCACTCTCACCACACTTATTCAACATACTACTGGAAGTTCCAGACTCCGCAATAAGGCAAGAAAAAGAAATAAAAGGCATACACTTTCCCTATTTTGCAGATGACATGTCTGTCTACATAGAAAATCCCAAGAAATCTACCAAAAACTCCTATAAATAAGTGAATGTATTAGCCTGCCAAGGCTGCCATAATAAAATACCACAGACTGAGTGGCTTAAACAACAGGAACTTATTTTTATCACAGTTCTGGAGGCTATACGTCCAAGATCAAATGCTGGCAAGGTTGATTTCTGGTAAAGTTTCTCTATCCTTGGCTTGCAGTTGGGCACTTTTTGCTGTGTCCTCACATGGCCTTTCCTCTGTGCACATGCTCCTAGTGTCTCCTTCTCTTCTTATAAGGACACCAGTCCTATTGGATTATGCCCCACACATATGACCTCATTTAACATTAATCACCTCCTTAAAGGCCCTATTTCCAAGTACATTTACACTGAGGGTTAGGGTTTTAACATGTGAATCTTAAAGGGACACAGTTCAGCCCATAACAGTGAGTTTAGTCACATTCTAGGATACAAAGTCAAAGCACAAAAAAAATCAATCGTATCTCTAAATACTAGTAGTGAACAATTGAAAACAAAAAAGTACCATGTAAAAGAGCTCCCCCAAAAAGGAAATATGTATGTGTAATTCTAACAAAATATATAGAGAATCTACTTGCTGAAAACTCTAAAATGCTAATTAAAGAAATCAAAGAAGATCTAAATATATGGAGAGACATACCATGTTCATGGATTGGAATATTCAACATAGGAAAAATGTCAATTCTCCCCAAACTGATCTATGGATTGGAGGCAATTTCAACCAAAATTCTAGCAGACTTGTTAGTAGATATTTGACAAGCTGATTCTAAAATTTATTTGAAAGGCAAAGAAACTAGAATAGCCAAAGGACTATTGGCATTGGAAGAATTTTAAGACTTACTTTAAAATTACAATAATAAAGACAGCATGGTAGTGGCGAAGGGATAGGTACATAGATCAATAGAATAGAATAGAGACTACACACATAGACACGAACAAATGTGAAGAATTGGTTTTTACCAAACATGCCAAGGGAATTCAATGGAGAAATGACAGTATATGGCATTCATACACACAAAAAAGTGAACCTTAATCTAAACCTCACATCTTATACAGGAATTAACTTAAAATGGATCATAGATCTTAAAGTAAAACATAAAAATCTAAAACTTTTCAAAGAAAACAGGAGAAAATTTTTGCAACCTGAGGTTAGGAAAAGAGTTCTTAGGCATGACAGCAAATGCATGGTTTGTAAAAGAAAAAATTTATAATATGGACTTTATCAAAACTGAAAGCTTTGTTGAGATGTTTCAAAAGATAATATTAAGGATTGGAAACACAAACCACAGACTGGGAGGAAATACTTGCAATCATATATCTAACAAAGGGCTTGTATCCAAAATATGTAATAAAGTGTCTTAAACAACCCAACGAAAAAATGCAAAAGACTTGAACAGACCCTTCACCAGAGAGGCTATATGGATGGCAAACAAGCACATGAAAAAATGTCCAACATCATCAGCAAATTAGAACTACAAATGAAATACCCCAATACAGTTATTAGAATGGCTAAAATTAAAAATACTGACAATATCAAGTCCTGGTGAGGCTGCAGCAATCTGGAGCTCTTGTACATTGCTAGTTGAAATGTACATTGGTGCACCTGCTCTGGAACAATTAGAAATTTCTTATAAAAATAAATATATACTTATCTAACCCAGCAATCCCATTTCTAGGTATTTACCCTGCAGAAATGAAAACATGTTCACTCGAAAATCTGTACACAAATGTTTAAGCTATTTTATTCATAATTATCAAAAACTAGAAACATTCGGGGCTGGCCTGGTGGCGCAAGTGGTTAAGTGCGTGCGCTCCACTGCGGCGGCCCAGGGTTCGCAGGTTCGGATCCCAGGCGTGCGCCAACACACTGCTTGTCAAGCCATGCTGTGGCGACGTCCCATATAAAGTGGAGGAAGATGGGCACGGATGTTAGCCCAGGGCCAGTCTTCCTCACCAAAAAGAGGAGGATTGGCAGATGTTGGCTCAGGGCCGATCTCCCTCACAAAAAAACAAAAAAAAAGAAAAAAAAACTAGAAACAATCTAAATGTCCTCCAGTGGGTGAATGGATAAACAAAATGGTATATCTATACATTAAAAAGGAAGGAACTATTGATACACATAATAATGGAATGAATCTCAAAGCCATTATGCCAAGTGAAAGGAGCCAGTCTGGAAAAGTTACATACGGTATGATTCCACTTATATGAGATTCTCAAAAAGATAAAAGTATTGTGATAGAGAACAAATAAGTGTTTGTCAGGGTTAGGAGTGGGAAGATGGTGTGACTATGGTGAGGCAGCACAAGAGAGTGTTTTGGGTGATGGAACCATTCTGTATCCCTACTGTAGTGGAAGTTACACAAATCCATAGGTGTGTTTAAACTCATGGAACTGTACATACAAAAAAGCTAACTTTGGTGATTATTAATTTAAAAACAAATCTTAAAAAGTCGTATTTCTTGGAGGAAGAGAAAAAAAATACACACTATGGCAGAAATTGCTATTGAACCCTAATATCCATTCTCCCTTTCTTCCTTTTGGAAGAAATAATGCCATGCTCTGTGTGTGAGTTTTGGTAGGCACATGGTTGCCCAGTTAGAGACTGGTTTCCCAGACTCCCTTGCAGCTAGATGTAGCCACGTAACTAGGCTTTGGCTAGTGAGATAGGAACCTCCTTGAAAAAGAAGCTGTGTATACCCTCCCACTTCTTCCCTCCTTCTCCTGGAGGTGGTGCTGGTGAGCTACTTTCAGCCACAAGGATGAGGACAACCAGAGCAGGCACCTCAGGCCAAAGAAGGATAGCCACCTTCTTTGAGGAAGGCAGAAATGCAAGGCCGGATGGGAACCTGGATGACCTCATGGAGCAGAGCCCAACTCGCTGCCCTGGACTGTTAACATGAGTGAAAAAGAAACTTTGAACTTACGTAGGCTAATGCATTTTGCAGTCTCCATTTTACAGCAGCTTAATCCATACCATAATATAACACACATATTCATTGTAGAAAAATATCAAGGGTAAAATAAAAGTCATCCAGCGTCTCACCGCCCAAGAGAGACACGCTTTGCTCTCACCTTGGCCCTTTCGATACGCTGGTAGGGTAACGTTAAAAAAAAGGAATCTGTCAAGGAACATGAGCTTGTCTGGTATTGTGGTAGATTTTTTGAGGAATCCTGGATTTGAGGGGTGGGATATAGGATAGAATTATTTTTCAGGCCTTAGATTGCAATAACCCCCCCTAGGAAACACCACTGTCTGGAGATATTACCACTAACACGCTACTTACTACTCAGTGCCAGAGTATAACCAGACTTGCAAGCATTTCCTGCCAAGGTGGTGTTCCTGTACCATCGCTAGTGAAAGGAATTGGTACAACACAATAATTAAGAGTTTTGGGGGGCTGGCCCAGTGGCACAAGTGGTTAAGTGCGCGCGTTCCGCTGTGGCTGCCCAGGGTTTGCTGGTTCGGATCCCAGGCGTGCACTGACGCACTGCTTGGCAAGCCATGCTGTGGCAGCGTCCCATATAAAGTGGAGGAAGATGGGCATGGATGTTAGCCCAGGGCCAGTCTTCCTCAGCAAAAAAAAAAAAAAAAAAAGAGCATCGTCTTTTGGAGCTGGAAAGCCATGGGTTCAAGTCCCAGCTCCACTTCTTACTACCTGTGTAACCTTGGCAGGTGTTTTAACTTCTCAGAATTTCACTTTCCTCTGCTCTAAAATGGGAATAAATAATAGCACCTCCTTCATGGGTTGTTGTGAGAATTAAATGTGATGACAGACGTAAAGGTATGGCACAGTGCCTGGCCCTTAATAAGTTCTCAATAAATGGAGGCTATTCGATCATTCATTCATGCACCATGTGTTAAGTGCTGCTATATGCCAGGCACGTTTCTAGGCACTGGAGAGATAGTAGTGAGGGACACAAAAAAGATCTTTGCTCTCATGGATCTTATCTTCCAGTGGAGAAGACAGACAGTAAACAAAATTTTAAGATAATAATAGATCTCAAGAAATTAAGATGGAGAGAAAGGGACTTACTGTTATTAATAATAGTAGCTCTGGCATGTGTGAGGATGTTTGGATCCAGTTCCCCCCTCAGTTCTGCAGGGTCTGTGCAGAAAGCTGGGCAGGGTAGGTATGGGCGGTGAGGATACTGAAGGTCTTAGATAGGAGAACTTGTGCAATGCATAGCTTGGTGAGCCATGGTTGGTGCCCTGCTCCAGGTGGTAATGTTATCCATTGCTGAGCTTGGCTGAAACCTTCACCTGCCAGAGCCTTGCAACTACAGGGCAGGAGAACAAGCCTGGACTTGCAAGGACAGAGGCAGGAGGAGGAAGTCGTGGTGTGCCAACAAGGTTTCAGATCTCCCGGCCCTCTCTAGGGAGCACAGGTGGCCCTCTTTGGGGACCACTAGCAAACAGAGTTAACTTTTCCTAACTAACAGACAGCTGGCTGTTTCTACTGGGCGTGAATTTCTTTACCCATGGATCAAGAACTAAACAGCAGTTCTCTACCCTGTTTTTCATCAGAATCACTTCTAGATCTTTAAAAAACAAGAACAAAACCACCCAAGTCCTCCCACTCCCAGAAAGTCTGCTTCCGTGCAACTCAGGGATGGAGACTGGGCACTCCTGCAGTGTTCCCAGGTGATTCAGATGTCCACTCAGTGTTGGCAACCACTGGCTCTAGACCCAACTTTCATCCTTAAACCGAATCACGGACCACCTCTTGCCCCAGGCAGGAATGGTCCAGATGCTCTGCCATCGTAGGGCCAACTTGTCACTTCCCTCCCTGGAGTTTAGACAAGGGTGGGCATGATGGAGAAGGGACTAGAAACATTCCCATGGGAGAAGCAGGCTGCTTCCCAGAAGTATGGAGTTCATCTGTCATGCTTTCCCTCTAGCCTGGAAGGCTTGCTCTTTCTCCCCTCCACGGCCTCTCCAAGGTCCAACCAACCTTCGGGCTCTCTACTTCCGAACCCCTTCTCTGGTCATAGCAGCCCTCAAGAGCCTCTGCTTTCTGTGGAATCTGGCTGTCTCAGTAGTAATCAGGTCCTACAGTTTATAAAGAACCATTGTATATATTATGTTATTTAATATTCTCAGCACCCCTTGAGACAAATATTATAACCATGTTACAAAGGGAGAAACCAAAAATTTAGACTATTAAATGATTTGCAAAGGCCACTTACCCTGTAACTGGAGCCCAGGTCTCCTTCTTCCAAAGTGCCCTCAATTTCCACCCTGCCTGGCAGATTCTCTTAGGCAGCATCCTGCCACTGACCACTTAATTTCAATAGATGTCCAGGTTGGTTAGTTTAACCTCCTCAAGCACTTGATCATAAAAATTACATTTTGTTTTCCTCCTATGTTGCTCGTCGTGTTAGTAGAATGGTTCATTCATGACAGTACTCATTTGAATGAATTTATTAAACATGTATCGTTTACCTAGTGCCTAATTTAAAATGGTGTTATTTACCCAAAAAAAAATCTAAATTCATTTTCTGGAAAAGATTGACTACACAAAGTAAGGCACATTTTTCTAGCTTTAGTTCTAAGTTCTAAATGTAGAGAGCCAACATGGACATGGGCCGGGCTGAATTGATCTTGCTGATTGGTTTGTTGTGAGCATAGGAGGTTCAGGATCTTGAGGGTTTGAGTACTATTGTATTTTTAACAACCTTCATGGAGTCATACATTTCCCCACATATCTCCTGCATGAGCATTCATTTAGTATGGGTGCTAAAAGGTCTCAGGATAGTACTTTTTCCAGAAGGTCTTTGGCCCCATCACTTCCACATCTTCTTGCAGGAAAATGACAAATGATTAATAGAAGATACAGAGTCATCTGGAAGAGACATTCAAATGATTTGCACATTAAATAAAAAACATTGCCTTTGCCTCATCCTCAGGATGAATTTTTTAGGGCCCATTACTCTGAAGTGCATTAATAGAAATTATCAGAACACAAATCACTATGCCATCGTAAATTTTGTTCAAATCCCAAGGATACCAGCACAATAGGTTTGGCAAGAAACATTTCCTATTTTCCTCCCACATAGCTCAGATTTCTTCATCATTCACAGCAGTCAAGTTAAGTGGCTCTGTTGCATAGAGGGAACTGGTGGGCTGCCAGCTGTGGCATTGTGTGGACATGGAGATATTTCCAGTTAGATGAGAGTAGGAGGCTGCCTCTGAGAGAGATGGGAAGATGACTATTCCCTTTGCACTATGAAAGGGAAGAGAATTTGACCCTCTGGGGAGAGAGTTCACAGTTGAGAAATAGCTGCATTCCCATTCAGTTTCCCACAAGGGATCCATGAAGCAGATGAGAATATAGACCTTCTCTTCTCCACGGGCTGAGCTAAAGCTGAACATGGTGAGACCACACTGGACACCTATAGTTCCCAGAGCCCCCCTGGCTGCTTCCCATCTCTGTACCTTTGCACAGTCTCTCCCCCTACCCTGGATGGGAATAGTAGTGAATTAGACACTTCAGAAGAAAAGATATATAAACCTAGAGAATACATAGCAAAATAAACTATCCGAAATGTAGAACAGAGAGGGAAAACACTTTTAAAAGTGAACAAAACAACAATGACTTGTGGGACAAATCAGGCAATCTAACATATGCAATTGGAATCCTCAATAAAGGAGGAGGAGGAAGAGGAAAAACATATATGAAGAAATAATTTTCCAAATTTTATAAAAACTATAAACCCTGAGATCCATGAAGATCAACAAACCTCAAGGAGGATGAATACAAAGAAAACCACACCATATCAGCCCATAATCAAATTCCTGAATCCCAGTCATAAAGAAATCATCTTAAAAGCAGCCAGTCAAAAAAGACACTTTAAATACAAAGAAACAGAGATAAGAGTGGCTGTAGATTTCTAGGAAGAAATTATATATATATTAAAAAAAAAAACAGAAGATAAAGGAACAAAATATTTAACACAATAAAACAAAAAAGGTCACCTTAGAATTATATACCCTGTAAATATCTTTAAAATGAAGAAAAATTGAAGACTTTTCAGACAAACCAAAGCTAAGATAATTCTTTACCTGCAGACTTGTACCATGGGAAGTGGTAAATACAGTTCTTCGAGGTGAAGGAAAATGATATCTGTTGGGAACTTAGATCTATACAGAGAAATGAGAAGCAACAGAAATTTTAAATATGTGGCTAAATATAAAATACTCTTTTCTTAGTTTAAAAAACCTCCTTAAATGATAATTGACTATTTAAAGCAAAAATAAAAGCAACATATTGTGGGATTTATAATATAGTAGAAGTAAAACACATAACAATAGCACAAAAGATGGGAGAGGGAAATGGAAGTATATTTGTAAGATTCTTATATGGGAAATTCAATATCATGTAAACATAGACTCTGATCATGAAATATGAATATGATAAACTCTAGAACAAACACACACACGCAAACAAAACAAAAGATACAGCTAATAAACCAATGGTGGAGTTAAAAAAAAAAGGAATAATAAAATACATTCAGTACAAAATAAGGAAGAAAAAGAAAAAAAAAGAAACAAAGAAGAGATGGAAAATATAAAAAATAGAAAACAAATAACAGCATGGTAAACTTAAACCCAACTATATCAATAATTACATTAAATGTAAATGGTCTAAATCTGTGCTGTCCAATACACTAGCCACTAGACACATGGGGCTATTTAAATTAGTTAAAAATTTAATAAAATCAACAATTTAGTTCTTCAGAAACACTAGCAATATTTCAAGTGCTTGATAACCACCTGGTTAGTGGCTAGCATATTGGACAGATCATTTATAACGTTTCCATCACCACAGAAAGATCTATTGGAAAAGGCTAGTCTAAATATTCAAATTAAAAGCAAAGATTATAAGACTGAATAAAAAAGCAACAGCTATCTTCCAAAAGAAAACACATACACACACAGATACATATATATGAGAGAGGGGTTGTCAAAAGTTAAAGGACAGAAAAAGATATACCATGTAAACACTAATTATAAGAAAGCTGGAGTGGTTCTATTAATGTCAGACAAAGCAGATTTCTGAACATAATCAAGGATAAAGAGGAACATTTCAAAATGACAAATGGATCATTTTACTTAATCTTTAAAATACTAAAAAAGACTTAACAGTACTAAAGATGTCTGTATCCAATAAGAGATTCAAAATCCATGAAACACTGCACTGGACATACCCTCCTGCATGAAACAATATAAAAAACTGGACAAAATACGTGAAACAATGGTTTTCAAGCCATTAGACATGAGGCAACAGAGGACAGTGATCCCTGAGAGAAAGGAAATGAATGAGGTGAGCCCTATAACTGCCCCATCTACAGGCCCTGGTGCAGGGGTGGGGAACAGGTGGACTGTGGTGGGCTCCCTGAGTGGAGGACACAGAGCTAATGATCCAGGGAGATGAAAGTGGCTAGAGATTACAGGGCAGAATGCCAGAGAAGAGAGAGCTGTACAAACAGCGAACTCTGGACATCTGCTGGGTTCCCCATCAACTATCAAGCAGAGTACTGATCAGTGGAAAATGTGTGAGGTTGGAGAAAGAACCACCCAAAAGGATTATGGGGAACATTATCTGGCGCTCATACAAGGCCAGGAATAGTGTCTGTTCACCAGACAGGAAAACCTGATAACTGAGAGGGCATTGGATAGAATAGTCAAAGGGTCTTGCCTACATAGTGAGCAAAAACTAACCCTAAATTGATTTCAAAGGGCCATATATGTGACAAAATTTATCACATTGTACACTTAAATATGCACAGTTTACTGCATATTAATTATGGCTCAATAAAGCTACGTTAAAAAAAAATAAGGACATATATGAGCAACTTTATGCCAATAAATTCAACAACATAGCTAAAATGGAGAAATTTCTTGAAAAACGCAAGTACCAAAACTGTCTCAAGAATAATGAACTGAAGAATTTTATATGTATTTAAGATATTGAATTCATAAATACAATATTCCCACAAACAAAATTATAGGCACAGGTGACTTCACTGGCAAATATTCTAAAACGTTTAAGGAAGAAATACACCATTCCTACACAAATTCTTTCAGAAATTAGAGGAGGGAACACTTTCCAACTTATTTCATGAAGCCAGCATTACCCTGATACGAAAACCAGACAAAGACATTACAAGAAAAAAAATTGCAGCCAACATCACTCATGAATATGACTTCAAAAATCCTTAAAGAACTTTAAAAAATCAATTCCAGCAATATATAAAAATAATAACACATCATGATCAAATGGGTTTTATGCCAGGAATTCAAGTTTCATTTAACATTGGAAAATCCATCAATGTAACTTACCATATTAACAAACTGAAAAATAATGAAAATCCAACAGATTCAGGAAAATCATTTGACCAAATTTAAAACCCACTTATGAAAACTCTCAGCAAACTAGGAATATAGGAGAATTTCCTAAACTTGATAACAAACATCTATGAAAAACCTACAATTGACATCATCATGAGGGCAGTGATGGATAGAGAGTATGCTTCCCTCCTAAGTTCAGGAATAAGGCAGTGTGTCCACATTCACTGCTTTTATTCAACATCATACTGGAAATCAAAGCCGATGTAATAAGGCAAAGAAAAAAAGACATTAAAGGCATACAGATTGGAAAGAAGTATAACTGTCATTACTTGTAGATAATATATTTGTATACAAAGAAAACATTTAGAATCTGCAAAAAAGCTATTAGAACTGAATAACTGAGTTTATCAAAGTCACAGGATAAAATTCACAGATCATTAAACAAAATGAATTATATTTCCATAAACTAGCAACAAACAATTGAAAATTGAAATTAAAAAAAAAATACTATTTACAGTATCACCAAAAAGTAGATATAGTTAGGGATAAATTTAAACAAAATATGTCAAAGAAATACACACTGTACAGTGTAAAAGACTGCTGACAGAAATTAAAGAACACCTAAATAAATGGATAGTTATATCACTCTCACAGGGAAAAAAGACTCAATATAGTTTAAGATGGCAATTCTCCTCAAATTGATCTATAGACTCAATACAATCCCAATCAAATTCTCAACAGATTTCTTTTGTGAAAATTAGGTAATTTTGAAATTTATATGGAAATGCAAAGAATCTAGATTATCCCAAGAATTTTGAAAAAGAATAACAAAGTTAGAGTACTTACATTACCTGATATAATGACTTACTATAAAATTTACAGTGATTATGACAATGTGGTATTGGTGTACAAATAGACATATAGATCGATAGATAAAAAAAAAATCCAGATACATACTCATATATCAATTGATTTTTAACAAGGGGGCCAGGGTAATTTAGTAGGAGAAAGAGAGTCTTTTCAACACGTGATGCTAGAAAAACTGGATATTCATACTGGGAAGAAGAATGAAGCTCAACTCCTTCATAAACCCCAGCATAAACAAACTCAAAATAAATCTCAAAATGGATCACAGACCTAAATGTAAAAGCTAAAATCATAAAGCTTTTAGAAGAAAATATTGGAGAATATCTTACTGATTTGGGAGTAGACAATAATTTCTTAGACAGGACACAGAACGCAATGACCATAAAAGGAAAAATGGATACATTACACTTCATCGAAATTTAAAACTTCTGCCCATCAAAAGTCACCACTAAGAAAATGAATAGGCAAACCACAGATTGTGACAAAACATTAACAGAACCTTTATCTGACAAAGGACTTTTACCCAAAATAAACAAATAAACTCCTGAAATTCAGAAATAAAAGAAAAAATTTAATTTTAAAGGGTGGGAGCAAACATATGAACATACATTTTACAAAAAAAAGATATACAAGTGGCAAATAAGCTCATAAAAAGATGTTCAACATATTAGAAACTAGGAAAATGCATATTAAAATCACAATGATATAGCAGTACACACCCACTAGAAGGGCTAAAATAGAAAAGATTGACAATACTGAGTGTTGGCAAGGATGTGGTGTGGGGCAGACATAAGTCAAAGATGGCCCCCAATGATCCCTGCTTCTTGATGTTTATGCTCTTGTGTACCCCCCTCCCCTTGAGTGTGGGTGGGACCTATGATTTGTTTCTATCCAATTTAGAATTTGGAAAAGGCGATGGATGTTACTTCTGTGTTTACATTACATAAAATTGTAACTTCCATCTTGTTAGTTAACTCTCTCTAATGACTGTCTCCCTTGCTGGCTTTGATGAAGTAAGCCTCCATATGAATGGGCCCATGGGGCAAAGAACTGAGGGTGGCCACTGGCCAACATCCAGCTAGGAGCTGAGGCCTCACAGCCCATGGAGAGATGAACTCTGCCAACAACCACACGAGCTTTGAAGTGGATCCTTCCCCAGTCGAGCCTCAGATGAGCCCCAGCCCTGACAAACACCTTAATTGCAGCCTCATGAGAGACACTGAAACAAAGGACGTGGCTAATTAGTGTCAAAATTCCTGAGCTGCATAAACTGCATGATAATAAACATGCGTTGTTTTGAGCCTCTAAATTGGTAATAATTTGTTACGCAGCAATAGGTAACTGATGAATGGAACAACTGGAGCCATCATACGTTTACGGTGGGAGTGTAAAATGGCACAACCACGTCGTAAAACAGTTTGGTGATTTCTTGTAAGGTAAATGTGTATTTGTCCTAAGACTCAGCAATTGCACTCTAGGTACTTACCCAAGAAGAATAAAAGTATATGTCCATACAAAGACTTGTACATGAATCTTCATAGCAGCTTTATACATAATAGCCCACAACTAGAAACAACCCAAAGGCCCATCCATAGATGAACGGACAAAATGTGGAGTATCCACACAATGGAATACTACTCAGCAATGAAGAGGAATGAACTAATACATGTAATGATATTGATGAATCTTAAAAACATCATGCTGAGGGAAAGAGGCTAAACATAAAAGAATATATTATCTATTATTCCATTGATATTAAATTCTAGAAAACACAAATCTAATCTATAGTAATGGAAAACAGATGAGTGGTCATCTACACCTGGGAGCTGGGGGATAGGATTGAGAGTAAAGGCTCACAAGGCTGACTTTTAGGGGCGATGGACATGTTCAACATCTTGATGTGGCAGTAGTTACAATCAGTTATGAAAATTCATTGAGCTCTTCGCTTAAAATTGGCACATTATATTGTACATAAATTATTCCTTGATAAAGTTGATTTTTTTAAAAATACATCTCAAAATGGATTAAAGACTTAAACATAAGACCTGGAACTGTAAAACTAGAAGAAAACATAGGGGGAAAGCTTCATGACATTGGTCATGGCAATGATTTCTTGGATGTGACACCAAAAGCACAGGCAAAAAAAGCAAAAATAGACAAGTGGGACTGCATCAAACTAAAACGTTTCTGCACAGCAAAGGACACAACGAACAGAGTAACAAAGAAACCTACAGAATGGGAGAAAATATTGCAAATCATATAACTCATAAGAGGTTAATATCCAACATATATAAGGAACTCCTACAACTCAATAGCAAAAACCAAATAACCCAATTTAAAAATGGGCAGAAGGCTTCAAGACATAGACATTTCTCCAAAGTTATATGAATGGATAACAAGCATATGAAAAGATGCTCAACGCCACTAATCATCCAGGAAATGCCACAATGAGACATCATCTCACGCCTGGTAGGATTGCCATTATCAAAAAAACAAAAGCTAAGTGTTCATAAGAATGTGGAGAAATTGGAACTCTTGTATGGGAATGTAAACCGGCGCAGCTGCTATGGAAAACAGTATGAAGCTTCCTCAAAAAATTAAAAATAGAGCTACCGTATGATCCAGCATTCACACTTCTGTGTGTTTATCCAAAAGAAGTGAAATCAAGATCTTGAAGAGATATTTGCACTCCCATGTTCACAGTAGCCAAGATGTGGAAACAACCTAAATGTCCATCGATAAGTGAATGGTAAATAAAATATATTATATACACATATGGTGAAATATTATTTAACCTTTAAAAAAAAAGGAAATCCTTTCATGTGCTACAATATGGACAAACCTCGAGGATATTGTGCTAAGTGAAATAAGCCAGTCACAGGACAAATACTGAGTGATTCCACTTATATGTGTTATCTAAAGCAGTCAAACTCAGAGAAGCAGAGAATAAAACGGTGGTTGCCAGTGGCTGGGGGGAGGGGGAAATTGGGAGTTGATATTCAATAGGTATAAAGTTTCAGTTACGCAAGATGAAAAAGTTCCAGAGAGCCACTGTACAACATTGTACCTATATTTAACAATACTGTATTGTACACTCTAAAAATTTTTAAGAGGGTAGATCTCATGTTAAATGTTCTTATCTCACTTTTTAAAAAAACGATCCTCAAATGGGTGATTTTCCCAGCTATATCTACTATGAGCCTAGACTGGGTAGATATGACTCAGCTGTGAGCCCTGGGACCCAGAATTCGCCTTTCCACAGCCCTTTTCACACATTGTGTCATGGATTGTTCCCTTGTGGGTCTTCCCATCTAAAATATAAGTGCTTTAAGCACAGATATCTCCCTAGTGCCTACACAGTGCTGGGCCCAGAGCAGATATTTGTGGAATAAAATATAAATTTTCATAAAATTTTGTGGAATGAATGAAACTGTGCAGGGTCAGACAGTCTGAACCAGGCTATTTTGTGGTCTTCATAAAATTCCCCATTGAAGACTACACGTTCCACCCTGACCGAGTTGTCTACGGACATATTTCTGCGCAAGTTCACTCTGATGGACCGCTGTGATCAAAACCGTGATGCCAAAAGTGCCTAAACTAAGCCAGGAAAACCGTCTCCCCAGCTCATTTCTGTCTGGGCAGCTACTTCTCACCCTTGACAAGTCCCAGCCCTGATTAAGAACAGTGGGAATGAGCTTCTTTTCACATTTCAGTCTCAGGGGATCGAGGAAGGTTCTCACCAGCTGTCCTAGGCAGGGCTGGTGATCCTTTCTTCTGCGACCCCAGAGCCCTGTGTTCTTACCTCTAGTCTAACATTCAGACTATTGGATTGTCATTGTTGCTTGAGCATCTGACTTGCTGGTCAAGTCTGATCTCTGTAAAGGGGGGTCAAATTCATCTTCTCGGTGCTCATTTTGTTCACGTATTTCAACATTTCTGGGTGCCTGCTGGTTCGCAGGCACTGAGCTAGAAACATCCCTAGCACAGTTTATGGAGCACACAGTAGGCCTTCAGTAATATGTGCTGCTGTTAGTCTCTGCGGAGGGATCCTGGTGTTGGTGTGTCCCAGTCCATGGGAAATCAAGGTTGCTACCTTTCATGACAACAGTTTCTCCCAGCCTGCCCAAGGTGGCCTCACAACTAAATAAAATGCATGATTTTTAAAGGCTGCAAAGGAAGGCCCAGTAGCAGAGACAGCTAGCTGCTTTCTGAAAATCTTTCTCTCCTTCTGCTTTAGTGATAGAATCTGGATTTTTAGTAAGGCACATGACCACACACCTGAAAGACTAGTGTTCCCAGACTGCCTTACACCTACATGTAGCCATGTGATTGAATTTTGGCAAATAAGATATAAACAAAATTTTTGCACCAATTCCAAGATCTCTTTAAAGCGACTGGGCATCCCCTTCTTCACCCTTACCCATCTGCCACTTGGAATAAAGATGTGATCATTGGAGCTCTAGCAGCCATCTTGAACCATGAGGATAGAGGTCAAACAGTAGAGATGGTAGATTGGTGAGTTGGAGGGAACCTGGTTTCTGAGCACATAAGGGAAACTCTCATGCTAGCCCTGGACAGGCTGTGTCCAGACTTCTTTCATGTTAAAGGAAAATAAAATTCTGTAATGGTTGTAGCCACTGTTATTTTGGGTTTCTAAAAAGACAGCACTCAGCCAGGAATGATGCTTTAATTCCACTTTTAGACCTTTTCTCTTTGACCTAAAAATTGTATTGTAAGTTATTAAACACATGCAATTACAGAGATGTCCACTCAAGTACCCTGCATCTTGAAGTGTATGTAAATGAGGGGAAAAAATTCTGTAGATGGCAGCAGAGAGAAGAGAGACACATGTTATGACAGGCTGGTGTCTAACTATTGCTGTAACTGTCATCCTGTTATGCTTAGGACACAACCCTCCTCCTTCCCCAGAACCGGACAGTTCTGCATGATAAGCCCCCTGCCTTTCTCCCCAACATCTCCCCCTGTTCTCACAGCTCTAGCCACACTAGCCCTCTCTCTGAGTCTTGCAATGCTTCAAGCCCATTTTCACCTCAGGGCCTTTGCACTGGCTGTCCCACAGCCTGCAGTGCTCTTCCCTCGGATCGTCACATGGTTGGCTCCTCCTTGTCATTCAGGCTTCAGCTCACCTGCCACCTTCTCAGAAAGGGCTTCCTTGCCATGTAAAATAGCCTGACCTAACGTTTTCTACTTTATGTATTCATTTATTGTCTGTCTCCCCTCACACCCACTGAATGTGAGCTCGACGAGTCGTTTTATCTACTCCATTCTCCACTGTATCCCAGAACCGCAAACAGTGCCTGGCACATGACCGAGCACAAGACTGCGCCTGAAGGCCTTCTCCCCGGGGCAGCCGCGGCTCTGCTTTTCCTCAGCCCTACTTGGCTCCCTGTTTGTAACACATCCTTTTCTGCATCTCAGAAAAAGTATTATGTGCCAAATGGAGCAATTTCTTTTAGGCCTAATTTGCATAAACCAATTGTTCTGTAATCCCTGGTGGTAGCTAGACACTAGCCTATATCATACTTTGGACTGTCATAGATTATTTAAACAGCAATAATAATCCGTTTATAAGGTTCTTTCCTGAGACTAGTTGTTAAGGAGTGGGGAATAGATAGAATGTGAGAGCCTTGCTCACCTAAGGGGAAGTAGCACCACCAAGGGGAGAAAATATACAGAAAGAGGAGACTGAGGTACAGAAAGGATAATCTCTAACTCACGGCTTTGCACGGTCTATTAGTTGGGGTGAAGGTTCAGCAGTATGTGACAGAGACCCCAAATACCTAAATACCTAAATGTGGCCTAAATACATCTGGTCGATATGACAGCTCTGCTCTGTGAAGGTGTCAGAGAGCCAGCGTCCTTCTACCTTGTTGCTCTGCCATCCCTAGGGCATTGCCTCAACACTGGGGTCCAAAACAGCTCACCACCAGTTCAGCCCTTGGGAAGAGAGAAGTGGGGGTCCTCCCTACAAAGTGCACACACCACCTCTGCTCACATCCCATTGGCCAGAACCTAGTCACATGGCCATATCCAGCCACAAAGGAGGCTGGGAGGTGAATCTCTTTTCTGAGCAGCTGTGTAGCCAGCCACAAATCCGGGATTCCACTAAACAGAGGGAGAAAATGAAGACTGAGGGACTCCTGGCAGCCTCTGCCCCCCGCAGCCTTTCTTGATGGAAGGATTTTTGATGAAGAGCCCACATAGCAGGCTTATAAAGAAGGTACACAAAATAAACTCATTCACATTTTTCTACCAGTCTATGATTTCCTGGGAAATCCAAGTGTGGCAAAATAAAGAAAATCTGACTGCTTTTCCACTCCCACAGCTCCTCACTGTTCACATTGGCCCAGAAAGTGAGCAGTAGCTGTCAGGCTCTCTCCGGGTATTCCCACATGCCCATGAGCGGGTGTGGAGTCTGAATGTTCATTCATCCACAGACCCTGAAGTCACAGGTGAACGGAGAAGCAAGAAGCAACAATTTAACGCTTCATTTCCAATACAACGTGCAAGTTCCAAGTTAACTTAAATACCAATCCCTTCTGTGTTTTAAACTGTTAAATAAGTTCCATCTGCCCCATTTTCTTCTGATCCCTGAGTGGCAGCGCCACGTGGCTGGTCTGGCCCCGTCCCCATTCTGGGGTGGAAGCTATTGACCTCAGAGACATCGTACGTTTTCTTCCTCTGTGTTTCTAGAGCACAGAAAGGATAAGGGCTGCTTCGGGGGCACCGCAGTGTGTGTGGCTCCCGTCAGAGAGTGAAGACGCAGCTCCCTGAGGATGTGAGGGCTGAAGGCACCCAGGAACACACACTGCAGTCATGCTACACAATCCTTCTTCCTTCCTGGTGTCATCAGCAGGGACAGACTTGGCGTGGGCGAACAGCCACGCTGGATCCTGTCATACCGCACACGTTTTTAATCAATGATGCGAATCTCTCCCAGAGCTGAATTCTAGGTGAAATGCGTGTGTTCCTATCCACCATGAGGGGGACCTAGACACGAACGAGGGCAGACTGGGCCTCAGTTTCCCAGCCACAAATGTCTGCATCACAAAATTTGTTTTTCTATTGACTTGCTACTTAACTCCCTTAATGTACTGCAAGACATGTTACGTCTTTCTAGAACTCAGGGCTAAGGAGGGGGGCACTTGTGGTGCCACAAAAGCCACTGAAAACTGAAAAGCCCTTACTGGGACTCATGTTGACCCAAACGCAGATGGTTAAGCAGCTGGAAGAAGCAAAGTCAACTGGAACTCAGTGATCTCTTTTCTCTGCAGCTGTCGCCGTCATTGGGCAGCCGTCCGTGCCAGGCACTGTGGCAAGCACTGCCGAGCCACAGTGGGACGTACAGACCCAGTCCTGCCCTCATGAAGCTTAACACTCGGATTTCAAATTCAGACTCTACCCCGACGCCACTCAGCTCAAACTGGACTGAATGGAAACCAGTCCCTTCGCTCTTGGTTACAACTGCACCAACCCAGACCCCTGCCCCTCTGAAACCTGCTGCTCTGTTCCTTGACCCCCAAAGTGGTTTTCCCTTGAACAGTCCAGAACTGAGAGGTTTCCAGGATGCAGGACTTTCAGTGCTAAAAGCAGAACGTCCCAGGGAAACCAGGCTGAGTTGGTCACCCCACCTGGAAATGAAAGATTACCCTGCAGGAAAGGAAAGTGGAGAACCGTGGAACAGTTTCTCCCCTGGACTACCACAACAGATCCAGACAACTCCTACAACCTTGGCCTTCCCCCGCAATACCCGTGTTCACACACAAACATGACCCGGTGGAATTTCACAGGCTGCGGTCCAGACCAAATAGGCCTCCAGTGGTGGCTGTAGCCCAACCACTTTCCCACAACCGGCCCAGGACACAGTGTGTCCTGGTGGCCCCCACCCCGCTTCTCCCCTCAGCATTACTGTCACTCCACCCCCCACACCCACAGTTTGGTCCCAGAGCCTGCCACATCATTCAGGTCCTCTGGACATTTGCTTAAGTGTCTCCCTCCGCCTGTCCTGCCAGCTCCTCACAGACACCCACTTCACATCTGCCCCTGCCTTGGCCTCCATCCCTGCCTCCGCCACTGTCTCCACTGCCCCCGGGAGGCGCTAGGGAGCAGTGGCTGAGAGTGTAGGGTGTGGGAATCAGATACATGAGGTTTTCGATATCGCTTCTTTCCAGTGGGCAATCGGGCAGATTAGGCTTTTCAAGAAACTTCTCATCTAGAAATTGGGAATAATGATATCTAGCTAACAGGGTAAGGCAATACATCCATGTAGGGAGTGACACAAGTAAACCCTCAACTGACGACAACACTCTAGTCTAGGGCACCTGTTTGTTCACAAGCATTTGTCCCCTGGTCCATATATCCCCAGGGCCTGGCACAGAGATGTTTGTTGAATGAATGAAGTGTGCTGAAAAAATGAAGGTTTGACTTCTTCCAGAATTGGTTACTGAGAGCGTACACTCAGTCATCTTAGGAAACTATAGAAGTGACAGGTTGTGCCTTCTCAGTTCAGACAGGTGAGTGACGAGGACATTCTCACGCTCCCCACATCTAAGGGTGGAGAGCAATTTGGCACATGCATAACAAAAGCTTTCAAAATCGTCAACTCGACAATTACATTTCTAGAAATTTATGCGAAGGATATCATCAGAGATTTATACAAACATGTCTACACAGGTTGTTAAGAGCACTGGTGTTAATCAGAGTGAGAATTATAAATAGCCTAACTATCCACACTAGTTGGCAGTTAAACGAATTAAAACATGGCCATGAAGAGGGGCTACAGCAGAGTGACTGAGAACCTAGGTCCTGAAGCACACTGCTGGCCTCCATCCTGGTCCTACTACTTACCAGCTATGCAATCCTGGGCAAGTACTTAACATTTCTGTGCCCCTACATCCTCATCTGTAAAGTGGGGCTAAAATGAGGATACAGACCTGGTATGTATTATTAGGTCTTTGATGCCAGATAGCTATGAAGATTATTTTCCTACCATTAAAAGTCATATTGTAGAAGGTTAATAACATGAGAAAATTTTCACAAATATATTATTAATTTTTCTAAAACAGAATAAAAAAGTGAATGTTTAGCATAACCCTAATTCAAATTCTAAAATGTAGTTTTAGAACTAGAGGAATATATATGGTAACCAACAATGGTTATCTCTGGGCAGTAGTTACAAGTGACGTTTTCTCCTCTTTTGGTGCTTATCTGTATTTTCTTTCTTTCTTTTTTTTTTTTTTTTGTGAGGAAGATCAGCCCTGAGCTAACATCTGTCACCAATCCTCCTCTTTTTGCTGAGGAAGATTGACCCTGGGCTAACATCCGTGCCCATCTTCCTCTACTTTATATGGGACACCGCCACAGCAGGGCTTGACAAGCGGCGCATCAGTGCGTGCCCATGATCCGAACCTGCGAACCCTGGGCCACGGAAGCAGAGCGCGGCACACTTAACTGCTACGCCACTGGGCCAGCCCCCCTTTTCTGTATTTTCTATGTTTTCTGCAATAACCAGTTTCTGGCCACATTCATACTAAAATGATAAGGTGGGTAGCATGGTGACTGGCAGGAAGGGTGATTGACTTGGGCTGGAGAAGAGTGCCTAGGTCCCAGTCTCTGCTCCACCTCCAGCTGGCTGCAAGTCTAGGCAAGTCCCTTCTCCTCACATGTGGAGTGAAGGGGTGGGCTAGAGGCAGGCCTCTCGACGTCCCGTCCAGGTCTGAGCTCCTCTGAAGCCCATTGTTCCTGCATAGAGAAATGCAGGTGCTTGCTAGAGAGCAAGCTGGAAAAAAGGAAGGTATCTTTCATTAAATGACATGAAAGCCAGTTTCCACACGAAGGCCAATTCTGACCCCTATTAGTCATACAAAAGGCCTGTGATGAGCCAGCCACCCTAACCTAAGTGTCCTGGAGCTGGTAGTCCCCAACTTGGTGAGCCTTAAGGGCCACAAGAGGTCCAGCTTCTGGAAAATGCCCCTTCTATCAACTTCTCAGGTGGTAAATCCCTGCTCTCTGTCCTTTGGGAAGCTGTTATCTGCAAGGAGCTCTGTTAAAATACAGACTTTTTTTTTTTTTGCCATTATTCCTTTAGTGTGTTCTTTTTTTTTTTTTAATTTTATTTATTTATTTATTTTTTCCCCCAAAGCCCCAGTAGACAGTTGCATGTCACAGCTGCACATCCTTCTAGTTGCTGTATGTGGGACGCGGCCTCAGCATGGCCAGAGAAGCGGTGCGTCGGTGCGCGCCCGGGATCCGAACCCGGGCCGCCAGCAGCGGAGCGCGCGCGCTTAACCGCTAAGCCACGGGGCCGGCCCTCCTTTAGTGTGTTCTTATCCAGTCATCTTGCCCCCTTGGTGGTGAACACTTTTCTAGGCACTGAGTACAGAGAGGTATCTGAGGTTCAGGCTCTGATTCAAGGAACTTACAGTGTGCAGGGAGATTGCGGTGAGGAAATAAGCATTTGCAGCTCCTGTGGGGAAGGGGGAATACACGATGCTGGGGAAGCCAGTAGGAGAGCAGCTGTGTGGATCAGGGAGTGGCTCAGACGGGCTTCCCGGAGAAATAACGTCTGAGGCAGCCTAGCCGAACAACAAAAGGTAGCCCAGGGAGGCTCCTTCCTCTCCTGGATAAAGCAGGAGTTTCTCAGACACAAGGTGAGCAGGTGGGGTGACTGGGACCCCCAATAACAGTGAGAAGAAGTGTTCTCCCCAACTGGGCCTGAGACTCCCCTTGCCCATGCAGAGATAGAGGGAGTGTTAGGCCTGTGGTGACAAAGAGGCTTCCCGGGCCAGGCTTCTTAAAGGACTGAGAAGTTGAAAAAACTCACCTTATCATTAAAAGATAAGTTCATTGAGATTTTTGTGGTTCTTGGTATAATGGGTGAGATTCCTGTCCCTCAGCCAGAGACACTCGGCCCCCCAGGCAGCCCCAGCAGGGACCAGTGGGAGCCCCAGCAGCACCAGTTAAATCAAACACCAAAATAACACCACAAATGTTTAGAAAATTTAACTGTCATTGGAAGCACAGCCCTTACAATTAGGCCAGGACCCCATGCTAAATCCAAACAGAGTGACTGCCTACTAAAATATAAGATTTAAATAGGAACAAGAGTATTCTATCATAATAGACAAAATGTCCAGATTACAATAAAATATTACCCTTTGTACTAAGAACCAGAAAAATCTCAATTTGGGTGAGAAAAGACAATGAATTGATGACAATCTCAAGATGAATCAGATGTTATCATTATCTTACAATAATTTTAAAGTAACCTTCATAAAAATGTTTCAACAATCAATTACAAACTCTCTGGAAACAAATGAAAAAAATTGTAAATCTCAGAAAAAAAATAGAAGCTATGAAAAAAGAACCAAGTGGAAATTATTCTACAGAAAAATACAATAACAAATATGAAAAACTCTACAATCGTAGAGTGGAAATGACAGAGGGTAGATTTAAGTAACTTGAGGACTGATCAATAGAATTCATCCAATCCAAACAACAGAGAGAAACTACTGAAGGAGAAAAAATGAAAAGAGCCTCAGAGACATGTGGAACAATAACAAAAGATCCAACACTTGTATCATTGGGTCCCCAGAAGAAGAAGAGAAAGAGATTGGGGCTGAAAGAATATTCAAAGGAATAATAGCTGAAAACTCCCCAAATTTGCTGAAAGACATTAACCTACAGATTCAAGAAGCTGAGCAAACTCAAAATTGGATAAATCTAAAGAAATCCATGCCAAGACTCATCACAAGTTAATTTCTGAAAACTAAAGACAAACAAAAAAATCTTGAAAGCAGCTAGAGAGAAATGACACATTACCTACAGGGGAGCACCAATTTGAATTTTTCATCAGCAACTCAAAACAATGATATTTAAAAGTAAGGAAGGTTAAAGAATCTAAAAAAAAGTAAGATTTCCACACTTGACTTGAAGTGATAAATGTTAGCTGTGATAATAACCAGAGAAACCACTACGAAAACATTACAAAGAGATACATTCAAAAACACAATAACTAAATCAAGACGGAATCCTACAAATGCTCAAGGAATCCCAGAAAAGCAAGAAAAGAAAAACAGAGGAACAAGAACCAGAGGAAACAAACAGAAAACAGATAACAAAATGGCAGGCTTAAGTGCTAACAAGTCAATGATCACTTTAAATTAAATAATCTGAATGCACCAATCAAAACACAGATTGACAAAGTGGACAAAAAGTCATGACCCAACTATACGCAGTTGACAAGAAACTCATTCTAAATTCAATATAAGAGGGAAAAAAAACCAGAAAGTGGGAGGAACTTGCTTCAAGTCACACAGCCAGTTAGTGGCAGAACCAGGACTAGGATCTAGGTCCTATTGGCCTCCCTCCCACCCTGCCCTGGCTCAGAGCCCTTGCTCAGTTCACCCTGTGTCCCCCTTGTCTGAACTCTTGAGGTAAATTTCCCTTTGCATGTAGCAGGAGTGGGGCCATGAGAGGTGGTCCTTTACCTTTAATGAGAATTGAAGTAAAGAAATGTCACCCATGAGTGACCCAACTGCAGCTCCCTTTCATCATGCTGGAGTTTCCTGCCTAGCAGAATTTTCCCCGCTGATGTCATATCACTGTGTTTGGATCCACACTCTCCCTCATCCCCTAACTCTGCAATCCCTTAGAGCATTTCAAGAGTGGCAGTCCTCAGGTGACAGGCTCCCAATTGAAGCAGTGAATCACCTTTCTGACAACTAAAACTGTGCCACATTGTGTGATGTCAACAGGGTGTCACCATCACCCCTTCTACAGTCACTCCATTGCACAGGAGATGTGGAACTGCATTTCCCAGAATCTCCCTCCCTGTGTGGCTGTAGGGGAGAATTCGCCAAGGAGAGGAACTGGAGGTGGAGAGGAGTTATTCTCAGGAGAAAGTTGCAGGCAGACCTGCGGGCAGCCGACAGGTGTGAGGCTCGTGGCAGCTTCCAGGTGAGTATTACTCACCTAAAAGTGTGCACGGTGGACCTACTAAGTGGTAGCTTCTTAAGATGCTGCAGGCTGAGACGGTTGACAGCAGCTGCCTGGAGTTTCTTGGGACTCTTACCAGTTTCAGGTGAGCTCCTGGGAAGCTCTGGCTGCAGAGCTTCCGGCTGAGATCTTTAAGAGTGGCTTCTCTGCTCTCTGCCCTTCCAGTGACTGTAAAAGTCCTAATTCTGTGTTAAAACTCTTCATTTTACAGCTGTGGCTTCTGCTTTCCTAGACTGTGGAGTCACTGGTTTCATTCACCAAATGTTCCTGCTTTTCTTCCTTCTGGGCTCAAGGAAGGATGGCATGGTCATGCAATTTGCGTTGACCATTCAAATGTGAAGGAAACTGAGAGCCTAAGAGCCACTGAACCACTTGCCATGTTCCCTTCCCTCTGCATGCTCTTATGGGGTCTCTGTCATCCAGACCTCCACTGCTGACCATCAGTGGACAGGTAGCAGGAGTGAGAAGTAACATGCCATGTCACTGAGATGTGGGGGTTGTTACCTTGCCTATCCTGACTGATACAGAAACAATAAATATGTAGATAGGCTGTTTTGAGAGGTTCGGGGGATTTGATCGGAGACGTAAAAGAAACTTTCCACTCCAAACAAATGGACCGAAGGTATATTTTATTATATAGAGGATAGTAAAGGCGATAGTCCACAAACAGATCCAAATAGGTCAAATATTAAGAGGGAAAACATCAGCTCAACTGGAAAGGGAAAATATCCACATCGACTGAGATAGCAGTAGATTCGAATAGATCATATAATGAGAGGGAAAAACATCAGATCAATTGAAAAGGGAAACATCCACATTGACTGAAGAGAAATGACACAAATCAACCGGAAAGAGAAACACCAGGTTGACCAAAAAGAGAACACATCAGATGGGTTACTCACAACATCCATGCCCCACTGCTGGGGAAAGTCCCTTCAATTGACACAGCTGGATGGGAATCCAATCATCAGAGGTCCTGGGCAGGGCGTCCCCTCCACAGGTGAGACTCTCACCAGGCCTCGGTTTCTAGCAGTTTATATAGCATTGGTAGTTTTCAGAGTAAACAGTTACAGAGTTTACAGAGCAAGCATTCAATGTTCCCACACACAAATGGTTATCAGTGGCATACGTGCACTGAGCCTCCTGGCTATCGTCCCAGCCCAGCAGTTGTGTACCTGCGTTGTTTTCCCTGGTTATAGTCCCAGCCTGGCACAGACGGCCAGTCTGCCCCAGGCTGCAACGCCCAAAGGACCTTGAAATTTTTACAAATTGCAACTGTCTCCGTGGGAGAAGGGCCAGTTCTCACCACACAGAAAGCAGCTCTATATTTCTTTGTGTGCTGGTGGCTGTAGGTCAATGGAGCGGCCAAACATGGCTGTACTCACGTCAAGACATAGGCCAAGACCATCGTGCACACATTTTGCTTCACTGGATGGTTATTATACAGTTTGAAGGTGGTATACAATTTCAGATTACAGTCTGAATGAGAAAACTGAAAGTGAATCCGTACATCTCTAAAAACAACAACAACAAAAATTAAAATATCACAGTTTCTCAACTATCTGCATTTGGAAGATTGGAAATTTCAGATTCCTGAAACTTTTTTCTACATTCATTCCAAAAGGATTTCTTGTGCAAAACCTACCTACGGGGCAAGTACAGAGATAGATGCAAAGAATAGAAAGATGAATAAGATACAGTTCCTGTTCTCAAAGAGCTTGTCATCTCGCTCTGCAGATGGTGTGCAACCAAGTCAATATGATAAGCACAGAAAGAATAATACTCATCCATTTCTCCAGTATCCGCTGTGCACCAGCTTATGTGAGCCATTTTACACACTTTATCTCATTTAATCCTCACCACATAATTGGGAGTTATGATCCCAGCTTTAGACCTCAAGGCTCAGAGACGGTAAGAAGCTTGTCTAAGCACAGATTGGCATACGTCCAAAGCCTGAGCTCTTTTCAATACTTATGGCACGGTACGTGTCAGAACAGACATGGCCGTGGTCCCAAGGGAACCAAGACTGAGCCCACTGCTGTTCTTCTGTGGTCTGCGGAATGTCAGATCAACACACTCTGCCCTCAGACCAGCTACAAAGAGACTTGGTACAAGAGAAAAGTTTTGCTTGTTAGGATTCTGAGGACACCAACTCCTCCCCCAGGTCCTAGTGTGTCTAGCAGGGAGGGAGGATACGGAGTGTGGACATTACCTGGGTGTTAATCCTCCACCAAGCTCTCTCCTGCAGCATAGACGTATGTTCAGTGCACTGAAGTTCCTAATGAAAGGATGGTAGGTTCTCCTCAGCACCCAAGGAAAGAACGTGAAGGCCCTCAACTTTCAGTGATCTCACAGCAAGACACTAGGAAGATTCTGGAAGCAATTGAAGAGCTGGAGGCCAAGCCTCTGATGAGTCCCGAGACAATGGAGCCTTTGCTGGGCTTCTGGGAACCTCTCAGATCCTTCAGGCATTATCTGCTAATGTTTAGCTAAAGAATCAGAAAGGGGCATCAATTTTCCCAGAGAGAGGGCCACAAGGCTCACAGCTTTCCATTTTTCAAGTCCTTGGGATAAATTAGAGTTGTAATGTCCATGTTTTACACGGCCCAGATGAAGGACGGCAGCCTCCACACCTCATCTAGGCCAAAAGGAGGAAGCTTGCATTGTGGAAAAACCGGCTTACACCTAGCTTGTAAGCAGCTTTCAGGGTCCTTTGCAACGAAAAGGCAGCCTTTCAGATTCTTGGTGTACGGTTCTTGCAGCATGATTCCAATGGGGGTAGATTTACTTAGCAAAGCTATCGTATTTGCTTTTATTTTATGTTTATCAAAAAGCTAAAGAAGAGAGTCTCTTCTACTGACCCGAGGGATTCTCCAGAGATAGTTTGGCAGCCTCTTTTATTCAAAGGTTGTCCATTGATTTTAAAACAAAACAAAACAAACAGACAAAAACCAAAACCTAGTTGGTTAACATGCAATAATCCCCAGTCTTCAATCCCATGAGTAGCCTCCATTTGTTTTTCTTGTTCTGGTTTATGATTTTTCTATTTTCACTGTGCCCTAGGAGAATAAAACATGCTGGAGTTTTAACAATACATCAGTTTCCAGCCCATAATATTGGTATGAAGTTAAACTTATTTATTTGTATTTTTCCTTAATTTTTCTAATATTTCTTATAGCACCATACTGGCTGCATTTATCACTTATTCTATCCTTTTTCTCTGAATGATTTTTTAATTCATAATCAGCAAGCTCTGCAAAAAAAAAAAAGGAATTGTCAAGTTATAAAAGTGGTTTTATTCGAGTCTATTTTAATTTAATTAAGTATCATCCTTAATTTTCTCAGATATTCTCATCTAGGAATTATAAGAAAGGACTAAATGGAGTACAATTTTATATTTGTGGAGTACATACCATGTACCGGGCACTGGAGCAACAAAGATGCTTTCAATTGCGATAATGGAAAACTCAACCCTAAATGGCATAAACAATAAAGAAAGTTTACCGTCTCACATTGCAGAAGTCCCAAGGTTGAATAACTCCAAGTTGGCTAATTCAGTGACTACATGACATCAAAGCCATCCTCCCTCTTTGCCCTCCCCAGGCTCCCCTTTGCAGTCATAACATGACAGACTTGTTCTTAAGATGACAATGCCCAACAGAAGAAGAGATTGACTCTTTCTCTGCCCATCTCCTCCTATGAATGAGGAAACCACTCCAAAAATGTCCCATATACGTCATATCAGCTACAATTCACCTCAAAGCCTAAATCCACCAACAACAAGGGGAATGGGACTAGCCAATTAGCTTGGGGATGATCCCGGCCTCATAAAGATCAAAGATTATCTGAGCTAAACCAGTGAGAAGAGAAATGGATGGAAATAACTTATTTTATTTAGTCTCCACAACAGTCTTACAAGATAGTTATTATTATCCTCACTTTATGGATGGGAAACTGAAGCCTAGGAATTTCAAATTCTTTGCCTGATTATCCATACGTAGAATATAACAGAGCTAGGATTCAACAATTGTCTTCCCAATGAATTCAAACTCAATTGGAACCATTTCACACTCTGACTTAAAGGTTACAATGATTCTTTGTTCTTGATAATTAAGACAAAATTAGGTATTCCACAGGTAGAAAGTTCATGGCACAAAACCCACAGAATTTTAGAGTTGAGAAGGGATTTTGATGTCTCACTCCCTACATCAGTGAAACGAGTGGTTCAGCGTCCACCCTGTGTGAAGCACCGCATTGGGAGTAAGATGTGGCCTCTGCCACCAGGGAATAGTTGGGAGAATGAGATAGATATACAAATAACAGCACCACATGGCAGAATATGGTAAGTGCCAAGTGAGAGGTACCCAAAAGCATTAGGGGAGTGTTAAAAAAAATAAAAAGAAATGTTGACCACAAAAGACTGTCATGGAAAAGGTAGGATCTGGCAAGGTGCCTTGGAGATAACATTTCTTTTTTTTTTTCTTGAGGAAGATCAGCCCTGAGCTAACATCCGTGCTAATCCTCCTTTTTTTTTGCTGAGGAAGACCAGCTCTGAGCTAACATCTATTGCCAATCCTCCTCCTTTTTCTTTTTCCCCAAAGCCCCGGTAGATAGTTGTATGTCGTAGTTGCACATCCTTCTAGTTGCTGTATGTGGGACGCAGCCTCAGCATGGCCGGAGAAGCGGTGCCTTGGTGCGCACCCGGGATCCGAACCCGGGCTGCCAGTAGCGGAGCGCACGCACTTAACCGCTAAGCCACAGGCCGGCCCGGAGATAAGATTTCAACAAGCAAAGATGGCTGGAAGGGAAGTGGATCCCAGGATGGGAGCCCCCATGCAGGAGCAGTCAACTGTAAGCTGTGTGGACAAAACATCAAGAAGTTACATTTGACGGGAGAATAGGAGACGAATTACCCTGGAAAGCAAGGCTTGATCTTGAATGCCAAATCAAGGAGTTTATTTTTAGATTATGGAATTGAGGGGGAAGAAATGAAGGTTTTTGATCAGGTTTGACATGATCAAAATTGCCTTTTATAAAGATTAATCTGGCAATAGCATATATAGTAGGATGTTTTGCATATCTGTTGGGATGCTTGGTCTGCAAGCAGCAGAAAACCCGACTCAACGTGACTTCATCAACAAGGAAATGTGTTATCTCATTAAAAGATGCCTGGAAAGGTGGGCTCTTCCGGGGCTGGTTATTTCAGCAGCGGCTTGCTGCCTCGCTGCTCTGCCATCGTCAGGATATCAGCATTGTACTCAGTATATCGCCCTTGAGAAAGGGGCTGCTGCAGTCCCCAAGTCTCACCATCGTATCCAACAACATCCAGAGGAAGAAGAGACAATCCCTTCCTGCTGTTCCTCACAGGAATGAGGGAGTCACTCCCAAAAGACTTCCCCTTCCATCTCATTGGCCAGAGTTGAGTCAGATGCCCTGGCCTAAACCAATCACTGATACGGAGAATGGGACCCCTAAGACTGGCTTCACCCCATTATTATGTAACCTCTGAGAAATAGGGAGGAAGGGTGGACTCCCCGACAAATTTAGAAATCTGTAAATATGGAGGAAGTGAGCAAAGGATGCTGGAAGACAATAAATAGGGCTACTACATGTCCCATGAGGAAGGACTCTGAAGCAAAAACACCTCCAAGCCTAAACCAAGCTGGAAGGCTTTGGCTCTGTTCCCGCTAAGAAATAATGACTTAAACTGAGGTCACTTCTATACAAGTGAAAATTGCTGTTTTTCTTGTATGACATATGATCCCCGGATTCATCATATGCTCTGGTTGATTACCTTCAGTGATGGAGAACTCTCAACCTCCTGAGGCTACCGTATTCCTCCTCCAGGGGTTGAGCCAAGACCTCTGGCTCTTTTTCACAGGAACAGTTTCCAAGACAAGAATTCCCCATATTGTATGCAACTGAGTTTTTCATTTTAAATAGTCTTTACTTGTCTCCCCATAAAATGTAGTTTAGTTGATTTCAGTACGACATTGCAGCCTGATCTTTGAACAACCATTGATTACCTCTTCATTGTGTACAGGTGGTGTAGTAGGCACTAGAGATAGATAAACAAGGAGCCCACAGCCTAGTGGGGAAGTGAACACGTGGACAAGTAATTACAAGCCTAGTGTGACAATGCTATAACATGAAGCGTGGTTATGCAGTGTGGGCTCCACACGCCTACTGCAGAATCCTATCGGCACTTGTCCCTGCCCTCCTCCAGGCACGCCAGGAGTGGAATCTAGACATCAGCATTTAACACAGCATTCTGGTTGATTCTGGTTGAGTTCAGCATGTTATGTTGGATATCTTCTAAGAGACGAAGGGAACAGGGAAGCAAAAAGGAGAACATGAACTCCTGGGACTCTGAATTGTGAGCCTGTCATCCAATTATGACTCATCCTTCCTGGCCTACGGCATTTGCAAAAAGAATAAACAAACTTCCACACCTTCCCTTAAGCCCCTGAGGAGAGTGTTGACTAGGACAAACAGGCAGCGAGCCCTCCGGCACTTCACAGAACCATAAATCAACACTCTTCAGTGGAGAGGTCCAACCAGCAATGAATCCACCTAACTGTACTGTTGTTCAGACTACATTTCACCATTTTATTGCAAAAGGAGCCATGGGAAACAGTGTCAGATATCCAAAGCCAAGATTGATGACACCCGTGACATTCCACTGCTCTTTGTGCCTCAGACACTCTGCTTTTGATTCCATGAAAAAGAACCTTGTGTTGGATTCTGCTTGACCTTCCTTGACACTTCTTAGTGAAGCAGAGACTCTGACCAACACCAAAAAACTAGTTTCTGTGGGCTTCACATTGGAGGTTGGGCTGGAAAGATGAAAAGCAAGTATTTGGGCTAATAAAACATCTCCTGTTTGAACTAAAGAGAAACAATATCACTATTATGCTGGTCCATCTGTCATCTGTCACCTGGACAACCACATCAGCTCCTAACAGGTCTCTCTGATCCACTCTCACCCCTACGGTCAATTCTCCACTCAGCAGTCAGAGAGAGCGCTGCGTGAACCCTCCAGTAGCTTCCCAGTGCAAGCATAATAGAAGACAAACCTGTTGAGATGGCCTTCAGGGTTCATCTGGCCTCTGGTCACTCTCTGACCTCATTTCTGGCCACTCTCCCCCTCAGTCACTGTGCTCTAGCCACACTGACCTCTCGGCACTGTAATCTCAGGGCCTTTGTACCCACTACTCCCCTGCCCAGAACGTCCTTCCCCCAGTTCTTTGCAGGGCTGCCTCTTCCTCATCACTCAAGACTCAGCTCAGCTCTCCTGTCCTCAGAGTGGCCTTCCCAAATACCCCAGCTCAAACAGTGCCTGCCACATAGTAGACACTCAGTACGCATGCTGAATAAATGAATGAGTGAATTACTGTACAAGCACTGTCGTGCATTCTGCAGACGTGTGGCAACTCTTTTAGAGTTTGTTAATAAGATGAATTGCTGATAATATATGAGTAGGGGGACGATATACTTTCCTGTTGAAACCTAGATATTCAAGAGTGAAAGGAAGGGCCGGCCCCGTGGCGCAGCGGTTAAGTGCTGCTGGCGGCCCGGGTTCGGATCTGGGCGCACACCAATGCACTGCTTGTCAGGCCATGCGGTGGCAGCGTCCCACATAAAGTGGAGGAAGATCGGCAGGGATGTTAGCTCAGGGCCAGTCTTCCTGAGCAAAAAAAGGATTGGCATGGGTGTTAGCTCAGGGATGATCTTCCTCAAAAAAAAAAAAAAAGAGTGAAAGAAGATCTCTTTATAATTATACCAGGCCACAAGAGTAAACCAGGACTAGTCCAAGCAAATGAAATATATGGCACCCTTATTACAGGTAATTAGGAGTATAAAGTCTTTCTTCCCTACTAGAGATAAACCACGTGAGGACCACAGTCAAGCACAGTGTGTGGCACGTGATAGGTACACACGGAATATGTTGAACAAATCAAATGAATGAATGAACAATATGTTGTTTTTGCCACCCTTACTTAATGGCAAAACTAGCTTTAGCTGCTCCAGCCACAGAGCCAGCATAGGAACACTGTGGTGAATTGTTGGTCCAGGGAAGGCCACAGTGTTTGTGCTTCCATTTCAGACTCAAGGGGACCACCTGTAGTTTCCCTGTAGTTACTAGCAGTCTCAGAAATTTACCAGCCCCCACAAAGGGCCTCCTCAGAAGCAGATTATTTTCCATGTGGTGAGAACTTCCCAGTTTACAAAGCTCCTGCATATATTTTTATAACCATCCTGGGATATGGATGTGGTATTTTCACTCCTGTGCTACAGACGAGGAAGCCTAGAGTCAAAGGAAGCTTAGTGCCCCAAACTGAGGCGTCAGGCAAGATTGTTGGTGCCGTCCCATGTGCCCATCGTCACTCGTCTTTCCCACGCACAGCCAGGCTTTCTACTGCGGGAACCTACAGCTCTCTGCCTGAGGGCTGTCTCAGGTGGCCCTCAACCAATAGGAAGGGAGTTGGTGGATAAATCTCCAGGTTCCTCATCCCTCTGGTGGAAACACTCCTAGCTATGCTCTACACTGCCTCCCAGAGGCCCCAGTGGAGCCCCATAGTGGTAACTGCTCATTAAGACACCTTGTATTGACCCAAAAAACAGAAAATAACAAGAGCTGGCAAGGATGTGGAGAAATTGGTACCCTTGTGCACTGTCAGTGGAAATGTAAAATGGTGTAGCAGCTGTGGAAGACAGTATGGTGGCTCCTCAAAAAGTTAAGCATAGAGGGGCCGGCCCGGTGGTGTAGTGGTTAAGTTCATGCACTTCACTTTGGGGGTCTGGGGTTCACAGTTTTGGATCCCGGGTGCAGACTTACACACGGCTTATCAAGCCATGCTGTGGCAGGAGTCCCACATATAAAATAGAGGAGGATGAGCACAGATGTTAGTTCAGGGCCAATCTTCCTCAGGAAAAAGAGGAGGATTGGCAACGGAGGTTAGCTCAGGGCTAATCTTCCTCCAAAAAAAAGTTAAGCGTAGAATTAACCATATGACCCAGCAATTCCACATCTGGGGATAAACCCCAAAGAAGTAAAAGCAGAGACTCAAACAGATATCTGTACACCCATATCCATAGCAGCATTATTCCAGCTAAAACAAGGAAGCAACCCAAATGTCCGTCAACAGACAACCCAAATGTGGTATATACGTACAATGGAATATTATTCAGCCTTAAAAAGGAAGGAAATTCTGACACCTGCTGCAACACGGACAGACCTTGTAGACATCATGCTCAGTGAAACAAACCAGACACAAAAGGACAAATACTGTATGATTCCACGTACACAAGGAACCTAGAGTAGTCAAAATCATAGAGACAGAAAGTAGAACAGTGGTTGCTAGGCTGAGGGAGGGGAATTGGGGAATTATTGTTCAAGAGGTACAGATTTTCAGTTTGGGACAAAGAAAAAGTTGTGGAAATGGATAGTGCTGATGGTTGCACAACAATGTGAACATATTCACTGCTGCTGAATTGTACACTCAAAAAGGATTAAAATGGTAAATTTTATGTTATATACATTTTACTACAATAAAAAAAATGAGGGAAAAAACCCTTGTATTGGCTTCCTTCCCTAGCCTATCTCACTTCCCACATAAGTTATTGCACTCAGACCCCAGTCTGAGTCTGCTTTCCGGGGAAGCCAACCTAAGACAAGCCTCAATAAACAGCCGAGCTAGGATGTGACCCCCAACCTTCCAACCTGAGTCTTTAGCCATCAAGCTCCATGCTCTTTAGGCTACATGAAGCTGTCTCCTGTGCAGCATCAAAAAAATAAGCTTTGTCAGCTAGAAGTCAACATTTCGAGACTTTGCCTTGGCAGCCCTTGTTTCTTTGCAGCACCCTTGGCTAATTGCAAAATAGATCTCTTGGTTGTGTAGGAGAAAATAAAGATATGACATGCCTTTTGTTAATAGAACCTAGTTCATATTACCATATAACTCCATCTCACCCGTTGGCTACTTTTCCTGAAACACACAAATAAAAAAGCGGTTTTTAAAAAGGTTTCAGAGAGAAGAATTTTATCCAAAATGTATATGAACTTTGTTTCTTAAATTTATTTCAGAAATATTTAAATCCTAAGCATTGTAAATCAAGCTCGAGGCATCTTTCAGAGAAATGTAATATCTGTTAGTTTCTCCCCACAGTGAGGCAGTCCCTAGATGGCCCTTCCCTTATGTCTTCTGATGAACCCAGAAACAAAGAGAAGCCTGGAAAAAAGTATCACCCATCAGTCTCACAGGTCTGACGGAGAATGACAATGTGCGAGCACATCCTCTCCACGACGCTTGAAATCCTCCATGGAATCATAGAACACTGATTTGAAGATTTTAAATCTGTATTCTTCAAATCATGAGTACCAACCCATGAGTGAGTCGTTACATCATTTCTTTTAGTGACAAGGGAAGTAAATAGGCTGGAAATCATCAGGGCATACAGTGAAGTCAGTATTGTTTTGTGAAACTTGCCTTATTTACGTGTGTGTGTAACTGGATTGTTATATAAAATGCATTTCTTACTTTGGGTTTTGGGGAAAAAGGTATTGAAAGTCACTGTTTAAAAATGAACTTTTTAGCTCTCTCAAGAGGACTCTTCTGCATCATTTGCACTGAGCATCAAGTATTTTCTTCTCTCTCTGATCCCTTCACTTTCTCTTTAACTTGTTGGCTCTGCATGGCTGTCTTTCCGTTCCTAAAAATGAGAGAGTAATCGCACTCCAACTGCCCTTTCTAGCCTTCCTAGGTGTGTCTATCGCCTAAACAATGGATCATTTGCTCAAAAAGCAGCCAGTTATTTCAGTCGTGCATATGAACTAACACACCACCAAACACACACAAAACTCAGCTCATTGGTGTCGTGTTTCCATTTTTCAGTCATTTCTCCGGCAAGATATGGACACAGTCACACATCCCTCCGGCTGAATAGATGAGATGAGAGGTCAAAGTAAATACGCCCTCCACAATAACTTACTGAATGAGACGTTGTACAGAGATGTGTCATCACTCAGAAAACTTACGAGTTCATACCCATACAAGATGTACAACAAAACACAAGCACTTAGAAAGCCACAACCCAGAGAGGTGGGACAAATTTTGAGGTCGGCCACTTGAAATACCATTTCTTTGATAAACAACCTTTTAAAAGCCACTCTTCCTTCAAGGGGTCCTCTGACACTTTAGCAACCTCTTGTCTGACCCCCTGCCCAGCCCCTCTACAGCCCACCTCTTTCTTCTCCGGGTTGAAATAACCACTTGTACCAAGTGGTGTCTGCTCCATACAAAGTAAAGCGAAAATTGAGCGGCTCAGTGTAATTTCATCAATTCAGGTCTGACTTTAGCCCAGCCTGTGTCTCAATACTGATCAAATCAACCAGCTAACAGTTGTGTCTGCTTTAACTTGGGACATTGTGGCCACAGTCACAGATGCAGTACAATTCCAAAGGGAATTTAAGGGCTAGGAGGTCGGGGGTGGAGGGTGCTGTTCCATTATTCTCAAGACTCTAGTATAGCATTCTTTATAATATTTGATTAGTCCTTTCATCTCTCAGATTCCTGGGCATCTGCCATTTGTCAGACGCACATGCTGGGTGCTGGAGATGCCAAACGAATGACACCGCAGAGCCTCACTGGAAGTCTTAACAGAGGGGTCAATGAGCCCTGCTCATTTTGTAAAATCAAATCCATGGGGCCGCAGAGCAAGTGATTCATAATGTTTATGGAAGGAATGAATGTGGGAATGACATTCTCTGGATATGACTTCCCACCAATTACAGAAGGAAGGAGATGGCCATTTAAGTGCCTATTACATGACAAGTGCTGTTTTATTTTCTCAGTCTGCAATATAGGCTGGATGAAATCCTGAGCCTTGTCAGAGAATGATAACACTTCAAGAAATGGGTTTTAATAATCAGATTTCCACACACAGGGACTACCTCATCTTTGTTATAGGGTGGCAGCAGTTTTCAGCTCCAATGAGCTCTTGTTTATATTTGAATGAATATATGTAGTTTCAAAGCACTTTAAAATGTGTCATATCTTTATTCCACTCCGTAAAGCTGTGGGCTATGTATTTTTATCTCCATTTTGCAGCTAAAAAACTAAGCCGCAGAAAGTTTAAATGGATCGCCCACACATGACTAGTGAGTAGTGGGTCAGGCGCTGGAGCCTAAACTCCCTGCCTCTGTATCTGTCAACCTTATCACCCAATTCTCCGAGGAGCCACAGAGCTCAGGAGCAGGCAGGGAGCTGCCACCCTCATCTCGGGCCCAAGCTGCTTGCCAGATTGCTGTGGAGTCAGCACTCTCTCTCTCACTTTTATAATTTTATTTATTTATTTATTTATTTTTCCCCCCAAAGCCCCAGTAGATAGTTGTGTGTCATAGCTGCACATCCTTCCAGTTGGTGCATGTGGGACGCAGCCCCAGCACGGCCAGAGAAGCGGTGCCTCGATGCGCACCCGGGATCCGAACCCGGGCCGCCAGCGGCGGAGTGCACGCACCCAACCGCTAAGCCACGGGGCCGGCCCTCTCTCTCACTTTTAAAGTTTGGAAGCAATACACAAAAAGGTAAACAAAATGAGACCTTGTAATCCCATAGCAAATCCCTTCTTCATTGCTAGTCAGTGAGTGGAAGCCAGAAGAGAATGAAAAGGAAATAATAAAACAGTTAAGTAGCAACCAAAGCTCCAATACTGGGTTCCTTTAGGAGCAAAAGCTTCAGAAGGGACTGAAGTTTGGGCCCCAGCACATACTGGCTGGAGAGCAATGGGCAGGGGGCCTTTCAGCTCATAGCTCAGGCCACAGACTCTGAGGACAACTCAGGTAGCTCCTGTGGTAAACCAGCCACAGCCAAGGCAGACGGCCAAAAATCCCACACCTGGCTTCCCATTCCCTCTCTCCTCAAAGGCAATCCATTCTTCGACTTTTTACCTCACCCAAATTTAATATGCTATTCCAGAAACCAATCTCTGGCTGACATCCTTGCACAGAATAATCAGAGGACCCTCCACCACAAAGTTCAGTGAGGACCCTGAAGCCCCACCCACATAACTCCAGCCATAACCACCCAATGTTGGAGACTCCAGAGTCAGCTGCCCGGCCAGTCTTCTTGGCTGAAATTGACTGACTCTCACACGTAAGCTGGGAAACTTTCCTGAAAGTGGAAAACAACTCTATCAAAGATAAATAGCAAGGAATCTTGTCTTTGTGTCACAGGCCTCCACCAGAGGAAAAAGAGCGAGCAGTGATGACCATCTCCCAGGGTCAGCATCTTGGCCAGCACCGTAGAAGGGTCTCTTGGATTTTCCATGCATACAGATAAGAAGACTGTTCAATGAACTGGTCACTTAAAGAGGCTTTTCCTTCTGAGGAGTTTCCATTTAAAACACCGACACATCCTCTTTGGAAAATGTTCCCTTGAATTTCTCTCTTCCAATTCAGTTAAATTAATTAATCTACAATTGTCCTCACAGTTGTGTGATGGGAAAAGTTTCTAAGAATTGAGTTTCTTCTAAGAACACAAGCTTGCTTGCTTATTTGATTTGCCAAATGCAGCAAGGGAGCATTTCCTCTACACTTTCCCAAGATTTATTACTGGGCTTCTAATTTATTCTCTGTTAAATCGGCCATCTCTAACCTGAGAAAGTTGTTAGAAAATGAACAGAAGAGAGAGGTATGTGAGGTACGTGAACAGAGTTCACTTGAATTGATTGAAACTTTTAACGAAGTTCCTCCAGAATTCTAGAAATAACAACAAACTAACAATGGAGATGGAGCATGAGATGGTACTGCTACCAACAGAGTGGTTTTATGGTCTTCAAGGACATGCAATCAGCAAATGTATTCCACCTTACTACACCCCACCAGGCAGACAAAGAGTCATGTTCGCTAATTCCTATGTAAGCAGAAAGGGAGGAGAAGGTAATGTCCTGGCTGAATCAATGTCAAGCCACATTGTCAATGGTTCCATAAGAAGAGCAGAGCTGTTATCTCAAGTCCCCTCCACAGTAGACAGTGTGGGGAGTCAAATCTGATTTCCAGGGTTGCCACTTTACGGTATCTAAAATGTCCAGTTTTCAATAAAAGATTTTGAAACATAAAATAAATAGGAGGGTGTGAAACATGAACAGGAAAAGAAAAAAGCAGTTGATAGAAACTGACCCTGAGGGAGCTCCGATGTTACACTTACTAGTTAAAGACTTTAAATCAGCTACTATAAATATGTTCAAAAAAATAAATGAAACTATGTCTAAAAAATTAAAGGAAAGTAAGACAATGGTATCTCACCAAATAAAGAATATCAATAAAGAGAAATTATTCTATCCAATTCTAGACTTGAAAAGTACAGTAATTGGGAATGATAAATTCACTAGTGGGGCTCAACAGCACATCTGAGCTGACAGAAGAATTAATGAACTTGAATAAAGGTCAATTGAAATTATCCAATCTGAAAAACAGAAAGAAATAAGAATGAAAACAAAAATGAGCAGAGCCTTAGAAATATATAGGACACCATCAAGTATTCCAACATATGCATAACAGGAGACCCAAGAAAGAGAGAGAGAGAGAAAGGGTCAGAAAGAATATTTGAAGAAATAATAGCCTAAAACTTCTCAAATATGATGAAATACATAAATCTATACATCCTAGAAGCTGAACAATCTAGAAATAGAACAAACTCAATGAGATCCACACCCAGATACATTATAGTCATACTGTTGAAAGACAAAGAGAATTTTGAAAACGACAAAAGAGTCATGACTAATCACGAGAACAAGTGATCCTCAATAAGATTAATAACCAACTTCTCATTAGAAACCATGGAAGCCTGAAGTAGTGAAATGACATATTCAAAATGCTGTGGGTGGGGAAGAGGGAGGGAGGGGAACTATGAGTCAAGAATTCTATATCCAGAAAAACTATCCTTCAAAAATGAAAAAGAAATTAAGAAATTCTCAGATGAACAAAAACAGAGAAATTCATTGCTAGCAGACGTGCCCTACAAGAAATAGTTAAGGGAGTCCTTTAGACAAATAAAGGATAACAGCTGGTCATTTGAATTCACACAAATAAAGGACATTGGTAAGGATATTCACAAGGTAAATGTAAAAGAAAGTATAAAATATTTTTTACCTCTTTTCTTCTCTTATCTGATTTAAAAGACAACTCCATAAAACTGTGTTGACAAGCTTATAATACACAAAAATGTAGTATATATGACAATAATACCACAATAGAGGGGGAATAGAATGGAGCTATATTAGAGCAAAGCTTCTGCATACTATCGAAATTAAATTAGTATTAATATGAACTAGATTGCTTTAAGTTAAGAAGCTAATTGTAATCCCCCTGGCAAGCTAAGAAAATAACCAAAAAAATAATAAAGAGAAACAGTAAGTGAATTAAAATGGCACACCAAAAAATATCTAAATATCTGTTTAACACAAAAGAAGTCAGTAATAGAGGAATAAAGGAAAAAAGATATACCAAATAGAGAAAACAAATAGCAAATGATAGATATAGATTCTACTTAGTAATTATATTAAATGTAAAGGCCTTTTTTAAAAGGTAGATTGGCAGAATGAATAAAACAACAAGATCTAACTATGCACTATCCACAAGAGACACACTTTAGAGTCAAAGATATAATTAGATTGAAGTAAAAGGATGGAAAACATGCAAACAGTAACCAAAGGGAGTGGAAAAAGCTTGAGTGTCAATACTAATACCAGATAAAATAGACCTTAAGACAGAAATTGTTAGTAAAGGTAAAGAGGGACAATTATATAATGATAAAAGGATCAATTCATCAGGAAGATTATAAATAATTATAAACATACATGCACCTAACAACAGAACCCCAAAATACATGAAGCAAAAACTGACAGAAATGGAGAGACAATTCAACAAATAATAGTTGAGAAACACCCCACTTTCAATAATGGATACAACAGATAGCCAGAAATACACAAGGAAATAGAAGACATGAGGAACACAATAAACCACTAGACCTAACAGACATCTATAGAGTATATTTAAAGCACACATGGAACATTCTCCAAGACAGACCATATGCTAGGTCATAAAAAAATCCTCAACAAACTTATAATGATTAAAACCATACAACATATGTTCTCCTACCACGTGATGGTTAATTTTATGTGTCAACTTGACTGTGCTAAGAGATGATCAGATAGCTGGTAAAACATTATTTCTAGATGTGTCTGCAAGGATATTTCAGAAGAGACTGGCATTTGAATCAGTAGACTAAGTAAAGAAAGTCACCCTCACCTGTGTGGGTAGGCTTTATCCAATCCATTGAGGGCCTGAATAGAATAAAAAGAAAGAAGAAGGACACATTCTCTCTCCTTGAGCTGGTTTGTCCATCTTCTCCTGTCCTTGGATATCGGAGCTCCTGGTTCTCAGACTTTTGGACTCTGAGACTTACACCAGCTGTCGTCGCTCCCCCCCACCCCTGGGGTTCTCAAGCCTTTGGCCTCATACTGGGAGTTACACCATCGGCTCCCTTGGTTCTCAGGCCTTCAGAATTGGGCTGAATTATACAATCAGCTTTCCTGGTTCTACAGTTTGCAGATAGCATATTGTGGCACATCTCAACCTCCATAATTGCATGAGCCAATTCCCATAATAAATCTCTTCTTATATATCTATATATATATCCTATTGGTTCTATTTCTCTGCAGAATCCTGACTGATACACACCACAACAGAATTAAACTATAAGTAAATAACAGAAAGAAATTAGGGAAATCCACAAATAATTGGAAATTAAACAACACATTCCTGCATATATACCCAAGTGAAATGTAAACATAGGTCCACACAAAAATTATACATGAATGTTCGTATTCATATTACTTACAATAGCCAAAAGGTAGAAACAACCCAAATGTTCATCAACTAGTGAATGGATAAATAAAATGTGGTATATCCACACAATGGAAATTCACTCGGCAGTGAAAAGGAATGAAGTACTAATACATGCTACAGCACTTATGACCCTTGAAAACATTATGCTAAGTGAAAGAAGTCAGACACAAAATACCACATTAAATGATTCCATTTATATGAAATGTCTAAAATAAGAAAACCTATAGAGACAGAAAGTAGATTAGTGGGTTTTTAGAACTGAGGATGGGGGCATAGGGAGTGACTGCTAATGGGTGCGAGGTTTGGGGGTTTTTTTTGATATAATGAGAATGTTCTTTTTTTTTTTTTTCTTTAAAGAAAGCCATCTTTCTTTTTAAGATTTTATTTATTTATTTATTTTCCCCCCAAAGCCCCAGTAGATAGTTGTATGTCATAGTTGCACATCCTTCTAGTTGCTGTATGTGGGACGCGGCCTCAGCATGGCCGGAGAAACGGTGCGTCGGTGCTCGCCCGGGAACGAACCTGGGCCGCCAGCAGTGGAGCGCGAGCACTTAACCGCTAAGCCACGGGGCCGGCCCGAGAATGTTCTAAAATTAAATTGTGGTGATGGTTGCACAACTTTGTGAATATACTAAAATGCATTGAATTGTACACTTTTTTTTTTTTTTTTGTGAGGGAGATCAGCCCTGAGCTAACATCCATGCTAATCCTCCTCTTTTTGCTGAGGAAGACCGGCTCTGAGCTAACATCTATTGCCAATCCTCCTCTTTTTTTTCTTCCCCAAAGCCCCAGTAGATAGTTGTATGTCCTAGTTGCACATCCTTCTAGTTGCTGTATGTGGGACGCGGCCTCAGCCGGAGAGGCAGTGAGTCGGTGCGCCCAGGACCGAACCCGGCCCACCAGCAGCAGAGCGCGCGCACTTAACCACTAAGCCACCGGGCCGGCCCCAAATTGTACACTTTAAATGGGTGAATTTATGGTGCATAAATTATATTCCAATAAAGCTGTAAGAAAAAGAAAGAACAGCAAACTCTGTGATAAGAAAGAAAAGGTGAGGAGAAGCTAGAGACAATATCTGGCTTTCTTGTAATTTTGCTTTGGGCCAGCCCTGCCCAGAATTCTCTGTCAATTATCTCTCTGTCCCCACATCTAGAGTCCCAGTATGATGAGTGCTATGGAGAGAGGAGTGAATGACACACTTCAGAGGAAGAGGGGAGAAGGAGTTGATGTTGGAGTTGGGATGTAAGGGATGCCTTGACTTAAGAGGTAGAGAACAGCAGGAAGGGTGTTCCAGGCAAAGAAAAGAGCCATGCCGAGGAATGGATGAGGCCAGGAGTGAAAGGTGTTTGAGAGTGAGCAGAAGGTTGGATGTGTGGCCAGGAGCAGGGACAGAGAGCTGGAAGGAGCCCTGGAGGCCTCCCAAGATGTGCTAAGGAGGCTAGATTGTATCCTGGCTTGGGAGAAGCCAGCAACAGCTCTTAACAAGAGCATCAAATCTGGTTTTTTGAAAGCTCATCTTAGCTTCAGAGTAGATGACAAATTGGGGGAGTGGAGGGGTGGAGACAGAGGAATAAGTGAATCTTGCTAGAAGCCAGATGCAACAAGCCCAGGAGAGAGAAAGTGGCTGATTCGTTCTAATCAGAAGGCAGCATCAGAAAAATTTATTCTTTTAATATAGGCATCCATCTGTAATCTAAAAGACTATGGTTTTGGCTGTCAAAAGGTGATATTCAATTCTGTTACTCAAACAGTGCATCACTCCTCTGATAAAAAGATTTGAGAGCAGAAGCTGTAATAAGAACATAACAAGCTGAGAGAGAACACACTTCTCCAAATCCCCTGAGTCTTATTTCAATGGATACATTTAAAAGTTCTATCATTAAAATAAGTTTAAATTCTGTGATGGACAGAAATGTCATTTTCATCACTGCTTTAATGGAAGGGTTCTTCTTAGAGGCAGGGAGATACTTAGACAAATGGATAAAGGAGGCTTGGTCTCTCTAAGTTGGGAGGGGAATGAACTTTTGCAGGCCCTACAAGACTCTAGAAGACTATGGTCTGTGCTGTTCCTATCGAACTGCTTCATTTCTTAAGGCCTCAGTTTTTCTAAATGCCAAATAGATCATGGACACTTATCACACATGTTAAGTAGCATTATGAGAATTATTAAACTTCCATCGGCCAAAAAGATAATCTTGGGGCCAATAAATAAAAGACTTTGGCAGACATTACCATGCCCTGTGAAAGTCAGACTCCCAGAGAAACTGTATATTCACTCAAGGGCCCATATGGAATTTAATGGAGGCATTCTAACTGCCGTTAAACACAGAAATCTAATTCTGAATGCTTTAAAAGAGAGGAAATAAGCTGTCATAAATATGCTACTAAATAACTGTAAGCATTCTTCCAGAACACTGGAGGCTGAAGCATTAGGAACTATGATTTCCCTATAAGCATCCCTCTAAAGAGGAAAGGGTCATCCATTATACCCATGTTTTGATTTGCTATGGTCAGAAACAGCAAGCCACCTTCATGACCCCAAGATACAGAGCTATGAAAATATCACAATACTCCCTAACATGTTTAAGCACTCACTGTGTGCCAGAAACAATGCTAATACTTTATGGTATCATTTAGGCCTCACGATAACCCTATGAAGTTGACAATACTACTGTCCCTGGAACACAGCTGGGGAGATTGAAGTTCAGAGAGATTAAGGGGCTTGTCTGAGGTCACATAGCTCACATGAGGCAGAATCTGTATTCAAGTGTTGGAGACCCTGAGCCCAACCTCTAAATGACTCGGTTAAATTGCCTCAAATTATAAAAGGCATGTGCACCGGAGCTGGAGCAAGAAAACCAGGCAGGCCCGAGGCAGTGCTAAGAGAGGTCTCTCTCTCTTGGCCTTTCCACATCTGTCCACCCTACCTCACCCGGTCCACTGGCATTTCTGCTCCCTCATAACTTTGCCTCACGAAGGGTCTGGCTTGCTCTGGCCCAGAGTCAACCCTGCAGCACCCTTATCATTGGAGCCGTGCTGCTAACTGGCCCTGTCTCTCAGGGCCCAATTCCAAATTCCTGTGAAAAGAATCTTCTAGGTCCAGCTCATCCTTTCAAACCAGGCTCACAGGTCAGAATCCCCTGGCCAACCAGCACTAATCTATCCTTGTGTCATGGTCCAGTCCAGTCAGTGAGGTAGAGGCGGGGTCCCATGGAACAGAACTTAGCCACCTAAGCAGCAGGCTGTGGGGCAGGGCGACGTCCCTGGGAGGAGAAAGGATAAGGGTGGGCAGGGCAGGCAAAGTTCAGCATCTCTGGAGCACACCTGACGGGTGGAGCATTACTCATCAGGACCTGCTTACCAACCGAGGCTCCTCCTCAAGAAGACGTGGAGACCGAGAAACCACATGGTCCACTGATGACAGGATAACTGAGGGGTCAGGAACAAGGACTACTGAGGACTGGTCAAAATTTATCAACACTCATCTTGACCTCAAACTCACCGACCACATTCTGTTGGCATCTTTTCCTGCAAGCACTCAGACCTGCAACTTCAACTCTCCTCATTGTCCTCCTTCCTGGGCCTCTAAGACTCATCAGGTTTATTTTTCAATTCTCCCGAATAAATACCTCTGGAATCCATACGTGGTTTCCGAGTCCAGGCCCATATCTCAGGTTGCTTCCATCGAACCTCTACTAGTAACCCAGCAACCACAACAACTCTATGAGGAAGGAGTATTATTACCCCCTTATTACAGATAAGAAAATGGAGACCAAGAGAGGTGAAGGAACTTGTCCAAAGTCACACAGCTCGGCAATGGTAGACCAGGGCTTAGAGCCCAACAGACACCCTGGGCTCTTGAGCACTCTGCTGAGAGCCTATTTATGCCAAGTGCTGGGAACAGTGGAGAACATGGTGGACAGCGTCCTGCCCTCCTGCACCCTACAGTCTAGTCCATGAAACAGACCATAGAATAGAAAGAGTTAGAGTAGAAATAGTCATAGAAAGAGACACAGAGTTAAAGTTCTAATCACAAACGGTGCAGAAAAGAGTTAACCAAGCAGGTCAGAGACGGCTATGTGCAGAAAGGCCTGCTTGCGAGGTCAGTCCTTAGCTGGCATCTGGGAACTCCGCTGCCGGAGTGTCCCAGTCAACAGTTAACTGCCAGGGGTGGCTCCCTGTGCCCCATCTGTTGGTGCAAACAACACCGTTTATGCTGAACACCTGCTTTCCTCCTGCGGGTCTGGAATTTTAGTATGTGAGCAGCCCCCAGTAAAAATCTTGAGGATCAAGTCTCTAATGGGCTTCCCTGGGTGGAAACATCCCACACATGTTACTGCATTTTCATGGCTGGGGGAGGATGTGCTGTGCGACCCCTCACAGGAGGGAGAGAGCATGAGGAAGCCTGCACGTGCATTCCTCCAGACCCCGCCAGTGTCTTTTCCCTTGTGGTCCGGGTGTGTATCCTTGCCACATGACTGTAATAAATCTTAGCCGTGAGTACAACCACATGCTGAGTCCTGTGAGTCCTTCTAACGAATCTCCAAATGTGGGGGAGGTCTTGGAGACCCTCAACACAGAAACTATGACAAATGCTATAGAGGAAGAACACAGGTGACATGAAGGGAACAGCCCAGTTGACGCGGGGGCTCCAGAAAGGCCCCTCTGTGAATGTTCTATTTCAGCTGAGACCTGATCGAGTTAAGCAGGCACAGAGCAGAAGGAGAGTGTTCCTGTCGGAGGAGGAGCAGGACCGAGGACGTGACGGGTGAGTGCGCGGCTCACCAGAGGGACTGAACACCGTCCGACGTGGCTGCAGCCCTGCAAGCCAGGAGGCCTGGTGAGGCCAGAGCCGCAGACAGAGGCTGCTCAAGGGGGGCCTTGAGTCCAAGTGTCGGACTTCATGCTAGGCCTGCTGGCAAGCTATTGACGGGTGTCAGCAGGTCAGAAACATGATCACTTCGCTTTTTTCAAAGATGGTTCTGGCTGCCACGTGGAGAATAGATTATGGAAGTAAGCGGTGGTGCAGGGAGAGCAGGGGGAGGCCATTCAGGCTCCAGGTGAGACCTGATGACTGGGTGGTTGCCAGGGACAGAGGGTGGGCTCAAGGGGCGTTTTAGGAGAAAGGTTCTGACAGCGGCCCCTAGCTCTCTCCCCGACACCCAGTGCTCAGCCCAGTCCAGCTCCCTGCCTGCCTGAGACCTCAGGCTATGCCCCCTCCCAGACGCTCCCCGCAGCTCCCTGGGGCCGGGGCCAGAGCTGGTCTGTCTGCGATGATGTTCTGTCTTTGGCAAACGTGTGATAAAGGTTGCCAGCTGTCCTTTCTCAAAAGTATTGTCCAGGGGCCGGCCCAGTGGCGCAGCAGTTAAGTGTGCCCACTCCATTGTGGGGGCCCAGGGTTTGCAGGTTCGGATCCTGGGCGCGCACCAATGCACCACTTGTCAAGCCATGCTGTGGTGTCGTCCCATATAAAGTAGAGGAAGATGGGCACGGATGTTGGCCCAGGGCCAATCTTCCTCAGCAAAAAAAGGAAAAAAAGAGGAGGATTGGCATCAGATGTTAGCTCAGGGCTGATCTTCCTCACATACACCCACAAAAAAGTATTGTCCTTTATTTTGACATTGCGTTCTTCCTATTTTTTTTTTTGAATGGTGTTAAAATATCTTTTCATTTACAAAGGCACTAGATGGTGTGTGTGCGTGTGTCTGTGTGTGTGTGTGCCCCCACGTGGAAAATAAAGTTGGTAACCCACTTTCATTTCTTCCCACCTTAGCCCTACTTTGAAAAAAAAAACAAAAAACAATGGTCTGTAGAATCCAGAGGTCTGGTGACTACTTAACTGAAGCCAAGTCCAAACTCAGCCCTGCATGGGGCTCTCTGCAACCGCGCCCACGTCTACCTTTACCTTCCAGGATTCTCTCTCACCGCTCCCCTACCCTCTGCTCCTGGTTTCTCACCCCAAGTCCTTGTGCACATCCCCCCCCCCAGGCTCCCTCCTTCCCAGGTTGCCTCAGCCCACAGCAATCTCTCTCTCTCTCACCTCCCTCTTCTCAATCTACTCCTTCCTCTGACTCAGATGGTCTACTCCTCCCATTGGGCCAATTTAACCTTTCCTGCCTTTCTACCTGTGTCCAAACCTTCACTCCTCCAGGCTTCCATGGCCTTCCATGTGGGCAATGGGCCTGCCCCGAGCCCTGCAGGGTGGAGCTCACGAGGCAGGTGTTGGACGCCTCTCTGTGGCTCCCCTCGATGCTGTCCAGGTTGTGGTTGTCTTTCCCACATTGAGAGCCAGGAGAGGAAAGGAGTTCAAGGCTTGAGAAGCAGTATTCACAATCTTCCAGGGGTAAAGTCAGGAGTAATCACTCCCCTTTGTCATCCAGCGGCCAGAACAAAGAGGCCACTTAGAGGAACTACAGAGAAGTCAGTGCGCAGCCAATGAAGGGAGAATACAGTTTACCGACTGCCTGTCATGGAGGTCTCAGAACACGGTGTAGATGATTCTAGGCTATAGAAATAGTTCTCTGACATAATTGTAGTTATGCAAGCTATAATAACGATACATTTCCTAAAAAACTCGGATTTCAGGGTATAAATAGATTGCTTTCAGGGATTAGAAAAGAGCTTCCCACATAGCTGTACCTGCTCCCAGAGCAAAGCATATCTTGGGAGACTCAATTTTCTCAACTGCCAATGTCATTGTCCTAAGCGAAAAGTTAAAAAAATAAATAGGAAAAATAACCAATCTGTCAACAAGCCAGCAGTGTCCTGAGCACTGGGTTGTATGTTGCAGAAATACAGATTTACTTTTAGTTGAGGAGACAAGAAAACAACAGTAAACAAGGGAAAACTGAATATTCTTAAATTCTTCTGCAAAACTGATATTGAAGGTACTGTCTGGTGTATAACTGAACGTCTTTTACGTGAGGACTGAGTAATAAATTCCGCTTCAAGTATAGAGCCAAGAAAATTGTTTTCTAAAAAAATAAACAAACGCTCCCCAAATGAGGACCATCTGGACCAACCAGCTCTGCCCATCAGCGGTCCTACAGCAGGCCGCTGCACCCGGGGCCTTCTTCCCCCGGTCGGGCCTCCCCAGTCCTGGCTGACTCGGCTCTCTGACCCTGTGGCCACAGGTCTTACCTCTTTGCGAGATCCAATTGGCTTCTGGCTTCTCCTTTGCCTCAGTCTGTCTTTGCCCCATTTTGCCCTCATGTGTCTCCCAGCTCTGGGTGGGGAAGCATCTCTCTTTTCCTCCCCCAGCTCCCAGTCACAGAAAAGTAGAATGCTCAACCCCTTAAGTGTCCAGAGAGAGCTTTCTTTCTTTTTGTTTTTTGTTTTTTCTTTTTTTTTTTTTACCATTTTATTGTTAAATAAAAATTATACAGCAAACCTCACAAAGCAAATGTGCAGCTAACTGAATTCACAGAGAATGAACCCCTGTCACCCACCCTCCCACTGTTCCCTGCCAGTCTCCCCACCTCAGGAAACAGCAACTCTCTAGAAATACCTGCATCTCTCTTCATTCTGCTCTGTCCCTCAGACCCCACGCCATGACCGGTCCTGTTGATTCCACCTCCCCAGTCTCTCCTCTATCTGAGCCTGGGCTCAGCCATGCCACCTTCCCTTGCTCTTCTCTCTATCGCATGAGGCTGAGCCCTGCAGGCTGCATTTGGGGCTCCCAGGCCAGTGTTTTCCACCTGGGCTCAGCCATCAGAGGTCGGTGGGAGGTGGGGGTAAGGGAAGCCTTGGGCACAGTTGGGGGACAGCTGCTGTACCTGAGGCCCCTTCATGGCTGCAGCTCCCCAGACTCAGTGATACCACTTTCTTCTTCCTCTCCTCATATAGGGGTGGGAGCGGCTTCCCACCTCCCCACCCTGTGTCTGCCTTCTCAACTCCTCTCTCACCAGTGTAATCAATCCCTGCGTTCAATCCCCTCTGTTGTAGACGGATACAATCCACCCCCTTCCCCTACCTCCAGAGCCACTGCTCCCACCTCTTTCTGCAGCAGCCTCCTCAGGGCCTCCGGAGTTGTTTCATTCTCATCTCCCAAACATAGGTGGCCATGTCTTGTTTGACTGGGACAATAATACTTTGTACATTGTCCCTGCACGCTTATTCACAGAAGCCTCTTCATCCTCACAATTGTCCTGGTTGGGATGGTAAGTTATGTGCACTTCATTCTCCACACAGCAGCCAGAGGGATCCTTCAAAAGCCACCTCCCTGCTCAGAACCCTCAAAATACACCCATTCAGATGGCTATTATAAAAAACAAAAGCAGAAAATAACAAGTGTTGGTAAGGATGTGGAGAAGTTGGAACCCTTGTGCATTGTTGGTAGGAATATAAAACGGTGCAGCTGCTATGGAAAACAGTAAGACAGTTCCTCAAGAAGCTAAACCTAGAATTATTTTCTGATCTAGCCATCTCGCTTCTGGGTATAGACCCAAAAGAGCTGAAAGCAAGATCTTGAAGAGAGATTTGCACACCCCGGTTCACAACAGCATTATTCACAATAGCCAAGAGATAGAAGGAACCCAAGTGCCCATCAATAGAAGAGTAGATAAGCAAAATGTGGTCTATACGTACAATGGAATATCACCCACCCTTAAAAAGGAAGGAAATTCTGGCACATGCCACAACATGGATGAATCTTGAGGACATTATGGGTGAGTGAAATAAACCAGACACAAAAGGACAAATACCGTGTGATTCTACTTCCATGAGGTTCCTAGAGTAGTCAAATTCAGAGACAGAATTCAGAATGATGGTTGCCGGGGGTTGGGGGGGAATGGGGAGTCAATGCTTAATGGGTACAGAGTTGCAGGATGAAAGAGTTCTGGACATGGATGGTGGTGATAGTTGCATAACAGTGTGAATGTACTTACTGCCACTGAACTATACACTTAAAAATGGTTAAAACGGTACATTTTGTGCTATTTATATTTTACCACCAAAAAAAACCTCTCCAAAGACTTTCACCAAAATTGGAACGAAATGCATGAATAAAGCCAGGCTGAAGGGCCTGCATGAGCGGCCGGCTTGCCTCTCCAAGCCCACTTCCACCCCACCTCTGTCACTGCAGGCCATCTTCATGCGCAGTTTCCTCTTCCTGTAGCCCTCGTCCCCCGTGTCTCCCCGTGACTGCTCCTTCACGCCACTTGGTCTCCGCAGCCTCCTCGGAGAGACCTTCCCTGATCACCTTTTCCTCTCTCTCTAGCTTCATTTTTTCTAACTGAATTGTACACAATAAATGACCTGTGTTCAAGGAGCTTAGGGCTGGGTTGTCAAGGACACTAGGGCCATCGTGGGGGAGGTGGGGAAGATGGGATTGATCCCAAGGGGTGGGCTGGTGGAGAGGAAGGAAATGAGAGGCAGGAGGGAGCAGCTGGGAGCTCTGCGGGGCACATGGTCACTAACCCACCTCGGTTGTGACTGTAAAAACTACTCAGACACCACCACTTGATTTGTTCATCTGACTTCAAGATCTAGTTTCTCCATGTAGCCTATCTCAAATACTTAAATAAACAGTTTTAGGTCCCATAGCCAAAAATGTCCTCCCAGGTGAGCATGTGTCCCCTTGTAGCCTCGCTTCTTGGAAGGGAGGGAGGATGACATCCTGGTGAGAAAGAGTCTGGGACGTAGGCCCAGGAAAGAATGGAGGGTCTGGACCCCGAGGAGGCCCTGGTGGCTCTCTGGGAGGGTGTGGTTTCTGGCAGAGTTGAACATCTGCTCACTGTCACTCTCTCGCACCTGGAGAGCTGCTACGAGGCCGTTCACCCTCACTTTGAAGGTCAGTGCAGCCCATGCCCTCTGACTACTTAACCCCCAGGACAACAGGTTTTGATCCACTCCCAGCTGACATCTATTCATGTGGTTCTTCCTGGTCAGTGTCTCATCAGAGCTAATGACTAATTTGGAACATAAAGAAAATGAGAGGGGAAGGCTTGTGCGACTTGGCACTGAGCAGTGCGATCTTTCCCTAACATTCAGAGATGGAAACACTTTGACCACCAGAAACCAAAAGCCAGGCTGAAAAAGAACAATAATAGCCAACGTTCAGCTTCCCTCCTGTGCCTGTCCCTTTATGTTCACTTTCTCTGAAGTGCGTGAACATCTTGCAGTGTGAGGATGGTTGACGCTGGTTTACAGATAAGGAAACTGAGGCTCAGAGGGGTCACAGATTTGCCCGAGTTCTTATTCCAGGGTTTTTCCTCCTCACTTTCGCCTGTCTCATGACAAAGGCCACTCTATTAAATCATATGCACAGCCCATTTTGGTACTTAAGATATAAATCAACCAAAATAACTAACTATTTTGGTTGCTTTATAACTTTTAAAGTGGGACTCATCTGTCACACAGGCTGCTCAGAGTCACCTAGGCCTGGCCTCTGCGAATAGGTTTGTTAGCAGAGAAGGTTCTCGGTGAGTGTCTACTCCAGGCAGGGCCCGCACTAGGAACCAGGGAGCCTGTGAAGAAAGGCAAGCCACAATTCCTGTCCTCAGGAGCTTAAAATCTGGTCCTAATACCTGGTTGTTCTTGATGCTTCCTCCCCCTGCTCACCAACGGCCACCCCGTCCTGCGGCCTGTCCGGCTGGATGCCGGAGCTGTCAATCATGCCCTTCCAGGGCACCATCCTAGCCGCTCTGCCCCTCGGCTCCAAGATGTGCCGGTGAACTCTGTCTGAGCCTCAATTGCTTTATCCACAGGCTGGGCCGATGAACTTTGCCCTGCCTCTCTCGTGGGGTGCAGAAAGATAAAACAAGACGACAGAGGTGATGGCACTGCCAAGTAAAAAGCATCCTATAAGTCTAAAACGCTATTTTTTGTAATTTCCGACTGGAACTCTGCCTTCCGCTTAATGGCAAGACTCGCCTGGTTCTGGTCGGCGCTGAGTATCGTGGTTATTACAGAACAGACGCCCACACGCTGAACTCCTGCTTTGCGCCAGGCGCGTGGATTATCTCCTTGAATCAGCACAACAGCTGCGTGGCGTGGGGACCATTGTGATTATCCACATTTAATCAATGAGGAGACTAAGTTTCAGAGAGCTTATGTAGGGCAGGCCCCGTGGCTTAGCGGTTAAGTGCCGCGCTCTGCTGCTGGTGGCCCGGGTTCGGATCCCGGGCGTGCACTGACACACCGCTTCTCCAGCCATGCTGAGGCCGCGTCCCACATACAGCAACTAGAAGGATGTGCAGCTATGACATACAACTATCTACTGGGGCTTTGGGGGAAAAAATAAATAAATAAAATTAAAAAAAAAAGAGAGAGCTTATGTAACTGGCTGAGGGCCCCAGAGCTGCGATGTGACCGTGGGTCGGTCACTCCAGAGCCCATGTTGTGCCACCAGGATCCGGAGTCTACACAGAAGCAGCTGCCTCAGGACTGGAGCCCATGGACATTTTTAACACACCAGCGCTCAGGCAAGCCAGAGGCCCTTGTGGTGGGTGCCCACTTGAGAGGGAAGCTCCCTGGCAAACACAATATCACAGGCAAACAAGGATGCCCAGATTCAGAAAAGCAGACCTCACGTCACTATACCTCCCCAAAACCCCAGCGTTGGGCCTGAACAGTGACCCCCACTTGGAAACAGATGTCCGGCCTGTGTGGCTGGCATGATCTTGTCAAGTTACTCAGAAACTGCCCTGTTTGTGTCACTTTAGATGTTTGTTTGTGTGGCAAGGTGGGTACAGTTGTAGGGACAATTATTTTATAGCCCTCACAGGTAAATGACATTTTCCCAGTAATTAAAGGTAATCTGCTGTCATAGCTTTGTTGCAAGGCTTCTCTCTGTGAGCTCCATTCCTTCTTCCTGTCTGAAATTGTTCAGCGCTAGAAAGATTCCTCCTTGGCTTCAAAAAAAGACCAAGTTGATATTTTGCCGAATTTGAATAACAACCAGAAAAGAAGATCAAGTTTTAAGAGAAGCAACACGGGAGTGGATTGTAATTAAATCTGCTCTGGGCTGGGTACAGATGATTCATTTCAAGTACATAACATTCTGGAAAGCACGTGACCAAAGGTATTTTTCTAAATAACCTCAAGTGCTAGTCGAGTTATTCTTTAAATTGCATGCCAGCGACATCTCCTAACTGGTATTTCACTTGGCGGGCGCTGAGCCACCACCACAGCCCAGATTTTCCTGCAGGCAGAGCCCGGCCTGGTTTTGACAGTCATTTCTGCTGCTTTCCACTTCTGCCTGGAAGGATCGTACAGCTGCAGTGGCCCAAGGAGGGATGCACTCGGTGGGCTCCCACTGTCACAGTCACATCTGCTTGGGTAGGGGGTCTTCTCTGGCCGCAGGAGCTGACCCAGGGCCCTCAGGGTAGGCATTATGAAGGCTTAGGTTTTCTCCAAATGGTGGCACTGCTGAAATTCCACCTTTTCCAGGAAACTTCCGAGACCCCAGGTGACTGTCTTCTCAAAAACCTCCTCTAATAGCAACAGTCCCCCACGCCTCCATGCCACTCCCATCATCCAAATGGTTCCCAAGGCTGCATTCGGGGTAGCACATGGGACTCTACTCTTGAGCTGCACCAGGTGAGTCTTGGCATGGCAACCTGACCCAAGCTGAGCCCATCAGAGTCTGCTCAAAGCCATGCTCTCTATCTTGTGGATCACAAAAATGGAGGAAGCTGATCTTAAGAAAAGATGGAGAGCCATCCCTGATGGCCTAGTGGTTAAAGTTTGGTGTTCTCACAGCTTCGGTGGCCCAGGTTCGTTTCCCAGTTGCAGAAACATGCCACCTGTCTGTCAGTAGCCATGCTGTGGCAGCCGCTCACACAGAAGAACTAGAAGGACCTACCACTAGATATACAAGCATGTACTGGGGCTTTGGGGAGAAAAAAAAAAAAGAGGAAGATTGGCAACAGATGTTAGCTCAAGGTGACTCTTTCCCTACAGAAAAAAAAACAAAAAAAGCAGCTCAAGGAAAGATTCTAGAACAAGGATAATTGCCAAAAATAAATCATCAATTAGCCTTTAAAAAAAAAAAAAAGGAGTGGGGGAGAATCGATCAAATATGCAGAGGAATGGGACTAAAGGCAGAGGGAGGGGGCTTGGGTGCTGTCTGGGTCCCCAGTCTCGATTTTCCCTGAAGCCCAGCTATCCTTGGGTCCTGCAAGACACCAGAATATTTTTTAACTTATTTTCCTTTTCCCTCAGGATAGTTCAAGTGGAGCTTCTGTCACTCGCAACTAAAAGATTCCTAATAATGTCACCCGACTCTCCTTCATTCATAACCTCACTGTGAAGCATGAAATCTCTGTAACTGCACTTGGTCTACCTGGATAGGCATCTTGTTTACAGGTGGGCTCACTTTAAGAAAGCTTGGTGTGTTAAAATACAAATAATCAAATCCAAAAAATTAATGGATACTTATTCGTACCCCCAAAAGAACTGCTTTTTCTAGAAAAAAGAAGTTACTAGGAGGGATTCTTTCCATTGCAATTTGCCTACTGCATTAAAAATATTCTCCTGGAACCAAAGCGCCCATCAAAGGGACTAGTAAAGTAAAATTTGATGCACCACGTGTATTAGTTTCCTTGGGCTGCCATGACAAAATACCATAGACTAGGTATTCTTAAACAATAGAAGTTTATTGTCTCACACTTCTGGAGGTTAGAAGTCCAGGATGAAGGTGTTGGCAGGGTTGGTTCTTTCTGAGGGCCGTGAGAGAAGGATCTCTTCAAAGCCGCTCTCCTTGGCTTGTAGATGGCGGTCTTCTCCCTGTTCCTCTTCATAGCATCTTCCCTCTATGTGTGTCTGTCTCTGTGTTCAAATCTCCCTTTTAATAAGGACACCAGTCATTTTGGATTAGGGCCCATCCTAATGAACCCACTTTGACTTGATTACCTCTGTAAAGACCCTGTCTCTAAATAAGGTCACGTGCTGAAGTAGTAGGAGTTAGGACTCCAACATATCTTTTTGGGGGAGATACATTCAACCCATAATCCCATGCAATGGAAAACTATACAGCCAGGACAAAGAAGGAGGTGTGTCTGCGTGTGCTGAGAGTAAAAATCTCCACACATATAATGTGAAAAAGCCAGTTTTTATGTCTGTATAATTTGATCCCCCCTGTAAATCATGTGTGTGTGAGGGTGCGTACACTGACATTAACACTTAACACATATAGATGTATTTGTTTAATTTCTGGAAGGAATCGAGAAAACGTTCACAATAGTTACCTTTATGAAGAGAGACTTGAAGAAGAGAGACTTTCACTTTTCATTTGTACCTTATTGACTTTCTGTTTCTATATTGTCTGAATCACACATATATATATATATATACCCACATATGTGTGCTTATGTATATATATGTGTGTTCATTTCTTTTCTTTTTTATGCTTTTCTATATTCTATTAACAACGTAAACTACGTATTGTCTTAAAGATGTGAGTTGATTTCTACCTAAGTTCTCAGGAATTGCTTTCATGTGCCAAGTACAACCTACATTCTGTGTATCTGTCTGTACTTGTGAGCTCTGAAAAGGTTATGTTTGTTCCTATTCACATATGTGATGACTAGCACAGTAGGCTAGGAAATCGAGTCCTTTTTAGTGTTCTGGAGACATTGATGGGGAGGGGGCGATGGTGGTAGTGATGGTGAAGAAAACGAGGTTGGTCACGGCTTGGAGGTTGGCTAGACTGCTTCCTTGGATGATGAGATAGCGACTTTTTCTTATATACCAGAGAGTCATCAGGCAAGACTTTGAACGTACCACAGGCTCTATTCCACTCTGATACCTGTGGTGTTTTTGTGGGTCCAAGAAAAATATCCTTGGAAGGAATTAGAAGGTTGGGATTTAGTGCATCATTTTTACTTTCTGGAGATCTCTCTCTAGGCCAGTCTTCTCAACCCCAGTTCCAGGGGAAAAGCAAATCCTAAGGTCCTAAGGCATCCACTGAACATAATGCATTCTCTTGTCCCGTGTGCACCTAGAATGGTTCTAGATACAGACCACTCTGGGAACGTTGAGGAGATGGTCACTCCCACTATATTCTGCAGTGCTTAATTCTCTTGCAGAACCCGGTTTAAAAGGGATACCTTAAACTCTGCTGCCTCCCCCCTGTGATCCTATTCCACACATTCAAACATCTTCTACATCTAAGAAGGAGACAGGACTCACTGTGGCCCATGTAACAGATAACAGCCAGGGCAGACCATCCAGAGGGTTCCAGCCCCACCCAGAAGGCAGGTACCACCTGGCACACCCACTCTGAGACCTAGAATCTAGCCTGTGCTGTCCAAAACAGTAGCCCCATGGCTATTTGAATTTAAATTTAAGCAAAAATTAAAATTCAGTTCCTAAATCACACTGGCCACATTTCAAGTGTTCGATACCCACCACATTGAACAGCACAGATTAGAGAACATTTCCATCAACACAGGAAGCCTTACTGGAGAGCTCTGATAGACTATGATTGTGAGATGGGCCCAGAGCTATACTAGAGCGGGTCCTTGACAAGATTCCATCAAGTCAACAACCCATTGAGAATATCTAAGCCCGCATCGTGGACTGAAAGCTATACACAGCTTATTCAATAGCTTTAATAATAAATAATTCTATTATAGCAGTAAATAGTTAACTTATGCATACATATGAGTGCTAGGAACTATAAGTATGAAACAGAGAGAACTCAATCAGTATAACTTCCCGTCTCCGCAGTGTGACGCAGGAAGCCAGGCTGTGCCGGTCTGAGCTCCCTCAGTCTCATCTCCTCCCCGCCGGGTCCGATCCCTCTGCTCCTCCCCATCTACACTGGAATGGCTGTGTCTCACATACACTCTGGGGAGTTGTCAGTCTCTCTTTTCCCAACTGCTCAAAGTTATTTTTCACTCTCCTTTGCTTGTTAAAGAAATCGGATAAATGTTTTGTAGAAATGTGCATACTCCAGCTCTTCGAAAAAAAGTTATGTATTTTTTCCAGTCTTTTTATTGTGGTAAAATACATATAACATAAAACTTACCATTTTAACCATTTTCAAGTGTACCATTCAGTGGTCTTAAGTACATTCACGTTGTTGTGCAACCATCACCACCATCCATCTAGAGAACACTTTTCATCTTGCAAAACCGAAACTCTGTGCCCATTATACAACCACTCCCCATTCCCCCCTCCCCCAGCCCCTGGCAACCACCATTCTACCTTCCGTCTCAATGAGTCTGACTATACTGAGTATCTCATATAAGTGGAATCATGCAGTATCTGTCCTTTTGTGTCTGGCTTATTTCACTTAGCATAACGTCCTCAAAGTTCATCCACGTTATAGCTTATATATAGCATATACATAGCATATTGCATTTCCCTCCTTTTTAAGGCTGAAACATATTTCATTGTATGTATATTAAAAAGTCATATTTTTAAAAAGTAAAAATTTATTTACGATTTAATGAAGAGACCATAGGAACATACCAACATGTCAGAGGCCTCTCTCCTCTTGCTGATACCTCTTCCCAAAAAGACCCAGCTCCTTCACGGGTCCTTCCAGGGAGTCAGGCTCAGGCAGTGACTGCTCCAGGCCAGGAGATGAGTCGACAGAAGCCTGCAGCATGCTCTGGGGCGTCTGGGCGAGATGGGGGAGCACATTTGAGATGAACGAAGTAGGGGCTTCTTCTACACCTGCCATTCCAGACACTCACGGGAGCTTGGCCTTTTGCCCACCTTTGGATGGCTCTCATTTACTCAAAGTTTATAGATTCTTCTCTCCCGGAAACTTAGGAGCATTTGTTTTCATCCATTATGACCTGGAGTTTGTCTGTCACCGCCTGTGAGCCAGGAATGGCGCCTCTGCTGGTGCATTTCCTGACGTACCTCTCTCTGAGTCTTGCAGTGGGAGACGCACTGTGGTCCTGGCATTTTAACAGGGAGAGATCCACTTCTGAGCGGAGCTGTGCCCACCTACTCCCCCAATCAGAAACAGTTCCCACTGTGCGGAAGTCAAGGGCTCTGCGAATGCTTGGTTGACATGCCCAAAGTCAATAATCTATTGCCACCCAGTCTTCCCTCTCTCGGCGACCCTATACTCCACTGGCTACCAGCCAGAATCACAGGGGTGTCCTTTGCTCTCACTGAGCTCCCACCTCCAGCTGGTCGCCAAGCCCTGTTTATTCTCCCTCTCTGTATCTCTTGCTCTGCCCCTCTTCTCCACCTCCAGGACCATCATCTCCAACTCAGAGGGTGGCCAGAGTCCCCCCATGGCTGACCCATTCATTCCACAATTAGTAACTTAGTGCCCACCATGCAGCTTTCACTGGGCTACATCCCAAGGGTCGTGAGCAACACACTTCTTTCTCTTAAAACTGACTCAGAAACAGGTCATTTCAACACAATGTGACTAGTACTCCGGCAGCCTGAGGGAGGCACTCGTCACCTGGCCTAGGAGGTGGAGGAGGGCTTCCTAGAGGAGGTGACAGCCAAGTTAAGGCCAAAGAGATTGTTAGGAGTTCTCTGGGCAGAGCAGAGAGTAGGGGGACAGGTTGGGAGTAGAGTGGCGAGGGACATTCCAGGTTGAAGAAACAGCCAAGGCAAAGGGCCGGAGGCAACATGGAGCCTGGTGGAAGGTGCCTGCAGGCACCAGGGCTGGAGCCCGAGCACGAGCCCGGGGAGGCCTAGAGGAGGAGGGCAGGAGAGGAGGGGCTGTATCCTGCTCACAATGGCGAACGGCCGATTGCGGTGCCTCAGGGAGGAGACAGGAGGGTTTTTATTTTGGAATGATCACTAAATTTGTATCTTAGGCCTGCCTTAACAAAATACCATAAACTGGGTGACTTAAAAACAATAGAAATTTATTCTTTCCTGGGTTTGGGGGCCAGAAGTCCAAAATCAAGTTGTCGGCAGGGCCACACTGCCTCTAGGGGCTGTAGGGGAGAATCCTTCCCTGCCTCTTCTAGCTTCTAGTGGCTCCAGGCGTTCCTTGGCTTGGAACTACAAAACTCCATCTCTGCCTCTGTCTTCACACGGCCTCCTCCTCTCCATGTGTCCTCTCCCTTCGCTTCTCTTATTAGGACACTTGTCATTAGACTTAAGGCCCACCTTAATCCAGGATGATCTCATCTCGAGATCCTTAATTTCATTACATCTGCAGAGGCCCTGTTTCCTAATAATGTCACATTCAGAGGTTCCGGGGCATGGACATACCTTTTTGGGGGGCCACCACTTAGCCCACTACAATCACTCAAGCAGCAACATTAAGAAATAAATTGCAAATGGTACCAGGTCCGTCCCCTTGGCTTGGGCCTGTGCAGCAGCTCCCTGTGACTGTCGGGACAGAGCGCAAATGGTTTTCCCTGCCTTCAGAGGACTTCTGAGCTCTAGCTGCTCACCTGCTCCCTGCTCTAACCTGTCCTGCCCCTCGTAGAGCACCGAGTGCCCCCCACTGTCACAAGCTCTATGCCTTCTCGGCTGCTCCCCCTCCTGCATCCCTGAAAATGGTGCTTTTAGGGAACCCCCAGACTTCTCCTCATGCCTCCCCCATCTGGGTGAGCTACCTGTGACCACCGCTCTCAATCATCATTTAACTCACCTGTCTTCGCTGTCTTATTTACACCAGTCACAGAGTAAGTGCCTACAATACTTGTTTGTGGAACTAATTAATTAAAGTATTAACTGTCCCAGACGCTAGGTAGGTTAGTGTGTTTGTGTCCTTTATGCCCAGTGTTTGGGCTTACATCTATAAACACTATTTCCACTGGTCAGTCCTCTGCATCTGTGGGGCTGCCTCCTTCCTCTTGGCCTCCCCAGCCCTGTCCTTCATTTGAGTCCCAGAACAAATCCACTTGGCTCTTCAAGCCCTCCCTGATTTCTGTCTATAAGATGAGAGGAGGACCTAGTAAGACCAGATAACCATGAGAAGGAAAAAAAACCCTAAACAACAAAAAGCAATTTCAATCACCCATTCCAAAATTTTTATGTTGCGTGTCTTCCATGCTGGGTCCTGGGGACATGAAGGGAAGCAAACCATATACAGAGCCTGCCATCACGCAGCTTATAGTCCTGTCGAGGAAGCAGACATACAAACCAACGTGAAATTGCAGCTGTGACAAGTGCGACAAGCCAGTGTGAGAGGTCGGAGAAGGCTTCCCTCTGAAGTGAGGCCTGAGCTCGGAAGGCCGGGTGGGGTTAGCCAGGCAAAGCTGGGTTCTGGATGGGGGGAATGGCATGTGCAAACGCTCTGAGCCCCGGGGCGCACCATGAGTGGAAAGGACCCCGAGAAGTTCAACATGGCTGGCGTCTGAGTGGGGAACCTGCTGGAAGAGGGGCAGATAGGTGGGTGGGCAGCCAGAGGCTGCCACCATGCGAAGGGCTTGGGCTGTATCCTGAGGGATTTTAGAGCCTGAAGTGTTGAGGGCAGGGAAGGATTTTCAGCAGGGGAATGAGCCATCAGGTTTGTTTTTAGAAGATCACCTTGGCTGCTGTGGGGGGAAGACATCAGAGGGACCAGGCTAGACCTGAGTAAGCTGTGACACTGGAGGCTCCTGTGGATGCCCAGCTGAGAGATTATGGTGGCGACAGTGGAGAGAGCAAGAACTGGGCAGCTGAAGAGTGTTCAAGTGGGAAAATCAACAGAATTCTGCAATGGTCTTGACACGGGGGGAGGGGAAGCCCTTCCTTCTCGGTGACCAGACACTCCAAACCCAGGCTCCACCCCCAGTGTCTCCATCACACATGGAGAGGAGCCCGATGTCTGTACTTGACTGCTCCATAGTGAGGACCAGGTAACTCTGCCCTATTAAACAACCAGCATATTCCCCCATCACGGTCTCTCTCCACTAAGGGAGACAATAACACAATAATATAAAAAGGCATTGAAGGATCTGTAGGTCATGCCATTTTTTCTTCAGAGAGGCTCTTGGTGGGGACCCAGACGAAGACAATTTCTCACGTGTTGTACTGTTTAGGATGCATCAACATGGGGGTTCATTACCTCATTCAATGAGGAGGTCAGAGATAGGGGGTAGTTGGGTTCAGCAAGTCATCAAGGACCAAGCTCCCTCTGTCTCCTGGCCCTGCCACTCTTCCCACATTGGCTTGGGTTTTAGGCTTGTTGCCTCATGGTCCTGAGATGGCTGCCGTGGTTCCAGGCAACACATACCATCTCTCAACAACATCCAGCCAAAGGGGCATTTCTCCTCTTAGTTACCCAGTCATTCAACAGAGACTTGCACCTACCACCAGCACCTTGTTAGTGGCCCTGCCTAGTCTGGTTCTCAGGAATTCTAACGCCTCCGATTCTTCTTCCCCCAGACCTCCATATAAATACACAGGGGAGTGTGTAAATGCCTTCACGGGAGTTTTAGGAGCCAGGGATGGGGGTGCTGGGTGAGGGCAGGGAGTAGGGCTGGTCACACTTACTTGGCCTTCAGAGTGTGATCTGCATTCTTCAGGGCAAGCAGCATTTTGCAGGGAGTTGTGGACTTAGAACTCTCTCTCTCTCTCTCTCACACACACACACGCTCACACACCCAGACTCACAGACTTACTCATGATGGACTTTCCAACTGGTTCCTTTATCCAGCTCAGTAGAAGGGAGGCTCCTAAATGACTCTGGCCCTAAACTGCTCTAAAGGAGCTGTAATTTGTTCCCTAAATGCGCATAGAATTTCAGCTTGCTGCTTTGGGACAGAGTCAAATGCACCAAATAACCGAACAGCAGAAACCTCTCACCTTCCAGTCTGAAAACCCTTCGTCATCAGTGAGTTCCTGGAAGCTTCTTGATCCCTGAGTTCTGGGAGAATGGTGCTGAGAGAAGTGTCCTCTTGGGCTACCTTTGTGCTGAGATCATTCTCTCTGTGCAAGTCTCAGGGCTCCTCTTGAGTTTTCACTAGACAGGAAGCCCCAGGAGGGCTGGGCCTGCTTTGCTCACTGCCGAAGGGCTAGTGCAATGCTTGGCACTCAACCGATATTTGTTGAATGAATGAACAACAAATTCATTCATTCATTCATTCATGAGTACACCTCCATGGTGATAGCCATCCCCCACCGCCTGGCTTAGTTTAGGTTTCCTCAGAAGCAGATCCTGAGACAAGGATTCAAGTTCAAGCAGTTTCTTTGGGAGGTGATCCTACAAACACGAGTAGCGGAGTGTGGAAGTGATACAGGGAAGGAAAGATAGACAATAAAGGGCAATCAGGTTACCCCTATGGGCAGCTTAATCCCGTTGGAGAACCCTGGGTGCCAGTGCCACGGAATATTCCACCCGAGGGTGGAAGGAGCTGGAATATTTATAAGCCAGCTTCCCTCAGTTGTTGATTGAGAACTGCTCCCAGGGCCTTAATTCTCCAGCACTTGCTACCTGCCCTGCATGGGGGCAGCGATGGTCCCAGGACACCCACAGCCTCTGCTACACACCTGAGTAACAGTCAATGAGAGTCTTCGTTTCACTTCCTAGATTCTCCAAGTTGGCCAAATCTATACCAAAACCTTCCCAGAAGCAGACACCCAGGAAAGGCCAAGGCTAGCACTTGCCAAGTGTCCAAGGTCCCCTCTGCCTTGGTTTTCAAACCACTGCGTGTTCTTGGGGCATAGGCATGGGTCATGATGGCGGCCAAGGCTACTCTAAAAGTGGAATGTGGCAGCCTAGAGCCTTGTGAAGATGAATTCCCAAAGGTATGCCTCTACATGTATGTGTCAGCCAGTCAGTTTACTGTTACTTGTTGAGTGGCTTCTATATGCCAGGCCCATGTGTTGCTGCACCAAAGCTAAGTGAAGCTGGTGGCCAGAGCAGCAGCAAAAACAATTAGAGCAAGCAAACAGTTGTCACAGAGTCTTTGAAGCTCTAACAAGATCTTTTTGGTGAAACATGAAATACTTTGTAAAGACATGGGTAGAAGACAAAGATATCCATTCAATCATTTGTCATTTAGTCATTCATTTTTGGAGCTCAGGTGCAGAGGGTTGAGTTAATTATACTCCTCAGCTCATGAAGCAGTGTCATCACTGGCCTGGGTGAGGTGCCACTCTTGTTTAATTTATTAATTCTCTTTTATCCTTTTTCCATACTCCCCTCCTCCTCTCCTTCCTTACCTGATGTGACCATTCTATTTAGAAGGTGTGCACTTTGTTTGCATGGGCACTTGAAGGCCAGACACATTTGTGTGTTTTGTGTGCGTGTATTTTATTTTGGTGTCGTCTATCTCATTCCATTTCTTACTTTTTTCTCTCACCACTCCACAGTAGAAGATATTAACTGATATTTACCCAAGACAGGCCAAGAATATAAGGCCAATGAAGGATGGGACTTCCCTGAGGAAGCCAGGATGACTCCAAGAGCAAAAGCAGGTACCTGAGCTGCACTTCTTTCCATGGTCCTCCTCCACCTGGGACCTGGCCTCCTGGGCACACAACACCAATGCTAACCTGTCTGGGAGCGTGCATGGGTTGTTGTGCGAGTGGTGGTTTAGGTCAGGTTATTGGGTAACTTATATCAACTCCCCCTTCTCCATTTTGGCATTACTGGCTTCTTCCTCCTGCTTTCCTTCTTCCTGGAGACAATTGTCGGGGCCTTCCTATGCCTGTCTCATCCTATTCTTGTCTCATCACGGGCTTGTCCTAACCCAAGCTCAGAAACAACCCTCCTGGCCCTGCTCTGACTCTGTGTCCCAGGCTTTAAAACTGAGTTACTGATTTACACAGGTGGCCAAGCTCCCAGCTTAGCCATAGTTCCACTGACCGGCTCCCTCGACAGTCAACTGAATTACTGTTTACCAACATTAGGTGCCCCTACCTGAGAGAAAATTATACTTCCCTGCTTTATTGAATTCAGGCATTGCTGTGTGACAGTGGCCAATGAAATGTGAGCAAAAGTGACATGTGTTACTTTGGGGCAAAAGCTATAAAAGCCACTGTGCTCTTTGCCATGAACTCTTTTCCCTCTGCCACATGACCACCAGACAGAGGCTTGGGTCCCAGAACGAAGAAGACATGAGTAGAGCCACAGCCAACACATGATGGACATGGCACTTGACTGAAAAATAGACCTTTGTTATTATAAGTCACTGAGGTTTGGGGTTGTTTGTTACTGCAGCATATCCTAGTCTACCCTGACTGATACAACCTCCAAACCTGAGTTCTTACCTTTACAGCCAGGCAAGTGCTCTTGCTGCTGCTGTTGCTAATAGTCTACGTTCACTGAGTACCCACCATGCCCGTGACACTGGACTAGGCACATTGCATGCATTCTCGTGGTCACTGCCAGTTCATAACTTACTGCCATTTTGCAAATGAGGAAATTAAATATCAGCTAACTTCAGTAAATTGCCCAAGGTCACAAACAGAGCAGAACCGGCTTTGGAACACAGATCTGACTCTAGAGCCCAGGTTCTTAAAACCATGAAGATATGCTACTCAAATTTCTTCCAACACTGACAACATGCTTTTCTCTCACTAGTTTCTAGCACAATGCTTCCCACCATCATCCCAAGGCGCCTGATTCACACCTCCCAGTGGCAGCCATGCCTGGGCTACCAACTGCCGCTTTAACTCTACTCTTGTAGACCTGCAGGATACTGAGAATCTGCTCTGCCATCCCTGTCCTTTCTGCCCCTGGGTCCATCCTCAAGCCGTCCTTCACAGGGGGTTGTGCCTGATCTCCAGGGCTTGGGCAACCTCTGCCACTGACAGAGCTCTAGCTCAGACACCAAGCAATATGAATACTGCCCCATCTCATTCGTCTCCTCTGGCCCTCCTTTTCCCACCCTCCCTTAAAGGCGGACAGTTTCCAGTGGTCTCTGCTCTACCTAATTCTTTTCTCTCTGTGTAAAGACTCCGTCAAAAATGTCACCAGATCCCATTATTTCAGCTGTCCTTCCCATGAGAACGCCTCCTAAACTGGTATTCCACTCTGACCTCACTCCCACGCCCCAGTTTTGCTTTTCTACCTTCTGGAGCCATTTTTCTGGAGACTTCAGATCAATATCTCCAAAATGAAACTCACATCTTCTACCCCATTCCTGCTCCAGTCAATTTCTCCTGGCTTCTTAATTTCTATTAGGAACACCTGCATTCTGTCCATTATTGTTGAGTCATTCACCAAACATCTACTGAGCACCTATGTTTTATGAGCCCGAAGAATGGCTCCTCCGTCTCCCCTCTCCCGTTCCTCTCAGCCAATCTGCTGCCAAGTTCTGCTGCCTTAGCCATTGCTTTCAGAATACACCTCCTAGTCTTTGATCATTCTGTTCCTTTAAAAGGGATGCTGTCTACTTGTGCAAGCAAAGTAATTTAGGCTCTCTCTTTCAAAAAGGAAAGTTTGAAATCAGAAATATGAGCCTCCATTGAAGAAGGAAATTAGCTTTAAATTAAAGAGAAATTATGAAATAAATCATTTAAACTGAAAAGCACTTTATTTATTTGGATGCTGTGCCCTAAAGTTTCTTTATCTTACTTTTAAGGAAGCTAAATATATAACCTAATGAATTAAAGCACTTTGTTTAGCCAAGTAAGCAGTTTGAAACACAGGACTTTAAATCAGATTAAATGCTCTATTCACTATCATGAGTGACAGAGTTTTCTTCATTGTTTTTTTTTTTTTCCATTCAATGTCAAGTGATAAGGACTGTCTTGCTAGCAAATTGTTTTTTATGAGACTATGTTTACCTGCCTGAATTAATAATCATATTGCTATAGATGTCAAGATTCATGAGACATGCTATAGATAACTGTGGAAAGTCATAAAACATAATGTATTAATTTTTTGGTTAATCATCTCTTCCTGATACTTGAATTTAGAATGAATTTACTGCATGTGTTTTCTTTTTCCTGCCTAGGGCTAATACCGTTTATCCTTTTATTCACTAAGAACTCCAGTACGATTGCCAGCACTGGAAACTGCCCCTTTGCTCTCTTCACTGTGCCTAACACGAATAAAAGCTTTTGCTGTTGTTGTGGGTTGAATTGTGTTCCCCCAAAAAAATATGTTGAAGTCCTCACCCCCACTACCTGTGAATGTGACCTTATTTGGAAAGAGGGTCTTTGCAGATGTAATCAAGTTAAAATGAGGTCACACTGGATTAGGTCCACCCTAATGGTGGCTTTATAAGATAAAGGGGACAGAGAGCCACACACAGGGAGAAGGCCATGTGACGACAGAGGCAGAGACTGGAGTGATGCTTCTATAGGCGAAAAACTCCAAGGATTGGTGGCAACCACCAGAGACTAGGAATAGGCGTGGAAGGATCCTCCACTAGAGCCATCAGAGGGAGTGTGGCACTGCTGACATCTTGATTTTGGACTTCTGGCCTCCAGAACTGTGAGAGAATAGATTTCTGTTGTTTTAAGCCACCCCAGTTTGTGGTAATTTATTATGGCAGCTCTAGGAAACTAATACAGTCGTTGCTGTTTTGTGAGAGTCTCTAAACCTAAGATACAACATGAAGGGTTTTTAAATACTTCAACGTCCCCCACCCTAGCTCTCCAGATCCCACTTGACTTTTCAGGCTCAGCTCAATGCCTATCGTTTTCTCAATACTTGTCGAGTTTTGCCTTGTATCTTGGAGCATCAGGGACTTGTCAACCTCAGTCACTCCCTGGATACTGAAACCATAGATGAGAATCTCTTGCACTACCTCTTCTTGGCGATGGGGAAAGATTCACCCTCCCCTTTGACCATCGTCAGGGGATGAGGACCACATCCCAGGGCCAGGAAACAGCATTTCGCACAAGCATGAGGCTGTAACGTGGCTTTCCTTCTGAGCTGCCCTCCCAGTGCCCTCAGAGCCTGTGGTGTGTCATCCTTTGCCCCCATGGCACAGTGCTGTGGCTTCCTCATGAGGCCGCACGCAGAGAACCAGGGTGGAGCAACCAGTGGACAATCCTTGCAGAGGGGTGGGAAGGACATGACACAGGGAAGCCACAAGTTCCTGGGCACAGAGACTTAGGAGCGCAGCAGGCCTCACATGAGGTGCACCAGGAGGAGGTGCTGTGTGCTGCGTCAGGTCACATGATGGAGGGAGAGTGGACTCTTGATAAATGTGGGGGAAAGCCCCTATACCTCACCTACACTGCTTTCACTGTTTCTCTCCCCCTGCCATTAGTACAATCTACTTCTGGCTGAAACCCTCATCATTGAAATAATGAGTGCTGGGATGCAGAGCAGAAAGAATAGGTTTGAGTCTAACTTCTCCCAGCTTGAGAGATTCTCACTAGAAAATGATCATCGGCCTGCTCTTTCTGCGTCCGGAAATTGTGCAGACCAAACCAGGTACTGCAGGTGAGAAATGCTCTGTAGGTGTAGAATGCTATACACGTGTTAGTTGTTGTTTATTGTCATTGTTGTTATCCATCTGTTAATTAGTAGAAGCTCCTCAAAAGCAGGAATGGTTTGCTATGGGTGTGAGGCAGGGGCTGCATGGTGTCTTGCGTGTCGTTGGCACTCAATGCAGAAGGATGCTGCACAAATGAGTGGATTTTGCACGAGTCAGCTTCCCCAGTCCCACTGCACAGCCTATCACCAGGCCCGCCAAGCCTTCCCTTCCCACTCTTGGCCCCTTTCCTCGGGGACCAGCCCTTCTCAGGAACCTTTGCCCCTGGCTAAAGTCTGCCCCTTTGAGGACCACAACACAGGAAGTTGCTCCCTGAGACCCATGGGCTCTGTCCATACACAACCAGCTAGATCTCCCAGGGGCCATTCACTCGCTAAAGGGCTTTGGGCAAGTCACCCAGTGCCTTTCTTTATTTATTCACCCATACCATGAGGTGACGAATGGAAATGCCAGCCCAGGTGAGGGTTGGTGTGGGCAGTCAGGGAATATTCATTCTTCCAGACAGATGCTCCATAGTGTCTGACCTTGTCGCGTGCCGATCAGCTCTTCCTAGCTCCCTGGAGCGTCAACTCTCTACAGGCATCCTGCCAATCGGCCCACGTGGCAAATAAAAAGCATGTGTACAATGCTGGTCTGGTTCCTCCCGCTACCCTGGCTTTGTTAAGGGAAAACAACAGGATAACGATGGTATACTTTGTCAAGTTGTAAGACCTCAGCTGAAAAATGCAACATCCTACCTACACTATAGTTGGGTTAACACATATACATTTACATAAAATTCATGAAATCGGCATGAACCCTTCACATACACACACACACACACACACACACACACACATCTGTCACTCCAACACCAAACCTCCCACCTCCATCTACTCTTGTTCATATCTTTACACCAAGGGAATAAAATACATGGAAGAAGAACCTCTTCCTGGAGAGTTACAAGACCAGAGTTGGACTCTGGAGCTGCTGTGTTACTTTAAGCAAGTCACTTAACCTCTCTGAACTTCAGTCTCCCCATCTATAAATTGAGGATAATTACACCTAGCCCACAGGATGATTATACATTTATTACAGATGCACAAGCATAGTAAATATATAATGATATCATTACTATTACTCACGTCTTTCAAATATGTCCACAATTCTCTTAAAACCTGGGAATTTTTATAAAAGCCAGATAAAAAGAGATAAGCAAAGAAACATATAAGGAATAGCTGTACCATCATGACATGGCTTTCTCAAGCAACACATGGAAATAAACTAGTCTGATCTTATACATTCCACTTTGGACCCTCAGGTGGCACAGACAGGGCTGCAGCTTGGAGTAGAAGCAGTTGCCACCTTCCCAGCGCCAGAGCCACCCAGAAGAAGACTTGGACATAGCAGAGTAGGAGAAGGTGAGGAGGGGCACTCCAGAAGCTTCTAGATCCTTTGATGGGGGAAAGGAGGTTATGAGCCCTCTAGATAGAGGATCCAACTGGTGAAGCTGTTCTCTGACCTTCCCGTATCATTGCTTGTGAGGTGGGCATGGAGAGGTGCCAGGTGGCCAGGTAGGCACCGTGCTAGTTAGACTCTTTCAAGACGTCATGAGCAGTGACCAATGCCAGCTTCTCCACCCAGCAGTTTATACTGTACTCTCTAAACCAAGGGCTATGCGCTGTCCGGTTGAGCTGAAAGATGTTTCATTTGGTTCATCCTGCTTCCACTCGCCCCCTCCCTACCACGTGCTGGTCAGCTCCACACGTGGTAGCTACTGTGGGTTGACGTCTTCAATCTCCATTCCTATCCCGTTCTACTGTGCCTTCCTGCACAGAACAAGCTGGAAAGCTAAAGTTTACATTTCCCAGACTTCGCGGCAGCTAGGGTTCAGGGTGAGACTTGGGACCTACAGATACAATGCAGGCCCGGGTAACTCGGATTCTGAACGGAATGGAATGTACACAGAGAGAGAGAACATCCACTTGCAAGTACCAATCGAGGCAAAGGCAGCATGGCCCTGGACCACCAGCTGTGTGGGCAACTTCTTGGTCAGGAGAGAGGCATTGGCTTCCTTGGCAGCCTGGATCTGTGATATGATTTTGGACACTGTTTCTGTTAGTTTATTGCACAGCCTTTTTTCCTCCTTCCCAACAATTCTGAAGGCTAGCCATATCCCTATGTAAATCTCTTTCCTCTTAGAATAGATGCTGTTTTCTGCAACTAAGAGCCTGGACCAATCCAGTCAGTTATGCTCTGCAGATCCCTGAGATAAAACACACCCTGCAGCGCACCAGGGAAGTTCTTGCTTAGAGAGCCATCCTAGGAATGTTTTTGTGAAGTGATTTTCTTAAAAAAAAAAAAATCACCTGGCATCAGCAGGTTATATATTATGACATGTCTAGTGCCCAATGTAAATAAACATAGCCAAGATTTCAAAAAAAGCATCATTTTTCTTAGCCCTCAAGTTGAAGATAGCTTAATTTCCAGAGGCAATTAGAAAAGAAAAAAGTCACAAACATGAAGGATGGCACAAAAGTGGCAGCTGAAGAGGTCGGTTTTCATTTACCTTCTACATTAGGTAGTTGTTCAGGCTCGCCGTGTACACATTCACTGCCTTTTACACACAGAAATTCACAGTCCTAATGGGGAGGGGGCTGCAGATCATTTCAGGCTCTCACGTCAGACATCATCCATATTTGGGTATTTCCAGAGCTAATACCATTCTAATGATCATCTTCATTATTTCTAATTGTAATTTCTAAATGTAATTTCTTCTGCTGTGAATACCGTCTACGGGGGGAAAAACAAGTGACACTAGATAATTTTTGTGAGATTCTTCTCTGGTATTTTTAGGAAGGCACTTTGAATTTGTAAGTTGTGTGAGACAGCCTGTCGTCGGGCAGGGAAGTGGGCCTGCTTGCATGAGAGTCATCTCCGCGTGGAAAAAAAGGTTTCTATCCTGGGCCTGGCTGCGTCTACCCTGGCAACGCTGACGCACAGAATGTTATTGGAATTGGAAAAGGCAGCCTGGGGAAACTCAACGCCTGAGTCTCGGAACGTAAGAACGCTGTGCCCATTCTGGTGTCTTTGTGTCGGTACCCAGGTCTTTCACGAGCCCGAAGCTACATTTGAAAAGATGAGACAACTGCGGGCTTGGGGACAGAGAGATGTCTTTTTGATATGGATAAAGAGAAAGGAAATGATGACGTCCTTTCTGAAAACTTAACTGGTCTTACGGACTGAAAATTGGATGAAATTCTGCTTACCGTTAGGAATTTAATACTAAAAATTGCCAAGCCACTAACAATCATCACAGAAAACTGCCATATGGAAAAGTTATCAACATGTCCTTTTTGGAAGCAGAAAATCACTGCAATGTTTTTAAGTATCAAAAAAAAAATCCATTAAACATGTTTCTGGGCATTTTTCCTCCCATTGGGGTGAGAACAGCATTCCCATTAAAGGCAGAGGGAACTATTCATGTTCTCAGAAGGGGCGATGGGCTAATTGCAGATGGAGGATGTAAATTTGGCTCAAGAGCCCAAGCTCGGCTCCCACGCCCACACAGGGCCGCTCCTGTGGGTTCCGCACTCTGGTGGAAGCATTATTTCTTTATTCTAGAAGCCCTGGTGGGTAGGCCAGGCCCCACACAGGAAGGAGCTGAAGGACTATTATGTCCCAGCTGTTATGGTAACCTTCCCCCAGATTCGACTGGTAGGGAGTGGGAGGTGCAGGCAGTTGTGGGGGTGTGTGTCAGGATTCTAGTCAAACGTCTTTTAAAATCGGCCTCTCTTTCTTTTCTTTCTATGGCTACAGCACACTGCAGATGGCTTTGATCTGTCTCTTCAACTATTATAGGTTAACAGTCGAGGTGTGATGCTTAATAATTTCTTAATGGCCCATCGGTCAGAAAAGAGAGGCTCGCTGGGCAATGAAGACACACACCCCAACCTCCACCACCTACCGGGAGCCCGAGAGAACGGGGGTGTTCGGGGGTTCTCCCGTAGATGCGGCTGTGACAGCCAGTGGTTGCTGAGGGAACGGTACAGCTCCGCTCCTCTTGGTTCCTGCATTATGCGAAGCTTCATTCTATTCAAATGAAAGTGTGTGAAATTTCCCTGTTCTTCCCCCACGGGGTTACAAATGCAGCTAGGAGAGAGGGCTGTTGGGAAAATCTGGGGAACAAAGACAGGAGAGGGCCACAGTGGGTTCCGAGTGGAAAAGTTCTCCAGGGGGCTGCTCAGACCAGACGGCAGATAATTGACTCCTGCTGGCACAGTCCTGCCCCATGAGCAAGCGTCCCAACCCTAGGGGCATCTGGGGGATGCTGTGCTTGGAGCCAAGAGCAGAGCCTGGACTGCAATTTACCCGAGAACGCCTCTTCCCAGGGCCCAGAAGCCCAGGCTTCCATGCACCCACACAAACCTCCGACGTCCTAGGTTTGGTAACAGCAGTGCACAAGGATTCTCCGGGCTAAGTACCCGCTGCTCTTGGTCCCTTTATTTCTTTCTGGTCAGAATTCAGCATCCATTTTATGAAAAAATAAAAGGAGGGGAAGGGAAGGAAGGGGAGAGGAGGGAAGGAAAAGGACCAGCACTAGATTGCCAATGACTGTTTCAGATGAAAGACCAATCTTTTTCTTGGGAGTAGGGTATCAAAATTGTGACCAGATCAAAAAAATATGAAAACACTCATTGCTTATGGGGCTATTAAACACACATGCACAGGATGAAACCATTGTCTTCTGGGGTAGGAGACAAAAGCCACTCCCTTCTCAGAGCTCTTCTAGATGCCTCACTCAGGAGGAACGTCCACCCCTACTTGGTGCTTCCCCTCACCCAGGCACCTGTCCTCTGCCTTCAGGAAGGGCTGAGTCACCTGTGCACCTTGGTGATGGACCTTCAGTGACTCCTCTGCTCTCATGGCTTCTGAGCGGATGGAGGAATTTCCATCTCTGCCCACAGCAATCTAGGAGGCTGCCACAAAGAAATCAAGGAAATTAAGAGAAGGTATTCAGCATTAATTTTTAGAATATACGTGCAATGCCCATTAGGATGGCTATTATTTAAAAAAAAAAAAAAAAAACAGAAAATAAAAAGTGTTGCTGAGGTTGTGGAGAAATTGGAACCTTTGTGCATTGCTGGTGGGAATGTAAAATGGTGCAGCTGCTGTGCAAAACAGTATGGCAGTTCCTCAAAAAATTAACCATAGAACTACCATATGATCCAGCAATTGCTTTTCTGGGTATATACCCAAAAGAAGTGAAAGCAAGATCTCGAAGAGATATTTGCATACCCATGTTCGTAGCAGCATTATTCACAACAGCCAAAAGGTGAAAGCAACCCAAGTGCCCATCAATGGATGAATGGATAAACAAAATGTGGATATACGTACAATGGAATATTATTCAGCTTTCAGAAGGAAAGAAATTCTGACACATGCTACAACATGGATGAACCTTGAAAACATTTTGCTAAGAAGCCTGTCACAAAAGGACAAATACTCAATGATTTCACTTATATGAGATATCTAGAATTGTCAGATTCATAGAGACAGAAAGTAGAATGGTGGTTGCCAGGGGCTGGGAGGAAGGGGAAATGAGGAGTTATTATTTAATGGGTACTGAACTTCAGTTTGAGAAGATGAAAAGAATTCTGGAGATGGATGATGGTGATGGTTGTACAACAATGTGACTGTACTTAGTGCCACTGAACTGTACACTTCAAAATGGTGTTTATGTTAGGAATATTTTACCTTGATAAAAAAAATATATATAGGTGCATCTGCCTAAAGCCCTTTGCATTTGGATTTGGGTGGGAAGGAACCTTTTAGCTGGGTCACTGACCCCGGATTCCTTCGCTTTCCCGCCTGAGGAGGAGTGGAAGAACGCAGGAGGCCTGACAACCAGCCAAAGGGCTGCCCCAGCACAGAGGGTAAAGGAAGAACCTCCCCACCCTCCCTCTTACAGACTCAGAGACGTTAAGTAACCTCTCGGGTTACCCAGGTACTAAATGCTGATATGGTGACAATGGGACCTGAAGCCGGGTTGGTCTGCTTCTAAAGCTCTTAATCCTACCACCAGCCATACTTGTCCCCTCCTGCAAAATGTATGACTCTGCCGAATGCCCTTGCAAAGGTGCTCGCTTCCCACCATTTGCTTCATCTCCCTAAGGGCTTCCTGAATTCAAGTGCATTTTTACTGGATCGGTAACCTATGCAACTACAGGCCCCGAGCTGTGGGTACACAACCTGTACCGCTGAATGCCGGAGCCCTTGTTAACACGTTATGTTACTTAGGAAAGGTAATACGATATTTCACCAACCTGTGAACAGGATTCTTCTACTGCAGATAGTTCTCTTGTAGAAAAACAAGGCCTGCCTCAATGACTAGGACATAGGACTGGCAAGCTTGGGTGACAAAGGGCAGGAGGAAGGGTGAGGCGACGCCAAAACAAGCACTGCCACTGTGCGTGCCTACGCAGATTGGCTGCACAGTGACAGAGCGCTCCCTGGCATCAGTGCCTACTTTTAGATCTGACATGAAACCCGCAGTGGCTTCTTGTCTCCCTTTTGCTCCGCCCACCCCAACTTGCTTTTCTTTCTCTCGGTAATAAAAGCAGGATTTAAGTGCTGCTTCAGGGAGTTCTCAGTTCATTCACTGGATTTCAACAGACTCTCCAAACATTCCCAGTCTGCCCCTGCCCAAATCCTAGCATTAGCAAATCTGAACCTGGACAACTCGATGACACCAAATGATCTGGTCATGACCTATGTGGAACCAGACATGAAGGGGACATGGCTGGACCACAGCTGCTCTTAAAAGGGAAACAAACCTCCCTGGAGACAAATAAGGGGACAGATGCTGTGAGGAGGATCCCGGGCTGCAAGGATCAGGTGGGCTGAGGCCACCGAGCCCCCAGTGCCAGGGGCTCAAGAAGGAGAGAGGAAGGTGGTCAATGAGCAGCCTGGGGGTGGGAAGCTGTCCCCGAGGAAATCAGAGACAGGGACTCAGGGGGAGGCTGAGAGCATAAGCCACGTACAACTCATGACACCTCCCAGTCTACATGGGGGTGACATTGGGGATATCACTTAACCTCTCTGAGCTACAGTTTCCTCAGCAAAATGGGGAAATATCTACCGCAGGAGGATGTTGTGAGCATTCAGTAAGAATGTACGTAACACCTGGCACGTAGTAAGAACTCAGCAGTTCTTAAAGCGGTCTCTAGGTCTCCTTCACACAACCACTAACCATGAGTGCAATGCTTAGGGCCACGGGGCTGCGCTACAGAGAGAAGGAAGTCCAGCCCAGGACACTTCTAACCCTGAGGATGCTAGAAGAGGTTCTTTAAACTGAACAAACTCTAAACTCCTCAGCTCGGTGTCTGGGATATAAAATGCGAGCCCTGGTGCACTCGGAAGCCCCGAGCTGGTGGTGCCCTAGGAAGCTGTCTGGTGCAGCTCGGAGAGAGCGCTGTGATTTTTTTCCCCTTCTTCCAACAGGGTCCTGACGTATACATGAACATCCTTTCTGCTAAGCAGTTCAGGAAAGCTAGAACAGTCTCTACTTTTTTTGAAAAAATAGAAGCTGTTAAATAAAATGTTTCACTCTCAGACACAGTACGTCTTACAACCCAAAGCGCATGAGGTTTAATTTAAGACAAGACATTTAAGTATGAGGTGCAGCAGGGAAAGGCTGTGAATTTTGCACATGTTGGATGCCATTCTCCCACTGCTTAAGTTAGGACTCAGAAAGTTCCTTTGCCAAGTAGGCAAATGGGTATATAAGGCTGGAGTTGCACACCTGGGAGCCATTGGCCTGTGGAGTGGACGGGACTCACGGCCATGGGGCTGTGTGGGAGACAGAGGGGAGACGTGAGGGCCAAGCTGTGGAAGCAGACTTGGTTTCTGCTCCTACATCGAAAATGACCTTAATTGGTTCAACAGCTTTAAGGCACAGGGCTATAACAATTGAAGTATTAATACGTTTAATTATACATGTATATATAATTGAATAATTATACATATATACATAAAAATAACAGTGAAGAAGGAAAGGTCACTTCTGGCAGAAGGAGTCAGGGACGACTTCTTGGAAGTGGTAACCTATGAGCAAGGCCTCGAGGGACAGGGAGAATTCCAGCAGAGAAGGGAGAGAAAGGCAGAAGCAGAGATTTGATGTTGGGTAGTGCACGTCACATACAGGGAATGCACTTGTAGGGGGTAATGAAAATAGGCCAGAGAGCTAGGTTATGGTCAGATTAAGATGGACTCTGAGCATGCCAAGGCACGTAGATTTGGTTTGGCGGCCACTGGAAAAACACCGAAGTTGTGATCAGGGTGGTTATAGTCAGAGCCATGCAATAGCACATCCACCAACAGAGTTTCTAATTGCCGTGTGGTGGGGCGTTTCAGGGAGTCATGGGGGCGCAGCAGGTAAGTGAGGGCAGTCACGGGGCTCAGGACAGTGGCTGCTTACCAACTAGCACAGAAATATTTCAATGTGTCAACCATTGATCTAGTTGTCTCCGTGCACCCTGGCCCAATATCGGGCCTGTCAACCTGCTCTCTAAGAAACCCACAACCTTGGGCGTGTTTCAATTTCCCCAAGATGACCTACTTCATTACTTAATGGGCCTCTTTCCAGGCCCTTGGATTTCATCTTCTTTTGTGCAACCCTCTTGTGAAATCTCCTGCGTGGAGTTCACAGCAGGGAGTTTCCAAGCCCTTCCGTAGGCTGCAACTCGACCTCCTTTTTCTTCCACAGTTCATCTTCTGTAGTTACTTATGGCCAATGAGAATGCTAGTGGACATTCCTTTTTTTTTTTTTATAATTTTTATTTATTTATTTATTTTTCCCCAAAGCCCCAGTAGATAGTTGTCTGTCATAGTTGCACATCCTTCTAGTTGCTGTATGTGGGATGTGGCCTCAGCATGGCCAGAGAAGCGGTGCGTAGGTGTGCGCCCGGGACACGAACCCGGGCCGCCAGCAGCGGAGCGCACGCACCTAACCACTAAGCCACGGGGCCGGCCCCTGGACATTCCTAATTAGGGCTGAACTACAGAAAACAGAGACATGCAAAAGCAACATTAGGAAGCAAGGATCTATTAGGATTCAGTTACTGAACGACAGAAGACGAGAGAGCATTTAAAGGCAGAGTTCCCCTTTCAAGCTCAGGTGACTGGAAGAAAAGCAACATCATTAATAGGATGAGGGAGTTGGGAGACTAATTAGACTAGGACTAATAAGTTGGGAGAATGATCTGGGGTAGAGAGAAAAGGAAAATGGAGAAATCAAATTCGTTTTAAACAAGTGAAGTTGGAGCCAACCAAATGGAAATATCAGCAGGCAGTTGGGAATGTGGGAGTAGAGCTGGGAGAAGCTGTCAGAAGCAGAGAAAGATTTGAAAGACTTTGGAATAACAACCACAGGACTGGATTCTTTCAAGAAAGAAGAAGAGCAAGAGGATGAAGAGAGGGTCTTGGGAACCTGCTCACTTAGGGTGCAGCGGGAAGAGAAGGAGGAAGGAAGGCGAGGGCATGGTAAGGAGGCAGAGTGTAGCTCAGGGCCTTGGCAAGGAGGAAGCATGATGCTGGATGAATGAATAAAAGAGGCTTCAAGAAGGAAGAACTGGGCAGATATCACACTTTTAATGTTTTTCTTTTCATTTTTTTTGTTAACTTTATTCAGATAGAATTCATGTATAATATAATTAATTTACAGTGTACAATTCAAGGGCTTTTAGTGTATCCACAGAGTCATGCGATCATCAGCACAATCAATTTTAGAACATTTCATCACCACTAAAAACGCCATACCCTTTATCCATCATATCCCAAACCCCCATGCCCCCAGCAGTAGACAACTATAATCTACTTTCTGTCTCTATAGATTTGCCTATCCTGGACTTTCATATAAATGGAATCCTGTTATTGATCTTTTCTAACTGCCTTCTTTCACATAGCATAATATTCTCAAAGTTCAACCATGTTGTAGTATATATCAGTACTTCATTCCTTTTTATGGCCAAATATTCCATTGTATGGATATACCACGTTTTGTTTAGTCCATTCATCAGTTGATGGACATTTGAGTTGTTTCCAGTTTTTGGCTATTATGAATAACGCTGCTGTCAACATTCACGTATAAGTTTTTGTGTGCACATTTGTTTTTATTTCTCTTGAGAATATACTTAGGAGTGGAATTGCTGGAACAAATGGTAACTCTATGTTTAACTTGAGGAACTGCCAGTCTGTTTTCCAAAGTGACTGCATCATTTTACAGTCCTACCAGCAGTGTACGAGGGTTCCAATTTCTTCACATCCTCACCAACACTTGTCATTTTCATTTTTGTTTTGTTTTGTTTTGTAGCCAACCTAGTAATAACAGCCAACCTAGTGAGTGTGAAGTGGTATCACATTGTGGCTTTAATTTGCATTTCCTTAATGACTCATGATGAGTATCTTTTCATGTGCTTATTGACCATGCAGATATCTTCTTTGGAGAAAAATCTTCAGAACCTTTGCCTATTTTTAACATTGGGCTGTCTTTTATCATTGAGTTGTAAGAGTTCCTTATATATTTCAGATACAAATCCCTTACCAGATACATAATTTGCAAATATTTTCTACTATTTGGTAGAAATAGTAGTTATCTTTTCACTTTCTTGATGGTGTCATCACAAGTTTTTACTTTTGAGGTAGTCCAATTTATCTAATTTTTTTCCTTTGGTTGCTTGTGCTTTTGGTATCATATCTAAGAATCCTTTGCCAAATCCAAGGACATGAAAATTCACCCCTATATTTTCTTTTAAGACACCATATCTCCACCCGTGTCTCCATCCTGACTGCTCCCTGCTAGCAGTGTTCCCTGTGCAAGTGACTTAACCCCTTGGCCCCCATTCCATCACCTGTCAACGGGGTAAATAAGAAAACTGCCCTCAGAGGGTGGTTGTGAAGATTAAATAAATTAATGCATGCATGCTTTTAGCCCAGGGCCTGGCACAGGAGGCACAATAAAATGAGCTCAAACCATACGAGAGTTGAATAGCCCCCTACCTGCACCATCACCAATTGTCTAAATCAGTAGTTCTCAAACTTTACATACATTAGAATCTCCTGAAAGGCTTGTTAACACGGTTTGCTGGGGCCCATCCCCAGGGTTTCTGATTCAGCAGGTCTGGGTGGGGCTTGATGTAGTGCATTTGTAACAAGTTCCCAGGTGATGCTGATATGGTTGATCCAAGGAACACACTTGGAGAAACACTGGTCTTAATAATTAAGGGTCAAGAAAACAAAATGCCACCCACTGACATCTTAAATTCTCAAGTGAAAAATCTTTATATAAAGGCCCTAGTTCTCAGTCAATCCCAGACACAGACACTCTGCAAAATGACTTTAATTACAAATTTCTGGAATGTAAAAACAGTCAAGCCCAGTTGCCGTGAGGAAAGTATCTTTTATTTGAGGCAAACCCTCATTTGCCTTGAAAGGAAGAATTCTAGAATGACACGCGATAGCACTAAAAACATTGAATGAGGTTGTCTTTATTACAGAATCAAGTTCACTGTCAATGCAAGCATTAGACTGAGCCATTGAGAAAAGCGTCTTCCTCACCAAAACCTTGCAACGAAGCATACTGATAAAATAATGCTTGCCCATACAGGAAATTCGTAGTCGACTGCCTACTTGGGAGGGGCTATACATAGCTCCTTGGAGAACATTTTTCTATAATTAGCTTCTCACTTCAAGTGAACTATGTGTAAGGAATTTCATATCACTAAATGTTCTTCCTGGGCAAAGTACATGGTAGATTGTGCATTTGTTAGTGTAGAAACTTAGCTGTTCCAACAGCATTGCATGGAAGTCAGAGAATTTAAAAATAAGACAGAAATGGAAACCACACTGAGAAACTAACCGAAAATGTCCATTTAGGGTCTATGTGCTCTCACAAACAGACACACATGAACACGTTAAATTACCTCTCCTTAGGTGAGTTAAATGGGACATGAGCTGAGAACAGCTAAAGACAATGGCCACTTGTGTGTCGACACAGCTGTCCTTCCGCCCTGTGCTTAAAGGGTGTTCCTCGCACTTGTTGGGAAGTGCGTGTCTCAACAGCGGGCCTGCACCGTCATGAATGCGGGCTGGGAGCAAACGCCTCACAGAGTTGAAGCGATTTCTTCTACGCTGTATGTGCTTCAGCTCTGACTCTACAATTACTCTGAAATCCTCTCAGCTAATTGCAGGAGCTGAAAAATCCCTCCCATCCTTCTGGCACATTTATAGCTCACCCACATGTGCTTCCCTCAAACCTTCCCTCCTCCAGCTCCCAGCACCTCATACACAAAAGACTTTTCTTCCAGTCTGTTCTCCACATGCTTTCAAGCTAGTGTTCCTTCCACATTCCACAGGCTCACCCATGATGGCTGTTAGTTTAAGGCGAGGTAGTTTAAATAATTCCTTGGAGCACTCACAATTGGAACTGAACATTTCCCCAAGAAAACAATCTAGTTCCAGTGAGAAAGGCTACATCTCTGGCTCCTATGTTAACCAGAAGGATGACCGCAGGTAACAGCTGAGCAGAGCTTTCCCCTTGGGCTGGCCTGCACTGGTCCCACTCTCATGAGACAAGAGAGGGAGGCTTGACTGGCACCCAAACTTTCCCTTTCGTGAGAGGAAATGGTTTCCTTTCCCAACCTGCAGCCTAGAGTTGGTCTGAAGATCACATGTGTTTACGAAAGGACACTCCCATCCAGGCTGTCACCAAAGTCCAAACAGTGCCCTTGGCGAGGTGCCACCATGCCCATAACACACAGACTGACCCGCTGAGTTTATTTCCTTCTGTGAATTATCAGGACTAAGTGTTGTGCTCTTGCCAACCCCAATCCTTCAGCCTGGAATTCTATTTCAAGCACTTGGAAGATAGCCACCTCAAGAATGGAGTAAGGATATTAATAACTGTGTATTGAGGGAGAACAAGAGAAAATGGAGACAAGAAATGTGCAGTGTGGCCGGCCCAGTGTCACGAGCGGTTAAGTGCACACGCTCCGCTTCTGCGGCCCGGGGTTCGCAGGTTCGGATCCTGGGCGCGCACTGACGCACTGCTTGGTAACCCATCCTGTGGCAGTATCTCATATAAAGTAGAGGAAGATGGGCACAGACACTGTTAGCTCAGGGCTACTCCTCCTCACAAAAAAAAAAAAAAAAGAGAGAGATGTGCAGCGACGTAGCAGCACCCGCCTGCTCTGGCATCAGTTTGTCATCCAGCAAGATCTCATGGAAAGTAAACGATGCCACGAGTATCTCTGTGTTGGCATCTGACAGAGCTGAGTGCTGTATCCGGTGGGAGGGAGCCTGGGCTCAGCAGTCATCGAGCCAGGATCAAACTCTGCTCCGCCACAAATTTGCAGAGTGACTGAGGGCACCTTGAGCCTCTCTAAGTCAGACTCCTTATCTGTCATTTGGAAATCATAAATCACTTTTTTACAGGGCCTTATGAAAATGAAATGAGGTAATGTAAATACTTGGCACATAAGCAGTAGATAAATGTTGCCTTTTATTACTGCAAACATTATTTACTAAAATATTTTAAAAACCCTCTTATTCAGACAATGGACTATTATTCAGAGCTAAAAAGAAATGAGCTATCAAGCCACGAAAAGGCATGGAGGAAACTTAAATGCATTTTACTAAGTGAAAGAAGCCAATCTGAGAAGACTACATACTGTGTGATTCCAACTATATGACATTCTGGAAAAGGCGAAACTATGGAGACAGTAAAAAGATCGGTGATGGCTAGGGCTTAGTGGGGAGGGAGGGTTGAACAGGTGGAGCACAGAGGATTTTTAGGGCGGTGAAACTACTCTGTATGATACTACTATGGTGGATACATGTCATTATACATTTGTCAAAACCTATTGAAGGTACAACGCCATGAGTGAACCCTAATGGTAAATAGTAAAGTATGGACTCTGGGGGATTATGATGTGTCAATGTAGGTTCATCAGTTGTAACAAAGGTACCACTCTGGATGTGGGTGTTGAAAACAGGAGAGACTTGGAGGAGGAGGGCAGGGAGTATATGGGAAATATCTGTACATCCTGCTTAATATTGTTGTGAACCTAAAACTGCTCTAAAAAATAAAGTCTATTTGTTTAAAAAGATCCTCATAGAAGGGAAATAAATGTGGCCTAAAAATCTAACTTTATTATTGGAGAAAATGTACACAAAGGGACTTCCTCGGGAGGCTTAACTGTAAGGGAAGATTATTCTCAAGTGCCCATGTTGTCAATATCTTACCACCTCTTTTTCAGGTGTGCATGTGTTGAGTGTTTGCATGCACGTGCACACACGTGTGCCATTTCCTCCCACGGTCCTCAGAGGCACTGCAGTTAACTGGTGGGGCTTAGCTGAGGCTCTGGGGCTTTGTCACCTCCACACTCCTCTGGCCCAGATTTCCTCCCTGGTTCCTCCACACCAGCTTGGTAAGGAAATCTTACTTCACTCTTTAGTTTGCCAACCACATGATCTAAGAGGCACAAATGCCAAGTCAAGTCTTAATTCTACCAGGCAGGCTGCACAAGGCCTTGATTGTCTCCTGTCTCCTGGTAGCATCCTTAGGCCCACTTGAGAGCCTGCTGCAGTGAACGAGTCACCAGCCTGCACTTTTCTATTGCTATGAAGCTTCTGCAGAACCAAGGCGTTCAAATGCTAACTTTGATATTTCAAATGCAGGGTGGACATTTTCGAATATTCCTCCTATAGGCGCTTGTAAGCCCCAGCCTGAGTCATTCGGTCTCCAGTTACTGGGCTCAGAGCCCTCTTCATCCTTACACCAACCCAACTTTCCCTTCTGCCTCAGTTGTAAGTTTTCTTCCCTAGTACGCTGTTATTCTACTCCATGGTGCATAGTATTGTGTTTTCTTTTGCTTTTTAATTTTGAAGTGAAATCTGCCACTCAGAGTAAGAATCCATAAATGGGCTTCTGGACATTCCTACAAAAAAAAGAAAACCCTTCTGTCCTATGATTAGTCAGAAAAACTGTCATGATATCATCTGGCATAGGACCCTGTCTTTGTTGTCTATTCTAAAGTTTGTGTTTAATTTCCCGACCATACCTACCGAATGCAGGTCCCAAGCCCTGAGCTAGTGCCGTAATTATTGCAGTAACGCACACGTTCCTGACTGTATGGAGCACCAGATATGGACACCTATAGTGTACTTACTTTGAGAATTTAATTGGATAAATATTTTTAATTAGGATATGCCACAGATCCAACTTCTATGATGGAAAAGAATATCAAATTAACTGCAAACACTCTAAATTGTTTCACTGATATCTTCAAAGATTGACATAATTGACTACAATTAAAGATTTTGATCCTCCCCTCCATAAATTTTGATTTTTTGAAAAATATCTGGGGTTCCTGGATACATCATTGCAGCATTCAATTAATAAAGCCATTTTCTTTTATAGGACTAACCACATGAGACTTGAGAATATCCCCAAATTGGCCATGCAGTTTTGAAACGGTTCTTTTGCTCCATGCTGCATATTTTGAATAATGTGTAGATTATGATCTAGTTTGACTGTTATCTGGTTGACGAAAAATCCTAGCACCAATGTCACCTCCTCTAAGAAGCCCATCCTGATTCCTTCCTTTGAACACAAGTGGCACTTTGTCTTCTGGCACCAGGCCTACTTGGCCTCATCTTTGTCCTTGCCTCTACATTGTAAATCTTTCTTGTACAGAAACTGCTATAAAGTTTCCCTTGATCCACCACAGGCCAAGCCCAGCCTGATCTGTGACATGCCTTCACAAAAGCCAAGAGAAGGCAAAGAACCGTCAAAATCTTAGAATGAACAGAAGGTAAACTTTTCTCTTAAACTCTCCTCCACATTTTGGGGGAAGGGCACATTCTTGACTGTTGTGCTCTAGTCCTGATGGGGTTCTGTGCTGCAGATTCCTCTCCCCCTTATGGTCAGACAGGGGTCCTACCCCAGTGAGATTAACAGTAGGAGATGGGATGGAGCCTGGAATGATACATATACATATACATCATCTCCATGATTAAAAGCCAGAAACCACACATTTAGTAGGATACCCTACTGGGCAACGGGTTAAAAACAGACCACAGCAAAAATACTTCTTGTACTGTAGAAATATTTGATGCATTATTACTGTAGGCCATTTGTTTCCTAAAATATCATTTACCGATTGTTCAACTAGTTCCCAAGAGGGAGGAGGAGGAGGGAGTTGGAATGTCTTTCAAAGCAAGAAAGGAAGGGAGGTGGCTTTAAATTCTGCATCAATCTGCTTAAAAGCCCACAACTTCATCCTTTAGCAGATATTAGTCACGGCCACACTCTAAGGGCAGGGCGAAACCTACTTGCCTGAAGGAAAGGGAGGGGGTAGAAAAACAAAGCAAAATAAAATTAAAAAAAAACAGTTCTCCTTTTGGAAAGGGAGGGACTTAAAAACACTAATGTGCCAAATGCCTTCTCCTCCTTTTTGAAAAGCCCTCCAAGTCAGAAGCTTAAGAATCACAGCTTCTCTTAGGATGCTCAAGGCTCCTTGCAGCTGATTATTTTTCAGGAGGAAAATTAGACAAAAATAATACAAGTGGGAAATAAAGAGAATGACCTACTTTACAGGGGGGGAAAAGGAGCTCTGTGTGAGCGTTTTGATCTAATTGACGGTGTGGGGTTGCATGCCCAAATAAGGCGCTGTTGGTCGGGTCTGCGCGGGTGAGGGCCTGTCTTGAACTTGAGCGGGGAGAGGATAAAGCAAGGGCCCTGGAACCGAGTGGGGGGCGACACCCACTCCACCGCCCCGGCTGCTGTTCAGAGGAAAGGCCCTAGGAGCTTCTTCTGGCCGCAAAACCGAGCATGATAGAAAAAGACCGGCGGGGGCGCTTTTCTTTCCGGGGCTACTTGCCGGAATGTACGAGGGACCGAGGGACATCTGAAAAAGGCTGCTGGGCGCAGAGCGCTGCGCCAGGCACTGTACCCATGTGATGTCAGAGAAGGGGTGACCTCCCAGGGTTAGAGGACCTCTCCCCTCCTTTGGGCTTCTCCCTAGGCGCCTCCACGCAATGAAAGCCGCCGCCCGAGGCGGCGGGGGGTCTGCGAGTCTAGGGGAACCCGGTCACCTTTCCGGGCCTCGGCGCATGGTCTCCCTTTTTCACCCGACTCTGTCTCAGTAACAAACCAGAGAGTATCACACAGCAGCTCCCGGCTCCCGGGGACTATTTCTGTGCATCTGCCTCTGTTCAGTGTTTGCGGGAGCCTTCGTGAAAGCCTCCCTGTTTTCTCGCGCGCGCCGCTCCAGCTTCTCCTCTGCTTGGATTCTCGCCTGTCTCCTCCCACAAAGGGGAAAAAAAAAAGGTCACGTATGTTTGGAAAAATATGTAGGTCAGTGGAACATTTCCTGCACTGGTGCAAAAGGAGAGGAGGGCAGCGGGGGAGGGGAGAGAGAAGCAGAGTGGAGCTCCGAGTGCGCGCTCCTGGCTACAGCCCCCTACCCCACGTGCCTCTGCCGAGGAGGGGGGCAATTAGCCGGTTCTTTTCCATCCTTGACCGATTTTCCGGACCAGCTATGTTCGCCTTGGAAGAAACACCGATTATTCCTCCCCAGCAGGCGCTGCGGTCCTCCCCGCAACAGCGCTCGCCGGCGTCTCCCCCGACCCCAGCTTCCCAACACCGCCCCCCCCGCCCCGCGCTCGCCGCCGCCGCTCATTGAGAAATCACAGTGGTCCGCGCGCAAAGGCGCGCCCTGTGCCCTGAGTCTGGCTCCGCGCGCAGACCTGCCCCGAGAGGACGGAGAGGAGGCGACGACAGTCGCGTGCTCGCCCCCCAACGCACGGGACAGCGGGGTGGCAGCGGGCTCAGCGAGGGTCTGCCCCAGGCAGGAAGGAAGATTTCTTGCTACCCCAGTGACAACTTGAACAGGATCTCAGCTGGCAGCCCCGCATCCGCTTGCGTCCCCTCTCGGCCAGTTCACCTCTAAGCACAACCACCCCTCCGGCACCCGGTCCCGACCCCGCGGCCAGGCCGGACCCCGCCGCGCGTCCCTGGCAGCGCAGCAGAGGCGGAGCAGGCCTCGGGGCGCACGGGTGTCTGCGCCGCCCAGGGAAGCTGGGGGCCGGGGGTCCCTCGGCCCATACGGCGCGCAGGGTGCATGTCCCAGGCTGGGTCGGGGCCAGGGCCCGGCGTGCGGCCAGGAGAGACCCGGCCGGCGGCGGCCGCGGGAGCGGAGGGAAGGAGGAGGAGGAGGAGGACAGGCAGGAGGAGGGAGGAGGAGGGAGAGGGGAGGGGGAGGAGGAAGAGGCGGCGGCGGCTCTCCCCGCCGGCTCTGCGTGCGGAAGAGTTTGCCGCGCGAGCAGCCGGCCTCCCGCAGGAGCCGAGGGACCGGCGCGGCGGCGGCCCGAGAGCGGCGGCCGCGTAGCTCGGAGACCCGCGGCGGCGGCGGCGGCGGCGGCGACAGCGAGAGCAGCGCCTCCCGCCGCCGCCCAGGAGGAGCTCGCCGCGCCCGCTCGCCGCCTCGGCTCCCAGCGGCGGCGGGAGGCGCGTCTCCCCGGCCCAGTCCGCGCCCGGCCCCGCGGGGCCGCCCCGGCCCACTCCGAGGTAAGGGGCCGCGTCCGGTGACGCGGGGGGCCCGGGGTGGGAGTACGTGCGCGCGAGGTCCGGGACTCGGTCACCTGCTCGCCGGCGCAGCGGACGCGGGGGGCCGCGAGGGGCGCTCGGGCTCGGGGCTGCGCGGCGCGGGGTCGGGGGCGCAGGGTGGTGCGTCTCCGCCCCCGCCCCCAGGTCCCGCCGCCCGGGACGTCGCGTCCTGCAGGACTGCAACAGTGGCCGGGCTGGTGGGCTCCTTGTGCGTCTAGCCATGGGAGGCAGAGGACGGGGCACCCCGAACCTCAGGATCTGTGGGTGCTCAGAGGGTACCATCGGCGTGGATGGAGGCCGTGCCCGGGTAGCAGCCTTGAAGGTTGCCCATGGGCCTCCTTGAGTCCCATCTCGCGCCCCCCGAAGCGTGAGGAGCCGGGGACCCCCGGGTAGTGCGGCGTGCGCCTCCGGGCTCGCCGTTTCCCCGGGTCCCTGGGTCGGAATTGGTTCCGGGCCGGATTGGGTGCCGAGTCTGCCCCCTGGACGCTTAGAGAGCGCGTAGCCTGGCTCTTCGCGTCGCCTTGCCGCCCGCAGCTCCCCAGGTTGGATGCCAGCGTGTTGTGTTGTTGGGAGGTGTGCCCCCCACCCCGAGCGGAGGAGGAGGCGCACCTTTGACCTTTCGATAGAGCCGCGCAGGATCGGTAACCAGGGGCAGGGACGGGTACCAAGGGGTAAATGAAAAACCAACCCCGCTCCTCTCCCTGCTACTCCTTAACTGCTCAAGGTAAGAAAGTTTGTTTTCAGCCCTGTGATTCATAAATAATTAGTAACCAGTTTTGTTGATTAAGCAAGATGGAAATCTTAAAAATACACACGCACTTCCAGAAAGGCTAAAAGCTCTCAAGGTTGTATCCAGGAGGCTTTAGTTCGGAAATTTAAAAGCCCTGGAGTTCAACAGGTGTTCAGAAAGGGTCCAAGAGGGGAGAGCTCTGCGTATTTCGTCTTAAGTACCTACTGCTTTGGTGTCCAGCCCCAAATTCATTAAATTGGTTGGGTTTTTTCTTTACAGGTAAAGTATTGAGTAGTTAATAAATTAACTTAATTAGCAGAGAGGAACTGGTCATTCTTGATCATTTAGAAACCTTCTCTTCCTTAATAGCAGGGTATTCCCGGTTTGGACTTCGCAGATGATTAGCTCTAAAGCAGTTGCTGGTGAGGATCAGCTCTGTCTACGCCTCTGTCTATCTCACGCTAACTTAGTCCCCACCAGTGAAGTGACCGACTAATTATGGCTTTCCTTGAAACAGAGCTGCCCTCCTTGGGAGGCATCAGTTCAAAATTCAAGGGCAAGAACCAGCTCTATCTTTCTGCCACTAAGTTTCCTTAGAGGAAGAATTTGCCGAAAATAACCCCAAAATGGATTTAAAAATAGCCCCCAGATAAATGTAATGTTAAAAAGGGTTATTCTGACTTGGGCCACTATTTTGCAAAAGCAAAAAATCTGTCGTTACACAGCTAAACCGGGACCCACAGAAGTATTGGCGTTTCTCAGCAGTCTACTTAAAGATTTAGTTAAAAATAAAGTGTGCAACATAAAGACATTCAATAATTGTCTTCCATCTCACAGAGTGATGTGGAATGTGGCTTAGAAGAATTGTAAATGTGCTGCTTTTAGCCGTTTTCTTCTTGGAAATCGATGCCTCTATTTATTTGCTGATCTGTCCCACTGTGCGCAAATGTAGAATCAGTTTTATTTGCACTGCTCCCCAGAGTGACTCCTGTGGAGGCAAGAGAAGGGAATACATTCTAGAGCACATATGTTATTAATGAAATGTTACCCCCCAAAGAGTTAAACATGCTGAGAAAAGAACCAAGTGAGGCTTTACTAGTGTGATGAAAAAAATTCCCTGATATGATGAGAGTGTTCAGATGGTCACTAAAGAATTCATCTTTATGTAGAAAATAGCAGTTGTTTTTAAGCTCATTTGATTCTTTTAAGAGTCTGAGCCCTTTATACTGTTTCTGGCTGTTTAATAATGAAAATGATAAAAATAATGAAAATGGTAGAAAGTGACCCATATCATCTGATGTGTGTCGTTATTAAGTTGAATTCATCTTATTTTTTTGAACCATCTTTCTTAACTCTTGGTAATCTTTGTAGCTGGCTCTTAACACTGCCACTTGTTTTTAGGTTACAAATTCAAAATTAATGATTTTTTCAGGTTAAAGTAATAATGCATGCATATACGTTTGCTATCACCATCTTTACATGTTAATTTTTTCAGTGTCTTTTGAACCTTAAGAATCCAAAGGGCTAGGTCCTTTTTCTTAATTTTTATAACAAGTATGTATTTTGTTCTTTACATATAAAGTCAGTTTTTCCATTGTGATCAGGACACTGATTGTCCCATGCTGATCCCATGCACAAGGCGACATCTCTTTCCCAAGAGAGGTCAGATTTCAAGGTGTTGAAAATAGCCCAGTGACTCAGTATTCTTGGCTGCTTTACGCCAATGGTTTAATTGGCTGCATCGTAGAAGCATCTAATTGAGTTTCACATTTAAATAATGGAAATGATGCTTGATGCATTATTTGCTTACAGAAACGTTTGATTAGCGTGTTCCTGATCTTCATTCTATTTGTAGCAAAGAGCAGGTCAGGGACTGCCACGTTCATATTCCCCACAGCATCTCATCCCTGTGAGGCCTTGTTCATACTAGATGCTCAACAAATAGGTGTAGGAAATGAGCTGAATTGTCAATGATAGTTATCCAAAGCTTAGAAATTTCTGAATGCTCATGGGGTACTTAACTATGAGTAATTTCAATTTAAATCTGATGATAATTAATCATACCTTAGAGCACTAAATAAATACTTATTCAATGTGAACATATGTTTAAAAGGGGAATTTTTTAAATGCAGTGTTTAGTTAAGGCACTCCTGTTTCTCACTGAATTCTTTGAGATTGGGGAGCACTTGGCATTTTAAGTGAAGTAGTCTCTTAGGCAAAGTTCCCCCCCCCACCCCGCCCCCAGATCACTTGAACTTCTGCAGGTCATAAAACAATGTGTGGTTTCCATTTGATGATTCAGAATAGAAATGAGCGAATTTGTCTTACAGTGGTGTGAAACAACAGTGCATTAAAGAACGTGGAAGTTGCTGAACATGGTTTCGCAAACTCTCCGGTGCGCATGATTGCCTGGAGACCTTGTTAAAGGCAGGTGCTGACTCAGCAGGTCTGGGTTGCTACCTGAGATTCTGCATCTCCTACAAGCTCCCAGGTGCTTCTGATGCTGTGACATACTAGCAAGGTTCTGGAATGTGCTTAATTCAGTTCAGCATATGTCTACTGAGCATCTACTAGGTAGTAGGCCTAGGTGATAGAAAAGTAAAGAGCATGGGTCCTCCTGCCCTCAAGGAACTGACAAGATGAGGAAGAGAGAGAGATTCTTTCTAGACTGAAAATGAGGTCCTGGGATGCCACTCTGCAGGGTGGTGGCCAGAGAGGGGCCCAGGAAGGTGGATTTTCTGGTAGGGCTCCCACGTTGCTGACCTGGACCTCTAGTCTTCTTTGAATGGAAACCTTTGTGACTTGTCAGGAAACAAAATGCAGATATTGAAATCAGACAGACCTGGGGTAGCCTCCCTGCTCAGCTGCTGTGTGACTTGGAGTAACTTTTTTAACCTCTCTGAGCCTCAGTGTCCTGGTCAGAAAAATAGTGGGAATAATGCTTACCTTATCAAGTTGGTAGGTTTACCATAAAGGACACGTGGTCGGCATAACAAAAGTGGTTGCTTTTATTACTGCTGATGGGACAGCGGGGGCCGGTAGGCAAGGAGGAAGAAGAGGCTCCTAAAATATTTTTTCGTGTAGTTCACCAATCAGAGATTCAATTTGGTTAACCAACAAACCCAAGGCTGGCAGTAGAGAACGGGGCTAGGGCTGGAGGGCCGGCAGCTGTGGAAGTCAGTCAGATGTAGGACAGAATTATTGGAAACGTGCACATCTCCATTCCTCTCCTGCAGTGTCCTGGCTTCTAATTAGCCTTGGTGATGCCTTTTAGCGATATGTTTACCTGAGGCTGTTCCTGGTACCTCCCCTGTAGGTTCTATGGATCAAGACCGACTGGGGTTTGTGGCAGTCAGGCACTCCTTAAAAATATGGTTCAGAGGGAAGGGGAAGTGCCTCTCCTCTTTGAGGGGCATTGGTGCATTCCCTGGCAGGGCACTTTTAAGGATGAAAGCCACCAGTCCTTTTCAGCTCAGTATGAGTTACCTGAAATCAGTGCAGGGTGGGTCAGAATTCACCAGGTAGACGTTTTATACTTTGTGCTCTGAGATGACTGCTTCCTCCTGACATCTGGGGAGATGGATATTCTGAGGCAGTGGTCTCCTTCACCCTGACCTTAGGTGGGGTAATCCGGGGGGCCCTCAAAATGCTTCAGCCAACATTGCTCTACTTTTATATATATATATATATATATATATATATATATATATATATATATATATATATATATATTTAGAGTTCCATATATTATTTGCAAAGGAGATTTCTCTGCTCCAATTCAGGCTCCATGCTTCCCCCCAGATAAACCTTGACAACCAAGTTGTAAGAGAATAGCGATGGCAGTTTGATGTATGGGGCAAAGAAAAGTAAAAGAGTGACTGGAGCCAAGGCAGGCCTCCGGGGGTCAGGTAACAAGGGAGGGAAAGGGGGCAGCGAGCATCGAGCACCCAGAATTATGGAGATCAGAGCAGTGGCAGGACCACAGGGTGGGAGGTGGGACCCAGGGACCCGACTTTGTGGACTTTGCTGAGAGCCTTGGAGGATTATGTTCCCAGGTCACGGAGAATCCTCCCGGCTTCCAGTGGATGCAAGCCCACGTAAGGAAGGCAGATGACAGGGCTGAGCAGAGTGATTCTTCCAGCATTCTGACCCAGAAATAAAGCTGCACAATTTCAGGAGGGATATTTGCGTCCCTTGAAAGTCAAAATATTGAGAACTGAAGAACATTTTTTAAATTACTGTTTTTCTGTTATAAAAGTATATTTAATTTTTGGAGAATATAGAAAAGAACGAAGAAAATGAAGATTACCCACAATCTCAAGGTCTATTTCCTTTCAGTCTTTTTTCTATGCATTAAAATGTTTAAATGTTTTTTATGTTAAATTTTTAAAAATTAATATAATAAAATTAATATGATAATAACAACAATAAACGAACACATAGAGACAGAGATTGGATTGGTGGTTACCAGAGGGGAAGGGGGGAGGGAGGAGGGCGAAAGGGATAATTCGGCACATATGTGTGGTGATGGGTTGTAGTTAGTATTTGGGTGGTGAACATGATGTAATCTATGCAGAAATAGAAGTATAATTATGTACACCTGAAATTTATACAATGTTATAAACCAATGTTACTGCAATGAACAAAAAATTAAAAAAAAAATTAATATAATCTTGTAAAAATTTCAAATAATCCAGAACCATTTCTAGTAAAAAGAAAAAGACCCCAGTCACCCTCTGTGGCCCACCTAGTAGTCATTCCCCCTTTTCTGCCTGACAGAAACCTGATCTTGTTCAGGAGTCTACCCTCCTCCACGTGTCTGGGTAAATCCTGATTGGCCAAGCAACCCTGGTGGGCCTGCTGTCCTTGCCAGTGATTGGCTGGGGATGAATATGTGGACCTGGTCCTGGCCAATAAAACATGAGGGCGGGTTGCTTTAAAAACAGGCAAAGGAGGAGGCCTCTCCTGGACATCGATGCCTGTAAGTGGGGCAGCCATCAGCCACCAGAACAGGCGAGGCTGACCTGCCAAAGAATGCAAAGGTGAAGAGTGGGGGCTCCACGGTGTCCTTGACTTTCTGAATTGCCCACTGAGGAGTCTCTGCTGTGAGACATTTGGGAGAGCCAGACTTAAAGCAGGTTGAGTAAGGTTTTTTTAGTTGTAGCCAACAGCAGGGCAACTGATGCACCCCAGAGCTCTCCTCCCTTCTCAGGAGCTGGTTACTGTTAACCGTGGGGGTGTATTCTGCTAGTCGTTTTTCGGTGCATTGACATATATACCCATGTATGTACATTTTCTTTTTAAACAAACAGAACTCATTCTATGCATTTTATTTAGCGACTTCTTTGTGGCATGAGATTTTCTTTGGTCATTTCTTATATCTACTTCATTCTTTTTAAAGGCTACAAAGTAATATTCAGAAGTATGGCTGACACGTAATTTATTTCACCCATTTCCTATTGTTAAACATTTATTGTGCTTTGTTTCCACTTCTTTACTATTACAAACAGTGTTTGTATTAACTCCCTTATCTGTACATCTTCAGGTGCATTTCAAGGTTTCCCAGGGATTGCTGGGAGGAGATTCCTGGGTTAAGGGCACATCTGTTTGACATATTGATAGATGCTGCCAAATCGATGACTCAACTAACTATGCTGGTGCCCCTTCCCACCCAGTGCCTAAGGTGCTTTGTCTCCATGTCTTAACCAACACCCAATATTACAGATCTCTTAAATCTTTTTTATGCGTTTTCACAGGCTTGATGTAATACCGTTTGCAGTTTTTCATTCTGGTCATTTGCCTTAACCTGAACATGAGCATTCTCCCATGTCATTAAATATTCTATGTAAATATAATTTTAATGGCTACGTAATAGTCCGTGATAACCATTTTTGGAGTGTTTCAGGGGTTTGTGAGGACACAAAAGAGAATATTTGAAATTGAGGCTCTCCATGAAAAACTAAGTAGACATAACCAAGCTTGCAGTAATCTCTACAGAGTCCTGAAAACGTGTTAGGAGACACACCCCTCCAGTGATCCATTTCCAAGAAAACTGAGGGCCCGGCTTTCCAGACCCTCCTCACTCCAGTCAGATGGTGGGCTGCCCCAGGCACTTCTAAGGAGCCCTGTTGTTTCCAGAATCCATAGAGTTGACTCGGACAGTTATCCCATTCTCTGAGTATACAGGAGTCACTCACGTACTTTGTGTGCATTGCATGATGCATAGCTGAAATGTAAGTTTGCTGGAATCTTTGAAATTTTCTAATTCTGCTAGAGAAAACAGGAGAGCAGATGGAGTGGATGAAACTTATTAAAAAAAACCTTAATCACACTTTTTCTCCTTAATTCAGAGAAGAAAATCTGTGTTTCAAGGGAAGTTCCCGGGGACAGGATAATTCCATTTTGAGTCTGGTGCCTAATCATTGGTCCTCTTTGTGGGCCTGCAGGCCTTTTGGGGCAGTCTTACTAATAGTCCATTTCAGTGAAATTCACATTTGTCTTTAGTGCTGTCTAGGAAAGTCCAATATTTCTTCAATTTCAGAACTAGATGGCTTCGATTTTCCGCTGCCCATTTTGTAAGGTTAAGGCTTATTTAGAAATAGGCAGCATCATAGGCGTACACATCGCAGTGTGAACGATCGGCCGCCTGTGGACAGAGTGAGGAAGGGGGTTAGACATTGCCTTGCAGCCGAGAAGTGTTTTTGAGGAGGTGGGTTGGAGTGAGGACAGGGAGGAGCCATGTGGCTGCTGCATTGATCCAACAAATCGCTTACTTGCGACATCCATGCTTTCATTTGTGTTGTCAATGAAGGACGTGGCCTACGGTGTCATCATAGGTACTGCATCAGATGCCTGTTTCCCTGGACATCTTGATCTAATCAAACTATGAGGAAACCTTGAAAACCCCCGCTTTGGTGTGTGTTTGTGGTGAGGGTGGGGGCAGACGTTTGTGGAATGTGGCCAAGAAGGGGGGCCGCGTAGCCTGGGATGTCAGTTCCCCTCAAGACCCAGGGCAGAGATCACTCTGACCGCGCCACGGCTCTCTCGATGGTCAGGGAGGGTTTTATTTTTACGGTCTCTCCTCCCTTCCCCTTCACAGCGACTGTCAGAGAGAGAGATTCATTCACAGCAAGTTTGCATGGCGATTGTGCAGAAGTTTTATGATCTCTCAAGTTAGAGAACTTGTTTCTGTTTCCAATCATATGTAGCCCTTGGCTGATCATAGTCTCTTGGATTTATGACTCGGGACAGACTGATTTCATTTGAGGTAAGAGAGCTCCTTATGTTTGAGCTGCTTCTGGAACCTTCCCACAGCATTTCCACCCTTGGCCTCTTTCTTTCAGGCGGTGAAAGGTGGTGAGGTGGTGAGGTGGCCTCGTTCCACCTGGTCCTGGGGGCCTTGAAGCACTTGTCACCTGCACACTCCCTCTTCTGGAATCTATAACTCACTCCCACACCAGGTTTACCCACAGGAGGTGGCAGCTCAGGAAAAAACCTCCACCCTTTGATCATCTTCTTTCTTTCATTTGATCTAGAAAGGCCCTGCTTTTGGAGATTGCGTCCAGGGGGACGCACAGGACCCCTCAATTTAGAGTTCAAGGTGGCCTTGATGAAAACAGACCTCTTCCCTGCATTACACCTCTCATTCTTGCCTTCTCCACTGTCTCAGATTTGCAGCTGCTAACTCGTTTGCACCTTCTTTGCTGTCGTTCACCCTCCACGAGCTCTTAGCTCCCAGAGCCCTGAGTCCTTCACTGGCTGTCGAGAGAGCGGTGGGATGCTTCCCGGCAGGGCTGCAGCCGCCCCCCAGTCTTGGACACCGCCACCAGAATCACTGCCCTTGTCGACACGTGGGCATGTCATTCTCATGACCAAGCCTGGCCTCCGGCTGGGTCTGCGAGCCCCTCGGTACCCCCGTACCTCCTGCAGGGTAGGCACGAAGACGTTCAAAGCATTCCGTGGAAGGACTGAGAGAAGAACCCGTACCCGCTCCTGACTGCCAAGCAGCAGACGTGACCCACTCCACAGTGTCTAAGGAAATGCGACAGCACCCTGCTTCCTCCACAGGGGCCTCTGAGCAAGCGGGGTCTGCCTTCCCCCCGCGGCAGCTCCTCAGGCGTCCTTGTCCCCTGATTTCTTTACAACCTGCTCCAAGGTCTTACCTGGGAGGTTTTCCGGGCTGTGTCTGCCCTCTCAGTTGCGCGCTCCTCCTCAGCCAGGGCCTGCAGCGGTGGCTGCACAGCTCCAGGGGTGCCATTGCCTGCGCTCTGAGAAACAGCCGTGTCTTGGCAGCGAGGTGGCTGGTTCCAGTTGGTGCCACGTTTATCTGGCCCGTGCTGTTTGGTGTGTATGGAGTCACACGATGGGAGCCGTCTTTACTCTCCCCACTGCTCGGTGGGCTGCTTCTCTCTGGGATCTCCGCGTGCCTGGACTGGGGCATTCTCTAAGCACACAACAAGAAAGTTGCAACTAAACAGCTTCAGGGACCTGGATTGGCCCCTCACTGGCAAAGACCTGGGAAATAGTTGGGGTGCCTAATGGAGGAGACATCGTGCTTAAATTGAAAAAAAAAAACAGTTCCTTTTGTGTTTCCAGTTTCTGTGAAGTTGTGCTGTATTTGCACGAGTTAGCTGTCCAAAGCAGTCAGCTCTCTCACCTCTGCTTTATGTGCAGAATCTCGTGTTTCCGTCTCGCCATGTGTCTGAGTACGCATCTCTGTTAAGCAGCCGAGTCTCATCCCTGAGTCTGTGCTTCTCAGGGTGTGTCGTTAGGATGAACCTACTTGAGGCTCTGTTTGTGTTTTTCACCAGCTTGGATTTGGCAGCTCTTGTATATGTCGCACCCTGTTTATATGAGATACTTATGAAAACACTCAGCCTTGCCCTCGGGTGTGGCAGCATTGACCTGTGACCTGATTTTAAATCACAGCATGTGAGTGGCCATCACCTGTGTGGGTCAGCAACATTTTTAAATGGTTTAATGAAGACAGCTTGTGGCCTGTAGCAAAAAGCCTTGGCACCCTGACGTGGTCACTATAGCCAAGTGATCTTGGCAATTCACATACACCCCAAAACTCAGTCTCCTCATCTATAAAAGGGAGGTGTTAATATTGAAGGATGAAAATCCAGAGGAGAGAAAAGAGTTCCGTGGAAATGAAAAGTAGTAGTATCCTTCTTCTTACTCGCCGCCATGACCATTTCATCCCTCAGACTCCCCCATACCCAGCTGGGTAAATGCCAGCCTCAAGGTGATTTCTTTTTGTTTTTTTCAGACGAGGTATGTGCTAGCAATTGAAAACACAATATGTGCCAGTGTTCTCTTGAAAGCTAACATCATGGCAAAAAGTGAAATACTTAAACGATGGAAGCCAAACACTTAAAACATCTTGGCAGTTCTTTGGGGTTGCAATTTGCTTTCGAAAGCTTTTGCCATTTTTAAGAACAAAGTAGCCCGATAACCCTTTGTGTCTAAAATTCAATCCAAATCAGATAAACTCCATGTATTCCCATGGATTCTGAGATTTTATAGGGCATTTTGCCATGATAAATGTGACATGCTATTTCTTGTGACCTTTTGTTTTTTTCTAAAGAGAGTTGGCCTGAGGAATGGGGGCTCAGCTCTGACCACTCTGGAAGGATCCTGTTCCTTTCCTCCTGGATGAGAATTCCCTAAAGAGCCAGGATCACCTCATTTTCAATGGAACCAGTAGTTTAGTCTCTGAATTGGACGCACACACCAGTTCTAGTTAATAAGTTGGTGTTGAGATGGAAGGAAAGGGCCTACAATGGACTGAATGTTTGTGTCCCCCCCAAAATTCATGTATTGAAATCCTAATGCCCAGTGTGATGGTATTTGGAGGTGGGGCCTTTGGGAGATGATTAGGTCATGAGTGTGGAGCCCTCGTGGATGAGATTAGTGCCCTTATAAGAAGATGCCGGAGAGCTAGCTAGCTCTCTTTGCACCATGTGAGGACACAGCGATAAGGCCCCCATCTGCAACCAGGAAGAGGATCCTCACCAGAACCGACCATGCTGGCACTCTGATCTCGGACTTCCAGCCTCCAGAACAGTGAGAAATAAATTTTGTTGTTTAAGCCACTCAGTCTCTGGTAATTTGTTGTAGCAACTCGAATGGACTAAGACAGGACCTCAGTGACTATCTGGGACAACATCGCTCATGTTTTCTAGATGAAAATTAGAGGTTCAGAAAGCAAAGGGGCCTTTGCCTGCTCCCGGAGCTCACGGGTCCCACAGCCAGGCGGGCCTGCTGACCCCTTCCAGGAGGTTCGCTGCTTCCCTTTCTCTGCTGAGACCTGAGGATGTTGCTTCTCAGGCTGAAATCCAGCCGGTCTGCCAGAATGAGGCTGGGAGGAAATGCTGCAGTTTGAACAGCCAGCTTCTCCCGGGATTGTCTTATCTCTCTGTGAGCGCTGCACAAGCTGCTCTCCAGCGTGAGTACAAGAAGATAAGGAAGTCAGAGTGCTGGGGCGGTGGGAACAGGGAGAAACAAGCACAAGGCTGGACACAGACTGTTCACTTTCACTTCTGGAACCCACTCGCTCTCGTAGGCGCTGGCATCTGACTTCCTTCCAGATAAGCAGATAAAAGCACAGAACTCGCTCATGTCTGTGATGAAGAATGAAATGCCTGTTTATTTCTGATGGTGCTTCTCATGCATGGGGGGCAGGGGCGACGGGAAGACTTTCTCATCTGCATGCTTTTTATCCTGTAACTGTGTCACTGGTGCTCTCTGGGCATCTCTTTGTTATTTTTCCATAGTAAATTAGGCAAGGTCAAATATCATTAGGTCTAGGGGTCAGGGAGGGGGCTGTGCTCACCTGTCACTGTCACGCCCATTAGCTTGTCTGATTTGACAACAGTCCCTGGAGGGAAGCTCTTTTATTCCCATTTTACGTACAAGACAGCAAGACTCAGAGAAGTTAAGTGACTTGCCAAAGACATTCAGAGCAGGAACTTGAATGCAGCCCTTTGAAGAGGGACCAAAAATAGACTAGCTGGTTTTTATTCACTTTTTCTGAAATGCCACTTCCAAGAAGATAGGATGTGTATAAAACTAATTAAGCATCTGAAACATGACTTCCTCAGCTGAAGCGGCTTTCTAGAGTGTGAGGTTATTGTGCGGGTTGGGTTTGTGCTAGGGCAGAAAACGACTCCAATTTGGGGTCAGTGTTCAAGCCAGCCCTCAGGAGGAGGAGGCTGCACGTGAAAAGGCACAAAAGAGGAAAGCCAGCAAGGAAAACTTTTTTAGGACAAAATCATTATTCTTTTCCTTGCCATCTTGTAGCAGCTAATCTGCTTTTCGAAATTGTTTCTTTTGCTGTAATAAGCGCTGTTAAATCAGGACAGGCCTTCCATCTCTCCTCATTGCCTCCGGAGTTGGGGACATCTTTCTTTAGCTGAGCGCAACAGAGAAGTGCGCCCAGAAAGTAGGGGCCACCTAGGACCACATTTGCGAAACATCTTTTTACCTGAGTCTCATCGGCCCTGGCACTAGAAAACCAGCAGCTGACTTATCTATGGAGAAGCCTCCTAAAAGTCCTCCAGGGTTCACGCAGCGCATCCCCCAACCCCTTCCCCCTATATACACGTGCGTGGACCTCAGTGCTCAGTGTTTGTTAAGGAAAATAAATGCAGGCAAGGAATTAAAGACTTTTGAGTGACAGGCTTCTCCAAGACGTTGCTCCTCTGACTCCTGGGGAGGTGTCTACAAAGCGGTCCACTTGACTTATGAAGGCCAGTTCAGAAAACCCCGAGCCTGCCTCCCTCCTCCAGGTTTGGGGGCCGTGGGCAGAGGTGCTGGGTTCTTCTTGTGGGTGGAGCGCTGAGGAGCCAGGTAGATCCGTTCTGTCTTTGTCGATCTTCCTGCTCCCACCTTTTATGGAGACAGAAGCAAAACCCCAAAATAAACATCAAGAAGATAATTTGGTCTGACCTGTGATTGGCAGACATAGGCACACACAAAATCAAGTTTGTTCCTGCCACTTTGCTCAGATTTGTAGCACACCCACGTGAGCCATCCAGCACCTTCTCAGCATGTGTATTACTGTGCCCCAAGGAATTTCTATTTTTTCCCCCAGAATCCTTCAATAACATCTATTTGAATTATTCTGGACTGTATATTGTTGCAGAGAGTTCTAAAACAAACTGATTTAGGAAGGTTTTTCAGCTATGGTGAGTTAAACCTGTGCCTTGGACAGTGATGATAGGGAATGGTGGGGCCAGGGTTACCTGTTGTGGGGGCCAACTGTGAATGAATGGGTCAGGAGTTAATCATGATTCAAGGGGTACTGAGTTCCACTTATGCAAGGGGGAGGCTATACCAGCTAAATTCCCTTCTTCCTCGGTTCAGTACACAAAGAATTTTTGGCATCTTCGTTTTAGGCTTTCCTAGTTCTTTGGTGTTACATTTTGCTCCTATCGTGAAGGCGAGTCCCCAGGCCACAAGGGTAGTGTCCAGGGAAAGAGGTCTACGGGGTTTGGGAGGAATGGTCCTCCCCAGCTTTCCCAGATGGGAAAAATTTTGGTTGTAAATATGAAAGGGCTTTGGAAAGAACATGGGATGAGGTCTGTAAACTGAAATGTGGTGCTTCTCTTAGTTCTGGGGCAGATTTCTCGGGATCCAGAATTAAAACCAAGAATAGCTTGGAGCCCCTGAGTGTAGCTTAACTGGTGGAGCACTTGCATTGCTGTTTCCGGTAAGTTATGATGCTCCCGGCCACCTGAGTCACTCAGCGGTGAGTCCCCATCCTTCCAGAATTTATTAACATTCTAGGGCAAACCTAGTGTTCTAAGGAGATTTTTTTCCAGCCAAAGTAGAAGCCTGAATTCACTTGAATTTAGGCAGAATAGATAATTCATTCAGATAACTTGAGGCCCATAATGCATCTATTTTATATTCTGTCTAAAAGCTAGCTTGTAAAATACCATATTTATCCCAATATCCTATTCTCTTTTTTATACCTAACCACGGATTGCCATTTTCTGAGACAAACAGTTTACATTTTACTTTTGCAACTTCATCTTTCGGTAACTATCAAGAAACTTCTGGGAAATATTTGGGGTTAGCTTCTAGTCTGATTGAAAATAAACTGAATTTTCTTCAAATTGGTCTTTTTCTCCTCTTCAAGCTAATGTGAAGAAAAATTGGGCATGTGTAGAGAGGAGACGATAGGGAAGAGGGACACTGCTGTCCTCGACTTTGATTTTTGTGGCAGAGCCTCCTGCAGGAGCATGTCCTCTAAAGTGGACAGTCAGGGGCCGATAGAGCTGGAAGAGACCTTAGAGGGCAGGCCACCAGAACCTTCGCTTTACAGAAGGGGAGACTGAGGCTGGGGCTCAGCAATGGCAAAGCCCAGCATGGAAACAGGTCTTCAGCCTCCCATCATGAGGCCATTGTCTGCCCTTGCTTCTCTTCATCGCCCGCTTTCTTGCCCTACCTGTCTTTCAGCAGAAGTGTTGGTCTGTTTAGAAACAGGAACAGGGTTGTAGCTATGAAATAAAAAACAAATACTGCGTATTTTAAGTCCCCAGATTGCCACCATTGGTTTAGCTTATTTTTATGATTCCTGTAAGTTGGATGGGTAACAATAAATATTTTTAATTTGCTTTTCATGATTGTATGCACTGATTTCATTTCTTTTCCTTGAAGATGAATTGGCATAGTCAGTGAGTTGAGATGGAGAGAGCAGAGGCACCGGGGCCAGGACACCCCTGGTCTAGCCCCTTTTTGCCATAGGAAAGGACTTTATTTCTCTACATCCTCTGAGAAATTGAGAACACAAGGCCCAACTTCCAAGAGGGATGTTTGCGATGATCAAATGAGATGATGAGGGTGAACACACTTTGAAATTGTTAATGCTTAGGAAGTATAAGGGGTGCCTCTCTCCATTGCTTTGGAGAAGTTATTTTTAAATACGCAAAAGAAAAACTATGATTAAATTTTAGATTTACTTATTTATGTGGTCTCAGACAGATTATTTTTGTGGTCCTTCCAATTTTTTCTCCTTCCATTTCATTTTTATCAAAAATTGGCACCAGCGTGTCTAGAACTTTTGTTTCATATCAGTTAAGAACATCTGTGCTTGACTCTTGAAGTCCATCTTCTTCTAGAGACAATCTTTGGACAGTAGTTAAAAGAGCTACTGTATGTTTAAATAACCCTTTGTGCTTTTTGACGGAATTTAAGATTGATTAAAAACTGCTCATAGTTAGTAGATGCAAAGTGTTTCAAGGCAAACTGTTCTCATCGCTAACTAGGGAGTTTATATTTTGATATTTTACATGAAAAACAAATGTTAACGGCATTATTTCGTTCACCTCTCCAGCCTCCGGGCCTCTGCCCGTGCTGTCACCTCTGCCTGCAACACCCTTCCTGCTCATCACTGCTGACTCCTGTTCACCCTGTTAGACTCAGCTCTAGCTTCGGAGAGCCTTCCCCAGGCGGACTGGTGTGTGTCCTCTGGGGTCCTGCAGAGCTTCTTGCACGTCTTTTCATGGCAGTACCTGGATTTTACAGTTTTGAAGTTACCAGCTTCTGTGACGACCTCCCCGCTAGACTGTAGGGTCCCTGGAGCAGAGATGAAATCTTCCCTTTGTCTTTCAGGAGCTGCTGTGTAGTAGACGTGCTCCACTGGTGTTTAATGAACTGAGCCGAAGGACAGGAAGCCTCTGTTTGTGTCAACAGGGACCCACTTTTAAAAAGTTACATCATTCAGTCATTTTTAGGTCCTTAAGATGTCCCATTGTGTCAAGTGCTCTTCTCAGCCGAGGGCTGATCCACGTGTGTTCACAGGCCCTGCCTCCTCAAACCTTCTAATGCTGCCTTCTGGTGGCTGCTTCATACGCCATCACACGCCAGACAACCTTCTCTCTACAGCCTTTCTTCTTGTCTTCATCCTTCACAGCCTGAGATTCCTGAGGCTCGAGGGGTTAGAACCTAGAACCCCAGATTCGGTATCTCAGAGAACATTAGGTGCCTGTGAAATCACAGGTCCCGTGGTGGGGGGGCAAGGAACACTGCCCACTGTATCCATCAAAGAAGGTCACATGCTAAGTGACAAATGACAGTCTGATTCCATTTTGGTTAAAAAAAAGAGAAATGAGGGTCGGCCCCGTGGCTTAGCGGTTGGGTGCGCGCGCTCCGCTGCTGGCGGCCCGGGTTCGGATCCCGGGCGTGCACCGATGCACCGCTTCTCTGGCCATGCTGAGGCCGCGTCCCACACACAGCAACTAGAAGGATGTGCAACTATGACATACAACTATCTACTGGGGCTTTGGGGGAAAAGAATAAATGAACAAATAAAATTAAAAAAAAAAAAAGAAAAATGAAAGAAACCATCTCTCAGTCCAACGTAAGCAGGGGAGGTGGTGGAACGCAGCGCTTAGAAGGCGGGGGTGGAGGTCGGCTGCTCTGGTCCTCACCAGCCACGCAGCTGAGGGAAGTGGCTTAAACCCAGCACCTCCATGTCCTCCTCAGTGAAATAGGGGTGATGGTAGTGGCGGCTTCATGCTGTTGTTCTCAGGATTAACTGAGATAACATATGCAAAGCCCCTGGGATTGTGCCTGGCAGGCAGTAAGCAAGCAGTGCCTATTAGTTGTCGCTATTAAATTTTTACAGTGACCATGTATGCTCATGGCAATTATACCTATGAAAATGTTGGAGAAAGCATTAGAAGTTAGGAGAAAGAAAGCAAATATAATCCCTCTCTGTGTGGCTAGGATCTTGCTGTAGGGCTGTATAGGGGAATGGCCAGAACCAGTGACCAGCTGCTGTGCCCAGTGACTAAGGGTTGGAACATTCGATAGCCAGACAGACCCTGCAGAATTCCATCCACACACACACACACACACACACATGCACGCAGACACACACCCCCAGGTGCCGGGAAGACTGGAGTGCTATCTCCCTAGTTATGTACATGTCCAAAAGGATGAAACCCAGACCTTGGAGACATCTCTAGGTCATAAAAGCCCAGACACATGGGACTCTCTGACCCCTAAAGATACTTTATTTAGGTTCCAAAAGGTCAAGGTAAAAACCCAAGGTCCTCTCCATCCCGTCTCAAAGGAGCAAAGGTTTCTCTCCTTCCTTTCTAGACAGGGAGGGAGGCAACTGCTTCTCTCCTGTACTTAAGCAGAAGAAATCCTTAGTTTTCCATCCCTCATGCCTGGGGTGTAATCTGCACCCCCGTAGAAAGTCTCCATCGGCCCCTGTCACCTTGTCGGTGAGTCAGGTATGGGGGCCGGCACTGCAGTGTCACGCTGGCTGTTGGTCTGGGTGTGAGTATCCACAAAGAGCTCCTTTCGCTGAGCCAGCTGCCTCGTGTTTCTGCAGTGTTCACGCGTCTAAAGTGCATAACTAGGCAAGGGGGGCAACGTCTCAGACCCGGCACGGTTCACAAACAGGTCCATATGACTGGGCGCTTCACTGGCCCAGAGAAACCCATGTCCCTGTCTCTGGGACGTGTGCAAGGAACGAGGAGGCCAAGTCAGCACAGCCCACAGGTACATCAGCAGGACCAGGAGGCTCCAGGCAGCCTCATCGGCGTTCCTTCTTTTAGCGGAGAAACCCTGGACATCAGTAAACAGACAGTTTTTACAAATTATAGCTGGATTCTTTGACAGAAAAGTACAGTTCTAAGGAAATGACTCTGTCCCAAGCTGTTCCTGAAAGGAGTGAAAAATGTTGGCGTCTCCTGGTGTTTCCGCTTTTGATCAGCCTCATCTGGGAATTTAATACATTTTCTGATCAAAGTCCAAAGTCTCTGCTTTGCTCGAGCTTTAATCTTTGGCTGTAAAGCCTCCGTACTATTGCACACACACATTAAAATCAGGTTACAGCCAAATAGCGATTTGGTTTTGTGGGTTGAGGGGGCTGGGTAGAGAATACTTACATAGTAAATAGATTTGGGAAGGCATTTTGACAGTCTCAGGTGAAAGTTAATTCAACATAAGTTTTCAGTATGTTTGAGATATTTTATTCTATATACTGAATTTTGTTAATTGTTGAAATGGCCCTAACCCATGTTTTCTGTTATGGTTAATGTTTATGTCAAACGAAAGAAGAAACATAAATTCAAGTGCTTTTCAAAATCCAATATTAACTTTAACCTCTTTTTTTTTTTTTTTCCTGTGAGGAAGATCAGCCCTGAGCTAACATCCGTGCCCATCTTCCTCCACGTTATATGGGACGCCTCCACAGCGTGGCTTTGACAAATGGTGTGTCGGTGCACCCCTGGGATCTGAACCTGTGACCCTCGGGCCACCGAAGTGGAGCATGCGCCCTTAACCGCTTGCACCGCCAGGCTGGCCCCAACTTTAACTTCTTTTTGATAAAAAATAATAATAATAATTGGGGGGCTGGCCTGGTGGTGTAGTGGTTAAGTTCACATGCTCCGCTTTGATAGCCCAGGGTTGGCAGATTCAGATCCCGGGCGCAGACCTACACACCATTCATCAAGCCATGCTGTGACGAGGACCCACGTACAAAGTAGAGGAAGATGGGCACAGATGTTAGCTCAGAGACAATCTTCCTCAGGCAAAAAGAGGAAGATTGGCAACAGATGTTAGCTCAGGGCCAATCTTCTTCACCAAAAAAAAAAAAAAAATAGTTTCCATTTCCCTTAAGGAAGTGAATGACATTTATAAAGAAGTAGAAAGGATTCCTTTATCAAGGAAAGTGGATGAGGCTTATGATGGACTCCTGCATAAAGGGTCCCTCTCAGAACTGCCTTTATCTCACCTACCAATGAATTGTTCAGATAGGCTGGAAAATGGGAAGATGGTGTCCTGATAACCCATACCAGCACTAAGGAATTCCAGCCCCAGTGTCTTCCATCCCCCAGAGGGGAACAGAAGTGGAAGATTCAGGTGATTAGATATTCCAGAAGAGAAGCTGCTGTGGTGACACCTGGTCTGATCCGGCCTGCGACAGGTGGTAATACTCAGATAAACATGGCCTGTCAGCCTTCACTCTGCACACACAGGGCCTTGCCAACTTATTTTTCCTTCAGTACTGACCTAATTAATGCATGATGTGTGTCATTAGGTCCGTATACAGTAAAGTAGTTTAACTACCCAACGTTCACGCAGCATTTACCAGGTTCCCACTGTGCCAGGTCTGTGCAGGTGCTGGGACACCAGGGGGTGGGGATGGGGAGGCTCAGGGCTCAGAGGGGCCCTCGGGCCCTTTTACCCGGGATGTTTGGAGACGCGAGGGCTGAGCTCAGTGAGTATTTTAATAATTCTCCTTAACCACATATTTCATGCTTGGAACACCAATTTTCAGAGAATTAGAAGAAATAAGTATACATAAGCTCTACTGAAAAGTTCACCTTTCTTTGCTCATTCAGTCTCCAGCAGTGCTCAGCATCTGTGATCATGAACAGTTTTCTGCATGATTCCCTGTTGGATCTACAGGGGTAGAAGATGTAGGGTACAACACTAATATGCATAGGGCCAAGGGTGCATTTTGAAAGAAATCCTTAATATTAATATATTTCCTCTTCATTTAGCTCTTATACTTGTTGAATGTAGGGGAGCTTTCAGCTGTTCCAATTCTGGATTGGTGTGCATTCACTTTTGATGCTATCCAGACAAGTCATATAAACTACTTGAAAGTACAAAGAGAGTGTTCTGTGACTGTACGTATTGGTCCTGTGTCACCTTTTTCCAGAGCAATGGTTGACCCTTCTGTTGACATTAATTAATTTTCCTTATGCCACTTTGGTTAGAGAAGGCATCAGAGAGACGAAGATGAGGAAGGCAGGAGAGACACCGGACTGTGGAAATAAATGCAGACCAGCCAGATGAGAACCAGCAAACGCTATTTATTCAAGGCTGGCTTTAACAAGGGAGTCAGCCACCATCACTCATGTTTTGGCAGAGACTCAAAGGCAGGCAGAGGCGCGGGAAAGCTTTTTAGTGGAAAAAGGGAAGGTGCCAAGGGAAGGCACCAGGTGTGCCCTGATTGGAGGCTGTTGGCGTGAGGAAGCTGGAGGTGGGCTCACATCTTATGTGATTGGTTGGGGGTGCACATTTGGCTTTCTCTAGTAGTTCCTAGGTTGGGAGTGGGGGCTTGGAAATTAGGGAAGCTGTCAGTTGTTAATCAGGTCCTGGCCATTTTGGACTGATGGTTACAGGAGTTATTGGTTGGCTTTTTGGATTGTTGCTAGAGATGGTGGTCTGACTTCCCCCAAGTCTGACTTAGAGATAACTGACCCACTTCCTGGGCTGGGCGCTTTAGATAATGGGTTGGTTTCCTGGGCAGGTTGCTGCAGGTTGTGGGTCAGAGTTCTGTTGTTACATATTGTGTGGCCGTTGTCTGTTTACATATTTAGTATCTCAGTACCAACATCACGCTGGCTAAGAATAAATGACAGACCCAGCACACCTGTTGGCCTGAGGCTGCTCAGGCTGGTTAGCTCCCTGTCACGTAGCAGGCATCCAGACTGCTCTGGTGGTCACTGGGCAGGGCCCATGCTGTAACCATCTGATGTCAGTCCTGGTGGGCAGCCATGGACTTGACCGTGAGGCTTGTAGACCCTATGCCGCAATGTGTGCATGCTGTGAGCTCCTGACTGCCCTCCTTAAATGTGGAATTCACATTAGTGAACTGCTTCTCCAAGCGACACACTGTTTTATTGGGCAGGGACAGCCCCATCTTGGTTTTAGTCCATTTTGGTAGTGACCAGCTGTCTTCATCATCCAGGGACTCCCCTGCTCTCAGCCTTGACATGGCAGAGGATTTTCTGGGCAGGGATGGAGTGTTCCAGATGGCTCTGGAATTTCTGCAGTAATCTGCTGCTTCTTCAGTCAATTTCTTGCCACCCCTGGAAGTTCAATGCTGTGGCCTCCCTGCCCTGGGCACTGTGTCTGGCCTGAGGCAAATAGAGGCTGCCCCCAAATGGCTTGGCAGTGTGTATGCCAGCTTCAGTGTGCATTGCTCCAGTCCTGGCAGGCCCACATGGGGTCTTCGGAAGGTACCCCCAAGTGTTTTGTTTGTATGCTTGTTGTGTGTTTTGCTCTGACACTGTGGGAAAATTCTTAGGTGGTAACATCATTGAGAGTCAAAGAAGACACTGGAATCTTTTACTTTTCTAGAATTTAAGAAAAAAAGTTTTCAGAGTTTGGAAAATTAAGTTTTACATAAAATGTGTCTAAAGTATTTAGGTTTATAAATAAATTCTAAAAACATTATGTAGGGTTTTGAAAGACATCTGCAAGTTTTGAAGAGGGGATGGTTTTAAAACGGCATTTCTTCTCTTGCCTTTGTGTGTGTTTGCACTTTTGAATTAAATGACACCCTCTGAGTGTAGGAGCTAAGTCAAAGCTATCAGGATTTTTTTGCCTCCTAATAACAACTCTGGTGCCATTGACTACCAGGAATAACAATAAGCCTTTTTTAAGTTAGAAAAGAGTATTTATTTTTGTCACTGAACAAACAACAATTATTCATGTCCTTAGGTTGTTTAAAGTATTTTTATGAATTCTAAGACTAAGTCATTTTGAAGGTCAGCCACACAAAATAAAAATGCTTTATTAGTAAGTCCTCCACCTGAAATATTTTGGTTGGTGGGTCTTAGCTTTTCCATAATAATAGCTAACATTTAGTGAGGAATTTTATGTGCCATGCACTGTTGAAAATGCTTTAAATATACTAACTCATCCACTTCTCGCATTATCCTTGCTTTATACCTTGCAAACTGAGGCCCAGAAAGGTTCAGCCACTTGCCCAAGGTCACACATGATTTGGACCTGGGCCATCAGACATCTACCTTAAGCCTGCATAGACCCTGGAAGGTTCCCGTCACATGCCGTAGAGGCATGTACTTTCTCTCTTGTTCCTCAAAAGACATAAACTTGAAAAGGAAAAGAAACATTTACTATATGTGTTTTAGCTCGGAACCCGTCAAGCTCTTGGAGTATAAAAACTAATGATCAGCAGACTTGCTCCTGGCCTGTGGCCTGAACTGTTGCAAATCTGGTTGCTGCTGCTGGTTGGCTGTGCAGAGAGCTAAGCTTGAGAAAAGACCAGTGGGAAAACAAGGAGGAGGATGGCGGGAAAAATAAGTTATGATTGTCTTCTTGTCTCGTAATTCTTTTTTTTAAATGGATTTTCAGCAGACTTACTTTTATTATTGTGGTGAAATACTTAATACTACTGAACTGTACACTTAAAAATGGTTAAAATGGTCAACTTTATGTTATATGTATTTTTCCACAATAAATAAATACATAAGGTAAAAAATTTTTTTCAATCCACTGATCTCATGGGTGACTCCTCAGGGAGGCATGATGTTTGTAGGACTCACAGGTTATATTGGCTGGAGTGAGATTTTCCCCAACATGTAAATGTTCTGCGTTGATCTCACAAGAAATCAGAAAGCTCTAGTAGGATATGAAGACATGTAGAAAAAAGCCAAGAGTGGTATAGAAGTGCCTTCTTTTGGTGCAAGAAGTGGCTGATTTAGTGGCCTCAAGAACCACTTCAGTTTCTGCCATGTTTGGGGACCTACAAGTGCAGGTAAAGACACTGTACAGATGTGTCCCCCTGTGCTTAAAAGAAGAAAAACAAAAGATTGATGAAGAAGGGGACCCCTGGACCATATTTTTCATTTTGATGGATCTAGTCTCTTTTAGAAGTGAATATCTTCAAGAACTTTCCTCTCTAAGGAGAATGCACGAGCTCAGGGAAGAAAGCTGCACGGGACGGACCCCTGCTATGCCACTGCTGGGCCCAGGAAGATTCAGCTGGGCTCGGTTTTTAGGAGGATTAGTATTGATTTTGCGAGATCCTGGTTCTGAAGTCCCATGGGTCCTCCGTGGTCTGCTTCAACCCTATTTTTTTCATAAGCCCTGGGCTTTTTTATTAGGGTGCTGTTTTTCAGGATCATATAGATAATGTTCTAGAAGAAACATCGGCATCATTTTGGGAGGGTAATGGCATGAAAAGTTCTTATAGAAAGAGGGAAAGGTCAAGATCTGAATCAGATGTTGAGTGTTTGCCATTCTGCCTCCAAGGGAACTCAGTGGACAGTGAAAAGGGAATTTGCAGAGCCTCAAATCCCCCACACAATTTGGCAAAGAGCTAAGCCAGGTCACCATGAAATGGTCACTTCCACATCCAAAGCATACACTTTCTCAAAAGTATCCTGGGATACACCCATGCCATCATAGGTGGAAAAAGTGATCTTAATTAAATAAGAGAGTGTTTGGGAGAGTTACTTGCATTATCAGAGCCTATAGAGCTGGAGATACCTAAAAGGATTCTTCTAGAAATATTTCCCTCTAGTCAGTGAATATGTAGGTCTAGAGCTGGAAATTATTTTAGTTTAACCTTCATGTAGTCAGGAAACTTTCCATATGTCTGGGAAGACTTTCTCTACTTAATTTTAGACTGTGTACTGGTAAAATTTCTATTTGGGGAAAAGCTTGTTGTTATTGTTGTTGTTGTTGTTGTTGCCCTGAATTGCCCTGACACCTGTTCTCTGCCTTGAGCTGCTTTGCCACGAGTGCCCAGATATGCTGCAGTAGGGGGCAGCCTGTGCGTGGGCCGGGCGGACAGTCAGCACACAGGGCCAGCTGTGGCGGGTCATCTAACAACTTTTTTCATGTGTTCGTCTCAGGAATATGGGTTTCCCGTACATTTTAATCTAGGTGTAACTTGAGTTTAGAGACTTACTGGAGAGAGGAACGTAGTCAGTGTCCTTCCCCAAGGGCTGTTCCATGAGCAAGATGCATTTCTTCTAGATGGATTCTTCTAGAAGTATTCTATACTGATGTGGTGCATCAGCCTAAAGTCAGCTCTCCTTTCTCTGGTTTTGGATGGTAGTTGGGTGTTTTGGTTTTGTGTAGCTGATAGTGTGAATAAAAGTAATTAAGAGACCCTCAAGTATCTTTAAGTAAACTGTCGCCCACCCCCCCTTCTTAATTGTGACCACGAGTAAATCCTGGAAAGGAGAGGATGGTGGCAACAGGTCACAGTGGTAGGAGCTCAGTCACCAGCAAAGACCAGCCGTGAATTCCAGCCCTGCCCCTATCAGCTGTGGGAATTCGGACAGCTGGTCTCATGTCTCTGGGCTTCAGTTTCCTCAGAGACTGAACTACAGGTGAATGGTCCCTCAGCTCCCTTCAGCTTTAAAATCTCTCCTTCAATGATATTCGAATCACAACATTATTATAAAGTGATGACTACAACTGTCATATTTACAGAAAGCTATAATGCATTTCCTAATCATCTGTAGGAAGAAATTAAAATTGTTAAGTTCTTAACTTTGCCCTAAAGCAAGGCTGCAGAAGTTTTCAGGTACCAGCCGTTTTCTCAAGGCTGAAGTTTGTAACAAAGAGGTTTTGAAAACTGGAACGAGGTAGGAGAGAGGGAGGAGAGTGAACACAGTATAGTTCTGTCCCCATCAGAGGCCCCATTGTCTGTAAGAATTTGATGTAGGCTAAAAGAGCATCGAGAGTCATTGAGGGCGGGAGAGATGATTCTGCAATGGTCCGGAAAAGTGGTAGGACGTTTTGAAAAACAAAATCTAAAATTTTACATCCTCACTTTATATAGCCAACTTAAATTCCAGATAGATTTAACAATGAAATTTTTTTGAAAAACAGGAGAAAACAGAAAAGGGGAAACATTTGCTGAACTCTGAGAATAAAGAATTTTCTAAGATTAGAATAACAAAAAGAAATCACAAAAGAAAATATTGACAGATTTGACTTAAACTCCTTTGCTTCATAAAAAGGTAACCAAAATGTAAAGACAGTTAACATGGAGAGGATATTTGCAGAAAAGAATAAAACCTTTAATATAAGGAAAATTCTAGAAACAGATTTTAAAACTAAGACTCTAAGCCAGAATTTTTCCAATTCTGGCCCAAGAATCACTTGCATCAGAATTAGTTAAAAAGGTAGATTCCTGCCTGTCCTCTGCCAAACTCTTCCGCCGATTCTTTAGCACGCTATAGGTTGGGATCCATTGCCCAACTCTGGCAGAGGGCATTCCTCCATGTGAGGGCGCAAAAGAGGAATGACATACGGTTAACAGGAAAATGGTCGGTCTCTTGAGAAGGCAAGGAAGTGCAATGAGATCATATTTCATCAATCAAGTTATCAAGCAAATGTTCAAATGTAACACCTAGGGATGTGAAAAAGGCTTTCCACGGCATCGCTTATGGCTGTGCGCACGAGGAGACCCGGCTGCACTAGATGTCAAGAGCCCTTGACATCTTCATACCCCGAGCCCCATAATTCTTCTGGGACCTCTCCTAAGGGAATAAGCCCAACTGAAACAGAAGCCATACTAACCACAGTGCCGTTTGTGTTAGCAAAAATTTGGAACCCGAGATGTCTGAAAAGCTTGGTGTGGTTAAATAAACCCTGAGCAACCACTGAATAAAATAATAGGCAGCTATTGAAAGTAGTATTTCTGGGGATTACAGAGTAACACGGGAAAACCTATATAATGTTAAGTGAAAAAAGAGTTATACAAAGTTATATCTACAGCATGACCTCAACTACATAAAATGCACCCACGCTTAGGAAAGGAAACGCAAGATGTTAATAGTGGCTGTTGTGGGTCATGAGAAGAGTTCATGTTTTATTTTTTTATTTTTCTGGATTCTCCAGGTTTTTGATTGAGTAAGTATTCTTATTTATATGGGGGGAGGTGGGAACACACTCAAAAATGATCTTCAGTGAAGGAAAGGAAAAGAAGGCGGTGACCTGTCGCAGGTCGACTCCAGTGGAGGAGACGGTTCAGGGCGTCTTGTGTTATCTCGGGGGGGTCTTGGGGTAACGGATCCAGGTAGGGATGGTCGTGCTCCCATTTTGAAGACGAGAAAGTGAAGCTCAGCCAGGTAGATAACTTGCCCTGGCTTCGTCAGCAAGTAAGAGTTTTTGGAACCGCCCCCCCGGGAATGGGTGCCCTGGCCGTTTTGAGGCAAGAATTTTTCCCTTGGGACTCTACCCACCAGTGTAAGAACAGAACCTAATTTGACAGATGTTGGCAGCTTCAGAGATCTCAGGGTCACACAGGGTAACCCACTCAGGCCCGCACACCTGTCCTCTGGGTGAAGTAGGGAAGGGACCGTGTGCTGCGACAGCACGAGGAGGGCGTTTCTGCACCCAAACTGGAGTAGCTGTGGAAGACAGGAGGGGCTGCTCCCTGTCCCTGTGTTCCCCACGGAACACATCTGCTCCCTTCTGAAGGAGGGTGATAAGCAAACAGAATGAGCGAGCCCATGTGGTCTGCCCTCTCCAGAAGCCTCAGACCCGGTGGATCAGCACTAGTTTCCCGGGGGGAGTTGGTTGGTGAAAAAACACTAATGGCTCCATAAGAATTTCACTCATTATTTTTCCATATCACTTAAAACATTAAGCACAGGGAAGCATTAATTAGCGTGCTAAACTTCCTGAGAGGTGCAAGAATAATTTGAGCCGTGAATTTTAATTACCTATCTTGTAAACTCCTTCTGTCGTGTGAGGTAGAGGGAAGAAGTCCTGTCTACTTCCCCGGGGACTTTCAAGGGGGATCCTTCAGATTTCGTAAGACTATCCATTATAACTACAGTGAGTCCACTGTTGTTGGGAGAATATATTGATCAAGCACCTGAAGGGAGCACCCTCAGCGTCTGTCTGAAACTTGCTCAGGAGGAAGCAAGACCTCAACTGGAGAGGGGGTTGATAATACTTAACTTAATCGGAATCTTCAATCTGTTTCTTAAAAAAATAACATCATATGTAAATTTAAATTTACATTTATTAGAATTATCTCAGTAAATCATCCTCTACGATTGGGCCAAGGCTAGAGCTGGGCTTGATTTCCACAATCCCCCAAGGGGTTGCTCGGCAGGGCCCTTAGTGGCTGCGTCCTGGGTGAACACATTTACTGTCACACTGGGAATATCCATGCAAATGTCATGCATACGCGGAGGACATGATTGTCATCTTTGTGTTTATAACCTCGGGCTTGGAACAGTCTCCTTTTGTGCTCGGTTGATTCTAAAAGGTCAGTGCTTCAAAATAGGCCTTTCATCCAGTTCACAAGGAGGCCAGTGAGATCCTACAGTGGAAAGGCAAACTCGTGGTCCCATTCTGCTTCTCAAGGCAGGATGCATGAAGGGGGAAATAAAGTAAGACAGTGGACACGTGGAGGAGGACAAAGGGGAACCACAGGCTTCAGCAGCAGGGGGGAGCAGTTCAACTTTCTGGCATACATCTGTCCACTGGATGGAGACGCGAGGGCAAAGATCTGAAAACTAAGTGATGACTTGAGGAGGGAATATGAGCTACAAAGCATTGATGAAACTTAAAAGATGACATCCCTGCCTTTTGAGTCTGGCTAGTGGGCCCTCTGTGCCCTGGTGTGCTGTCTGGGAGACAGGCCCCTAGGCATGTAGTGGGAGAGCGTGGCAGTGGGCGGGGGTTGTGGCTTGGCCTGAATCATACTCTGTCTAATGAGAGTGGCTGCAACCCAACTCAAATTAGCCTAAGCGAATGAGAGAAAGTACTGAGAAGGATGTGGAGTAGGTGGCAGAATCCATGGAAGAGAGACCCAAACCAGGGCCTCAGGGCTTGGAACTAGGGTTTTCCTTTGCCTCTTCATAGCCCCAACCTGATAGGTTATCCCTGTGAGGGAGAGAGCCCCCAAATCACACCCTAGCAACCCCAGTGGAAAGAGAAAGCATTTTCCCCCAGTCTCTATATACCAGTCCTAGGGAAGGATTCTGATTGGTCTTGGTTGGTCACATGCCCTCCTCTTGGACAACTGCAGTATGTAAATTATGATTGGACAGCCAGGGTCATGTGCTCACCCAGGAGTCAGGTGACAGGTACCGTGAGTGACAGCTAAAACGATATGGCAGGAACCCAAGGAAAATAAGAGTAGGTTGGAATAAATGAGCCCCACAAAGGGATGCACTCGAGACCGGCTGCTTCCTTTGATGACGCTCATTGTAGGTATATTCAATCATCTGTCTTTCTAGACCTGTGCTGACCGCGTGTGCCCATTGGCCATGTGTGGCTATTGAGCACTCGAAATACGTTGAGTCCAAGCTGAGAGGTACTCTAAGTGTAAAATACGCGCTGGATTTCAAAGATTTCGTAGGAAAAGAAGAGTGTGAACTATCCTATGAGTCATTTTTAAAAATTTATTAACATGTTGAAAAGATAATATTTTGTATATGTTGAGTTAAGCAAAATATATTATCAAAATTACCTCTATCATTTTACTTTTTTTAATGTGGCCACTAGATGTTCTAAATTACATATGTGGGTCACATCATTATATTTCTCTGGACAGCACGGTTCTAGACTGTGTTCATATTTCTATCTTGGGGGTATTCATGTAGCAAAAGACACATTAATCCTTAAGTTTGCTACCCACTGGGTCATGTACTTTTATTTTTCCTGAAACTTCAGGGCATGCTCCCTGTTTGAATGTTTGGGATTTTAGTGAATAAGTCATTATTTGCCTTTCATGATTCCTAGGCAGAAGTCTCCTAAATTGTTTAGTCTGTCTCACCAAAGCCCAGACTGTGTGTGAAGCTGAAACCACATCAGATTCTGGGGGATAACAGCGACTGACAGATGTCACAACTTACGTGCAGATTCTTATTCTTGGATCCCTCAGTGAAGGTTTACACGTCTCCGTGAAAACCACCAGCATTCTGGGTTGCTTTGTTTTACTTCTTATGGATTTTTTTTTTACCTCCTTTGTTGACTCATCATGCATTTAGTCTGCAACCCAGATGTGAGAAAATGTTTCAGAGCTTAGTCAAATGCGAGCTTAGTGTCACTGTTGCCTCCCTACATTCATGCATCCTTCCATCCTTCTGTTCATCCGTCCTTCATTCACCAGGTGCTTACAGCCTCTGGTATGTGCTAGGCACTGGCCTGGGTGCTGGGAATACAGCAGTGAGCCAACCAGGCCCATTCCCCAAACGCATGGATTTGGCAGACTATAGCACCAGCCTCTGCTTTCCTTCTCATCTGGTGCATCAGTGGCTCTAAACCAATTTTTCCCAAAACTCTTGCAGAAAAAGTGCAATGCCTAGTGTGGAGGGTCTCAGAATAGCTCACCGTGAATGGGGAAGGTGGGGATGGGGGCAGGGCTCAGTGCTGCTCCATCCTAAAGGGCTCCTCCAAAAACCCCTGTTCTAAATAACCCTTCTCTCTCCAAACATGTTTTAGTTGTTATGTCTTCCGGTAATACATTTTGATTAAACGGGTTAGAGCTAAGATTCCTACTTAATCAAGCCAAATTAAGGAGCTTTTCCTGAAATTGACATATTGAGAGAAATATATCCAAAAACAAAACAAAAAATGGATCCAGGTCTGTCTGGCTTCTTAAGAATATTTTGTCTAGGACAGGCAGTAGGTTTCAGGTAATTCTCTCTATGACATGTAAGTATCAGGCAAGACAGTACATCAGGATTTCTTTTAAGTGTCACATATTTATTTTGCTTCGGAATTACTAATCTTTCTTCTCCTGAATTAAACACGTAGTTAATTGGTTGGATGATGAGAACTCTTTCATTAAGCTATTGCCCACTTTCCTGAGCAGAAGCTCCCAATGCTGTCTGTTCCTACCCCTCTTTCTCACGAGCCCCCATCCACTGTGCAGATCCAGTTGGAGGGCACACATTCTACCTGCCAGTGGAATGAGGAAGGAGCACTCTTTGATGAGCATTTAAGTACATCCTATTTACACCTTAATGGAACTAAATTAGTGAAAACTTGGGGTGAAGAAGAAAAAAAGAAAGAAAACATTTTCCCCTTTCTTGCCCTTCCAGACTGTCTGAAATTGATTTTTTTAAATTTGATGTTTTTGGGCCGGCCCTGTGGCTTAGCGGTTAAGTGCGCGCGCTCCGCTGCTGGCGGCCCGGGTTCGATCCCGGGCGCACACCGAAGCACCGCTTCTCCAGCCATGCTGAGGCCGTGTCCCACATACAGCAACTAGAAGGATGTGCAGCTATGACATACAACTATCTACTGGAGCTTTGGGGGAAAAAAATAAATAAATAAATAAATTTAAATTTGATGTTTTTAAAGACAAAAATGGCAAGTAATAATGCTCAGCAGAATTAAAACCACTTAGCTTGCTCTGAGCACAACTCAGTGTGTTGCTTCTGCTTAACAACTAGGAAATTGAAAGCAACATGGAAAGAATGTGTGTATATGTGTATGGAGAGGGGTGTTCAGAATCATAATTAATGCGAATGGAAAGGACGCCTCCATGCGGTCAGGGGAGGGCTGAGCCATAAAGAGAGGGAGACGTGTTCATTTTCCATGGCAGTAGGACGACTGCACCCTGACCTTTTTGGTTTAGTTTTGAGTCATTTTAAAACTTCAGAGTGGGTAGGAAGAAGGCGCCTGGGCGAATAAGCGGGACAGGTGATGGAGAGTGGTGGGGTGCATTGTTGCTGGAATTAGGATGGCATGAGGTAGAAAGGACAGGACCTCCAAGCACAAGCTTAAGATACTGTCATTCCCTGAGTACTCCCTAAGCTTTCATTCACTGGAAACATTTGCTAAGCCCTACCACATGCTAAGTGGCAGGGACATAGAAAACTCAGCCCCCGTTCTCAAGGAACTGGCTAATGGGAGAGGACACCAGTGGACTGTCACTCAGTGTGACGGCTGCCCTCACATGTGGCCACTGGACTTCCTGGGTCCTTGCTCTTCAAGGGGGGACAGGCCAGAGCAGGCCATGGCGGTGACTTGGTAAACTCTAGACAGGGATCACTAATGTTAGAAGGCCACTGCCTCCACGAATGGAAGCTGACCAAGTGGCTGTGAGCACGTGCTCCTGCAGGCCTGGGCTGGGAGGCCATGCCAGTGTTGCCATAGGCCGGCCACACTTTACTCTGCAAGTTGACTTTCCTTCAGCCAGGGGACTCAACTTTGTCCCACTGAAACAACCACCAGTGCATATTGTGTTATCTATAATATGTGGTCTCCCTTACATCTTTTTTGAGATGAGATTTCAAGCTGCCTCCCTCCTTGCACTAAAGAACAAGCCTGTTGCCCTAACATTGTGTATTTGGCCATTTCTGTTACAAGCAAGTTGGAAAGCTGGTCTGGAAACATCCTTTTCTTTAGGAATCTGGAAAAAGTTGGTACTCAAGAGGAGCAAGTGATGCAGTCTTTGAGAACATGCGATTTGCTCAGTGTTAACCAATATGTTTACGTGATGGGCCTAGACAAAGAGGCAGGGCTAAGTGATCGGGAAAGGGGACAGGTTTGCTCTCTTTTGCTTCCTATCAAGGCTTTTGCTGTAACTGACAGTTCTCACCGTGAAAGCCACAGGTCATCTCACTTGGCCTCTGCCCTCTAGGGCTCAGAGTGCTGTCCACATTTACAAACGGTGACCTAGAGAAAGTGAGACGTGGAGAAAGAGCACGGTTTGCCGGGCTACTAAGTGGTGGTAATGGTCAGACTTGAACTTGGACCTTCTCTTTATTGCATAGTGTCTTTCTCCCTTTTGTTCTCTGCTTTATACTTTTAAAAATTGCGGACAAAAACACACTACTTCCAAAATACACTCTTGCTTGCGTGAATTACTTTAATTTCCTCCCTGAGCAAAGAAAGCATTGTCAAACTAAAGTTTTGACACGTGGCGTATGTATTTCCAGTTCTGTTTTTTTTCCCTTTCTATTTGGGGAAGGCTGGACTGACTGGCATAGGTGGGGCTAGAAGAGTTAGGTGTGCTGATCAAGGAAGAATTCAGGAGAAGGTGGTGGGGAGCCCCTGGGACTGCACATAAAAATTAATTACAGAAAAATACATCATTAACTTCAGATCTCACAGGAGGTCCCAGGGTGACTATTATGTGACATTAATTAGTCCTTACTTAACTTTTTTTTAATCACCTTCTTGGTACTATGAAAATAGTTCTAATTACAACATGAGTTGTTTTAAGTCATTAAGGGTCATTATTTTATGTGTCAGTGTACTCCTTCACTCTTGTTTATTTGGATTTAAATATAGCAGCCCCTTCACCTCCGTGGGCTAGTTTTTTTATGCGGTAACATGTTTGGTAAAATTAAGTAAGATTGGCAAGACCAAGGTCTCAAGAAAATAAGGTGCTAGAGTAAAATAATAATAATCCACTCGTTTGTTATTGAGTGGTTCCTTTCTTCCAGAAACTGTGCGCTGGGAACTAAAGGTGAGGAAAACTGGTAGAACTCCGGGCTTCTAGACTAGTGGGGGAGATTGGCGTTCAACAGAGGATCCCCTAAATCGATGTAGAATATCACACCGTGACGGGGAATTTGATCCAGTCCAAGGGAGGGGTATGGCCTTTCTGAGGAAGTGACAATTAAACCTGAATGGGGCAGTGATGCAAAGAAGGGGGAGTTTCCAAGCAGAGGGCACAGCATATATAAAGGCCTTGGGGCAGGGGAGACTGAAATGTGGCTTAAGGGGTGGTTAGAGTTATGGTGGGACCAGTTACCAAGGGCCTGGAGTTGCTTTTTTAGCATTTTGTCCTAAATGTAATGGGAAAACAGTGAAAGTTGTTTTAACTTCTTATTTTGAATAATTTCAAACTTAGAGAAAAGTTGCAGGAACGGTACAACTAGCTTCCTTATACTCTTCACCAAGAATTCCTATTAACATTTTATCACACTTGCCTTATCATACTCCCTATTTACATACATATTACTATTTTTTACTAAACCATTTGAAGGCAAGTGGCTGATATGATGCTGAAGGAACTTTCCTATATACCCATAATACAATCATCAAAATAAGGCAATGAACATCAATACAATGTTTCCTTCTAATCCTCCGGCCCCATTGAAATTTCACAGATTGTCCCACTCATGTCCCTGATGGGTCTAGAACCCAATCCAAGGTCACGTGTTGCATTTAGTTGTCTCTTCCATCTGGGACAGTTCCTAAGTCTTCACTTGTTTTTCATGACCGAGACATTTTCAAAGATTACAGGTCATTTACTTTATAGAATGACCCTCAATCTGGGTTTGTCTGATGTGTCCTAATGATTAGATTCAGATTATGTGTTTTTGGCAGGAAAACACAGAGTGATGCAACATATCAAAAGACCATGCTGTTGATTAGACCCATTACTAGTGACGTTAACTTTGATCACTTGGTTAAGGCAGTGTTGCCAGGTTTCTCCATTGAACTATTTTTTCCTTTTAATTAATAAGTATTAAAAGATATTTTGAGGGGCCAGCCAGGTGGCACAGTGGTTAAGTTCGCGCACTCCACTTTGGCAGCCCAGGGTTCACAGGTTCGGATCCCGAGCATGGACCTACACACTGCTTATCAAGCCATGCTGTGGCAGGCATCCCACATATAAAGTAGAGAAAGATGGGCACGGATGCTAGCCCAGGGCCAATCTTCCTCAGCAAAAAGAGGAGGATTGGCAACAGATGTTAGCTCAGGGCTAATCTTCCTCACCAAAAAAACAAACAGATATTTTGAGGCTAGATAAATATACTGTTTCTCATCAAGCATTGCCTCACTAGTTTTAGTATCCACTGATGCTTCTTGCTTAAAACAGTCATTACAATGGTGGTTGCCAAATGGTAAGTTTTGAGTTCCTTTATCCCTTCTACATGTATTAATTGGCAGTTTACTTGAAGGAGAGCTTTCCTTTTCCCCTATTCAGTATTCCATTCATTCATTCCTTTCTATCAGTATGGGTTCATGGATTCCTATTTTGTTCTGAGGGTTATAATTACAAATTTTGATGCTCAGATTGTCCCAGTTTTGGTCAGTGAGAGCCCTTTTGAGCTGATGTTTGACGTGTCTGCATCATTCTTTGATCACCTCTTACTTTCTGGCGCAGTAAGATGTTCCTGGCTCATCTTATCCTTTGCCTGCTCCCGTCCTGGGATCAGCCTGCTTCCTTTTAGTGGAGAGCAGTATACTGAAGGGCTCTGAGCTGGATAGTGGCCTGATCTGATTGGCATTTTAAAAATATTACCGTGGCTGCTGTTGAGGAGTGCATTGAAGGGAGAGGCAAGAGCCGAATCAGGGAGGCCACTTGGAGAACTCTTGGCTGTAGCTCAGGCTAGATAGTGACAGTGCAGATGAAAATGGGGATGGATTTAAGGTAGAGTTTGAAGCTAGAACCAACAGAGTTGTGATGGTGGGATGTGGGGAGTGACGGGGGGAAATGGAGGTGTCATTTCCTGAAATAAGAAAGACAAGGGGAGGAGAGGAGCACCTTTGGCAGGAAAGATCACGAGTTCCAATTTGGGCCTGTGAAACTCGAGAGTTCTGTGCCAGCCAAGCAGTGAGGTGGAGGGGGCAGGTGGATGTAGGAGTCTGGGACTCAGAAGAGAGGCCTGGCCTGGAGACGCATATCTGGGAGTCTGAGATTCCACCATGCATGTGAGGCTCTTCTACAAGTTTTGAATCAGGCCTTACTGGCTAGAATAGCTTGTCCTTTACACTTGCATTCTGCCTTGTTTTCTTTTTTTTTTTTTTTGGTGAGGAGATCAGCCCTGTGCTAACATCCGCCAATCCTCCTCTTTTTTTTGCTGAGGAAGACGGCCCTGGGCTAACATCTGTGCCCATCTTCCTCCACTTTATATGGGACGCCGCCACAGCATGGCTTGCCAAGCAGTGCGTCGGTGCGTGCCCGGGATCCGAACCAGCGAACCCCGGGCCGCCGCAGCGGAGCGCGCGCACTTAACCGCTTGCGCCACCGGGCCGGCCCCTGCCTTGTTTTCTTTTTGCAACTCTTGGCAAGTGCTTGGCATTTTCACAACATATTTCAAAGCCTTGGGGGCATGTTTTCTGCCCTTGATCCGTTTATCAAGGAGTGTAAACAGATTTCCTCTCTGCATCACCCCATGACTACCCAACCCCAATAGACTGGGAAGGATGTCAAGAGTAATTGTCACATCTTTTGTGTTAAGGGATCTGTACTGAACTATGCCTGTGTTAAGAAAAAGAAAAAAAAGAAAATGTGTGTGTGTGTACACATACATATACATATACAGTTATGGGTCACTTAACAATGGAGATATATTCTGAGAAATGTGGCGTTAGGCGATTTCGTTGTTGTGCGAACACCATAGAGTGTTCTTACACAAACCTAGATGGTGTAGCCTACTACACACCTGGGCTATACAGTACTAATCTCACAGTACCACCATCATATACACGGTCCATCATTGACTGAAATGTTGTCACGTGGCGCATGACTATATATGTATGTGTATATATGTAGTACTTAAAATGTTTGCTGTCAAATATACATTACCTCAAAATAAGATTGACAAGGGATGATTGAAAACAGAATGTGGATGACAAATCCATGATAAGGAGACTATAATCATGGCATTCCCACAACCCATCCGAAGGGTGAGAGGAAAAGATGGGAAGAAGAGTGCACACCAAGCAAGGAAGGCCCAAGTCAGAACTGCTGCTAAGTAGGTGCGTACTTCACAGACACACAGACCACAAGAAAGGGATCTGGCTTCCATGCATTTAGTTCAGTCATCTCAGTAGATATGGATGTTGTTTGTTTTGGCATTTTTGCTAATGTTTACCAAGTTATTTTTGCCTCTGGATCAGAAACAGCTGGTTTCACTGATGTTCATGGGGCTGCTTTTAGCTTTTGCTTTTGTTTGAAAAGCTAAGTTGGGAGCTTTCAGTGCCTCTTAGTTTAATTTTTATTTTAAATCAAGGACTGGCATTAACTGTAGCCTGGCAACATGGGAGGCCGGCTGGAAAGCTGGTGTGATGCCAGGGTGGGTGCCGTCAGCGGGATGGCGTCCATGTGGGCCGCGTGGGGTAGGGGGTCATGGTGATGCAGCATACGGCCCAGCAATTACTATCTCAGCGCTTCCTTTACTGTGACCTTCTTGAAGCCTTGATAGACTAGGAGAGGAGGTTTGCAGGTCCCCCTTTGCTCAGGTGTTTTATATTTTCCATAGGCGTATTTTTTTAGCAAGTCAGCACACTCACTGCTCCTTTTTCACGACACCTGAAACACGTATAGTGTCTGCTTTCTGCAAATAGTAGGTTTGGCTGGAAGACTTATGATGAAAGGTGCAAATAGTGCTCAGCTTACTCTTAATGAGATCCTCTCTTTACAGGGTGACCTGTGTACAGACCCCATTTTGTGTCCTCACCATGCTGGAAATGGCAGCTGTCTGGGACCTGTGTGACTCTCTCTTTATCCTGCCTTTTAGCAGCATTAATAACAGCTGCTTGTAGAGTTGTTCGTGAAACGGTCTTGTTGAGTCACAAAGGAGTAAGCCCGGCCTTGTTATGGGGTGGTGTCCTCTCCAGTGAGGAAAGATGTCTAGTCACTTCTCTATCACGGACCATAGCTCATACAGAGCAGTGTAACTATAGCAGCCACTGGCCTGTCTGATTATCCTGAGGCCTCTGAAAGCCTACTTTGAAATAGCACCACCCACCCCCAAAATGAGAGAGAGAGAAGAAAGGACTAGTTTGTAGTTAGTAGACACTTCCCACAATGAACATTCATCCCAAGTGTTCGAGCACCACACACAGGTAATGCAACTTTGCCAGTCAGTCACACTAGTCTTATTCAAGCAGGAGGGGACCACACCTGCCAGACTCTGCTTCATTTTCCACACTTGGTTGGTTGGTGGTTGGTTGGTTTGATGAAAGCCCCAAGCGGTTACCCACCAGCCCCTTCCTGGGTTACTGGTTGTGTCTGAGAGAGAGAGAGACCCTGGCAGGCAGAAAGATGCTCATATCAGAGCTCTGCTGCCCGTGGACCAGCATATCCATACCCCGTGTTCAGCAGGTTGTCTGCTTTTTCCAACGTCCTCAGGGGCTGTGAAGCCCAGCACTAGCTTCTGATGGGGGAAGTATCTCTAATGGGTCAGAATGGCATGTGAAGGACTCTAAATAGCTTTTCTATCTTTCCTCCTACTAGTCTAAACACAGGAATGGGAAACTGTGGACACTAAAGGGTTTCATATTTAAACACAGCTGGACCGCTTTCATACAACAGGGAAGAAATGTTTTTTGTGCAAATATATTATATCTTTGCCATTTTGATCATTCTTATTTGAGTCTCTTCCATCTGTGAGCTGTAATAGCTCCTACTATGTATATAATTCATATAGAACTCCCTCGTTTCCACTTCGTAGTGTGATTATTGCTGTACATCTCTCTCTCATAGATTAAATGCTCTGCGAAGGCAAGCTTTGAACCTAAAGCTTATCTTAATCTGTCACACTGCCTAATCTGAGCCAAACACAACTCAGCACTGAAGAATCGCCTGACATGAATGAATGAAAACATTTCTACTACGTCAAGACTGGTCTAGTTGTGAAAATGCTGTGCTGAGACGTCATCAAGATGGGATGTGTATTTACTTGAAATATCAGAAACTAGATGCTTAGTGGGAATTTGGTTGACTTAGATGATCATGATTTAGCATCATATTTCTATGGAAGTCATAAATTCGGAGCACATATGGGATACCTTTTATCTTTTCTGGCTTGTTGATCTGTGTGTAGTTACTGTGCTAATAAAATATGAAAAGAGGAAAGAGGGCTCATCTGAATGTCAGCTCAACATTTTGTAGTTATTCTTTTAGTAATTGTCAAGTTACCTTAAATCCTAGACCCGGTAGTCCATCAAGATAAAATATTAGGAGTATATCTAAATTGCTCATAAATTCTCTTGATATTTTCCAAAATATTGTGATATAGTAAGATTCTGTGCTTCCTAAGAAGTTATAAATAAAGCCTCTGTAGCATATAATGGTGATGAGTTGCAAGTTAAGTTCCCATCTGATGAGCCAACAACTCCCTGGAATAAATAATTCCAGGAGAACCCTTCCTTAGAACACATGAAGTGTCTGGCTTTAAAATTCTGGAGCTGTTTCTGAGGCATAAGGAAAATGACAGAAAAATGGTTGTCAAGTCATTTATATTGCTTGTACATCTACATGACCAAAAAATGTGGCACAGCTCTCCCTTATTCTTTGAAGTGTATTCTTTACTACTAAGTGTTTCAGGGGGTGGTCGGTGCTACTTTAAAGTAGGGCTTGTAGGGCCGGCCCCGTGGCTTAGCGGTTAAGTGCACGCGCTCCGCTGCTGGCAGCCTGGGTTCGGATCCCGGGCGCGCACTGACGCGCTGCTTCTACGGCCATGCTGAGGCCGCGTCCCACGTACAGCGACTGGAAGGATGTGCAGCTATGGCATACAACTATCTACTGGGGCTTTGGGGGACAAAATAAATAAATAAAATTATTAAAAAATAAATAAATAAAGTAGGGCTTGTAATCAAGGATTTATGGTGGAAATATTTAGCAGCAGTTCTCAAACTTATCGCTCTCAGGACCTCTTTACATTCTTAAAAACTGTTGAGAATCCCAGAATTTTTGTTTATGTAGCTTGTATCTGTGGATATTTACCATCTTAGAAATTAGAAGTGAGAAAAATTAAAAATAATTATTAATTTATTTTAATAACAATAATAAATGTATTGCATTATAACATAAAAATAATACCCATGTTTCCCAAAACAATAGAATTTAGTGAGACAAGTGGCATTACCTGAATTTTTGCAAATCTCTTGAATGTCTGGCTTAATAGAAGACAAATATCACACATTAGTATTTTCTGGGAAACTCTACCCTACATTCTTGAGAAAATGAGATTGACAAAGACAAATGATGTCTTAGTATTATTATGAAAATAGTTTTGACTCTGTGGACCCTCTGAAAAGGTCATGAGCTCCCCAAGGGTCACAGGAACACGCCTTGCAAACCACTAATACAGAGTAATAGTCAAACAGAATGTTCTTGGACATAACAACCCTGAACCCAACTAAAACTCTGTTCTCTGTGCCAAGATGTTGGCAGTCCCTGGTGAGGAAGTATGCTGTTTTGCCTGCCCAAGCCAGTGTGATTCTTTACACAGACTTTCAAACTTCCCACTGTATTGGGGACACAGCCTGCCCTTCTGTCTGTTTAGAGTAGTGCAAGGCTCTGCGTACCTGCTATTGTGTTCTTCGCCTATGAGTTCCCACCCATTGTTGTCCTTTGGGCAGCCTGCATGATGCACCTGATTCCCTGACCAGTAACTACTAGCATGTTCTACTTTGTACCACACCTTTGCTCAAGTCAGGTAACCTGGTCATGTCAATCACCACGATGACACTAATTGAAACAAGAAGGGGAGCTCTTGGACAGACAGAACCCAAGTCAAAAACCCAACCCTTGACCCTGTTTCAGAGAAGAATTTTAGAAAGGGGCAGTTCCAGGTGCTTGGTGGTGTTGACTGAATCTTCAACTCACCTGGAAGAGGTCGTGCTCCTAATTGACTTAGAAACCAAAGGCGCTCTGTCCAGGAAGGACAACTGCCGACTTTGGGAACAAGGATGCTCCTGTTTGGACCAAGACTGTGTAAGTTCTAGAAGGCCAGGCCTGGAGCAATGCGTCAGAGGGAGACCTTGAGCTGCCTCCAGCTGAAATTGTTAACCATCCTAAGTGCTTGCCTAGACTCTGGCCCTGATATCTGCTTATTCCTGCCTCTTTGCTGCCTTTGATTCCAGCCTGTGACCCAACCCCCAGTTTAACTCCCCACGGTGACCCTCCACCCCCTCATCAGTGTTCATACGCAGCTCTTCTCCTTATGAATGGACAGCGTCTCTCCTCATTGCCTAGCGTTGATGCCTGCTGTCTAACCACACACTCAGCTGGAACCTACCTGTGCCATCAGTTAGGGCTGAAAGATTGGAACTGGAGTGAGCAGTGTAACAAAGGAGTTGAGGCCAGAAAGGGCAAAAGAGAACAACTGATCAGTGCAAAGGATTCCTCCCCATCTTCTGCTTCTGTCCTTGGACACTGCTGACACAGTTTGTCAAGAGTAGGCCATTCATGAGTCACTTGTTTACTGTGTGATTTCATTCCCCTCCCTGTAAGAAAAATACTAGCGGAGTAGAGCTGAGCTCATTTTCCTTTTATCCAGCCCCCTTCTGCTTTTCCCTGCAGGCTTTACCACCATTATCAGGCCCAGATATTTCCATCAAGGCATCTCTTTGTCCAGCAGTCTTACAGAGTTAACTTGGCATATTAAGGTTAACACAGATGCTGTGTGCTTTCTTTCTGAAATACCTTGTTGGAACCTGAATGCAAGATGGTTAGGTTACTCACTTGCCAAACAGAATACAGTCATGTGCAGCATAATGTTTTGGTCAAGGATGGGCCGCATAGATGACAGTGGTCCCATAAGATTAGTACCATATAGCCTAGGTGTGTAGTAGGCTATAACATCTAAGTTTGTGTGAGTACTGTAGGGGAGGAATAAATTTTCCTCTACCCTTCTGGGTTCTTCTGGCTGGTCTAAGAATGAAATTGACATGAGACAGATTAACAGATGAAAAACAAACAAAAATTTAATAACTTGTATAAATAGGAGAAACCCAGGGAAACTGAGTAACTCACCAAAATGGCCAAAGCCCTCACCTTAAATACCATCCTCAGCTAAAGACAAGAAGATGTTGGGGGTGGGGAGATTCGGGGACTTCAAAGGGAAGGAAGGCAGTTCACAGATAGGTGAGAAGGAGCAAACATTTGGAAAACAAATGTTTGGCCACACAGAAACAGAACATAGAGGGAACCCAAAAAACAGGCTTTTCTAGATTCCTGTCTGTCTACCACCTAGTTCCTGTTATGCTAAGGTGATAACTCACTTCCTGAGACAGGATTTTTATCTGAATTCTTTTAGGCAGTTAAGGGGGAGGTAACAAGAAAAACTTTCTGAGTCTTTTGTTTCTTAAAAATAATCAGCCTAAAATAATCCTCAAGTTAAAGAGACATATTTTGGGGTGGCAAATTTTGTTCCCCTTCAGTATACTCTGTGATGTTCGCACAGTTTCGAAACCCCCTAACAACGCATTTCTCAGAACATATCCCCATTGTTAAGCAATGCACGACTCTATACTCCACAAAATATTCAGAATTATTCCAGTGCCACAAGGAAAGGCAGGAGAACATCTAGTAGTGGCGAATCATCTTTGTTCATTTATGCATCGAGTCATTCAAAAATATTTATTGAGTGCTGTTATGTGCCAGACATTGATACATCTCTAAGCAAAACAAAGATCCTTACTCTCATTTTACTTACATTCTAGCCACTAACAAATCATCATCAATTCAGAATTTTGGATGAAATAAATCTTTTCTCTGGATTCTCAATGGTCATTTTGGTTGTAGCTTCTATACTGTTTCTTGTTTGCTTTTGGGGAGATGAGAGCTGAGTCCAGGGAGCTGAGTGTGAGTGAGGAAAACAGTGCTTGTTCTCTTTGGTGACATAAGACACACCATTCTAAAGGCAATCATTTACAGATTAATTTATTTTGTAAGCAGTATAATATCTGGTCACCCAACAACTAGTTGAATTTGAAATGGTTGCTCCAAATCCTCTGTTAGGATTACTGAAAAATAATATACTCTGACCTAAAAAAGCAGCTTCCTAGATGGTCAATATTTGTTTGTTGTGTGCTTGAAAAGAATGTTTATTCTCCCTGTATTGGATGTAATATTCCATATATACGTCTGTTAGATCTGTGCTGTTTAATGTTATATATCCTAACTAATTGTTGTATTGCCTGATATATCATTTATGAAATGAGATATGTCAGAAATTTCTGACTGTAATAGAGGAGTTGTCGATTTCTCCTTGTGGTTCAATACATTTTTGCTTTATATATTTTGAGGCTATTGTTAGGTGCATACAAGTTTAGGATTATTTTCTCTTCTAGGTGAATTGAAACTTTTACCAGATTTTGTGACCCTCTCTTATCTCAAGTTATGCTTATTGCCTTAAGGTCTATCTGTCTGATATTAATAGAGGTACGTCAGCTTTCTTTTGTTAGTATTTACCTGGTATTTGCTTTTCCCCCTTTTACTCTTAAGTTTTCGGTCCTTACATTTCAGATATGTTCCTTATAAACAACATTTGGTGGATTTTAAAAATTGTGTCTGATAATGCTTTTTTAAAACTAGAGAAATTAATCCATACGTTGTTTGTGATTACTGAAATATTTTAATTTATTTTTAACCATTTTAAATTATGCTTGGTATTTGTCCCACTTGTTCTGCTTTTTTTTTCTCTTTTTCTGCCTTCTTTTGGATTTTTCTTTGTCTCTTCATTACATTTTTTCCTCTAATTGGAATTTATAATCTCTATGCCTCTTATTTTAATGACTACCCTAGTAATTTAACATGAATACTTAACAGAGTTCTATATTAATAATATTTTTTTCTTCCCCCAAAACACAAGGACCTTAGAATAGTTTATTACTTACATGCTATTGTTATCCAGCATTGTAGTTCCATATTTTTTGCACCCTAAATGAGTCATTATTATTATTGTTTTACAAAGCACAATATCTTTTTCCACCATTTCTTCTTGCCTCTCAGAACTCTCATCTGAGATAATTTCCCTTTGTCTGAAGGATATCATTTAGAATCTAGTTTAGTGAAAGTTTGTTAGTGGAAACTCCTTTTTCTCCTTCATCTGAAATATCTCTATTTTACCTTAATTCTTGAAAGATATTTTTGTGAGGTATACAGTTCTAGGATGATGGTTATGTTCTCTGAGCACATGGAAGTTATTATTTTCCTGTCATCTGGCTTCCATTGTGCTTGCGAAGTCTGGGACCAATCTAGTTGCTGTTCCTTTTTAGATGATCAATGTTTTCTCTGGCTGCATTTAAGATCATCTTTTTGTCTTTGGTATTCTGCAATTTCATGGTAAATTAGCTCTAGGAGTAGATACATTTTTATTCATTCCACATGGGATTACTGGGCTTCCTGAATCTAAGGAGTCATGTTTTTCCTAAATTTTTCTTTTGAGTAGTTCCTGTTCCCCGTTCTCTCCAATATCTTTTACCAGAACTCCTGTTGGACATGTATTAGATCTCTGTCTGTTGACCTCACTCTGTCCTCTGTGTGTCTTAACTCCCTTTTATGTATTCTCTCTTTTTGTCTCTATGTTCTGCAATCTGGATAATTGCTTCAGATCTGTCTTAAACTTTACTGATTCTCGCTCCACTTGTGTCTCAATTTTAACCAGTCTTTTGAGTTTTTTAATTTACATTATTATATTCTTATTCTTTATTCCTTTGTCAACATTTCAAAGTTGTTTGGTCATAGTTCCTTGTTCTTTTCTTTTATTTTCAAGCCTTCTGTTTATATGTTTAAACATAGTAAACATACTTTATAGTTTGTGTATGACCCTTCCATTATCTGAAATCATTATGAATCTGATTTTATTTCTGTTGTTGTTGCAGGATCTTGTTCACAGTGTCCTTTTTCCTTGCACAGTTTGTGAATTTTGGCTGGCTTTGTATTCCTTGGAACTTGATCTGTGAAAAATTTTTGAAGCCTGGGTTAAAGTTACTTTCCTCCAAAAGAGGATTTGTGTTTATTCTGCTATGTGCCTGAGTGCTATCAACCTGAAACCACTTTAAATTCTCTCTTATGGATTTGCAAACCACACAGATGGAATTTGGGCCTGAAACCTGTGTGAAAACCATCTTGTGCTTATGACTATTTGGGAGAGATTATTTTTCTCCTTGGGGTTGAAAAAGGCAAATTCCTTCCTGTCTCTTCTGTGTGAGCAGGTTTGTTTCTCATTCCCATTTACACTGAACACAGCCCTCCTCTGAGGTCCGAGCTTTATGCAAGGGTCTCCTACTGGACTCCCCACCGTGGACAGGGTTTGTCTCTCCTTCTGCCTCATCCCACACAGCATCATATCAAAGGTAAGGTCGTCAGGGTCTGCTGCCTGGTTTACTTGTTTACTCCCAGGACCTCTACTCCACTCTGTGTTTGGCCTGTACAGACTCCTTCTTTTCTTATCAGCCCAGCAGTGATTCAGATGGTTTCTATGCTTTTGTCCTTCATTTTTAGTCGACTTTAGCAGGAGGTTTTCCAAGGTATCTGGAAGTAGAACCACACGCAATTAATAACTGTTCTGTATTGTTAAGGCCAAGAGGCCCCATCTTATCTCTAGCAGATGCCACCATCTCTGTTCAGTTCCTCAACCCAAGGATGGCATGGGTAGGCCCCATCTTCTTCCATGTCCATTGTTGTTCAATACACCGCCAATCGGCCTATAGCATGAGGGGCTGTGTGGACACCAACAGATGTGGTTGTGGCAAATGCTGAAGCTTCAGACCCCTCCAGGTGACGATTCCTGTGAGGAGTCGTCCCTTCCCTTTTTTGCCTCTGAATTGAGCTGTGTGGCCTTTAGTGGCACCTTGGACTTGGGAAGAGTCGGGTCCTGTATCACTCAGAGCCGAGATCAATGAGTCTTGGCTTCTTTGTCACTGCTGTCCTGGCAGCCTTCTCCCCGGTGAGTCTGGGTGTCCTGCCACCCTGCCCCAGGCATCCTGTTGCCTCCTTTCAACGATGCTCTAAGGCAGGGGTCGGCAAACCAGGGCCTGTGGACCGCATCTCACTCACACCCTATTTTTGTAAATAAGTTTTATTGGGACACAGCCATGCCCATTCATAGCTGCTTTTGCACTACAGTGACCTGCAAAACTGAAAATATTTGCTATCTGTCCCTTTACAGAAAGAGTTTGCTGGCCCTGCTCTGCTCTGAGGCCTGTGCCAGGCTCACCTCTCCATCAGCTCTTCCTAGAGCATCCTGCATCCAGGCGTTCCCTCCTCATCACCCACACCCACACCTTGCCAGCTCCAGCCTTGCTCCACTGACAGCTGCCTCTTCTCCTCAGCCTGGTCAGGATTTGCCCTTTGAAACACTAGAAATGCATTTCTGCGTGTTAAAAGACAATTAGTAACTTGCCCTGGGAAACCCTCACTTAATTTAGTTAGACACTTAACAGTCTCCCTGCTCCATCAGGAACTTTCCTCCACCCTGGAATAGGACTTCAATTTCAGACCTCTTGGGGCAGGTCACTGCAAATACGCATTTCAAGCAGCAGACAGTCTTGGAAATAAAACAACAACAAATGTATAAACCAATAAAATAGCACTTAATGGCACCAGAGGAGCTCTCCTTTTAAAGCAATATCTTGAGCAGTGAAGAATTAATTTATACTGAAAGCAGTCACCATCAAGGACGTCTGTTTTGTAGAAGAGGCTCGTCAATATGCTTTCTCTAGCTGAAAGAACACGGGCCTCTGACGGCCTCATGGTCGGGAGTGTGGAGTCTGCCCCCAACTGGTGATCTGGTGATCGTGGACAAGTCACTTAGTCTCACCATGCCTCGTTTCCGTCATCTGGATAAAGGGGTCAGAGGTTACTAACATGAAGAAATGAGATGAAATAAAGTACCTGGAACAGTGCCTGTAACCTAGGAAGCCTTCACATGTTAGCCATTATCATCTATTGTTATCTAATCTTTCTGACCTTGTTTCCCCATCTGTAAAATGGAAATTGCAATAACAAACTTTTATTTTGTTTGAGGAGGAACCTCAATGGATTTAAAGCACCCAAATAGGGCACACTGGAGGAGCCAAATAAGTGGTGGATAGATGCCATTTTCTGGAGTTTCGCCACTGTTTGTTCCATCTCTCCCTTTCCCTGCTGAGGCTACCTATAAATTCCTTTTTTAAAAGAAATGGTTTCTGGAAACATCTGGCACCTAGTGGCCATCCTCAGTATGGTGGGCCTTCAATGACTGCTTTTGGCTCATTGGCTAAACACTGGATGAGAAGCCCAGAGAGGTTTGTGAGTGTTCTCTGGTCACCCAGCTCTACTTACCCAAGACTCAGCCACCACCTCCAGGAAGCCGTCCCTGATCCCTAACCCCACCACCTTGGTGCTTCTGTGGCCTCGTGTGATGGCTTTATCTGTCTCCTGAGGCAGGGATGGAGTTATTCATCTGTGTATCTGTTGTAACCAGCAGACTATGTTCCAATAGGTGCCAAAGACTTCCTGGTTCAGTGCACAACAAATTAACAAATAAACAGATGCCAATTAAAATCTCTGAGAATACACAATGAAGATATCTATCTTAAAAATTTTGCAGTCTGGTTCCTTTTCTCAATACAGTGTTAAATCTCTCCAGAGTACTGTATAAATATACCCTTTTTTTCTACCTCTCTGCAAATTGCAGAGTTAATGGAAATATGCACACAAAATAACTCCTACAGTATATGTCAACGCAGCTATATTGTCCTTTAATCCTCTGTGTCTTCACTTATTCTTTACATTTTGTTCAAACATCATTTCACTTTTTAATGCCATCTCTAAAACTATTTTAGAATTATGATATTATCAAGTGTTTAATTTTATGATAATTTAGTGGGGATTTGTTTGGTGAGAGGTTTTGGTTTATGCAGTGAGCAGGGCTGCCGGACCTACGCAATGGATGTGTGAGTAAGCTCAAAAGTCCCACCCACCATGTCTAAGTGTTGTGCCTGGTCTGTTCCTACTCACTGGAACTGTCTATAGCGTTATAAGGTTTAAGAAGTGCTTAAAACATGGGCCGGCCCCATGGCTTAGCGGTTAAGTGCTTGCACTCCGCTACTGGCGGCCCGGGTTCGGATCCCGGGCGCGCACCATCGCACCGCTTCTCCAGCCTTGCTGGAGGCTGCATCACACATACAGCAACTAGAAGGATGTGCAACTATGACATACAACTATCTCCTGGGGCTTTGGGGAGAAAAAAATGAGGAGGATTGGCAATAGATGTTAGCTCAGAGCCGGTCTTCCTCAGCAAAAAGAGGAGGATTGGCATGGATGTTAGCTCAGGACTGATCTTCCTCACAAAAAATAAATAAATAAAAAACACAGTTTTCATTTAAAAAAAAAAAAAAGAAGTGCTTAAAACAGAAAATGGGTTCACACTTGAGTGAACCTAAAAAATGGGAGAGACTTCTGGAGGCTTTTTTCCAGAGGGCGGTTTTAAGTACATAATCAACTCTTGATTGTCAAGCAAGTAGAAAAGAGTGGTGGAATGAGACCACACAATGGAGTGTAACCAAGATGACCTGCACTGAATTTGCTGGCGGTGCTGAGCACCCCACATTGCCTTACACAGGCCAGAGGCGTGATCTCTGCTTCCAGAGAAGCTGGGAATTCTTATACAGCAGTTATGATTTTAAAAGATATAAAAAAGTAAGACATGAGTTTTCTGCCAGCGTTCTCACAGCCCTGCGGTGTGGTCAAGGCAGGGAACGCCCAGAAGGCTGGTGCTCTTCACAACAGGCTCTCTCCTAACCTAGAATTTGGGGTGCTCTAATGCCAGATTCCAAGCCATGGCCCCAAGGAGGGTGGATGGGCCCTTATTTCCATGTGGTGGGCCTCCTACTGGACAATTTATCCATCAAGTTTGTATTTACTGAAATTGAGCATGGACTCCTAGACATGTTGGCAGGCTGAAGAGAGTTATTTTCATCATTTGTAGATCAAAAGCTTAAGCACCTGTGGTATATACATACACTGGAATATTATTCAGCCATAAAAAGAAAGGAAATTCTGACACATGCTGCAACATGGATGAACCATGATGACATCATGCTAAGTGAAATAAGCCAGTCGCAAAAGGACAAATACTGTATAATTCCACTTACATGAGGTATCTAGAGTAGTCAAATTCCTGGAGACAGAAGGTAGAACGTGGTTGCCAGGGGCTGGAGGAGGGAAGGAGAAATGGAGAGTTATTGTTTAATGGGCACAGAGTTTCAGTCGGGGAGATGAAAAATTCTAGCGATGGATGGTGGTGATGATTACACAGCTTTGTGAATGCGCTTAATGCCACTGAACTGTACACTTAAAAATGGCTAAGATGGTAAATTTTATGTTATGTGTATTTTACCACAACACTTTTTTTAAAAAGCTCCAGCACACACACACACACACACACACACACACACACACACACACTAGGGGATCATGCAGATGTGATTATGAAGCCTCATTACTTGGGACCTCAAAGGGATGAGAACAGGGCAGCTCCTTTCCTGAGATTTAACAGGCTCAGACCTTGGCTGGATCCGAAGTGTGCAGCCTGTGGAGACTTGAAAGAGCAGGCAGGGTTGCGTTCTGTTGGTTTTGTAGACCGGAGGTCGTTTACTTTGGCATTTTTAACAAAGATTTTAAAGCATATGGAATTTGCCATTCGTCCTGGTCTTAAGGCCCAGATTAAGCAGCATGTACTTTTTCACTTAAATGAAGAACAATAGCCAGGCGGCATAAAAGCTTTCCCAGGGCTATTTTTCCCTTGAAGTAACAAAAAGGAAGATGGATGAGGAAAAAACACCCACATGGAATCAAATACCGCAGAAAGCAAATTTCAAACCACATGATGTTAGCACAGAAGGGAAATGGAGATGGGTTAAAACTGTGTGAAGTGCCAGGAGTTCTCAAGTGAGGGCTCTTAAGCTATTTTTAGTATTAAAAATGCTTTAAATCCTGTTATTCCATTACACTCTAGTGAATCAAATTATTTGCCTTTCTCTACATTTACCTCTACTAATTGTTGTATTTGATTAAATCAGAGCAGGCCTGCCTGAGAGGCAGCTGACATGAGTGGAGAGACCCCACTTTGGGGTAAACTGGGCCTCACTGGTTCTGTTTGTGTCTTCCGCGTACCTGGTGCTTATAGTGACACATTGGAGCGGCAAATTCACTTTGCAGCGTTTCTCCAGGGGAGACAGGACAATGGAAAATTTTGAACCAAAGGGCGTGGCTGGCACCGTTTTGTGGGACCAGAATGCGCTGCATGGAGAAATGCAGCAACGGCTCACCCCAATCCTGCTGTGCTGGGCGCCTCCCGCTCCTCTCCAGACTCCATCAGCGCGGTCTGGGTGCCGCCCTCACTTCTCCTAGGCCCTCAGGAGAACGTGAAATCAGTATCAGCCTCTTCCTTCCAGACCCGGCCTTTGGGAGGCTGTCTCAGAATCTCTGAGGGGCCCAGGAATCTGGATTTTAGTGGCTCTCCAAATATTTCTGCTGCCCGGCCAGATTTGGGAACCAGGGCCTTAACCAGTTCTTTTCCATCAATGGTAATGAATAAAGAGCCTAAATGTGAACGTGGTGCATGGCTGGGTGGAGACGGGAGTACTCACAGCCGGACTGCGGTTACTGTTGGCCGTACTGGTGTGCGTGCTGGGGCTGTAGCTCAGGTCTTTTAGGAAAGCCGCGTCTTGCTGAAATTCATCTCTTTGGTCATCTCACCTGGCTGGAAAACACAGCAAAACAGGTCACAGGGCCGTCCATGCTGATGTCTTAAAGAAGGCTGAGAGTGAGGTGGGCCCACTCCGCCCTCTGACTCGAACCTCAGACACTGGAGGGGGAGGCGGTCATCGCTCTCAGGTGCTCGGGGATGAAGTGCTTCAAAGAGCAGGAACTCCAGCAGCCAGAAGAGGCAGGCGACCCCAGTGACCAGAGAAAGGACAGGAATGTGATGGAAAGCTCCAGGGCACTTGAGTTCGCACACAGTCCACTCTTCAAGAGCCACCTCCCCAAACGTCGCTGATCAGGTTCATCTTGATGACCCTGGGCCGTGAGGAAGAGGTGATAGTGTTCACTTTACTCTGCTGAGGCAAACGGGGAGGTGTGAGATCCACATGGGAATTGCTCTGTCCAAAATGGACAAAATACGAAAGCTTTCTGGAACAGTTTGTTTCTGAGAAGAATTTGTTTTCCTACACAGCCCAGCCATGCAAGGACTGGCCCAGCAGCGTGTCTGATATTCGTCAGCCTCCCTCCCTGAGGTGGGCTCTGCAGCCCCCGGGCTTTCATGGAGACTCTCGTTTGAGAGTATCTGTGGATATCATCACACCCATTTACACAGCCCCACACACGCATTTTCAGATACTTTTGCACTCTGTGGTTATCGTTCCAACCTTCAGTGGTAAATTAAATATGACATGAATCTTGGCTCAGGCAGCTCTTCCTGACATCAGGGAGCCCCATCATTTTGCCAAAATGCAGCTTTATCTTCAATTGATGAACCCTTTTGATTTTATTCCATGAATCACCTTGTAAGGTGATAAGGATACAATACCAGGGACCAAGGACAACGAGATTAGTAAACATGACTGAAACACTAAGTGGAATGCATTAAAAAACTCTTACAGACTGGGGACTTCAGAATTTATAGATTACTTGTAGTATAGCCAAGCCCAGAATGTTCTGTGTTGGTGGGCTTCCCACATTGATTGCAAAAAGTGGTGACGCGAGTTACCCGATGTCCGTGGAAGGTTCTTTGGCAGCAGCTGACATGCGCTACCTGCGGCAGAGGACCGCCTCTAGGAACCAGGTCAGTGCATGTGGCCATGCAAGGATCAGTGGCCACCTGGCTCCAGACACTAGGGAAGGCTGGGTAGAAGGAAGAAGAATCTAGAGGAGTGTCCCAGGAGCTCATTAAGGAGACAGGAGCAAGGGAGGCAATATTCCCTGATATTTATGCCTAATCAAGAGCTCTACAGGCCAAGAGGAGACAGGTCACCTGTAACAAAATGGGCATGCTTTGGAAATTGCTGAGAACCCGGAAAACCAGCAGTTCATCTTTCCAATGTTGAGTAAAAACGTGAGAAAGATCCACAGCGACAAGCTAGAGAAAAACAGCTACCTGTAAAACTGAAGGAAGAAGAAAGGCACAGAGGGATTTGGCTGCCTCATTTGTTCTTTAAAACGAACCCCTGGCTTTCACTGTCACCTGCAATGGTCCTGTGTGGTACATTAGGCTCAATAAGAATATATGCTTTCGTGGGCCGGCCCCGTGGCTTAGCGGTTAAGTGCGTGTGCTCCGCTGCTGGCGGCCCGGGTTCGGATCCTGGGCGCACACCGACGCACCGCTTGTCCGGCCATGCTGAGGCCGTGTCCCACACACAGCAACTAGAAGGATGTGCAGCTGTGACATACAACTATCTACTGGGGCTTTGGGGGGAAAAATAAATAATAAAATTATAAAAAAATAAATAAATAAAAGCTTTAAAAAAAAAAGAATATATACTTTCAGTCACCTGCCAACAGAATCAAGGTAACTTCCTTGTTTTGTTTGCAAGAAAAGTTTGCTACATTTGTTGGTGTTGATTTTGTAGATTCTCATTGATACCCAGCTGTAAGGAGTGATGTTTACTTGTTGAAATTTATCCCAGTTCAAATAATATAACTTGGATTTTAAATGTTCACCACTGATTTTTTTTTTAAAAGTACTGTAAATTATTTAGGAGAAAATGCCTTCTAAATCGTTTCATGAAAGTACACTAGAAAATATGTCTGGGGCACATATTGGTAGATATGAATAATTTGCTTCATTGATAATATTTAAATGTTCAAGATTTTGTGGATCACGTTTTCTTTTTTCCTCTAAATCTAAGAGATTTAGACGTGACCATTTGAAGGCATTTGACTGCAAACCCAAGGCTGTAGTTACGTCATTGAATCAGCCTCCCTGTCCCCTCATTCTTCTCTCATGACACATCTGGCATTGACGAGCCTCCCACTCTCCTCTCCCAAGCTCGGTGTGACCTGGCTCCAGTGAGCACCTGTCTCTAGAAAGGCGGGAGCCAAGCTAATCAGGACAATAATATCTTGCTTTATATAGCGCTGTATTCTTTGCAAAAGGTTTTCACATTTTTTAGGTTAAAAACAATTATAAACAAGGAGCAAAGTATGTCCTACAGCAGCTCAGGGAGAGAGGCCACAGATTCTATGTCTGAGCGAGCCAGCTCTGGGGGTGACTGCCGGCCGCCTGCGCTCACGAGCTCTAGTCCGACCACAGCCGGCACATGGTGTTCACTTCCAAAGAGAACACTCAGGAGGGTCCTTGATAATTAAGAGGGGGGTGGGGAGCAACTGAGGATATTTGGCCTGAAAAAGAGAGATCTCTGGGGAACAAGATCACCCTTCTCTGATATTTGAGAGCTGACTTCATCCCTTGGATGGCTTTAATAAAAAGAAAAAAAAAATTAGTGGAAAATAACAAATGTTGGTGAGGATATGGAACAATTGGAACGCTCACGTACTGTTGCTGGGAATGTAAACTGGTGCAGCCGCTGTGGAAACCAGTCTGGCAGTTCCTCAGACAGTTAGACCTAGATTTACCATGTGACCCAGCAGTTGCACTCCTAGGTGTATACCCAGGAGAAATGAAAACTTGTCCATACAGAAACTGATACACAATGTTCACAGCAGCATTATTCACAATAGCCAAGGAGTAGAAACAAGCCAAGTGTCCATCAGTGGGTGAATGGATAAACAAAATGTGGTATAAATATGTAATGGAATATTATTAGACCTTAAAAAGGAAGGAAATTCTGAAACATGTGCCAACATGAATGGACCTTAAAACCCTATTATTTATGAGAGAAGCCCATGACAAAAGATCACATATTGTATGATTCTTTTTATATGACATATCCAGAACAGGCAAATCCATAGAGATGGAAAGGGGATTGAAGGAGATGGGAATGGAGAACAATTCCTTAATGGGTATAGGGTGTTTCTCTGGAGCGATAAAGTTTTGAAACTAGAGAGAGGTGGTGGTTGTGCAACATGGTGAATGCCACTAAGTTGTACACTTCAAAATGTTTAATTATATGTTAAGTGAATTTCATCTTGATTTAAAAAATAATAATCTAATCTGAGGGCTGTCATTCTATGTAGCCCCTAGACACACAGAAGACATGAGTAGAAGCCTCAGGAGAGGGGAGGGGCGGGCAGTGGTATGTTGACTCAGTAGGAAGAATTTTCTGATAAGTTCAAGTAACAGGAAACAGAAGAGGCTGCCAGAGAGGGCGGCCCGGCTGCTCTCCATGGAAGAGACCCACCCAGTACTCGCTGGGATGTTGGGGACGGCGCTCAAGCTGTAGAGCAGTGGGTTTCCACCCTGGGGGCACATGGGAACTGCCTGGGGAGCATGAAAAATAACTTGGGCCCCACCCCCAGAGGTGCTAATGCCATCATCTAGGGTGCAACCTGGGCATCCGGACAAAGGCTCCCGTTGCCCATCTGCTTTAGGTGGATCCAGCCACCCCTGAATCCCAACAGGTACTTGTGTCGTCGTGACAGCGGCACCTTGCGTGCCCAGCGGGACTCACCACCCACAGTGTGAGCAGTGCCCCCCGCAGCTTCAGTATCACCTGGGCGCTGGTTAGAAGTGCAGCCCCTCCCCAGACCCACCGGATCAGAATCCGCCCTGTAACAAGATCCCAAGGTGACTTGTGTGTACATTTGAGTTTGAGAAGCGCTGCTGTAGACCTTTATTTGCAAAACGCTTTGAACTGCTTTTTCTCATTTTATCTTCTGAACAATCAGAGTAGCAGCTGGGGCAGGTGACTAACTGTCACTGTTGGCCGGATGAGGAAGTGGAGCCCGGAGGGCTTCGCTCACTCTGTGTGCTGATGGCAGTGCCAGTCTCGTGATGCCTAATCCCGGGCCCCCTCCACCAGGCCTTGCAGGCTGCTCATCATCTCTGGTTTCCCACCCGCCTCCCGCGTGCCGACCACGATGCCCAGCCTATAGCTGTGCCCACAGCCTGGACTGAGTAAATATTTGCTGTGCTGAGGAGGAGGAGACAAAGGATGGAGGAAATGCAGGGGCCCCTTCTCAAACTCTCAGGTGCCAGACACACCTGAGCTCACCCAGCTCACCCACCCACCGAGCATCCTGTTTCCTGGTCTTAATTCACAACTTTGCTTGGTATTCTGGGTTGTGATGTGGGGGCCAAGCTGAGGCTACTGGTGAGGATGAGAATGAGGGTGGACATATACGGTGGCTCCTACACGAGGTGGGAAAGGGTGGATGCCCAAGGGGAGGAGCCCTTGGCTGGGGCTGGGAGGGCCTGTTGTTTCTGTTGTGCTGGAGTGGGGAGCAAAGGGGCAAGGCCGGCAGGTCCCCCTTCCAAGTACTAATACTCCTGGTTCGGGAAGTATTGTTACTAGCACAACTAGCTAACATCAACAAAACATTTTCATGCTGCATGACCTTCTTAACCTCTCTCTGCCTTGGATTCTCATTGGTCAAAGGGGGAGCATTCCACTGCGGCCCTCTGGGGCCCAAGATGGAAGGGAAGAAGTCTCCCACAGCCTGGGTGATGGGCCAGCCAAGTGTCCCAACATCAAACCAGTGCCTTTCCCTGCAGGAACTCACTGAAGAATCAATGCAGCCCTGCAGGGCTGCACTGCACTGGGGAAGGGAAGTGTAACTGATGAGGGAGGGCTGGGAGAATGCTGTGGGGGCCCCTGCGTATGGTATGGTGACATACTTCTTGTGTGAACTCTTTACAATTCAAGGGCTTTGCCCTAAACATGTGGATTTGCAGCAGGGCTTGTTTGCCAAGTTGCCCTTTGAAAGGCTCCAGGCTCTGGGAGTGTTGCAATGCTTGGTAAAAGCAGGAGTTTGAAGATCAATCAATAGAACAGGCAATAAAGAACAGGCCGGGTCCAGAATCTCAGATACTGGCTTTCTTGTCCCAGCGTTCCTGACGTCCAGCATAAACAAGAAGAGGGAGAGACTAGGGGGTCTCATTTCTCCATGCCCAGAAGGTGCTGGGTGCTCTAGGAGCCACAGGATTTTTCCAGGCTATGCTGGAGGAGGGGCCCGCAGGGAGTGCAGGAACCCCGCCCAGCCTCGGGGGTGGATGCTGTGTGCTGCCTCACTGCTCGGTGTTCTTATTGTCGTTTGATGCTCACTTGCTTTTTTTTTTTAAGCTTTTTATTTTGAAATAATTATAGATTCATAGGAAGTTGCAGAGAGGTCCATGTGCCACGCACCCCTCACGCATTTCACCCAGTGGTTACATCTTACGTCGCTGTGATACAATACCAGAACCGGGAAATGGCCTCAGTACAGTGTGTGTGTGTAGCTCTGTCATTTTACCACATGTGTATCTTTGTGTGACCACCACCTCCTGTCCCCTTGATTTCTTTAAAAATGGTTGTGGGATCCTTACAAACTCCGTAAAGACCGGTTTCCTGCTGCTTTCCTGGTGGGAAGAAGGAGCCCTTGTGCATCTCAAGTGGAGGAGACACAGTTCACAGTGTATTCTAGAGTCGTGTGACACAGCGGCCCTCTGCCTCGCCTGTGTGAAGTCATTCACACACACACACACACACACACACACACACACACACACAGTACACACACACAGACATGTACTTTCTCTGTGGAAGACTTGCAGTGTTTGGCAGACTGTTCCTGAGGCCTGTTCCCTCCTTGGCGGGGAGAGGGGAGGAGCCTGCTCTGTTTACCTGCACAGTATTCCTTTTTAGAGGAGAAATCAGCGTGAAGTCAGGTAGTCTTGCACATGGCGGTTGCTTTCGTCTGTAAGAAAAGGAAACTGACCTAACCCGCGGGAAATCACTTGGAATCATGTGTGTCCTACACTTGCAAACACGGATATGTATCCTAAAGGACCCAGAGTCTAAAACAGATTGGAATCTGACAGCTAGAGGAAGAGTTTGCATCCAGAAACCACAGCGCAGACAACCCACAAGTATTGCCATTTTACTTCTTCAATATTAAACTTCAGATAGAAGGGTTGATTTTTTTTAACTGACCCCAGTCCAAAAAACAAAGGCCTTGTTGGGATCCACCGGGGCCAGATGTTGTCATCAGTAACTGGGTTTATGCCAGGCCAACAGCAAAGTCGGTCATAGGTGGTGCAGGCAATGTCCCCGGGTCAGAATGGGTTCATGGCCTAGTTATTCCCAACTGAGAACATCAGCACCTGACAGAGATTGGCAGTCGGGTCCTTGACCTACATCTGACTCATTTGCAGAGAGGCATGTCACAGCCACACATGGTAGCCACATAAATCTGAACTTCAGGTAGCCACACACTCCAGGATATTAAGGATTTACCTACCCACTGTTAAGAGGAGAGCAAACTAGCACGAATGGCCTGGATTTGTCACCATGGCACAGTCATAGATGGAGAATGCTCTGTTGTAACCAGGGTTTCTGCTGTCATGGGTTCTTACTACCTTTCCTCATTCGGCCTCTGGGCAGGTAATTCTTACCCAGAATAGTCCATGGACTAAACAACCATCTTTAAATAGTTATAAGACCTCATTTTTATACATTTCATAGTTTACCAAGTTATTTCTCATTCCACCAAAGGAAGAAACTACAGTCCACAAAGAGTAGTGCTTCCCCAGTGTCACCCAGCTGGTCAGTGGTGGAGCCGACACCATGTCCACATCTTCTGATTACACCTCCCCGCGGATTCAGGTCACCTCACACACAGAGCAGTCTTCCCGTGGCACCCCTGGTGGGTGGCACGCAGCCCTGAAGCATTTTATGATTTTGTGGACAGAAGAGGAGCAGCCACTGTTTCCACGGGGAGCCCGGCTCGGGACTCCTCTCTCCCCATCCGGCCCCATACACATCCCCCAAGGGCAGGGGCTGGTGCTTGAGAGAACTCGACCCCAGTTCTGGATTCTGCTTTGCAAACCCAAATCTATGGCTACGGCTCCACGGGACGTGTTTCAAGCTGCTTGCTTTTCTGTAAAACCACAAGATGTTTCAGTATTTTAAAGTTTCTGTGAAGCTGTTCTTCCTGAATTCAGTTCCTTCCTCTTTGTCTAAATCCAACTCATACTCTCATCTTCTCCCTGTGGCCGTACAAGGGCACTTAGGAACTTATCAGAAAGCAAACAGTACCATTGGAAGACAGAAAATTCATTGCATTTGTTTTTCCGCAACCAAGATAAGAGACAACAGAAAAAGGAAAGTGTTTGCTTTGTACAACTCACCATGATCCCATCTCTGATGAGAATGCGTTCTTCCTGCCCCTGGGATTCTTGGCCTCATAGTCTTCTAAATCTTAACATGTTGCCATGTGACCTATATGGGCACATGCGCGCGCACATACACAACCACACATTGTTAAAACCTCACTTGTGATCATGGCTAAGAAAAGCTATGTTGTTGTTAATATAACTTTTCATGACCTCAAAATGTTTGCAAGCATAGGGCAAGAGACAGACCATTCCTTAGAGGGAGCTGGCCTGGTGTCATTCTTGCATAGACATGAACTTGGCTTCTACTCTGGAGCAAGGCAGAATAAACAGTTTAAACCATGTGAAGGAGGAAAGACTCTCGAATGAGTAATTTAGTGAGAGTATAGGTAAAGAAGAGAGAAAATATTTCTAGGGGAAAAGTTAGAAAGAACTTAATACTTACTGCCATTTTATTTTTTTAATTATATATATAATTATATATATATAATTGATAACTTGCCTTTGTCAAATGAAAAATGGCCTAAGATCCTTTACCTTTTTATTCTTAGTGAAAGAAGAAATGAATTGCCAATGAATATGTATTGCTTCTCCCTCAGAAAATAATGAAAAAAATTTTAAATGTTTTCTTTTTATTTAAACCAGACGTCTCCTTTTGTTTTATTTATTTGTTCGTTGGTTTCCTTTTTTTCAAACAATTTTGCAAAAATTAAATTTATTTCTGTTTACATTTATAACATCCAAAAATGTGAGTGTGGCCTTGGAATGATTTAGTTCCATTGTAAAGATTCTGATGGTTTTTTTCATAGACTTGAGAACTTAGTATACTCTGGGGATTGAAAACTGCATGACTTTGTTTAAGTAAAGATGAGAATATAACACCATTAAATATACTGAATTGCTTAGTTAATTAACCAAGTAAATCGAACATTTTTTTTTTTTTTTAAAGATTTTATTTATTTTCCCCCAAAGCCCCAGTAGATAGTTGTATGTCATAGCTGCACATCCTTCCAGTTGCTGTATGTGGGACGCAGCCTCAGCATGGCCGGAGAAGCAGTGCGTCGGTGCGTGCCCGGGATCCGAACCCGGGCTGCTAGCAATGGAGAGCGCGCACTTAACCGCTAAGCCATGGGGCCGGCCCAAACATGCTTTGAGATGATGCTGCTACATTAGTAAATGCATTGGAGCGTAGATTTGACTAACGTATAGTCAATTTATTTTGTATAGTCAATTTATTTTAACAGCATTTCACTTTCAACTTTGTTAAATTTGTCTAAAATTGTAAAATTAATTATTTAAAATTAAAAAAAACAATCCAAACTTTCTCCCATTTTACTCAGAATTTCAAAGTTTAAAAAAAATTGTATTTAGTTGTGGCCTCACAGAAACCAGGTGTATGATACTTTGCTAAGCCCGACTAATTGGTGGAAGTGAGCTTTGCGTTGCAGAAGGCTCGTTAGTGAGGGTGGGATTCTGCACTCCTCCAGTGAGTGGGCTCAGAGCCACTCACATTTTAAGGATGATTCAGTTCACAGAAATGTTTATCACCAGCTCTTCAGGAAAATACTGTTATGCAAGCTGAAGTCCCCAGTACAGGAACCCTTTGGATTGCTGGGGCATTTAAAAAGGCTTGCTTTGTAGGTTCCCCATAGCTAGTAAGTATCTTTGGAATTTAAAGCTAATTGACATCCATGGTGAGGATTTATTATTTAAATATGGACTAGCACCTTTTGAGTGGTTCCTGGATTGCTATAATAATAACCACCTGAGCTAACGTTTATGATGCTTTTGCCCTGTGGCTCACATATTAGGTGCTTTGCAGGTATTGTGGCCTTAAGTCTCAGCTGCCCTGTGAAGAGGAGAAACTGAGGCAGAGAGAGGTTTAGTAACTTGCCTGAGGTCACTCAGCTGGTTCAACGTCCCATTTTGAACACAGGATCTTCCTGGACCGTTGCCTCTCTGCCAGCGGATCCTCATCTCTCATCAGTGGTGGGGCCCCCAGGGCACAGCATATGTGCTACATAAACGTGTGAACAGAGGCCCGAGGGCCAAGAGGAGAGAGGAAGGAAGGACTATAGAGGCCAGGGATGCTCTGGCCTCTGCTTTTTCATTCTTGAAAATGCCAAAGAAACTTTTCAGGTAAGGCCATTTCTGAAAGAGATTGAGTGAACGTTTCCATAGTGGGTTTTTAGGTCTGCATGTTTCTAAAGGCTTATTGACAAAACCTTCTAATACCTTTATTATAGAAGTGAAATAAAGAGGAAAACAATGTCCAGCATTTTAAAAGGAAGCCTTCTAAAATTACACGTATCTGCGTTTACGGATTCCGTCCCCGTGGCCTGGCCTGGGCCACAAGGCTGCTGCTGTTGAGAAACTTCTCTGGGACCCCTGGACTAACTTTCCTAGGCTCCTGCTCCAGAGGGCACCATGAGCTATTTGAGAGGCTGATCTAGGGGTCCTGTCCCTCCTAGGAGCCCCGGGGAGCAGGACCTGGCCCCCAGGTACCCCAGTGTCAGCCTCCAGGTTTGTGCCAGGCCCTCCTGAGACGACCTGATTTCAGACACCAGCTCCTGGAAGTAGGTTAGCTCACCTGGGCCTCGGGGGAATTTCCCTCTGTGTGTCTGATGCCTTGTCCAACTTCTGAGCCCCAGAGGCCCGAAGCGGTGGCCTTTCTGTCTGGACAGCTGCAGCCTGGACCGAACGCAGGACACATAGGAACAGTGTGGTGCCTTCCTCTCCAGCACTGGGCCCTGTGCCCACTCGTCCTGGCACCACTGACTCAAGTCCAGCCTTGCCCCCAGCAAGCGTCCAGTTATTACCAGTAGCTGTGGGAGAGTGGAGGGGAGAGGCGTCCTGAGCAAGTGGAGGAAGCCCGCGAGCTGGAAGACAGCGCCACTGTGGGCCGGCAGTGTTCGTGCAAGTTGTCCGGGGGCGCACCTGTGCAGGTCAAGTGGCTTATGTCACCGCCATAAAGATACGAATCGATTTGTCTGTGAAGGCAGGGAAATGGCAGCGGGTGTCTACACTGTTCTTTTTCGGCAGGCTTTTTTTTTGTTTTTTCTGAGAACCGTTTCCCCAAGCTTTCTTTGAGTTCCCTCCTTACCTGGGCGCCCCGCCTGCCCCCTGGAGGCTGGCCTGAGCCACCCAGCCTGGGCCGCGACCCGGCACCGCCGCTCTCCCCACGGACCGGCCCGCGCTCGCATCGCTAGTTCATCACAGTGGAAGAACCGAGCTGCTGAGCTGACCTACTTTTCCTGTTTGCCCACAGCGGGCTAAGCCTGTTTAGTGTTGTCCAGAGGGGCTGGGCCGAGCAAGGAGCTTTCCGAGTCGTACAGATGGCAGTCTTCTGAGTGAACGAGGTTTAATCTGTTTGCCCTGTTTTCCATTAGTCTAAAGGGTTAGAGCCCAACCCGAGGTGACGCGGGGACAGGGACCAAGCGCAGGGCATCCTGCGTCCCCCTTCAGCCTCTCCCCTGGAGAGCCTTCGTTATGGTGAATTATTGCTGGGAACCAAAGGCCTGGGCTTCCCTCCAAACTTAAAAACAGATTCCTAAATGGAAGCTCTTCTGCCATGCCTCTCCTGTGCTGGGGCCTGTGCGGAGCCCTGGGAACGTCCACTGCTTGCTGGGAGGCAGAGAGGGTGGGGGCTGTGCTCGCCCTCCCTCCGGGGGGTTACCATCTAGTATGTGTGTGTTGAGGGGGGCGGTCAATTGCTAAGACCAAGGCTCAGCGGAAACAAATCGATGTTATAGTGAGGCGAGGAGGGCAGAGGTGCAGGGGTGGATAGGACGGCTTCCCGGGCCTTGGATGGTGTGGGGAGGGCTGGAGGGAGGAAGAGGCAGTGATGGTGGTGGAAACAGAGGACGACATTGTGGCAGTGTAGATAAGGGGGGACAGGGATGGGGGGACTGTGTGACTGGGGGTGGGGCTGCAGTCACAAATTGGCAGCTCATCGTCCAGGGCTGTGCATGCTATGCTTGGGAGTTTGGAGTGTGTCCTCTGAGCCGAGGGCAGTGTGCACTAGTAGGTGTGCATATTCCCCCCCAAACACACACACACACACACACACACACACACATTTACTGCTTTTATTCTTTGCTGAAATATTGCTGTGTTGCTGCTTGTGGGTGTAGGACAGTATCTGTTGGAGTTGTTCAGGGAAAAAATGATCAGATAGTCATGATTGAATAAGCGGACATATGAGAAAACTAGAAGCTAGAGCTTTATCTGCAGTTTCTTTCACTAACTCATGTATCTTGTGCATAGCAAATTGCCTTACGAGGTGTCATGGGCCTGCCCTTTCTAATCCCAAAGCCCTGAATGAACGGTCCTGACCAGAGTTGGGGATGGGGGATCATGTCTCGAATTCTCCTTGGCACTCTGAAGCCACTACCCAGAGCTTCAGAGCTGGGGGCAGAAGGGGCGTCAGGCCAGTGGGCGAATTGTGCATTTTTGGGGGTCACTTCATTAGACATTTGTAAGAGGGAAGAACTCAGTCTGTTTTAAAAAAGAAAAAAATATATATATATGTATGTATATATATACACTTAATTCTCTTGCAGTTTCTTCAGTGTTATCCAGGGGCAGATGTGAGCAAGGAGGGAGGTCTAAGACTTAACTTGACTTTAGCTTTAATTTACAACATGAATGTGCAGATTGGGGGAACTGGAGCCTTCTAGTCCTGCTGGGGCCTTTAAACGGTGTAAAAATCAGACATTTCTAGACCTGCTGACACTCTCCGTTTGCTTGACAAACAAGACCATGTCTCAGCCAGTGATTTTCCCGCCCTCGGCCGGGGTCTTCCTGGTGGAAGTGCTTCGAATCCCTTCTCTTGGGTGGGCTGGGGGCTTCCTGCCCAATGCCGTTCGCGCCTGCTCTTGTGTCTCATCTTCCCATTTGGATTGTCGTGTCCATAGGGCAGGCCTTGCTGCAGACGTTGTCTGTGGAAGGGCCCTCGAATGTTTCTTGAGAGAAAATGGAGGGGAAATGCCGCTTCCCACCATTTTAGCCCCGCTCGCCTGCGATCCCCAGTCCCCACAGACTCAGTGTGCGTGTCATCGCGGTGGCGATGAATGGAATGAGACAATATAGGGAATGCTCCTGGGAAGCTGGGAAGCATTAGAGGGTCCAGTCATTGTTGCCTTGTTATGGGAACACTTTGAGGGTGGGTGTCTGGTAAGACAGGAAAGGACATTATTCTGTGTTGGAAATCATCCTCTAGCCAAAGCTGATGCAGCATCCAGAAATGGGATCAATTGTTTCCATGGGACCTTCCTGTGGTAGCCACCTTACATCTCATGGATGCTGCCATTCACAGGGGCGGTCGCCTTTTCCTTCTGCTTTCCCTAGTCAGAGGCTGCTTCCAGATGGGTGGGCTGGGCTTCTCCTCAGGATGCCCCCTCCCCAGGCCCCCTGGGGCATCAGTGGCTGTGTCTTTGTGCACCGCTTGCAGAGGCACCGAGGGAGAGGAGCAGTGACCTCGAGCAGGCGCCGAGAGATGCAGTCCAGGCACACGGCCGCCTCTACTTTTTCCTTCCTTTAGGGCAGACAGGTCTCGGTATCAGTCACCAAGGCCAATTTCCCAACCGTTGGCTCAGATCGAACCAGACTCTGTGTCAGGTGGGGAGGGCTGTCCAGGTGGCTTGGATGGATCTTTCAGCGTCCCCCCCCATCTCAGAGGAAGCCCTCCCAGTGCAGCACCCACCTCCCCAAGGGCAGTTGTTCTCAGCTAAATTGTACCTTGGAGAGCCAACAGAACGAATGCGAGAGGATCAAACTTCATGTAAACCGTTGAAAAGTGAACACATTAAGTCACAATAGAGTCTCACAGAGCTCTCCTGTGGGGCCCCTGAGCTCGGCTCAGCCAGGCTGCCTTAGCATAGACAGGTGGTGGGCAGGAGCTCCCTGGCTTTCCGGAGAGGGCTGACTGCATTCTCTACTAAACTGTAAAGAAAAGAAGTGATTGCCATGGGCGAAGAGGGAAGACAACGCCAAGTAAGGCTGTTTTGTGCCAACGAGGTGTGTGGCGTTAAGCAAGTTACGTGTGGCTCTGGAGGTGCTGGCCTGCTCTCATTTCAAAGTCTTGGTTTCCGACCACTGTGCTGTGGAAAAGGAGGCGATTCTCTTTTCTTGCCTAGCCCATCCTCTGCTTTACGTAGATGAGCAATCCTGATGGGTTCTCATATGGACGGTGGAAAGTGGATACCATCTCATATTTAGAGATGAGGTGGTCATTCCCGAAGCTCTGTCTAGGCCACCACACTATGGGAAGGAAAGAGGGTGGGGAACATTCAAACCTAGATCTTATTAGCTCTCAAATTAATTTCGCTGCCTCCCACAGTCAGCGGTCTACACGCAACATCCCACATTTTTGTTAAACATTATTTGAAGCTCTGACATTAAACAAAGTATCCCCCAGCCTGGATGTCCAAAACAAATTTGACTTCTTGTTTCAAGGATATCTTTTTCTTTTGCTCTGCTTGCAACCTTCAGCACAATTAGGGCGAGCATTCCTGGGCCCAAAGGAGCATTAGGATGAACAGGAAGGGAGATGCTGGGCTGGAGCAGCATTTTATGGATTCATCTCAGTTTGTCCGTGGCCACTGAAGAGCGGTTCCCAACAAAGGCTGTCACTGACTCAGCCCTGAGCATGAGTCATAAATCTCCTATTTCCCCTCTTGCTGATTTTTAGAGGCATCTATTGTCCACACCCTGACCACACACTGTCACCCATCAGATTCTCTAGCTGACTCAGGTTTACACTGTGCAATCTCAACTCTTTATAAAGGGGCCCGCTAAGAGGAATCTTAAGTGATTAGAACATAAGTTACAAAGGTCGCAAGAATAATAGGTCATGTTAGGATGACCCTTCCATCCAGATAGGACAATGATTTCTATTTTGGAAATTCTTTGCTGACCAAACAATGTCATTGTAAATTTACTTAATAACAAATTTTCTAACTTTCTCCATCTGTTCCTTCATTGCTGAAGTCACTGTTTCCCTGAATAATGAATCATCAGACCCTTGGAAAAAGGAAAGCCTGAAGGCAGAATCATGATCCTAACAGATAAAGATAAAGGCTCAGTGTTGACCTTGGAGAAGCTTGGGGTATAATTCTCATTGGGTCACAGAAGCTCCCCGAGGTGGGGGTCTCATCTTGGCTTCTTCTGGGAATTGGCTCAGTGAGGCCCCCAGCAAGCCCTGGGAGGTGCCTCTACTTGGGAGAAGCACTGGCGTGGCTAGGGTTAAGGATGGCCCCATCTACCTTGCCTTCCCCAAGTCGAGGAGCATGCAGAGCGTGATGAGAATTTCTCGGTTGGAGGGGAATTGGGCTCGCAGGAGCGGGCAGCTCTCAGGTTTTCACTGTCATTTCCTTTAGAAGAACTATTTTTTCCCCCAGCAAGTGAATCATTGCAACCAAAATGACGTTCCCTGGAGAGGAAGAATTAAAATGTGGAAGTTATTTCCTAGCTTCCCCCGAAGGACAAAGGGTACCCGTAAGCGTTGCAGTTCATCAGTGACTGTTTTTCAAAACCTTTTTATTTCTTACATATAATGAGGAAAAATCATTATCAAGCTCTCACGTGTGAGATACAGACATTAATCCAAAACGACATGAGGGCCCCTCACCAGGGGCTGACTGGGAGGACAGAAGGCACACTCGCTATTGACAATAAATAAACCCCAGTGGACTGGGGAGATATGTGTGCTTGCTGTGGCCTCTTTTGATTTCCACTTGTTCCTGTTTTCAATATTTTTTCCTCTTCATGTACTAAATTCACCAGGTTTGGTTGGTATGGTAGGGAGGAATATTAGGATTTTCCAGCTAACTTGGGACCTGTAATTCAAACCATTTTTCAGCCAATTTGAAAATGTCGTGACATCATTTTGTAAAAACATCAGCCTTGCAGCAAAACAGCCTTATGGTAGTAATTTTTGGGAAAATTCATGATGATACAGAGTGACTGACCCACTGGGCCTATAAAGGCTGTACAAAAAGTTCAAAATTAAAAGACACTGAAGAGGAAGGCTGAGTAGTGATTCTAGTGATTCCATCTGGCCCACAGCCTATTTTTGTAAATAAAGTTTTGTTGGAACACAACCACACCCATTCATTTACATATCGCCTATGGCTTCTGCACTACAATGGCCAAGTCGAGTGTTTGCAGCAGAGACTGTATGGCCTGCATCTAGAATATTTACTAGGCAGCCCTTTATGAAAAAGTGTTGCCAACCCCTGCTTTAGTAGAATAACATACTTCTCCATGTATGTTGCATGTAGCCTTCTCTGGAGACCCAGGAGTGAGCTACCAGTGCCCAGGGGGGTCCCTGTCACCTGTATGACTCATTAGTCTCCTGTCTCCATACTGACACACAGTGGGACCCAGGACAGATGTGGCATGAGAAGATAGTCACACTGCCATTTGCTAGTCCATGTTCAACAAGGGCCAGAGTTCCAATCAATTGTGTAGTAGGTAGCTGTGAGAAAGAATGTTCTAGAGCCCTTGGGGCAGAAATTTCACCTTGGTAATGAAAATGTCATTTGTAGACCTCATTTTTATCCTCAGTTCAGTTCAAGTCAATAGATATTTATTGAGGGCCTGCCCTGTAAAGGACGTCCTCAGTCACTTCTACCTGTGTTAGTCCAGTCCCTTCTCTCCCTCCCTCACAACCTCATAACCACCTAAGTTTCTGCTAAGTTATCCCTGGACACTGTGGGCAGGTCCACCACTCCGGGCAGTGCCACTGTGTGTCCTTCTGCCATGCCGATAGACACACACACACACACAAACACACACACACACACAAACACACACACACACACACACATTTTCCGACACTACCTGGTAGACAGGAACAATAATCCCCCTCCACCCAAAGATGTTTTATAGGTTTAAGTACCTGTTTCTACTGCTAGCCGTTTAACTCAGTGTCGTTACTGATATTGTGATGAATAGTAGGTAAAATTTTTTGACGACTTATTTGTGCCAAGGGCTGTGCTGGGGCTTTCTCATTGATTCTCTCATTTTCTTCTTACAACCACACAGTGAGGGAGACCCTGCTGTTACCCCACTTCACAGAGGGAGCACTAGGCTGGAGCACACGTACTTGCCCCAGGTCACACAGAGCTACTAAGGGGCAGAGCCAGGGTTTCAGCTGGGAGCTGCCGACGCCAGGCCACCACTGCCTTTTCCTCTTTAAAGATGTGGGTGCTGGTCCTGGGAGCTCTGAGACCCAGGGTGTCCCACTAGCTCTGCCTGCCAGCAGCGGATGTGGCTCTCTGCTAATTGCTCGGGGAATTCCTAGCACTCTTTGGCCTAGCTTGGTTAGATTCTGCAGCTGGTGTGCCTCCTGGTCTTGGCCTCAGTTCCTTCACCCACCCTCCCTGATCAGCGGTCTCTATAGCCCTGCTTGCTGACAGCTACAGGTGGTGTCTGGAGGTCTTTGAGTGCTTCATGGCTGGTAAACCACTCTTCCCACCAATGTAGCACTTCCCTTCTCTGGTCAGGAGCACCTCTCTGAAATCTGAGGTCTGTGTGACCCCATTCACCCCACGGCAACCTTCCTGCTGTGCAGAGAGTGTGTTCATTGACATTCAAGGCAGATAAGAAGTAAGGATCAAGCTGGAGTCTCCTGCCTTAGCAGGGGCTCAGGACAGCAGGAGTGTGATGGTTAGGACAGTTATGTGAGGCAGGCGTGGGATGAACAGGACTCATCTTGAGGCCTTCTGTGCTGCAGGCATCATGCTGGCCCTTTATCACACACGTGCAGGCAGACACGGCTCATTTACACCTCACACCATCTCTGCCTGGTGGGTGTAAGCCTCACCTTAGGAACGAGGGAACCAGAGACTCATGAAGTTTAAGGGACTTGCTCAATGTCATAGAGCAAGTGGGTTGCAATTGAAATTTAAATCAGGCCGACTCTGAAGTGAGAACCCACACGTCCTCAGCAGGCAGTGGGTGGAGAAGAACGGCCTGAGCAGCTCCATGGAGACACAGCCCCTGGGGGCCTCTGTCCACAGAGCCCGAGGTCCACAGGCAGGTCACTCAGCCTTTCTGGGTGGTGCTTCCTGTATGTAAGGAGAGGATGACTATAGCCAGCCCACAGAACTGGATGGAGATAAAGTAAGATTATGCTTTTTCAGAACGTGGCGGCCCCCAAGGGTGGGTGAGGGAGCCGTTGGCCCGTCCTGAAGGGCACTGGTTGTCGTTTAGTCTGAGTGGATTCTCCTTTTAGACAATAGCTCCTGCACACACAGCAGTGTTTGTTTTAATTTTTAGTCATCAGGACATAAGTGTACCTTTAAATATACTTTGTAATTACTGTTACTCTGCATTAACCGTGTTCATTGAGAGATTGGTGGGAGTCAGTGTTAGGCAATCATGTGGGAATTCAGATAGGGATTTGATCCTGGCTGTATTCTTCCTTTCCTCCCTTCTTTCTCTCCTTCATTCCACATACATTTATTTTATTTTATTTTTTTTATTTTTTGGTGAGGAAGATTAGCCCTGAGCTAACATCTGTTGCCAATCCTCCTCTTTTTGCTGAGGAAGATTGGCCCTGGGCTAACATCTGTGCCCATCTTCCTCTACTTTATATGGGACCCGCCACAGCATGGCTTGAAGTGTAGGTCTGCACCTGGGATCTGAACCTGCAAACCCCAGACCGCTGAAGCTGAGCATGCGAACCCAACCGCTACACCACTAGGCCGGCACCCCTCATGCATTTATTGAGCACCAAAATGGGTAAGGAGCTGGCCTAGACATCATGAAATGAGTAAAGGTGCGTTATACCTAACCGTTGCCATCAAAGGAGAGAATCTGATTTTGAGTGTCTGCTCTGGGCGAGGCTTGTGCTAGGTACCTTCATATGTGTAAACTTCAGTTCATTTTAGAGTTACAGCTGTCCTCAGAGGGAAGTATCTGTCACTCCTCTGATCAAAACCTTCCCATCTCACTCAGAGCAAAAGCCAATCTTGATCCGGTCTCCCCGGCTGTCTCCTCCTCACTAACTCCGTCTGCCACACTGGCCTCTGGCTGTTTCTTGCTCGTCTTGCTGTCGTGGAGCTTTCCCCCAAGGAATCCTCCTGGCTCACTTGCCTCAGGAAATAGCTCAAATATCTTCTCAATGAGGCTCTCTATGACCCCCTAAAACACCAGAGCAAGACTTCCCCAGCCCACCACATCACTTCCTGTTCCCAGATTCTGCTTTATTTTTCTCCACAGCAGTTATAACCAGGTAACAGGCTATATGTTTACTTACTTGCTGTTGGCTTGCCCCCACTCCCCTGCCCACCCCACCACCACCTGAGAGCCATGAGAGCACTTTGCCCAGGCACTCGGGGGAATATCTGTTGAATCACTGAATGTCACACATGGACATCATGTTAATGCTTCGGTGAATACACCTCGTGGCCTCTTCACAGAGAGATGCCATGTACCTGGGTCAGAGGCCTCAACATTGTTAAGATTCAGTTTTTCCCAAATTGATCTCTAGATTCAATGCAATCCCAATCAGAGTTGCAGCAAGCATTTTTATAGAAATTGATGATGTAAATTCTAAAATTTACAAGGAAATGCAAAGACTTAGAATAGCCAAGAATCTTAAGTAAGAACAACAAAATTGGAATGCTCACACTAAATTGGTATTGAGAATTCCTACAAAACTACGGGAGTTAAGATAGTATAGTACTGGCATAAAGATGGACAAATACAAAATGCCACAGCGTCGGGAAACATAGAATAGATTTATCTAAACAGCAGGTGACTCCTCTCAAATAATCCCTCAATATGTTTCCAGGTGAAGAGCCTCCCTGTGTAAAGAAATGGGTCCAATTTTTACTCTGATGGAAGTTTAATAATGATGTATCGAAGTCTGAAAACAGGGAAAGTAGTATATTCATTGTAATTTTTTTGAGATTAATAATTGGATCTCCCACTTTAAATTTAGAGATTCTTCATCTGAGAAAAAGGGTATCTGAAAGTTGAAGGAAAACATATTGCACATATGCTGTGTAAATGTAACTCACATATAGTTTAAAAGTAAGTTTATCACTACCTCCGCCAGGTGATTAAGGTCAACATAACAGTGATGCCCCTGTTAATACCCCGATATGATGTGATAAGAATGGCACCTTGTCTGTGTGGGCTTCTTCCTAAAGTCCCATGTGCCCAGTCTAACCAAGAGAAAAACATCAGACAAACCCAAATTGAAGGCCATTCTACAAATACTCCTCAAAATTGTCCAGGTCATCAAAAACTAGGAAGTGTGAGAAACTGTCACACTCAAGAGATGCCTAAGGAGACATGATGACTGAATGTAATGTGGTGTCCTAGCTGGGATGCTGGGACAGAAAAAGGATGTTAGGTACAAACTAGGAAAATATTCATAAAGTGTGGACTTTATTTAATAATAGTGTGTCAATAGTGGTTCATTAACTGTGACAGATGTACCATACTAGTGTAAGGTGTTTATAATAGGGGAAACTGGGTGCAGGGTAGGTAGGAACTCTCTCTAATGTCTTTGCATTTTTCTGTAAATCTGAAATTGTTCTAAAAAATAAGGTTTATTTAAAAAAAATAATTTTATCCTATGTGTCTGGACACTGAAGACACCCTGGAGATAAAAGGAACTGAACAGAAATTCTGTAAATACACATATAGCATCATACAAGATATTTGACAGAAGTGCCAATGCAATTCAGTAGGGAAAGAAACATCTTTTCAATAAGTGATCCTGGAGCACTGAATATCCAGATTGGGGGAAAACATATGATCCTCAACCAGTATCTTATGCCACACATAAAATTTAATTTGCAATGGACCATAAGTCTAAATGTGAAAGCTGAAGTGCTGAAGCTTCTAGGAGAAAACGTAGGATAATTCTTCGTGACACTGAGGTGACAAAGATTTCTTAGGACGCAAAAATCACTAACCATAAAATAAAAAATATGTAAGTTGGACTTTATCAAATTTTAAAACTGTTCATCAAAAGACACCATCAAGAAAGTGAAAAAGCCAGCCATGGACTGGGGTAAAATGTTCACAAATTGATTTCTAGATCTGGCAAAGTACTGCATCCAGAAGAGAAACTTCTATAAATCAGTATGATGGAGAAACAGCCGAATTTTAGTAAGAAAGAGAAAGAGAAAGAGAGAGAAAGGGAGGAAGGGAGGAAGGGAGGAGGAGGACGAGGATGATTAGGAGAAGGAAGGAGGGAGGGAGGAAGGAAGGAAGGAAGGAAGGAAATTGGCAAAAAATTTGGACAGACACTTCACAAAAGAAGCTATCCAAATGGTCAATAGGCACATGAGAAGATACTCAACATCATTAGTCGTCAGGGAAATGCAAATTCAAATCCCAGTGAGATCCCACAACACACCTACTAGAATGACTAAGAAAACGGACAATACCAAGTGTTGGCCAGAATGTGAAGCTGCTGGAATTCTCGTGTGCTACAGAAGCAAATATAACATTGTACAGTCACTTTGGAAAACAGTTTGGCAGCTTCTGATAAAGTAAGAGTGTGGCTAACCCATGACCCAGCGGTTACACTCCAAGGTATAATTTACGCCCAAGAGAATGAGTGCTTATTTCCACCAAAAGACGTGGATATGACTTATCACTGGTGATGCTAATTTTGACCCCAGGTGAAGGTGGGGTCTGCCAACTGTCTCTACTTATAAGGTTACTGTTTTTCCTTTGTAATTAATGAATATCTTGAGGGCGATACTTTGAACTATGCAAATATCCTGATTCTCCTCAAACTTTTGCCCATTAATTCCAGCATCCATTGGTGGATCTTGCCTGAACAATTACTGCTGTGGGGTACTGATGGTGATTTTCCATTTCCCTATTCCTTCTACATTTAATAATTGGAATTCATCTTCTGTAAGGGAGACCTGTCCCCTCCTCCACTTATTTATTTGTTTATTTATTTGTATCAGTGTGGACTCATGAATGTTTAGTTTATTCTATGGGTTATAATCTATCATTACTGATTTTGTTGCTCAAATAGTTCCAGGATCCCCTGCCAGGATCTCTTTTCCTCAGCCTCTCATCATTATTGTCGGTTATTATTTCTTGAGTGTTTAGATATTAGATGCAGATGCCTATACTTCAAATTTGGGAAGATGTAGCAAGGTTTTAAAAGACTCCAAATAGTTTGTGTCCCGGAAAAATCCAAGAAACCCAGAACTGGAAGATCCCTTCAGAAACGAACCTTCCTGGGTATGTGGGGTATCCTCCCAGCGCCCCTCCTCACCTTTCTACCCTTCTCTCTGCCCCAGGGGCTCCCCCCGGGTGGAAGATGTGAATAGGCTCCTTGTCTCCCCTTCTGGGTGGTGTGACTGATAGGATACACGAGATGGTGGTGTGGAGCGTATTTATGGTGGTGAGGTGAGGTATTTATTCCCTTGGCTCCCTTCTTACAAGATTTCTTCGGGCTGGCTGCATCCGCTGTATGCCGTGCTCCTTCCAGGTCTGGGTACCATTTCCCTCTTGTCCCTTCACCCTTAGAGGTGCTAATAGCTCTTCTGATACCAACCCTAGGTAACCTACACCATCTCTCTTGGTTCCACTATATCCCACCCACACCTATATAAACAGCTCCTTTGTAATTAAGTCCTATCTCCTGTTGGGACCCTGACCAATAAACCTCATAAATGTCTAACCCATCTAGAATATATGGTTATCCAGAGTAAAGATTCTACAGCTTCCCTCCATTGTTCACTCTGAGGGTTAATCACATCAACAGTTATTTTCCCGGCTCCAAACAGAATCTCCTCTGCCTTCGTTTAAGCTCATTTTCTCTTCCCTGGCACTCTATGGTCATAAAAAAATAGCTGCTCAAAATCCTTCTCATTGGAAACTCTTTATACAATTGAGAAGAGTAGTTGTCACTCCTAAAACTTCTCTATCGCTCCTTTACCCAGACCTCATTGGACTGATTTTCTTCCCTTTGACCCTCTTCCTTGTGTGCCTTTGGGGCCCCTCCAGCTCCTCTACCTCAGGAAGTAAAAGAGTGACTCAAAAACACAGGGAGGGAGGTAGTGCCATGTTCACAGCAGCGCTACTCACAGTAATCAAAAGGTGGGAGCAACCCAGTGTCCCTCAGCAGATGACTGGATAAGCAAAAGGTGGTGTAAACATACAGTGGAATATTATTCAGCCTTAAAAAGGAAGGAAATTCTGACACATGCTATGACATGATAAATCTTGAGGACATTTTGCTAAGTGAAATTAGCCAGTCCCAAAAGGGTAAATACCGTATGATTCCACTTATATGAGGTATCTACACTAGTCAAACTCGTAGAGACATGGATTGGTAGTTGCCAGGGGCTGGGGGAAGGAGTGAATGGGGAGCTATTGTTTAATGAGTACAGAGTTTCAGTTCTGCAAGATAAAAAGAGTTCTGGAGATGGATGGTGGTGATGGTTGCACAACAATATGAATGTACTAATGCCAGTGAACTGTAGACTTAAAAATGGTAAATTTTATGTTATGCGTATTTCACCACAATTTTTTTAATTAAAAAAAAATAGGAAGGTATAGGAGACAACGGGTGTGACAAAACAGTAAGGACTTTGGCATGGAGCTTCTGTGGCAGGTATTACCAGGGAACTCGGCTTAAGTGCCTTCTCTTCACGCAGGTGCAGTTGAGCAGAGTGGCTTTGACAGGTGTCAAGTGACAGGGATCAGGGCAAGAAAATGGGAGGGATGGAGAAGACAATGAAGTAAGTGTAGATCATCAAGGATTCATGGATTCAGGAAACGTTTAAGGATAAACAGATATAAATCAGAGAAGATGTGGTCAATAAAGAGTAGCTATTAGTCATTTGTAGATGTTTCGTTTGTGACTAAGCAACCCCAGCCGTCCAAACAGGATTCCAGGACCTCAGGAAAGTGGACTGAAGTCCACACCCCTTCCATGAACGTGCTGTGTCCAGGGGCACCTGGTAAAGGGCGTGGCTTGGCCGAGTCCTCACTCATGCCCTGGGCACATAGGCAGCCACCCAGTTCCTTGGAGCACAGACCTGGGGTAGTGCCTCATTAAACGAATTGACCCTCCATTTTTCACGGCTTAAAGCTTTGAACAGATTCCATCTGGAAAACATTAAGCACATGCCTGTTTGCAGATGTGTTAACCCCATTTTAATTATGATACAAGCCTCAACTGTTGAATGGCGTTTCTTGCAAATCTATCACTAAAGTATGCCTGCTATTTACCACATGGGGCATGTGTGTAAACAGAGGCTGTGGCTGCAGAATTCCTCTTCCTCTTTTGGCACAGACCCGTGCCTGTGCTCACAGCAAACTCAAATCACAAAACTACATTATCTCAGAGAAAGATTGATTTGCCCCATTCAAAAATTTTATCTAAAACTTTAAAGTTTGAGAGTAAATGTTAGTGCATTTGCCAAGTGTTGGTTTTGGAGTTCTGACTTCAGACCCTCTGTTTTGAGAACAGAAGCCTGTGGGCACTGGCAATTCAGCTTCTCTGTGGTGCCCACCCCTATCTCAGTCACACTCTGCCCTCTCAGCCACTGCAGCCTTCTGCCTCCAGTGCCCTCAATGGGCTCTGGCCTCGCGGACACTCTGAAAGTGTTTCTGCTTGGAGTGCTGGCTGGAGGGGGGAGCGCTCCAGACTGGGGGACTCGGGGAAATGTGTGAATGAAGGGAGGGATCTGTGGCTCTGAGGGGTGAAGGATCACAGGCCTGCGTGTGGTGGAAGGTGAAGGTGGGTCTGTGGGCCCGAGAGGCATCGAGCAAGTGGCCTGGGAGCGTAAAGGCTCCAGGCGGTGAGGTAGTCTCTGATGACTTCGGGCTGCTAGAACATTCCTGGATTGTGACTTAATTTTTCGCATCTGTGTGCCTTGACTATCTAGGGAAGTGTAAGTGCCTTAAAAGAAGGACAGATGATTATACTCCTTTGGGACCCCGAGTCCTCCAGGCTGCGTGTAAGAGGAGTTTGTATATTTGAATGAACAGATAAACAAATAAATGCTCTCGTTTAGAATATCTTGGGCAGCTTACAGGTTTAAGGCTTGAGATAACCAGATGCTTCATTGAGCTGAGTCTAGACAACAGTTCTCAAAGTATGATCTGGGGAACCCTGGGGGGGTGCTTCCCATGAGGTCTAAACAATTTTCCTAATATTAACACGTTATTTGCCTTTTTCACTCTCATGAGTGTACAGTGGACTTTTCCAGAAGCTCCTTGACATCTGATGACCTCATCACTCTGGCATGTAATGGAATGAGTGCTTGTGTATTTAAAATTTCTCAGTTTTAACCCACATACACAAGAGCTCTTCAGAGTTCTCAGTAATTTTTGAGCATGTAAAGGGTTGCTGGAACCAAGACGTTTGAGAACCTCTGGGCTAAGGCATGTGGATTAGATAAGACCAAAATGATGACAACTAGAAAGACCTGTAAGAAAAAAGCTAGAAGCAGATGGTAATCATCTGTTCTTTTTTGCAGGACAAACTGCAGAGAAAATCTCATGGATGAAGATGAGAAAGACAGGGCCAAGAGGTAAGGAGGGGCCGTCCTCCCCGTTCCGTGCAGTCTGCCAGTCTGACCCTTGCTTGTCCTCTCTCAGTATAGAGGAAAGCACTTCATCCTCACTGTGCTAAGTACTTCCAAGTACATTACCTCGGTTCCCTCATCTGAAAGTGGGGCTGCCGTAGCCACCTTGCACTGTTGTTGAGTTGACCAGAAATGCTAGCTCGGTAGCTGGCATGTCAGAGCTGTTACAACCCTGTCCGTGCTTGTTCCTTCACTGGACGTTTACTGAATACCTACTGCATGTGAGGTGGAGTCATAAAGTTGATATTTTGAAAGTAAAGACCAGCCAAATGTTATCAATTTCACACAATTCGCCAAAGCTGGCTGTCACAGCGCTAGGCTCTGGGGAATAAAGATGAGTGAGAGGCTTCCTGCCCAGGAGGAGGGCACAGGCCGACAGAGGTGACTGGTAGGTAACTACAGATCATTAGGCTGCAGGGTGACAGGCCCAGCAGTAGAGTGCTGTGGCAACACGAATGTCCTCTCTCAGGAAGCCTTCACTCAGGCCCCAGAACTAGCCTCCTTCCCCCCGTCTCATTCCCTTCTGCTCCCGCCGCTGTGACAGCCTCTCGTTCTCCTGCACAGCTGAAGGGTTTGCCCACTTTCCTTCACAGAACTCACTGCCTGGTGGTCACTTACAGATTCCTCTACGTGGAGCCCTCAGAGGTCACCCAGTTCAGCGGCTCCAGGGGGCTCTGTCCTTCCACGTCGCCTGTGGGGTGGGGGACAGCCATGAGAACAGCAAATCCCCAGCCACTCCAGACCCGCTAGACCCGCATCTGCGGGGCACAGGGGGAGTCTGTATCAGTTGTTAATTCCTCAAGTTTTTCCTTAAAAAAAGACAGGGAGCAGGGGAAACGGCCAGAGGTGTAGACGAAACAGGGTTGGCGTGGAGTGAGGGTTGTTGAAGCTGGAAGATCGGCACTGGGGGTTCCTCATTCTCTTCTCTCTACTTTCCATATGTTTGAAAATTTTCTGTAGTAAAAATTTGAACAAACAACAGGACCAGTAACTCCCAGCTTATTCTGAAGTAGCAGGCCCTTCCCTTGGCATTGGGAAACATGGCTTTTCAAACCTTAGGCCCCAACATACAAGGGTTGTAAAATCCATGTGGTTCCAAGCAACAAGTAAGTGAGGAGACCAGACTGGAATAGAATCCTCTTGCCCTCTTTCTTGGGCAGGCTGGCTTCTAGTTCTTTCCTCTGGGATGTTTTGCCTCTTGGTTTCCTTGCGGGGAGCTGTGGATAGAGCGCTGGAGGCAGAGACCTGAGCCACATTCCTGGCTGGCCCTGCTCAGGCTAATGAATTTCAGCTATCCCCTCCACCTCACTGAGCCTCCACTTTCTCACCTGCAACGTGAGGGTAGTAATTTCTGTCCCGCTGTCCTCTTGGGTTATTTTGGAAATCAGCCACAAAATATACTAAGAAGCTCTTTTTTAAATTATTAATATTTATATTTATTAAAAATGTATTAATTATTAATTAAAATTCTTTAAATTTTGGGGGGGCGGCCCCATGGCGTAGTGGTTAAGTGCGCATGCTCCACTGCTGGCGGCCCGGGGTTCGGATCCCCAGCACGCACCGACGCACCGCTTGTCAGGGCATGCAGTGGCAGCGTCCCACATAAAGTGGAGGAAGATGGGCACAGATGTTAGCCCAGGGCTAGTCTTCCTCAGCAAAAAGAGGAGGATTGGCATGGATGTTAGCTCAGGGCTGATCTTCCTCACCAAAAAAAAAAAAACAAAAAAAAATCTTTAAATTTTTAATTATTAAAATATTATATTTTTAATTTTAGTAATTAATGTATGTGAAAATGCAGGACACTTGACAATAATACATTTACGAGGTATTCTCATTAGCAATAATGAAAATATCAGCAGTGGTGGCCAGCGTTCATTGAGTGCTTCCTCATCCTTTCAGGGCACACAGTACCAGGCTAAGTACTTTTGTATGCATGATCTCATATCATCTCCTCCACATCCTTTGAGGTGTGTATCATTGTTATTCCATTTTCACAGATGAGGACCGTAAGGCTCAACAAGGCTAAGTAACTTGTCAAACATCATAAAGCTCTACCAAGGAGCAGAAGTGGAAGCTAAACACAGGCTTCCTAAACCTTAGACTCTGTTCTTCTTCTCCAGACTGCAAGCGAGTCTCTTCATGTGAGCACTGATTCAATCTGTCTGGCAGGCCCAGGCTGAGAGCTGTGTCCTGATGTGACTCTGAGTCCACAGGAGTCTGCTTTTGCCATCACGATCTTTAATATCATCCCCAGCCCCCAGGCTCAGCCCGGCCTCTCTACTGCACTGCTCACCTCGAAACCAGAAGAGATAAAATGAATGTTTCAGCTCTACCATATTCACAATCACCAAATATAGTATTCCAATAAAATTTTGGCTCAAAGTTATGAGAAATGAATCAGATTGTGTGCAGCTTCTTTCCATTCATTCCCATCCCTCTTTGCTCTGAGCCTTGGGCTCTCATCCCCCAACTGCCTACTTGGAAACCTCCCTACACAGATGCCGGGTAGTGAGGCTGCTGGCCCTCACTCCCCCCTCATCCTCAGCTGGGGAAACGGGCTGAGAATGTTTGGTGACACCCAGATCTCCTCACCAGAATAGTAGCATAATGCAGCGTGCTCCATGACACTTGGGAAAGACAAGGACAAAATAAACACAATCCCGAGACGGTATCAGTTTAAAAAGCCTCTCGTTTTGCAGGTTTTATAGCGGCAACATGGGAGGCCCGTCGCCTAATCCCACCTGGAGGCCTGATATGAGTTGTTTTCACTCACATGGTATTTTTGATGAGATTAGAAATGTTTAGCCTCACGTCACAACTCTCGTTTTCTCCAGAAAACATGTGCTGTGTTAGGCAAGATTTTCAAAGCTCTAAGTAATTCGTGGTTTATTTGGATTTCTGGATTACGTATTCTGAACCAGGACGCAGTTCCACTGTCTTCTTTGAATTTCCATGTAAAGCCAGTGAGTATTAATTGAGTGCTTATTATGTGTCTAGATTTATGTACTGTTTTCTTTAGGGGCGATGCAAAAACATGGTCCTTGAACTCAAAAAGGAAACAGTTTGAGTGAGAGACGTTTGGAATCCCTAGATGATGTGGTTCACAGTCTGTGTTCCAGTCATAAGCATCTTTCTCATTCTGATGTGATATAGTCTTGTGGTCTGAGTGTGTGCGCGTGTGTGCGTGTGGTCATCCAGGAAGTGGTATGGTGGGGCAGGAAGTGCACAGCTGAGAATCAGACAGGCCTGGCTTTGATTCTAGCCACTTCTACTTTCTGTCCTTACAGTAGTTACTGAACCTCCCTTAGCCTTCCTCACTTTCTTCCTCTGTAAAATGAGGGTGATAACACAGCAACTTCTGCCCAGGGTTATTGCAGGGACCGAATGCAGCTGTGTGTAAGCCCCCTGCACAGTACGGGGTACACAGTGCTAATGAGAAGTGCTAAAACTTCTGGAGTGCTCCCTGTGTGCCTGCAACATGTTACAAGCATTAACTCCCTAATCCTCACAACGCCATCTCGACGTAGGTTATCATTAGTCCCATTTTACAGTTGTGAAAGCCGAGGCTTCATGATCACATAGCCGGTCAGGGGCAGGCAGGGATTCAGATTCAGGCATCATTTACTAGAGTCTGGGCTCCTAACGCCTTCTCATGACAGTCAGTCAGTGGAAGCTGCTCCTTTTGATTTGCCCAAGGGGTCAGGACAGAAAGTGCAGATTTGCCCAAAGAAAGCAAGTTTCTATAACTTGGCAGTATTGTAAAATACACACCACTCCATTTCTTGATGGAAGTGAACACTAAGTAGAAACTGTTTCATGTTAGCCTCTTCCATTAACCCAATATTAAATGAGTAGTTCATCAACATTAATTAAAATTACATTATCTCCTATCAGCTGGGAAGTTCTGTTTCCATAACCCTGTGCATTTTCATTGAGGGAGGGAGGATGGGTGGTGCCTTTTGTTAATAAGAATCAAGAGTGTCAGGCAAGAGTAGCTAATTCTTGGGGTTCTCCATAGACTGAATGCTGGTTCTGAAACATAAACAAAACAGTTTCATTATTCTTTGACCCTTATCCTTAGTCTCGGCACAGAAAAAATGGTTCAGGCGGGAGGGAGAGTTACAGCACAACAGACAAGAAGCCTGTACGTGCCCTTTTGCAGAAGCAGGTTTAGCCATTCGGAGGCTGGTTACTTCTTCTGTTTCCCCCAGGGGTAGTTGGCCAATGTGGACGCGTGACTGAGACCCTTCCGTCACCCTCCCATCAGTATCTGTTGACTGTGTTGTAAACAGGTGAAAGATAAAGAAGAGGATACATAGCATTACCCTACCCTCGAAGAGCTTTTAGGCAAGTTAGGGAGGCGTTCTCGAAAACGAGCATCAAGGAGAAAGAACATATCCTGTGGGGCCTGTGTAGGGCAAAGCAGCGATGATGATCAGGGTTTGTAAGCTCTGCGTTCTCAGCCAAGCGCTCTTGTGTGGAGAGGAATACGGCGAACAGGAGAGCCGGACCTCGTTTCGTTGTTTCGTCTCTCTGGATGTCAGGGCTGTAGGTCTGGAAGGAAAGGCTGGTCCGGGCCGTGAAGGTTGTAGCCAGCCTGGAGGACTTCAGCTCCGTGCACACTTGCTGATGCCCCCGTGTGCAGGCGCGGTGCCGAGTGAACAAGCCCAGCCCTGTGCGGTGTGTGTTGATGTTCTTAGCTGGAGCCTATCGTGCTAATTTTGCTCCGATTTTCTTTCATAGGCTCTTGGTTGGGTGTTATGTACATCATTGTAAACCCCCCCGACAGGAAAAAAAATGGCAGTAAAAAATGTTTGAGGCTTCCTTTCTGTTTGTTTTATTTGGTGATTAAGGCAGCAGCAGGCATTTCGAGAACATAGAGGTATCAGGACACATGATTCATTTCTATCACGCCGTAACTTCCAGATGAGTGACTCTGTATTCAAAACAAAGGGAAAAGTAGATCTGTGCTTGCAGGCAGAATGCTAATTCTCCTGTGGCCCAGTAAACAGCAGACTGGAAAAGGGGCCTCCCTCGATTTAGGGCTTTTGGCTTTTACCCTGGTGGGGTCCTTTGACTGGCTAAGAAGAATTGTCAGAAGGAGAAATGTGTACCTAGTAGGCTTAGAAACTTGGGGATGTCTTAGCTCAGGGACACTCAGAACCTGTCTGGGGGCATCTGAGGCAAAGGGCAATTCACTGAAAGCCCTTTCGATAATTTCAATAAATTTTAAATTGAGAAAGGATGGTCAGAAGTCTTGAAAAGCGTCTTGAAAATGCTGCCTTTCTTCAGAAAAGGCTAAACCTTCCTTTTAGAATTTTGGTGACAAGTTCCTAAGGATTGTGCTCTAGTGAAATTCTCCCTGTGTAACCGTTAAGTAAGAATCATGAGGAAATTAGGCCGGTTTCCCATTTGGGCCCCGACGTTTTCTGATGACTGTAGTTAAGAGTAAAGATGTCCCTGTTACATCTCAGGAGAAAAGAACACCTCACTGAGCTCAATCATCCCCCAGACGCTTCACCAAGTCTCCGCAGCAGAAAACAGCCCGAGTTGCCCAAGTTCTCCATGAGACAAGGGGGGCACCAGCCTGACCAATCTTGTTGCACGTGGGGTAACCTTTCTCCCCACACACCCAGATGACGTTCTCTTCTTGAGCCAAGCTGCTGAAGGCTCCTGAGCTCAGTGGGGCCCCCACCACCTTGGTGGGCAGGGACGCTGTGAAAGTGAGGACGTGCGCACCTGTCCCGAGGACCCGGGCCTGGGCATGGGAGGGGGCTGCACTAACCTTAAGTGGACCTTGCTTTACACAGGACTTTCCCAAAATGTGTTCTGGGAAACACTAGTCCCGGGAAATGCCTTGACAGCAAGTTTGGGCCATGCCGTTTATTGTTTCTGCCTTTTGGAGAGTTTCAGGACTCCTTAGCACGTTAAAGGTGCTAAAACTATGATTAGCAAATAAACATCTGTTCCATTTTGTGTAACGATGCATTTAGAAAGATTATCTGGAAAAAAACAAAAATTAGTAACAGCAAAATAACCTTCTCTGGCCATGGTCCTCCCCCTTTCTCCAAATAATTCTTCATGATTTTCCATGGAAGACCCTTTGCCCAATACTGTCTTATGCGGGGCCGGCCCCGTGGCTTAGCGGTTAAGTGTGCGCGCTTCGCTACTGGCGACCTGGGTTCGGATCCGGGGCGTGCATGACGCACCACTTCTCCGGCCATGCTGAGGCCGCGTCCCACATACAGCAACTAGAAGGATGTGCAACTATGACATACAACTATCTACTGGGGTTTTGGGGAGAAAAGGAGAAAGAAAGGAGGAGGATTGGCAATAGATATTAGTTCAGGGCCGGTCTTCCTCAGCAAAAAGAGGAGAATTGGCATGGATGTTAGCTCAGGGCTGATCTTCCTCACCAAAAAAAAAAAAAAAATACTGTCTTATGCAATAGACATATCAATTCTATTCCCATCACTTGTGTACATTTTCTTATGCATAAAAAAATACCAAAACAACATTTGAAAAATACTGAAATGTTTAAAGAAGTAAACAAATGTCATTTATAATCATACCACTTAGAGATAGCCACTGTTAATATTTTGACATATTAACCATCACATTTTTCTACATTTCCGTCCATTTTTAACAGGAATACTCTTATAAGCTCATTGTTAATGTGACCGATCAGACCTAAATTACTCTTCGTGAAAGTTCACCTTTCATGGACAGGACTGTCTTAATATTGAGGATACTTAAGATTTATGTCATGCCTGTGAGCATAGCATTGTCACAGTTGCCTCTCTGGACACTGACAGTGAGCACATACTTGATATATTTCAATTCTCCAGGAAACTGTGAGATCTTCCTACAACCACCCCTCTGTTTCAGGCACTCCAAAAGACTCTTGTAGAGACTGCAAAAGAAGCCTAAGACCTAATCCTGAAAAACTTTCTCAGACAGCTTGATTTTGCTCGTTTTCTAACACATTTTGGGAGCGCTCGCCTGCACCCTTATCAGTTTCTGTGTCATCCTATGATGTGGAATTGTTAGCCCAGTTAAGATATGCCAGAATTCCCAATCTGGAAGGAACTTGGGCATCAGTGGGTCTTTATTTTAGGCATTAACTGTCCTGGGTGTCTGTTGCTGTGTAACAAACCACTCCAAAATTTGCAGGATTAAAGCAAAGGCATTTATTTTGCTCATGGATCTTCAGCTTGGGTAGGGATTGGCAGGGACTACTTGTCCCTGCTCTGTGTGGTCTCAGCTGGAGCGGCTCAAAGATGGTGGCCTGGAACCATCTGAAGACACGCTCACTCCCATGGCTAGTGGTTCATATTGGCTATTGGCTGAGACCTCAGCTGTGACTGGCTTTCCACAGGGAGGTGTGGCTTCCTCACAACATGTGACTGGGTTCCAGGGCGAGCATCATGGGAGAGAGAGCCAGGGAGAGCTGTGGGTCATCTTACTACCTGGCTTTGGATGTCAAGCAGTGTCACTTCTGCTGCATTTTATTCACTAGAACTAAGTCAGCCCACACTCAAGGGGAGGGGAGTTATGATTCATCTTTGTGTATGTGTGTGTGTGTGTGTGTGTGTGTGTGTGTGTGTGTGTGTGAGGAAGATCAGCCCTGAGCTAACATCTGCCAATCCTCCTCTTTTTACTGAGGAAGACTGGTCCTGGGCTAACATCCATGCCCATCTTCCTCCACTTTATATGGGACGCCGCCACAGCATGGCTTGCCAGGCGGTGCGTCGGTGAGTGCCCTGGATCCGAACCGGTGAACCCCGGGCCGCCACAGTGGAGCGCGCGCACTTAACTGCTTGTGCCACCTGGCCGGCCCCATGATTCATCTTTTGGTGGGGGGAGTTTCAGAGAATTTTTAATTCTCTGGTTTAAAATCACCATATCAATGTCTTCACTATTTTATAAGAGGAAACTGAGGCCTGTGGAGGTGGGAGTGCCTTGCCCACTCTCTCCTGGCGTAGGCGGCAGAACCCGGATGAGAACTCGCATCTCCTGGTAACTTGTCTAATGCTCCTTCAGCCAAGCTGTACCACCCTGATACTCTGGCTACCCCCACCACTCTTCAGGTTCCGGTGGTGATTGTAAATGTGAAAATAACATGCCTTATAAAATGCCTTCAGCTCCTCACCACAGAGACCCTCTATGGATAAAGAGCCACTCTTCATGAAACTGCATACTTACACACTTAGAGTATTATACCTATTATTATATTATACCTATTATTCAAGTATTATACCTATCATTCAAAAACCCAGCTGCTCTTGGCAGCAAGGAGAGCCCCCTAGTGCTTCCATCCCAGTTCTGGCCGTTGCTTTCCAACTTTACTGGGAAGCATTTGAGTTTAGCAGCTTTTACTCCATTTGATCAACTGTCTTTGATTCAGAGAACATCTTCTATTTTCCCCATCAACCTGTTCTATTTACTCAGTTAACAGAACTAGACTTATTGGGGCAATTGAAAAGAAGGGGACCTTGAGATGAAACATTAGGAAAAGATCCTTGTATGGAAGGATCTGTAAGGTGTTAGTAATAGTTTCCCACTGGATGCTGGAGAGGCGTAAGCTGAAGCCATTGCCAGCCTGACCGGTCTGCACATGAAGTAGATTGAAAGCAAGAGCACGCTCGTGATGATAGTTATTTTTATCTCTTTTCACTGATTTTGTCCTCTCATTCCTGATCTGGCTCACAGATCACAAGTTCTGATACAATGATTTTTAATTTCTTCCCCTTAGGGAAACGGTATTTTGGGTGATGTATAAAATGCACCTGCACCAGACATTCATGTGTCGTTGTGAATTTAAGGGAGAGAGAGGGCCAAGGACACAAACCTGCAGATATATGTTTGCATTTACCTGCATGCTCAACGTCTCCATTCCTGCCACGGGACCTCTCCCAGGAGGATGGGAGATGAGCATCTCCCTTCGCAGTCTGTGTCGCGGGCTCCTGAGAAGGACCTGATCCCCATCCCAGCGTCAGCCATGCCTCTTGAGTAGCTGGGTGTGAAGCCTAGTTTTGCACACTCAGTGTGCACACCTGTGACCATCTCCCACCGGGAAGGAGGGGAGAGAGGCATTGAGCGTGGTTTATATAATATGTGCTGTCTCATGAAATCCCTCAACAGAAGGGCCTTCAAGTTTCCACCTATTGGAGAAACTTGAGGGGGGTGTGTGTGTGTGTATGCGTGCGCGCATATGCACATTTCCCCTCCACATCGCTTGGCGTTGGCACCGTGATCCTCTCCTGCCTTCCTTTCTGCAGTGCCTCTCCTTCCTTGAGTCCTCTTGACACACCATAAGCACAGTCACCTTGTAAGAATGCAGGCTGCTGTCCTAAATCTCATTTAGATCCTGAGCTACAAGTACAACCCTCCTCTGGAATTCCAGAGCTCTGGAGGCCTACACCTCTGCCCCTTACCCCTGTGCCCTAGCTAGGCCAGTATGGGTGCCCAAATCTACCCTGAGTGGGACGGGAAGCGTGGGAAAGTAGTTTTATTGGTTTAATAGAACTCCATGTTGACAGGCAGTGGTAGTTCCCTTTTGATGCTTTTTTAATGTTAGATCATATCAGAGTGATACAGTCGTGCCAAGGGAAGGAAGACCTGGCCAATTTACCTGTCATCCTCCTTATTCTCCAAGAGCCACCCAGAAATATGTTTCCTCAAGAGTCTATTGTAGGGCCGGCCCCGTGGCTTAGCGGTTAAGTGCTCGCGCTCTGCTGCTGGCGGCCCGGGTTCAGATCCCTGGCGCACACCAACGCACCGCTTCTCCGGCCACGCTAAGGCCGTGTCCCACATACAGCAACTAGAAGGATGTGCAGCTATGACAGACAACTATTCACTGGGGCTTTGGGGGGAAAATAAAGGGCCTCTTGTTTACAGACCCTGCCTTCAGGCTTTCAGAGTCTGTGTTCCCACCTTTGATTCCTATGGGTCTTATTACGTACTCACTACAAAAGGTATGAAAAGATATATGGAGGTTCTGGACCTGGGTAAGATGGAGTCAGCCTACTCCATCCTGTCCATCACACTGAATACAGTTATAAAACCTGGGCAAAATGCATGGAACAGCTATTTGAGGACCCTGGAAAGTAAATAGTAGGGGCAGACTGGGGAAGTATCACTGAATTGGCAGTGAGCTCACCATTTTCTTCCCTCTAGTATCCTCTAGCCTGGATTCAATGCAGCCCCAAACCCAGAAGCGGGCATCTGCGCTGACAGAGAAAGGACCAGGAGAACCCTCTAGTACTGCATGAGGAGCAGGAACAGGGTCTCTAATGCTCAGATTGAGTGAGGAGAAAGCTGCCCTTTTTTGTTCTTTTCTCTGTTTCCTTGTAGTCTGTAAGCAATCCTCTGATAGTGGCAGCAGCAGTAACAACAGCAGCGGCAACAGAGATCCATAGGAAACTAAAATGTTGAGGGAGGGAAACCTATCTCTCTGAGCAGAAGAGCTATGTAGGTCTCAGAGGGTGGGATGAAACCCTGTTGCTTCTTGTTTTCTTTCTCTCTCTCTATCTTCCTAATGCATGGCCCCAGATGAAGGTGCAGATGTAGGAAGTGCGAGGCAAAGCAGAATAAATAAAGAACCAGCTTTCTGGGCAGTGGAAAAAAAAGGAGCCTTGGGAACCAGGAAGTACTGGGCAGAGATCTCAGAGAGAGAGGGGCTCAGGAAAGTGACCCTATAAAGAAAGTTGTAAGTACCTGAGCTCACCAGTACTCTGAATATGCATGGATCTGACCTTAAATAGTGTACCATAGACTTTTAGATCTGAACGGCAGGATAGACCACCACCCAAGATCCAAGACTAGCCATGTGGGACAGATCAAATAGCACCATAGATTTCTTAGCAGAAACCATGGAAGCCTTCTGCTAGTGGCACAATATTTTTTAAATGTTGAAAGAAAAAACCTCTTAGCCCAGAATTCTCTATCCAGTGAAAATATCCTTCAGCAATGAAGATAAATGAAGATGTTCTCAGATGAAGGAAAACAAAGAAAGCTTCTTCTCAAGACACCTGCTCTGGAAGAATTGCTAAAGGAGGTTTTTCCAGCAGAAAGGAAATGATGTCAGATGGGAACTTGGGATATGAGATGTAAAGGAAGAGTAGCAGGAATGGTAAATATCTGGCAAAATATAGTAGATAGTCTGACATTTTAAAAAAATGGCATAATCTGATCTGATTCAGTGTATGTAGATGTAGTGTATAAGATAACTACAACACAAAGGGAGGGATGATAAAAGAAACTATATGGAGTAAAGTTTCTACATTCCACTTGAAATGGTAAAATATTCTAGGTAAGCTCTGAAAAGATAAGTTTTTATATTACAATCCCTAGAATAATTACTAAGAACTATACAAAGAAATATAGTAAATAAAAACACAATAGATAAATTAAAATGGAATACTAAAAAATGTTTAAATAACCCAAAGAAGACAGGAAAGGAGAAACAGGAACAACAAAAAAAGCAAAGAATGAAAAAACAGAAAACAGATGGTAAAATGTTATACCTAAATCCAAACATATAAATAATTGCATTAAATTTTATAAACATGCCAACTAAAAGAGATTGTCAGAATGGATTTTTTTTAATGAACTAACTATATGCTGTCCACAAGGCGTTTACTTGAAATATGGTGATATAAATACGTTAAAAGTAAAACTATGGAAAGCAATATACCACAAAAACACTAATTAAAAGAAAGCCAGAGTGGCTAAATTAATGTAAAATAAAGTAGACTTCAGAGCAAAGAAAACTACCAGGAATAAAGAGTGACATAACATAATGATAAAGGATCAATTTACCAAGAACACATAACAATTCTAAATATGTATATACCAAACAACAGAGCTTCAAACTACATGAAGCACTACCTAAAGAACTGAAGCGAGTCGTTAATATGCCTGTCTCAATTACAGAACTAGGATATAGAAAAGTTGAGAAACACCATCAGCCAACAGGATCTCCTTGACATTCATAGAACACTCCACTCAACAATAGCAGAGTACACATTATTTTTCAGTACCCATTGAACATTCATTAAGATAGACCAAATCCTGCTTCATAAAACAAAGGTAAACAAGTCTAAATGAACTGAAATTAAATTACAAACAGAAAGAGAGCAGGAAAAACATCTCCCAAACTTGGAAATTAAACAGTATGCTTCTAAGTAATCCAAAGGTCAAAGAGGAAGTCTCAAGGAATATTAGAAAATATTTTGAACTGAACAAAAGTAAAAATACAACATATCAAATTTGTGGATTGCAGCTAAAGCAGTGCTTAGAGGGATATCTATAGCATTAAACGCTCATAGTAGAAAAGAGAAAAGGTCTCAAATCAACAACTAAGCTTCCATCTTAAGAAAATAGAAACAGAAGAGCAAAATAAACTCTAAACAAGAAGAAGAATGAAAATTATAAGAGCAGAAATCAGTAAAATTGAAAACAGAAAAATAATAGAGAAAAATCAATGAAACCAAAAGGTGATTTAAAACAAATTAATAAACTTGGTAAGCCTATTGCAAGAACGACAAAAAAGAAGACACAAATTACCAATAGCAGGGAAAGAAAAGGCGATATCCCTACACATCCTTCAGATATTAAAAGGACCCTAAGGGAATACTATGAACAACTGCATCCACATAAATTCAGTGGCTTAGATGAGATGTACCAATTACTCAAAAACCGTAAGATACCCAAACTCATACAAGATGAAATAGAAAACCTAAAAAGTCCTATAGCTAGTAAAGAAATTGAATTTGTAGTTAAAAACCTTCTGAAAAAGAAATCTCCGGACCCAAATAGTTCCACGGATGAATTCTGCCAAACATTAAAAGAAGAAATATCACTAATTCCACAGTCTCTTCCAGAAGAATGAAGAGGAGGAAATACTTTCCAACTTATTTTATGAGACCAGCATTACCCAGAAAAAGACAGTACAAGAAAATAAAACTACAGACCAATATCCTTCATGAACATAAATGCAAAAATCCCCAACATTAGCAAATCATACACACACACACACACACACACACACACACACGGTGATATATACGTACATATATATAAAATACATCATGACCAAGTGGAGTTTTATCCAGGGAATGCAAGTCTGTTCAATATTCAAAAACCAATCATTTGTAATCCACCAAGTTAGCAAGCTAAAGAAGAAAAACCAAAACCACATGATCACATTAATTGATGCAGAAAAGAATTTGACAAAATTCAACTTCTATGATGTAAACTCTCAGCAAACTAGGAATAGGAGGGAATTTCCTTAACCCGATAGAGGCCATTTACATAAAACCTAAAGCTGATATACTTAATGGTGAAAAACTGAATGTTTTCCTCCTGAGACGGCAACAAGACAAAGATATGTGTTCTCATCACTTCTGTTCAACATCATACTGCAAGTCCTAGCCAGAGCAATAAGACAGTAAGAGAAATAAAAGGAATATTGATTGGAAAAAAAGAAATAATACTTGCCTTATTCACAGATGACATGACTGTATATATAGAACATCCTGAAAAACTTACCAAAAACAAACAAACAAAAAACTCCAGTAACTAATAAGTGAATTTAGCAAGGTCACAGGATACAAGGTCAACACACACAAATCAATCATCTTTCTGTAGGCTAGCAATGAACTATTAAAAACCAATATCAAAAACACAATACCACGGGGGCCAGCCTGGTGGCACAGTGGTTAAGTTCGCATACCCCACTTCGGCAGCCCGGGGTTCGTGGGTTGGGATCCTGGGCACGGACCTACCCACCGCTCATCAGGCCATGCTGTGGTGGCGTCCCACGTATAAAATAGAGGAAGATTGGCACAGGTGTTAGCTCAGGGCCAATCTTCCTAACCAAAAAAAAAAGAAAAAACCATTTACAGTGAATCCAAAAGAATGAAATACTTAAGTATAAATCTATTAAGACAGATATAGGATATTTATGTGAAAACTGCAAAATGCTCATTACAGAAATCAAGGAAGACCTAAATAAATGGAGAGATATATCATGTTTATGATTGGAAGACTCAACAGAGTAAAGATGTCAATTTTCCCCAAATTAGTCCATAGATTTAAAGCAATTTCAATCAAAATCCCAGCAGAACTCTTCGTAGATATAGACAAGTTGATCGTAAAATGTAATGGAAAGGCAGAGAAATTAGAATAGCCAAAATAATTTTGAAAAATAAGAATAAATTTAGAGGAATCACATTATCCAATTTTAAGAGTTACGATAAAGCTACAGTAATCAAGACAGTGTCATATTGGTGGAAGGATAAACCACAGATCAATGGAACAGAATAGAGACTAGAGAACCCAGAAATCGACCCACATAAATATGACTGATGGATTTTTTACAAAGGTGCAAAGGTAATTTAATGTAGAAATGTCTTTTTAAAAAATGGATTTAGAACAATTGGACAATCATACGCAAACAAATAAAATTCAACCTAACCCTTACATAGTATAAAAATAATGAACTCAAAATGGGTCATAAATCTAAATGTAAAATGTGTAAAACTCTGAGGAGAAAATCTTCGTAGCCTGAGATTAGGTAAAGGGTTCCTAGACCTGACACCGAAAGCACAATCCTAAAAGAAAAAATTTGTTAACTTGGACTTCATCAAAATTAAACCCTTTTACCCTGTGAAAAACAACATTAAAAGAAAAAAAAGGTGGGGCCGGCCCCGTGGCTTAGCGGTTAAGTGCGCACACTCCGCTACTGGCGGCCCAGGTTCAGATCCTGGGCGCGCACCGATGCACCACTTCTCTGGCCATGCTGAGGCCGCATCCCACATACAGCAACTAGAAGGATGTGCAACTATGACATACAACTATCTACTGGGGCTTTAGGGGAAAAAAAAAAAGGAGGAGGATTGGCAATAGATGTTAGCTCAGAGCCGGTCTTCCTCAGCAAAAAGAGGAGGATTATCATGGATGTTAGCTCAGGGCTGATCTTCCTTACCAAAAAAAAAAGAAAAGGCCAGCTGAGAGAAAATATTGACAAATCACATGTCTGACAAAAGACGTATCAGAATATATAAAGAACTCTCAAAACTCAACAGTAAGAAAATAAAAATCCCAATTTAAAAATGGGCAAAAAGACATAATGAATGCTTCACCAAAGAACATGTACAGATGGCCAAAAAGTACAGGAAAAGATGTTCAACATCATTAGCCCGTTAGAGAAATGCAAATAAAAGCCCCAACACTGTGCATCTCTTAGATTAGCTAAAATAAAAAGCATTGACAATACTAACTCCCCTCAAGGATGTGGAACATCTGATCTCTCGTACATTGCTGGTGAGAAAGTAAAGTGGTACAGCCACCCTGAAAAACAGTTTGGCGGTTTCTTATAAAGTTAAACATAGACTTTCCGTGTGACCCAGCCATCCTACACCCAGGTTACTTACTTCAGAGAGCTGAAAATTTATGTTCACACAAAAACCTGCTCCCAAATGTTTACAGCAGCTCTATTCATAGTCCCCGAAAACGGGAGACAACCCGAATTTCCTTCAGCAGGTGAATGGATAAACCAGCTGTGGAACCTCCATCCAGTAGAACACTATTCTGCAATGAGAAGGGGCAAGGTACTGAGAGAGCGGCAACCTGGATGAACCTCAGAGGCGTTCTGCTGGGTAGAAGGAGCCAGGCTCAAAAGGTTACATGCCGTGTGATTGTATTTATATGACATTCGCCAAAAGAGAGCACCAGTGATAGAGAACAGAACAGGGGTTGCCAGGGGTTACAGGTTGGGGAGGATGAAGAACAGAATAGGAGGATGAATACAGGTATGGGGAGGGAACGGTTGTCTCTTGATTGTGATGGTGGTTACATGCATTTATACACGTGTTAAAATTTATAGAACTGTGCCCAAAATAAGTCGTTTACTGTATGTTAATTTCAAGAGTAAAAATTTTTTAAGGTATATATCATCAGCATTACTTTTTCTAGACAGATGCAATTAGGGTGAGACTCCTTTGCCTCTGACCCCCGCTCTCTCCCCCGCAGCTCCTCACGGGGTTCTGTTAGTGCTGACTGGGGAGCAGAGCCCCTAGCCACACAGTTGCCGACCATCCTCGCCTCTCCTTCCTGTCTCTGCTGACTCCCCCTAAGTTGGGTCCCTCTCCCCCTTCTCCTGATGTCCTAACCCGTTTCCCTTCCCCAGACAGTCCATCAGCAGCTGTCCCAGACTCCGAAGCTGAGACCAGCTGGTCTGGTCTGGCATTAAGACGCTGTGGCTGGGCTCGCTCTTCTTGTCCACTCCCCTCTCACTTGACTCTCCCATGTGTGCCACCTCTCCTGTCCAGCTCCACCACTCAGCTCTTCCTTGGACTATCCTCCCCGCCATCTGCCCATCCACCCCTCAAGGCCACCTCACATGAGGCCCCTCCCTGACCGCCTCGCACGGCCAATCATCCTTTGTGACCTCCCTAGGCCGTTTGTTTAAACGTCTCACCTAGCTCGTGTCACACTGCACCTCGTGTAAAAGCTCTTGATTGTGTGAATTCCATCTCTTCCTCTAGACTCTAAGCTTCTTTGAGTTGGGCACCAAGACGTGGTCATTTTTGCCTCCTCCATATTACTTGACGGAGTACCTTGTACACAGAAGGTGCTAATCAAAGGATGTAGAAAGAATAGCAAAGGCTATCTTTCCTGTTTCTAATTGCTATGTCTGGGGAACCCTCAAGTCAGTCGTGTAAGAAGGCCCCACACGGGGACCTGAAAGTTGACCTGACCCCCTTTTCCCTGGAGGTCTGTCCATATTGCACTCAATAAAGGGATCCTCAAGTTCTACCCTGGGGGGGGACTTGTGGCCTCGATCCCCACAATGTCTGTCCAATTAGACTAGATTGTGCTGGGGTAACAAACAACCTCCAAATGTCAGTAAATCTTACATGTTCTAGCAAAGAACATCCTCATTCAGGGCCCTGGGCTGAGAGAGACTTCACCTCTCTCATTTTTGCCAAAGGTAGGAAAAAGGAATGTGGCAGATTCTACACTGATTCTCCATGCTTGTACCTGGAACAGACACGTGCCATTTTTGCCTGCATTTCCTTGGCCAAGGCAAGTCATGTGGCCACGCCTAAGTTCTAGGGGGCAGGGAAATGCAACCCTAATCTGTCTAGAAGGAAACCAAAAATATTTGGTGCGCAGCAGTCGCAACAACCACAGACGAGCATGGCAGTGGGAAGGGCTGCTCCTCCTAGAAGCTGGAGCTGAGGTCAAAATCTTCCCTTGATTTTCTGCAGTGGCCTTCCCAGAACACAAACACTGTCATCCTGTTAGCATACAGTGCCGTGTTTCTGCAGAGCATGTTTAGTTTCTGTGCTAAGTCACTCTCAGTTCGGTGCTCCCAGAACACTGGTGCGTAGCTCCGTAACAGATGGCATCATGATGGTTTTGGAGGGAGCTGTAGAAGGAGGTAGGAGAGTGCAGTGATTCACGGCATGGGCACCTGAGCCAGCATGCTCCATCACTTCCTAGTCGTGTGACTTCTCAGTACCTCAGCTTCTTCACCTGTGAAATGGGAATCATAACGGTGCCCCTCCCTTAAAGGGTTGTTGAGAGGATTAAAGGAATTAATATATGTAAAGCACTCAAAATAGCGCCAGTTACATAGTAAGTGCCCAGCAGATGTTCTCTATGTAACCAGATGTCCCATGAGGGAGACCAGAAAAGATAACCTGGGGCGCTTTGAGTCCTGCATTCAAAATCAAAGGGTGAGGCTTGTATCAATGTATATTTAAAACACACACACACACACACCCCTTCTCTTGCTTCCAGCCTTCCTCTCTCTCTTTCTTTTTCTCTAAAACTCAATAAGAAGACAAACAATCCAATTGAAAAATGGGCAGAAGGTTTGAACAGCCACTCCCCAGAAGAAGATGTATGAAAGGGCGTTAAGTATGTGAAAAGATGTTCAACGTCACTAGTCATCAGAAAAGATCCAAATTAAAACCACAATGAGATAACACTACAATGGCTAACATGAGAAAAGACTGACAATACCAAGTGTTGGCAAGGATGTGGAGCACCCGGAACTCTCATAAGTTGCTGGTGGAAATGCAAACACAGTACAGCCACTTCGTGTAACAGGATGGCAGTATCTTATAATGTTAAACATACATTTATCATATGACCCAGCAAATTCATGCTGATGTATTTACCCAAGAGAAATGGATGCCTGGTCTACACATGGACATGAATGTTCAGAACAGCCTTATTCTTAATACCCCCAAACTGGAAACAACTCAAATGTTGTGGCATAGTCATACAATGGAACACTAGTTGACAGTCAAAAGGGATGAAATATTAATATATGCAACAACATGGATGAATCTCAAAAACTTTATGCTAAATGAAAATCAAAGACTATATACTATCTGATTCCATTTATGTGAAATTCTAAAAAAGGCAAAACCAATTGACTGAAACTTAGAAAACTAATTTTCTATGGCTGTCGTCTAGGAGAGATCAACCACAGAGATGCAGGAGAAAACCTTTTAAGATGAGGGATGTTTTATATTTGGGTTTTGGTGGTGGTTACGTTACCAGAATTCATCAAACTATACATTTAAAGTAGGTGAATTTTATTGAATGCAAATAATGCCTTAAAAGAAAAAACAAACTCAAAGGCTGATTGTTTAAGTGCCTTTCAACTTGTCCCAACACCTTATGTGTGGTGATCTCGGGGCCTGGCGAGCAGACCTCCTTATTGGCCATAAGGTCATTCGAGCCTCATTTTCTTCCTCTTGCCTCAGAGTTGCAGACCCAGCTGACGTTGACCGATCTCCAGTGGGCACCACAGTGTGTCCCAGGCAGAGGCTGACGGAAACAAGCTTGTGTTTCTGTCACTAATGATATAAGCCTTCATCGTGTTCTCTGCCAGGCCATGTTCGTTGTCATTACACCCATTGAAGAGGAGAACAGAGTAATAACAAGCTGGGTGTTATCTGCTCACAAATAATTTATAATGGGCAAACTAGGGCAGGAACAGAGCTTTTTTTGGCTAAGGAGGTTGCATGTCACTCTTTAAAATCTAGGCCAAAAAATTATTTATAATGCATAGACAGTCACTCAGAAAGTTAAAAGGTTCCTCTCTTCTCTCCCGTGTGTTTGAACACTATGTTTTTCACCTGGACTAGCAAAAAGGCCCCCGCCCCGAGCATCTTACTGCTACACCTGCAGCCAGCCTGTGATTGTGAGAGAGCACATGTGAAGATAGTTCCTCGACGAGAAAGGAGGCCTTTGTAGAAACCTCTAAAGGATTCCAGGTCCTTCCAAACATCCAAGAAGGATGGAAATGAGGGAAAAGTCAGGAAAGGGAAGAGACCCTTAGGTAAGGGTAGTGACCATGCACTTAGGTGAGCTTTGAGGAACTGCCTCAGATATTATCAGGAAACAGCCCAAACTGAGAGAGAATCAGCAAAATGTGGCTTGTAAATGGGTGTGTGGAAATAAAGACAGGTTGTGTGTAGTGAGGCAGAGGCAAACAGTGGTTGTGGCCATCATGGCATCTAGGAAAAGGACATTTGGGATGTGTCTCTATGCTTCCAAGGGCTCTTTGGGGAAGCAGAATCTTTATTGATACTGATACCTGTAGACATTGATACCTACCCCCAAGAGAGGTAAATCCCTCTGATGGGAACTCGCTGACTTGTCACAAGCCACCAGTACCCTGCCTGATGGCACATTGGCCAGGGGCCTCCTGATGAGTGATAGCTCCCCCAGGAACCTTGTTCCCAGGCCCCAGGCTGCCTGGATCAGCAGGCAGACCACGTTTGATGAGCCCTGCAGCTGTGGCCCCTGCTTTCTCTCAGCTGACTTGCTAGAGCAAGTCCATCCTGGGTGGATTTGGGAGAGGTGGGTCAGCTTTCCCAGCCTTGGACCGCCTTTGAATAAGCTGACTATTGATGAGGGGCTGGTCCTGTGGAGCTGAGAGCCAGCCCTGGGACTGGGGTGTCATTGAGGACCAAGGCCTCTGGAGCGGCACTGCTTCCCAGGCTTCCTCAGGGCGAGGACGGGCTTTCTATGACGTGTTTGGTTGGTGTCTACTAGAGCGGCCCCTGTGGCCATGATTTCCTATTCAAGTTCCCAGGGTCCTAGGCTTCCTCAGAAGTGCCTCGGTGGCTTGAAGGAGATCCCCTCCCGTCAAACTAAGCAGCTCCACTTTGATTTCTTTATAGATGTCCAGTGTAGTGTGTCATTTTTCTTAGCAGCCTTAATTTTTTTAGAGCAATTTTAGGTTCACAATAAAACTGAATGGAAGGTACAGAGATTTCCCATATATACCCATCCCTACATATGCACAACCTCCCCTATTATCAACATCCCCACCAGAGTGGTACATTTGCTACAATTGATGAACCTGCATTGACTCATCATAATCATCCAAAGTCCACAGTTTACATTAGGCGTCACTCTTGGTGTTGTGCTTTCTACAGATTTGGATAAATGTATAATGACACGTATCCATCATTATCATATCATACAGAGTAGTTTCACTGCCCTGAAAATCCTCTGCTCCACCTGTTCATCTCTCCTTCCTTCTTAACCCCTGGAAACCACTGATCTTTTTACCGTCTCCATAGTTTTGCCTTTTCCAGAATGTCAAATATTTGGAATCATGCAGTATGTAGCCTTTCAGATTGGCTTCTTTCACTTAGTAATATGCATTTAAGTTCCTCCACGTCATTTTTTGTGTGTGTGAGGAAGATCAGCCCTGAGCTAACATCTGCCAATCCTCCTCTTTTTGCTGAGGAAGACTGGCCCTGGGCTAACATCCGTGCCCATCTTCCTCTACTTTATATGGGACGCCGCCACAGCATGGCCTGACAAGCGGTGCCTCGGTCTGCCCCCGGGATCTGAACCAGCGAACCCTGGGCCGCTGCAGCGGAGCACACGCAGTTAACCACTTGCGCCACCGGGCCGGCCCCCCTCCACGTCATTTTTGAAAGGGTTCGGCTGCTCTTAGCAGCTTGACAGCCATGTATGGTCCCCGTCATACAATGGCCAGGGGTCGGGCATGGCTTACAGACGGTTTCTTGTGAGGTGCGCCTTGTCTCCTCAACAGGACAATGAGCTCTGGAGTGGTGGCCAGGACATATGCCCTGGGTGGCACTGGCTCTCTGCTGGACGCTGGGTACACCTGGCTACCCCTCATGACTTGGAGCCAACGGCCAGGTGCCCTGGGTTGGAGTGGACGTGGTTTGAGCCTAAGGAAGGGCTGTCAGAGCGAACTCCTCTGGGCTGCAGCCGTCCTGTCGTTTGCTCCCTGAAGGTTAAAGCCCTCTGAAGTCAGAGAGAGCAGCATCTGGCGACGGGGCTAATCTGTGTAAGCTTTTGCATCTGAGTCAGAACTTACTTATTAATACTGTCTCTCTTTGCGGCCAAGAGTCTAGCAAAACATTTTTCTGTCCCCATTACTCAGCTCTGAAATGTGGCAAATGTTAGTTTCCCTGAAAGAGTTTTGATAAGTGATCACAACAGAACACACTCTGATAGAAAAGTACTTCCATTTCATAATAAAGCGTATATGAGGTGGAATGTTCCAATAACCTGTGCGTTTTGTGTTTACAGAGCTTCGCGAAACAAGTCTGAGAAGAAGCGTCGGGACCAGTTCAATGTTCTCATCAAAGAGCTTAGCTCCATGCTCCCTGGCAACACGCGGAAAATGGACAAAACCACCGTGCTGGAAAAGGTCATCGGATTTTTGCAGAAACACAATGGTAAAGGTTACGCTTCTGTCCCTTTTTATTCTGTTGCTGCCCTTTCCATTTGGCGCTGATGTCATCAAGCTGGTCGTCCTGCTTGGTTCTCTCTCCCCAGCAGAGCCCGACCTCCTCGGTCATAGGCTTCCTCTTTTGAAGGCGCTCCGCCCTCTGGGATAGCTCCATCTCCGGCAGGTTTGGGACAGAACACTCGCCTCCCAAACTGCTCTCTTAGCCAGAGGAGAGAATCCAGAGCATCTTCCCAGGTAGCACCCAGCCCGAGTGGAGTGATGTTAACAGTGGGAGCGTTTCATTAAAAATGTCTAGAGCAAGCATTTCTCATTCAGCCCTGAAGAAACGCAATGCCCAAGTATTCATTTTCCACTGAATCAGACTGTACTTGTTTCTTGAACCCTCTCTGCCACTGCCCCTAAGCTCTTTGGCCTTCTGAGTTACACTGTGAAAAAAATAAATTGAAATTCATTAACTTACTTAACGTCAAATCCATTTTTTATTGAGATATAACTCACATACCATAAAATGCACCATTTTAAAGTTTATAGTGCAGTGGTTTTTAGTATAGTCACAAAGTTGTGCAACTATCTAATTTTATCATCCCAAAAAGAAAGCCTGTGTCCCTTAGCAGTCACTTCCCATTTCCCCTTCCCTCCAGATCCTGGCAACCACTAATCCACTTTCTGTCTCTATAGATTTGATTCTGGGCATTTCATATAAATGGAATCATGCAGTACGTGGTCTTTTGATTCTGGCTTCTTTCACTTAGCATCCGTATTTTAGCGAGTATCTGTATTTCATTCCATTTTATGGCCAAATAATATTCTATTGTATGGATATTCCACATTCCATTTATCTCTTTATCAGTTAACAGATATTGGGCTGTTTGCATGTTTTGGCTGTTAAAAATAACGCTGCTATAAACATTCATGTACAAATTTTTGAGTAGATCTATGTTTTCAGTTCTCTTGGGTGTATACCTCGGAGTGGAATTGCTGGGTCAAACGGTAACTCAGTGTTTAACTGTTTGAGGAACTGCCAAACTGTTTTCCACAGTGGCTGCACCATTTTACATTCCCAGGAGCAATGTATGAGGGTTCCAGTTTTTCCACATCCTCACCAACACTTGTTATTGTCTGGTTGTGTGTGTGTGCATGTGTGTGTATTTATTATAGCCTTCCTAGTGGGTGTGAAGTGGTATCTCATTGTGGTTTTGACTTGCATTTCCCTAATGACTAATGATGTTGACCTTTTAATGATGGCTTCATGTACTTTTTGGCCATTTGCATTTCTTCTTTAGAGAAATGTCTATTCAAATCCTTTGCCCATTTTTAAATTGTGTTATTTATCTTTTTGTTGTTGAGTTGTAACACTTCTTCATATACTCTAGATACTAGACCCTTATCAGATATATAATTTGCAAATATTTTCCCCCATCCTGTGGGTTGTCTTGTCACTTTCTTAGTGATGTCCTTTGACACACAAAACTTTCAAATTTGATGAAGTCCAGTTTCTCTGTTTGTTGTTGTTGCTTGCTTGTGCTTTAGGTATCATATCTAAGAAACCATTGTCTAATCTAAGGTCATGAAGATTTACATCTGTGTTTTCTTCTAAGAGTTTTATAGTTTTAAGCTAAAAATTAAGCGTTTAGATCTAAGCTATACGTTGAGCATTTAGCTATTCAATACATTTTGAGTTAATTTTTGTATATAGAGTGAGGTAGGGAGTTGAAATTCATCCTTCTGCATGTGGATATCCAGTTATACCAGCACTCCATTCTTTTTCTTAACTTTTTAATACTTTATAAAAGTATAACACACATACAGAAAACACACAGATCATAACTGTACAATTGAATTGGTTATCAGAAAATAAACAGCCAGGAAACTAACACCCAGGTCAAAAAATAGAAGCTTCCCCAGTAGATGCCACTTCCTATCTACTTCTGCCTTCCTCAAAGGTAATCTCTATTCTGACTTCTAATACCGGAGTTTGGTCTTACCTGTTGGGACCTTGTTCAGATGGAAGCGTACATTATAAACATGATGTCTGTGTGATTAATCTGTGTTCTTCCAGTGGTGTGGCTAGTTCTTTTTCCTTGGTATGTAGTATTCCACTATATGACTTTACCACTTGAATCCATCCTTGAACTTATGTCTTTTTCAAATCATCCTCTCTCCATTTTACTCTTCTTCAAACTCTTTTCTCTCTTAACCCTGACCACGCTGCCCTGCCACTCACCTATGGATGGTACAAAAAAATTGGAGAAGAGTTAAGAGGGTTCAGGAGCTATTAACAAGCAAAAAGAACAGAATTCTTTATTCCTTAACCATGACACCCAACATAATAAAGTCAGAAGTGTCAGATTATTGAGGAGATAATTACAGTTCTTCTGTGCTTATAGTGATGCTTCTCTTTCACTGAACATTTTTCTAGACAAGATGATTTCATGGAAGAGGGCACAGCTGGGATATTAGAAAGTTTCATTATACTTGTTATTCTTTTATTATTTCTTTAATAATTGTATGTACCTATTAAAAATGTGACAGTAATGATGTATCCTCCTTTTTTTCCCCCAAAGCTGCCCAAGTGAGAGTAACGAATAGGTTAATTGCTTTTGTTAAAAGTCAAGGAAGAACAATCAAGCAGGATTGGAATAAAGTGTTGCAGCAATATTCAATTGCCCCAATAATTTAATCAGAATGGTTACATTTCCTAAATAATGATTTAGCCAAGTGAAATAGCAGGTTGGTTTGATTACTAAGATATTTTGTGCAAATTACTCAAACTAGGTCACTGCCACTGAGCAGCAGGACAGCTGTTAAATAGGACAGCTGGGATCAAGTTCGTCAGTGTGACATTTATGCTGGGCTCTGTCCACTGTGGAATTACAGAATCGTCAAATCTGGGACCTGGAAAGGATCAGTCAGTGGAAATGCAGCCTCCTAACACCCAGAGTGCCTGTCTCTGCCTTTTTCATGTAACTAAGGCCTGCTCCACACAGCCCGCTTCAATGCAACCAGGACCATTCCAGGATCTCACTCATCCTTATTCCATATTCAAAAGATTCCATATTCAAAAGAAAACAGAAGATCCATGGAAGATTTTGTGTAGAAATGTAATGATTGGACCAAAATTTGGATTAAATCAAAAAACAAAAACAAGCAATAACTTTACTTATAATCCAAATGGACATGAACTCCACAAGCATCTGCAACAGGATAGAAAATAACGTGGTCACCATTTGTTCAGGGCTCACCATGAACCAGGCAGGCATTGTTCTCAGGGTTCTATGTATAGTACCTCATCTGAGCTTCACAGCAGCCCTTTGAGTTAGTGCCGTTTCACAGGTGAGGCAACTGAGGCAGAGATGTTAGGCCACTCACCCAAGTCAGATAGCCAGAAAAGTATATGGTATTTTCATTGGTATATAGTATTCCGTTATATGAATACCAGGCAGTCTGTCTCCAGAGTCTGGTGTTTAACACTACACCATACTGCTTCCCCACAAGAGGTGATTTATGGGACTCTTGTAGATATTGATATCCTAGCTGCCCTATAGCTGTTCATTAGTGTGGCCATTTAGACTACTGGTTTTCACCCTTGGCTGCCCATTAGAATTGCCCGAGGAGCTTTTAAAACTACGTATAACTGGGTGACACCTCACAGATGAATACATCAGAATTTCTAGGGGTAGAACCCCAGTGGTGAGCTGGAGTGGGATCATACCAGCTGGCGAAAAATGACTTAAATTTTCAGGAGTTTTGCAAGCCAGTTGACATCAAGTTGACAGCTTAAAATCAGCTACCGTGGGAGTATTTATACCGCAGAGGTGGGCAAACACGACAAATCAGGGCTTTCTTTTGTCAAGATGGAGAGCCTTTTACCAGCACACCGCTGGGTAAGTCCCAAGCATCCATATTTTTAAAGCTCCCCAGGTTTTTCCAATGTGCAGCCATGGTTAAGAACTGTGGGTTTAGATGTGCTTTCTGCCTTCATGCTAAAGGGAGGCCACATGAGAAGTAAGAAAAGATGATTAGGTCCAGGTAGTCGTTGTAATTATTTAGCTCTTTCCTCAAATCTTTCAGTTTTCTCAGCTTGGGAGATAAATCTTGATCCTGAAATGTATACTTATGCTCTTTGAAGTGATCCAAATCAAAACGAGACTCTGCCATTTGTAGAGAAGTTTTGTGTTATCAGTATCTATTATGAGAGAGAAACCCCTAAATTATGTAAATGGCAAAGCATATGGAACATCCTTATCCACATCCATCTAAATGTCACTTCTACAGGGCCAGGCTGACCTGCACACGTTCCTCTTCCTGTGTGTGAGTCTCCAGCTGATTTAATGTAATTTTCTCTTGACATCAAATCCTACTGTTCATTCATGCTCCTTCAATTTTTCTGCCCTAGTAGATGGGGCCGGGGGGCGGTGGAGAAGGCTGCAGAACAAGAGGAAATGTCTCTGTTGAATACGGTAGTGTTTACCCAGCCCAGCAGAGTTTCAGCTCCATTTTCCAGGCTTTTCTCTGACTACATGTAGCCCAAAGACACACTGCTCCTTGTTCACATATACGAGGAGCAACTGGGGGTAAGCACTCTAGGCCACAACTACAACTTACACTATAGTAGAATTTGGGGGTTCAGCTGTTCATTGCAATGTTTTCCTGCAAAAATTGCTCCCAGGTGGTTTTATTTCCCCTGCTATTTAGAAGCCACTCTGACCACAGCTCTTCGCTCATCCTGCCTGTCACCTGTAGCTTATGCTATTGGTCACATCAAATGCCAGTGGAGGCATGATTATAACACTGAATTTTATTTCCCTGTTTAACACGTTTTTGCCTGCTTTGAGAGGTTTTATCTAACATATGGTTTAATGTGCTATGAGGTGAGCCTTAACTTCCAATGACGATAATCAGATTGTTGAAATACAAAGTGAATGAAATGGCTGCTTTCGGTATTATTATGCTGTTGTTTTGAAAGTGTCCAGTCATACCGGATGACCTGAAAGTTACTTATGTAGAAGAAAGAGGTCTTTCATTTTCCTTTACCCTTAAGTTGAATGGACCTCTATCTAAATCAAATTTGGACTACTGGAAGGACTCTTCTGGACAATTAATCTACAGTTTGACCCTAATGGTCAAAAGAATTTTACAGATGAGTTTATGGGTTGGGAAAAGGGGGAGGACTTTTATGGGGTTAATTTAGCAGTATATCCTTGGTCCATCTCTTTTCTAAGTGGTCCAACTGCGGCCACCCTTTGTGTGAGGAACTGGAAGTTTCACCCTTCTTCCTTGCCTCGGCTGGCACCCCAGAAGGAACACTGGCCCGGACTTGTGTGTAGTGCCCTGCCTTGGCTTCCCCAGATGCATTTCACCATGTGCAGCCTCTGGCCACAGTGGCAGCAGCAACTTGTTCTTTCTGAAATCTCAAGGCAGAAACCATCCCAGGAGAGCCAAGCATTGCAGGGAACATTGGGTGATTGAACAAGTGAAGGTTTACACAGTCGCATGTGTAGCTCAGCCCTTCACATCATCTTCATTCACGAGTAACCACTGAATTCATTCAAATTCATTCACTCCAACGGCAGAATGCATTCTCCACGCTCCATGTAAGAGAGATTGCCAACAGCACAGGGTGGAAGGAGGAAGCCTTTTGGTGTTTCTCCTAGTTTGAAGTATATAGATTATCTGCCTGAACAATTTGCATTTTCCAGGAGGTTGTTAAACAGGTTAGGTTTTTTCTCTGAGGTAGGAAATGAATCAAATATACTTAGGTTTTTCTTAGCACCAAGAAAATAATCCCTAAAGAGACCTCTTACTACATAAAGTGGAGCAAAATGTTGGGTAAAGATGGAGGATAAACTGAAGGAAAAACAAACATATTCGATATAGCATTTGAGTTCTCTGTAATAATCTCATCAGAGATATTTTAGTAGTAAAACAAAACACCCTTTCAAAAATGCAAAAGAACTAGAGTATTTAAGGAGTGCTCTGGAGACCAATGACTACTGAATTTACAAACATGAATAACGTCTTCAGTAAACGTAGTTACAGAAACAAGCAAACTATAGACTAACCCAACAGAGTTTTGAGAAGAGTAAATTTTGGCTTTAAAAGCAACTAAGTAACATGTATTTGTATAGCACATTATACTTCAGTACCTGGAAATGCTGAAAAACACATTACATTCTGCATAGACACAGTAGGTTATTTACCACCAGCCTAAGATGTTTCTGGAATTTTGAAAATCCCAGATCTCTAAAGTGTTTTGCTTCGCCTCAACCATGCAGCAGCAGTTTAAGAACGAGTCTCACCATCCCAGGCTTCGTTCCTGTTCCTTCATTGTTCCTTGAGAGGTGGCAGCCACTGCACTCCAGCCACTGAGGTTGGGCTGTGTCATGTAGAAATCCAAGGGCGTGGTGCCACCTGCTAATAGCAGGCACCACACCCATGCAGAGGGTCAGGTACTCTCCTCCCCGAAGCCTCATTAAAGGATGTGAAAACATCGAGAGGTGTTTTTAAGCCCATTACGTGCAAAGTTCACAGTCCTTGGAAATCAGGGTAACGTATCTGCTTATATTGGCTTCTTTAACTAAACTACACAGAGGTTTACACAAAATTACATGTGCTTCATTTGTTCATTACAATTTCTAGGTGCCTTTGAATATAAAAGCTTATTTTTGTTTCTTTTAGAAGTCTCAGCGCAAACGGAAATCTGTGACATTCAGCAGGACTGGAAGCCTTCATTCCTCAGTAATGAAGAATTCACCCAGCTGATGTTAGAGGTGAAATGCACTTTCAAATTAGCTTAATGGGCTGCAAATCAAAGGGTGGCTGCTTGTTCCGGATCAGACCTGTGCCCAAAGTAAACAACTGTTCTTGACCCTGGAAAGAGGTCTTGAAACAGATCCCCTTTTGAAGCTCTGCATGCTGTTGCTTATGTTTTAGCTACTGAGTTGGGCGGTGTAAGCAAGGATCCCAAAACTGAATGTGAGTGCGTCCTGTAGTGGCAGTGACTGCAGGGCGGGCCCACTCATGGTCTCCCAACCAGAGGACACCTGGGGCGGGAGGGGGAGCCGGGAGGGGCCGGGGTTGGAGGTAGGTACAGCAAGGGGAAGGAGGGACAAAAGACTACATCTCTGCACTGTCTTTTGGCTCAGAGAGTCTCCTCTTTAGAATGCAATAATTATGTTTTTTCCCTTAGGAGAACACATGTTGAAAACAAAAGTCTTCTTTTAAAGTTAAACTTGAGCTCATATTACATCAACGTGACATATGGGTGTCACAACCATAGGTAACCCTGTGCCTCCCCACCCAGCACACGCCCTTTCTGTGCCGAGAAAGATGCTCACGTTTCTTCCTCTAGAAAGTGAGGTGCCCACGCCCTTCTGCAGGGTCGTATTTGAGGAAATCTGGCTGATCTGAGTGAGTGGTCTTCCTCAATGTCAGATGAGTGAAAACCCTCTGTACAGACAAGGAAAAGTCGACAAAAACTTCTGGCTGGGTGCTCTGACTTCTAAATTGGGGATAAGACTGGGAGTATATGGACGTGACAGTGGGGAGAGAGAAAGCCCCAGACGTGGCATGTCTGGGCCCTTGAGTGAGAAGAGGAAAACTGGGACAGATGAGTTCAGCAAAATGAAGTTAGACGCTGGCTGTGTGTCAGTGGTTCCTGGCAGGGTTTTTGGCGAGTGGCTTCTTGGGATAAATCTTTCTATATCTCATCTTATGTGCCTATATAAGACTGATGTAAACTTTAATTTACATAAATTAACTATGCAGAAAACAGAAAGTACTGCAGTAAGAAAATGCCAGAATGAAGATGTCCAAATATTATGAAATATAAACGCATTAATGAGCATTTGCATAAAATGAAAGGTACTTAAATCTACATGTGAACTATATTTAAAGAAAACACAGAACTTTTTCCAGAAGCAATGCATTTTAAGTACATTAAATTTAGAGCAGCTTGTGAAATATACTGTTGAATTAATGCATCATTATACTACTTTGCATAAATCATTTATCTTTTAATTCTTAGGGAAAAGCAGTTAAAACGCATAACTCTATAGTGCCCAGCCTCTTTTTAAGAGCCTTTTTAAGAGCACAACCTTTTTTTTTTCCCCAGTGAGTTTCAAGGTATCAAAAGTGTTGGGGGTAACATGACTTTCATAAAATTAAAAACGGATAAATATTTGGGCTGCAAGGCAGGACTAAGATTCAGGAGACTGGAGTTTCTGGAAAAAGAAGATTTTAGATTGGTATGGATGTTCTTTATGCACTGTCCGCTGCTCCCAGGATAAACTCCTTGAGGTGTATCTAAAAGAAATCAAGCTTGATGAGTGAACTGGACCTGAAATTAAGCCTGTACAACAAGTGGGCCTCCTGGGTGAATTGCAGCTTTGAGGAGCCTAGGAAACCCACCGACTAGTACTTTTGATTTCTCTCTGGCTGTTTTAGGCTTCTGCTGCCCTTGAGTAGACAAAGACCTGAGTGATGAGTCACTGGAACCGCTCATGTCTTCTCCCTGAGGGTCCGAGCCCCGGCGGTGGCCCCCGCGGTGGCCCCCGCAGGATGATGTTGTCATTTTCCACTACACAGCTTCTTCATAGTGTGTGTCCCATTCCAACTGCGCGTCCTTCCCCCTTTTCAGAGCCACTTCAGGGAGCATGAGGAGTCCAGACGCCGTGTCGTTGGTCACCAGGAGGTTCCCGTTTTAAGTGAGGACAGAACCCCTCGGGCCCTAGGGAACTGACCTGCTGGTGCCTTCTGGATGTGAATCTTTCCTTCTTCCCTCTTCTCTCAAAAAGGCCCCAGACCAGACTCCAAGAGGACTCACGCAGATGTGGAGTCTGAAAGAACGAAAATGACTTGGCTGCAGACCAGCCGAGCTGGTGAAGTGTGAGCTCGCGAATATTGTAGCCACAGGCGTTTGAACAAAAGGAGGAAAGCTTCTGTTGACCAGCCATTAGGGAGTTTGTGGTACTTCTGAATTTTATCCAGAAAAGCTACAGCGATCTTTTCTCTTAGCCCAGAGGTTGTCCCAGAGAACGCAAAAAACATCCCACCAGAATCGGGAATTGTCGGAATGGCGTGGTTTCATTCCCCCTGGTGTGTGGCAGGTGTAAAATTGGGGCCCTTCTGGCACCTTTGGCGTCCCTGAAGCTCCTGTCAGAGTCACCTTTACACTGAGAGGGGCACATCACTTTGCAATCACATTCTATTGAGTCGCTCTCAAATACTGCCGATGGGACTTCTAAAGCAAGTGTTCTTAAAGCAGTGACTCAGTGCAGTTGATGGAAAATGCCGAGGACCTGTTGAAAGTTATCTTCCATCTATAAATACCTTCAGCTTTTTAACACCCACTTGCTTTACAAATTCAAGAGGGCATAGGCTGACTGTGCAGGAAGATAATTTGTATTGCTCCTACTTTTTCCAGTATTTTAGTCTACTTTTTCCAAAAAGGTTCAGCTGACATCATCACCAGTACCCCCACCTCTTAAAAAAAATTCACCTCCAGGAGCACTGCAAATATAACTTTAAAAACAACGTAGAAAAATTCTTGAAGGAAAAAGAAATAAAAGTTACTAGGATGTACCTCTCTGTTCACCGTGACCCACACACCTAAACCAGAGTTTCTCAACCTTGGCACTATTGACATTTTGGACCCAATAATTCTTTGATGTGGGGGCGTCCTGTGCATTGTAGGATGTTTCACAGCATCCTTGGCCTGTACCCACTAGAGGCCAGCAGCACCCACCCCAGGGGCGACAATCAAAAATGTCTCCACACATTGCCAGATGTACCCTGGGGGCCAGAATTGCCCAGAGTTGAAACGCACTGATGTAATCCAAAAGGATGAGGTCTGCTTAGAAATGTACTTCAATATATTTTTCAGTCTTAAATCCTGTAATACGTAAGTGTAAAATAATAAATGACCCTAGTGTTAATTTTCTGGGTAAAAAGAACTCTCCCATTTTGGCACGTTGCAACGGTGCCCTTCACGCACAGTTACTGGACTATTTCCGGTTCCTGCTGCGGCAGTGTACTTAGCCATACCCTCCTAACTTGACAGCATTACTGCCCTTTTGGCTGTGCAGATCCTCAGTAACACCCTGGGAGGATCTAGCTGAGTGCATACAAAATGTTTCCAGAACTTTCTAAGCACATATTTCGGTTTCGTTTTTTTTTTCCCCAAAGTGGAAAACTTCCCATACTCGGGGAAGATGGTATTTGAGAGATTCAGTCAGTAAAGCAACAGTGATAGATTTACAGTGACGGTCCACCTGAGCATATTACTCCCGCAAAGATTTGTTTTCTGGTGAGGTGGGCTTTGCTTTTCATCTCTTTCATCTCATCGATGCACCGGAATAACCAGTTGCCAGTATGACTCCATTCTCTGCTGAATTACATAGTCTGAATTTTAGAAATCAACTTGCACATGTGTCTTATGAAGGCATTATGAGCATCCAATAAGGAATCTAAAAACAAAACAGCAGAAGCGTCTGTGAGAAAACATTGACTGCCTAAACCTTCTCTTTTCTGCCACGAGCACTCAGAGCAGAGCATACAGTAGGCACTCAGAATCTTTTAAACGAATACATCTTTCAGACCTTCTGAAATACTTCTGGATCTAGTGCTTCCTCCCTGGTCCTAACTTGTTACTTCTGTGGAATAACTTGAATGTTCTTTACGAACAGTTCCTTCAGGGTATTTCTCCTGTGGCAGTGAATGTAGGCAGAGGTCTACCCCGACCAACAGGCACACTTTCTGTTTTTAATGCATCTCTTAGGTCTGATATCTTTCAGTAAATGTTTACCCTGAACTCAAAGTGATATTGGGAGTAGGAGGCGGGGACCATAACATATCACAGACATGTTGTCAGTAATTATGGTACTTCTGATCCAGCTCATTAAAACTACTTAGGTAATTTCCACGGCTAAATTTTGTTTCATGATACCAATAGGTCAGATTTTTCACTGAGCCTCAAAGTGCTTTTGCGAGCACTTTGCCTTGGCTAGACAAATTCTGCATAGGAAACCATCCTGTAAGGCAGAAGAGTGCTATGGGGTTATTCGTGGAAATACTCTAAGGTTACAAAACAAAGTCAGTGTCGTAACATGGGGTCCTTTGCTTTGCTGACATCCTCCTGCATAAAAGCATGACTGAGGAGTCTTCAACTGTGGCATTTTCCACAGGCATTAGATGGTTTCATCATCGCGGTGACAACGGACGGCAGCATCCTCTACGTGTCTGACAGCATCACGCCTCTCCTTGGGCATTTACCGGTGAGTTTCCGCTCCGACGGCCTTTGCCAGTACACGCTATCATCTTTCCTCGAGACCCATTCAGATCTCAGGTGGGGGGATGCAGGTGTGTGGGGGTCTGTGTGTGAGGAGGGTGAAGGACTGCCCTCGCCCAGGCCGAGGCCAAGGTCCCGGGGCCTTCCAGAGGAAGGGCAGGGGCAGGCACGTGTCGTCCTGGAGCAAGCAAGGCGCCGTGATCTCAGCAAGGCAAGACCTGGAGCAGGGGACGTGGGTGCAGGTTCTTAACCTTCTGTGCCCCAGAAACTGCACGGGAGCGGTGGGCCCACGCGAGAGTCGCGGCACGGTTAGCAGAGCTCAGAGTCTTTACAGAGGCCAGTAGACGTCCCGGGTCAACTGGGAGCTGACGAGGAGTGTGCAGCAGGCGGCTGGAGATGGGACGTGGTTTGGGGATCGCTAGGGACACAACTGAGGTTGCAAGTAGGTTGTGCCATTTACTCGTGGTAAGGGTTCAGCAACAGGGTGATCCAAGGGAGTTGAAATACTCTGGGAAGACGTTGGACCAGGAAGGCCTTGGGGCATGAGGAGGGTTGGGCAGGCAGAGAGGAGAGGGCCAGGTCCGAGTTCCCAGGGGAACAGACAGAGGCGCAGAGGTGAGGTGGGCGAGGCATGTTCAAAGCCCCTCCTAGAAGTTCCTCCCTCCCTTCCTTCCTTCTTCCCTAGTACTTACTCCCTCCTCTCTGCATGAGCCTTACTGGCTCTGTGTAAACCTCCCCCCGCACTTAGGATGAACTGACTCACGGAGCAGCTCCTGGCTGGTGGAGGCTCCACCTTTGAGAGCCCCTCATAGGCGTCTGGCCAGGCTTCCATTTCCTGCCACGCCATGACCTTGAAGGACAGCTCTCCCAGGAGCATCCTGTGGGACTGATTAGGATAAAACATCCTCTCTTCTCTCTCCTGCCAGTAAGCCCCCCCAAACCACCTAACCCCCACCACTCCCCATGCCCCACACATCATCGGTAGATGGACAGCGGTGTCCGTGATGAGGAGGGTAACAGCTTGCCCTGGTTCCTGTAGGTAGGACACCCTGGGCCAGGAAATTGCTGGAGGACCATGGTTGCCTCTGCTTAGCCATACCTGCCGGGGAGTGGCGTGACCTTGTTCTGTGGGCAGCTCACCTCCCTTGGGGTGATGAGCCCAGCTTAGCTAATGAGCCCAGGATTCCACATCATCCTGGGTCATACTTTTCCTCAGAAGCCACTTCCCATTCCCTCATTCCTGCAAATGATGCTGTGTGGAGATCCAAGCCTCCGTCCACATTTTTCCTTTGCCAGTCACTGTGTGTTGTTGCCCAGAAAAGCATTTTTTACTCTGCTAGGCAGATGCCTTTGCATTATGCCATAACCTGTCTCACTTTTGAGTTTCAGCCGTTTCCTGCACCATTTCCAGGGTTCTTGGAGGGGTTCTTGCTCGTCTTGATAGCCGTCAGGAGAAGCTCATTCTCATTTAGCACTAAGGAGTCAAGGGTGCAGTTTCATCTTGATTGTAGTCTCAGGCTAGGAGAATAGTGATGAAGCGATGTGAGAAATACAGAAGGGACCCCCGTTAAATCAGCCATGTTCTTTGGGCTGATGTGAGGATGGTTAAGGAAAGAAGAGGAGACGGGGTGCCTCTTTGGAGGGGTTATGTTTTGTACTGAATGGACAGGATTGGGCAGCGAGAGGCACTGATTGAAAGCAGTGAACGTAGCCTCTTTAATGACCTGGGAGCGAGACGCAGGAGCCAGAGCCGTTTGGGTAAACAGGATTTGCACTGCTCTGCTTTACGCTGTTGTAATTATGTGATGACCCAGTTGCCAAACGTGGCAGAGAGGACTTAGAAAGTAAGTTGGGAATTCTTCTGATTTGAAATTATGGAGTAATTTAGGATCACCTTTATAAATTATTTTCTAACTCTGGAAGGGCCAGAAATGACCCTGACTCTAACTTAACAATGCTAGACCCATTTGAATGCTTGTTAAGTGCCTATATATAGACCCACACCCAGACACACACTGAGTCAGCCCTTACGCTCCCCAGCAGAGGTGAGCCCAGGATGGACAATCCACAAATTTAACTTCTGTTTGCATCTAGCTTGCATTGTCCAGTTTTTACCAAGACTGTCACCTTCTTCCTCCTTTTTGCTTAGCATTTAGTTGTATCCTTTGCCAGTGGGTGGACAAGGGCGATTAAGGATGCAAACTTCCCTGGTGCCCATTAGCATACAGCTAGTTGAGCAGAGGAACTGGTCTGGGAGTAATAGGTCCATTACCTCCACTTTACAGAGGAGGAAACCTAAGGTGGCCCAGCCAGCGAGGGGCAGAGCAGGGCCTAAACCAGGCGCAGCTGACTGCAGAGCCCAAGCTCATCATCACTCTGCTCTGGGGTCTTTCTGATGCCAAGGATTTGGGTTGCCACCTAGGAATTCTGCTTTCAGTTTAGTTCACTTCAATCTGGACTTATTTATGACTCAGTATGAGCCCAGAACCTGTCCATAGATGATGCAGTGATTCAGATGGCCCATGTGAGATGTCTTTCCTTAAGGGTTTGCAATTTTATTGAGAGATTTCACCTGTTAAACCGTTAAAGCCAACTAGAAAAATAGCTCGCATTTATTGAGCACTTACCATGTACAGGGACCGTTAAGAGTCCCTTACGTGTGTTAATATGTGTTGAGTACTTAGAACAGTGCCTGGCACAGAGCCAGGACTCTATCACATTCGATCTCCTTACCCTTATTGATTCTGACAATGACCCTATGAAGTAGGTAGTTATCCCTGTTCACAGATGAGGAAACTGAGGTACAGAGAGGTTAAGGTCCCACAGTCAGCAAATGGTGGGGCTAGGATTTGAACTCGGAATTTGGTGCTTAACCGTTACTCAGAATTCTATGTAAGGCAGAGTGAAGTTGAATGTTCTCAGGGTGGGGTGGGTGGTTAGGAAGGGAGAGGATGAGGAACTGAAAGGCAGTGGTCAGTCTTCGTGGAAGAGGTGGCCATTGAGGGGAGGCACAGGCAGCGGGGACACAGCGTGGGCAGGGGACAGGAGGCCATGGGCCCCAGCAGCAGTGCCCCCTGTTAGTGTCATAGGCTGGCATGCCAGGGGTTGGGTTCACTGTGTGGCCTGGGATTGGAGGACCGTCAGTGACTAGGCGGCAGGGACCAGCAGCAGGAATTCCTTTCTTCTTTTGAGACCGTCAACCTTAAAGTCTCTCTGTTTCCTTCCTACTCTGAGAAACTCAGACATGGCAAAAGTCACGTGATAGATTTCTGTACAGCAACTTGCTGATGAAACATCCTGGAACCTTCTTTTCCAGTTTAACAGAGAAAAGAAAGAAAAACATAGCTCAAAGCAGAAAATGATTTTAAGATAAAGTCAAAACTTTTCCGTGGTGGGGTCACCAGCACATTAACACAGGCAGTCAAAGAAGAGACTTAGGCACGGCGAATGAATGTGCTGATGGAAGACCAAGGGCTAAAGGGAGCTTCTGGGACAAAAACCTTTCAGGAAACATCTAAGGGGCGTGAGTCATATGCCATGGACAGAATTGGGAAAGAGTATGGCTGAGCCTGAACCAAATGAGACCCAAAGTGGGCATAGTCTGTGATTCCTGTTTGGACTTTTGTTTGAGTTTTTAAAAATTTAGCTTCCTGGATTGCTTTTCTGATTTGTTAATGAATGCGAAGTTTGCCTGATGAGCTGGACTCTGCTAAGTTCGTGAGGCGGAAGTCCTGTGCCCAGCCCTGAGCGTGATTCTCACGTCCCTGAATGTTCATTGAACGAGGGACTGAATTCATAAATGGGGCTGCCACATCAGGAGCATTGCAGACAGCTTGACAAGAGTGGGAAGTGCCTCAGACGTGAGAAATAAGAGCGTGGATTACACAACTTCCCCCAAAGAAAATAATCTAAGGCACAAGTAGTTATAAAGTTGGAGAAATGCACAGGCCAAAAAACACTTTCATGTCGTGCTGGGTCTCCAAGTGAAAGCTCCAGCAAGAAGTGCGAGATCAAGGTGGCTTACGGGCCCACGTTCCTGGGGCAAGGGTCACAGCAGGGAGAAGAGGTCACAGAAAAGGAAAGACAGAGCCCCTGGCTTATGTTACTGCGAAATGCAGCAGCAAGGCAAAGTCCGTGAAACACTTTCCAGAAAACATCCCTCTGCCCTTCCTTCCCACCCTGCCCTCACCTGCTGGAAGAACCTACGTGGTCCAGGTCATCTTATCAGAGGTGGCTCGGTCAGGGCAGAGCTGGGGGGCGCTCTGTCTAGGAAGGGCCCTGACAGATGTGGCTGCAACTCAGAGTTGATCACAGGTTGAAAGAGTCCAGGTCACCAATTAGGTTTTGTTTATTTTTATATAGCATACATACAGAAGTATGTATAAAACATATGTTCAGTTTTTAAATTAATGATAAAGTGAGCACAGACGTACACGTAGCTGTCACTGAGGTTAAGAAACAGAACATGGCCAGGACCGTAGCAGCTCCTGTCTGCTCCTTTCCCATCACACCCCACCTTCCTCCTAGAGAGGACCATTTTCCTGACTTTGAAGATCATCGTTTCCTTGTTTTTCTTTGTAGTCTTATCAACTGTTAATTCATCACTTAACACTATATTTAGTATTGCCTTTTGTTGAACTTTATGTAAGCAGAGTCGTAGAAAAATGTACTCTTTTGTGACTTCTCCTTTGCTCAACATTGCCGTGAGATTCATCCATCTCACACTGTTCGTTGTAGCTGTTGTCACTTCATTCTTGTTGCTGCGTAGTATTCCATTGCAGGAACGTGCTGCAATTCTTGCGTCCGTTGGAGCTTGGAACTCTTAGAAAGTGCTTCTGTGGACATGCTGTACGTATTACCTGATGAACGTTTGCAAGCTTCCCTTAGAGAACTGACTATGTGTGGAATGCTGAGTTGTAGGGTCGGTACCCCTTCACCCTTACTAGATAACGCCAGATTGTTTCCACGGTGCTTGCACCAGTTCACCCCTACCAGCAGGGTGGAGAGTTCCAGCTGTTCCACGTCAGCAGAGCTCGGTGTTGTCAGACTCCTCCGTTTTTGTCAGCCCAGTGTCTGAAGGTATCTCATGGAGTTTTGCTTTGCTTCTCTCCCAGTTGCTAATGAGCTTGGGCGTCTCTGCTTGTTTGTTAGCCATTCGGATTTCCTCCTCTGTGAAGTGCTTCTTCCGTATTTTGCCATTTTCCTACTGGATTGTCTTGAGTGTTGTCTTGTAATGATTTGTAGGTATTCTCTCCATGTTCTGGATGCTAGTCCTCTGTCAGGTATTGTTTTAATGGCCTCCTGCTCACTCTGCCCTAGGGTTACAGGGATGGCTGACCACATGGCACCTGACACTGGACAGATGCGATTGACGGCAGTGTATCCGTCACATGTGCCACACAGGGCCAAATGGGAGCTGCACTCCGGGATGTGAACCAGCAGGGGCTGTGGGAGGCCAGCTCTGTAGTAACAAGAGGGTGAGGTGCCCCCAGTCCCCACAGGGGTGGGCTGGCAGGGGACTAAACACTTCTGGCCCAGCTAGCCAGCTCCACAAGTATGCTCCTTGTGCAGGCTCACTTAACTTTGCTGGGTACGGTTGAGCTGGTGCTGCTGGTTCAAAGGGAGAGAGGAAAATGCTTCCTGTCTCCCACAGCCCTTTCAGATGATCCCCAGGCTCTCGAGGTCCCTCAAGAGAAAATGTGGGAGATGTGAAATTTGGAATTTAAGGGAGGCATCCATAGCGAAACACAAAAAAGCATTCTTGATAAAGCAGCCAAGGACATATCGGTAAGTTGGGACAGAGAAACTTCCGTCTCCAACTGGTAAATGATGCTCCTGATAATGTGATTCAGCTGTGAAGAAGGCTGCACATGGCGCGTTCCCTCCCTTGTCTCTCTAATCGCTATCATTTTAATAAACAGAGCTCAGCTCATTCAAGGGACAGTTCAATTGCAGGTATAATTTACTCACTTGTAAGCGCTAGGGTTTAAATTTTCAAATTATCATTGTTTGTGTTGGTTTTCAGCACATGGAAATGGCATAATAGTAATATAATAGCAAATACGTATAAAGAGCTTGCTCATTGCCAAGCACAGTTCTGAGCCCTATCCAAGAATTAACTCATAATCCTCACAGGCCCCCTGATAGCAACCTCCTCCAACCTCCATCCAGCCTTCGTCTTTATTCTGTGCAGAACCTGTAGCCTGAGCCCTCTGACCTGCCAACTCTCTTCCACGGGAGCACCGAGGCCAGGCAGCCCCGTAACCCTGCTCCCTGCCGTACTCAGCATCAGGGGAAGTGGGCTTCCAACTGGCACTCCAAGAAAAGACCATGAGTGATTTAGTTATCATTTCCAAGTCTCTGAAATGTCTTTAAGAAGAAAGACTACTGTCATCTCTGAGCATTAGTCATCTCCTAAAAAACTAAAGGGAATGGGCTTAAAATAAAATCAGGAACATCATAAGGGACTTGGAGAAGCCAGAATGAGAAAATGATAGCACAGGCTAGTGAGCTGGTTTGCAGAGTTTGTCCATAGAGATCAAAATGAGTGCATCCCAGCTAGGAGCCTGGGAACCCCCAGAGGCCCTCCTTTCCCTCCTCCTGTCCTTCATCAGCCACCAAGTGGTGTCCCCCTTCCTCACACCCCCTAAAATGCTGGCTGCAGGAGGGGAGGGCCTTGCCTGCCTTGCTGTGTTTCTTCAGGGCCTGCAGCAGTGGCTGGCACACGGTGGCCCTGAGTCAGTCTTGGTTGGAGTATGTTGTTGAATGAACTGCTTGGACTCTGTCTTTTCCTCTCCATCTCCCCTTCCCTGTGTCTGTTCAGACTCTGACTGTCTTGTGTCTGTTCAGACTTTGACCGTCTGTAGCCTGGCTTCCTGTGCCCACTCCCTCCTCAGACCACTAGAGGGGTCTCTTTAAAGTACAAGTGCAGTCCTGTCCTCCCTTCCTTTAGGTCCCTCAGGGTGTCCTCCTGGTGCACAGGATGGAGCCCTAACTCCTTTGAGGTCTTCTGTACTCTGGGCCCTCCTTCCTTTTGCAACCTCCTCCGCCGTCGCTCCCCCCACTCCCCTGTACTGCTGTAAGGGCCCCACCTCCACACTTTTGTGTGTGTTGTGCCTCCTGCCTGGAGCACCCTGGCCACCTAGCAGACACCGTATTCCTCCCTCTGGGAACTGTTCCCTGGGAGACTCTCCCACCCCTTACATTTGGATTCAGCACAGCATGCCCAGTGTTCTCTTGGTGTTACTTCTGTCACAGTGCTTGCCACGCTGTTCTTTCAGCTGTCTAACTTTTTCATTGAAGGCCAAGCATCATTCGATGTCAGGGATATGGGAGTGGAGAAGGCAGACAGGGCCCCTCTCTCCTGGAGCTCCCGTTGGAGTGAGGCAGGCAGAGGACACGCGTGAATGAACAAGACAGCCTCTCGTCACTTCGTAAATAGTTATTAAACACCTAATCACACTAGCGTTTATTGAGTGCTTGCTGTGCACTCTTCTGTCAGCAGCATACTCACATCAGCTCATTTAACCCTCACAGCTTCCTCGTCTTGCGGTTGAATAAAGTGCAGCTTAGAGGGGACAGAGCCAGCTTTCAAACCCCATCTCGGGGGCTCTCACCTGCTTTGAGATGCGGGCTGGTCCCTCACAGGCCTTACCGTCTATGCAAAGACATGCCCTTTCAGCAGCAATTCCAGAATGGCATAACGAGTGCAGCAGAGGGGTGCGGAGGCCAGAGCGGCAGGGCTGAGGGCACCAGTCTGGAGGAGGGGCCATCATGGGTGCTTTCTCAGAGGAAGTGACTTCAAAGCAGGGACCTGAAGGATGCACAGGTGTTAGGTGAGCAAAAGGAGAGGGTGCAGAATGCTCCAGCCAGAGGACGCAGCCGGGGGGAAGGCCCAGAAGGAAGGGCAAACCTGGAAAACTGGAGAAAAGGAAGTTTGGAGGGCTGGAGAAGTACTGGGAGCAGAGGGCGGACGGCAACCTCACTTATAAGGTTGTGCAGAGCCTTAGAAGTGAATTGAGAAACGTAAGCTTTGTCCTGGGAGCAATTAGAATACAAAGGGCAGTTTTAAGCAAGGTGGTGACTTGATCTGATACGAGGCTCTTTCTGGCTGCTAGTGGAGAACATATTAGGCAGGGACAGAAGTTGATGTGGGAAGACCAGCTTGGCCAATTCATTCCCCAGATAAGAGATGATGGTGGTCTGGACTAGTGTAGAGGCCATAGAAAGAGAGAGAAGTGAGTGGGTCTGAGAGAATTTGAAGGAGGAAAATCTCGCAGCACTTGGACATAGTTTGGATGTAAAAATGAGGGCGGGATGGAGAGGAGTCAAGACTGCCAGCTGGGTGTCTGGTATGGGCAAGTCACCGGTTGGCAATACCATATTTGGGGACGGAGAACACGAGGCGGGGAGAGGTGTGGGCGTGAAAGAATGGTGATGTTGGGGAGACGTGTGAATCTGTGTCCCCAGGGGCGTCGGAGTGGCAGTTGGAAGATTGAGCCAGGGCACACAAGAGGGAGTTGCCTGGACATACAAATAGAAGAATGTATACAGATGGCGTTTGAAGCCGTGAGCGGGGATGAGTTTATTGAGGGAGACTGAGGAAGCAATGGAGACGTGCCTGTCTGCTCTGTCTCCACTGTGAGCTTCTACCTGCGCTATCCGATACGGGAGCCGCTAGCCGTGTGTGGCTACTTAAATTTCAATTAAAATAATTAAAATTAAATACAATTAAAAATTGTATTTTTCGGTTTCAGTCTTCAGTCACATTAGCCACATTTCAAGTGCTCAGTAGCCATGTGGCTGGCGGCTTCCTTAACGGACAGCGCAGATCATTGCACTGGAAATGGCCAGACCATTTCCACCATCACAGAGGGTTCTATTGGACAGTGCTGTATCCGACTCTATGTTGTATTTATTCTGTAACCACAGTGTCCCGTCACTCAGAAAAAAAGTTCCATTCCTTCCACTAGAGACCTGTAAGAACTAAACAGGCAGCCATTCGCGGGCCTAAAGGTCAGAGAGGGAACCCCATGAGCTCCTCAGGGCCCTTCAAGTCAGTGACTGGCCTGGCACTGGGGGCCCACGCAGCCCACATGGTCCACGCGGTCCCAGCCAGAACGCAGGAGTGTCGGCAATGGGGCTCCTCCAGCGAGAGGAGGACTCTGCGTGTTTGTGTGACTTCACTTGTACTTCTTTCTTGGGCCCATGGACAATAGCACACCTGCGTTTGAGCAGTTAAAACCCGCAGATTACAGTTCAGGGTTACAGAGTAACAGACTGAGAGTCCACGGAAAATCACATCTTGAACTTCGCATTTCAGAAACCAGTTCTGAATTGTCATGAATGTTTGGGTTTTGCTTTTTCTTTTGTTTTTCGTCTTCATTGAGTGTGTACCTTTCTTCTTTATTTTCTTTTTCAGTCGGATGTCATGGATCAGAATTTGTTAAATTTCCTTCCAGAACAAGAACATTCAGAAGTTTATAAAATGCTTTCTTCCCATATGCTTGTGACCGAGTCCCCCTCCCCAGAATACTTAAAATGTAAGTTTAACTTGACTGGTTTTACAAGATACAAAGATAAGAGTTTTACTTTTGAAGGGAGGTTAGAATGAATTAAGAAGGGAGGACTAATTTTAAGAATAATTTCCCATGTGACTCAGAACATTTCCAAGATCCTTAGAGGTATATTTGAAGTTTAAAGCTAAAACTGGAGTTTGGAATACGTAAGACATTTAACTTTAATGTGGAAAATTTGGAAACATAGAGCCTAAGAAAAATAACTTGTTTGGGATGTAATATAGGAGATTTCTTTGTTTTAACATGAGAGTCTTTTAGTAACAGGGCAAAAATCAGCAAGCAATCTGCTTATTTTGGAGGGTACTATATAATGCTAGGTTTATATGATACCAATTGAAAACTGAATAATTAGGTCAAAAATCCAAATCTCTTCTCCCGAGGCTATCATCTGGTTATTTATATACATTTGCGGGTTTTATGGAATTTTTAAGCTTTTATCAGAATTGGCCACCTGTCTAGAAGGCTGGCCCTGCTGCCTCCTGACGACGTGTCACTTAATGAAGCACATACGTAGACGGAGGTAGTGAAGGGCCTTGCACTTGTTCAAGCCTTACTCCATTTTCCATGAATAATTTGTCCTGTCGTACATCTGGTTTTACTTCAAAGCAAAGCAAAAAGATTAAATTAAAGAGAGCAGCCCTATATGAGCATCTTTATTTTAATACACCGTATGAATGCACCCGGAACTAATCAGTGCCGACATAACCAACCACAGACATCTGTGCGCAAATTAAGACTAATTGGGTCCAAGAGTGGAATGCAAAATATCTATGAACTATAGGGGAAAAAATGCCTACACTGCAAAGGTTATAAAACCATGTCCAAAAGTCAGTCATAATGAGAGCAATATCCTGGCCATGTGTAACTAAATCCCGCGAGTTTCACAAAGGCACTGCTTGTTTAGAGTCCGTGTAATGCTCACGTTCCCTTTCTCTTCTCTTGTCCCTCTAACGGCCCAGCTGACAACGATTTAGAGTTTTATTGCCATCTTCTCAGAGGCAGCTTGAACCCAAAGGAATTTCCGACGTATGAATACATAAAATTTGTAGGAAATTTTCGCTCTTACAACAATGGTAAGTTTAATTGTCATATAATTGCGACAGTGTCTTTTATCATGGTAATGTGCACAGGGGGCGTAAGTATCACTGAGGGAGGAGGAGGGAGAAAATGTGCTTTTCATATTTGCGTTTGGATTCTCATGTTCCCAAGGTGCGTTTTTGTGCTCGTAAGTGTTATCTCCCGTTCGAGAAGAACACACTCCCACACCTGTTTATGCCAGTGCACGAAGTCCCACTGAAATGCACATTATTTGCTTATTTGTTTTCAGGCTGGTGGAATAGTTCTGTACTGTGAGAAGCAACTTACAGTTATTAAAGAACAGGCTCAGCCTACACACAGCCAAACAGGGCTTCGTTGTGACAGGAAGATCCATAACCTTGGTTTCTGCATTTTTATCCTCCTTTTTACAGACTGCAGTGAGCATGTTTTCATAGATCTGGTTCGTGGGTCTTCTGCTCACTCCAGCCCTACTGCACAGTAAGTGGCCATTTTATGATGAGCCAGCAATCTTCATTGGATGAATTATCAAGCGGGATCAGCCAAGCAGTAAAATCCTACTTTCTGAAATTGTCCGGATAACTAATTGTCCAAGCTCTGGCTGCGACTCTAAACTACACCTAAACATTCAGTTTTACTTTTGACCCGGGCAAAATGGGAATGCAGGCCGGATGCCAGAGACACGGGTGCCCGCACACAGCCCCGTGGTGGAGCCCAGCCCAGGAAGCCTGTGTTTTATTTGCTCCACTCCTCAAACTCAACACAAAACAAATAACTTTGAGAGATCTAACATTTCACAAAACAGCAAAGATGGGAAACAACAGAAGTGTTAACAGGGAATGTGGAAAGAGAGAAGAGGGAAGGAGAAAAGTACCAAAGGGAAACAAATACAGAAAGATGAGGCACAGAAATGAGAGGTGGGCAGGTGGGAGACCCAAGGGAGGTGATGATGGCAGCGCTGGCTTGTGCTGCTGTGGGGACTGTGTTGCCCCTGGACCCACAGTTGAGCCTATTACCCCAGTCTCATCGGCCCCAGTTTCCATTAGAACCAGCCAGTCACAGCACCTAGTCCTAATGCTGAGGCTAACCAGGGTTTTTCCTTCAGCCTTAGATGATCCTATTGTATGTTATTTGCATAAATACACATGCTTTGTTTAAAAGGCTCCAACTAGATGCTAAACAGCATGATCCTGCTAAAATGATTTTCAGGCCCAGTGTCCAGGGCTTATGCCTGGATAATGGGCTCCATGCCGACTTGGGGCCCTTCTGCACACCTACCCATCCAGGGCTCAGTGTGCCTGAGTGGTTGGAAGAGGCAGGAGGTCAGCTTTCCCAAGTGGGCCCCCAGATCTGAGCAAAGCAGGACAAAGCCAAGGCCTAACTATGCCTAAGCCGACTTATCTACAAGGCTTTCCTAAACCTCATGAGACGAATGTTTAATGAGCCACACAAATAAGGGAATGGTAGCCTGTTGGGCTGCCTAGTTAAAGAAACTGACCTACAAGGCACCTTGTAGAAAACCCGGCGTGATGCCACCCCAGTGCAGCCATTCACTGGGGGAGGCAGCCTGTTAAAATGCAGATCCTCGGGCCTCACCTGAAGAGTCTAGTTCAGGAGATCTGAGGGTGGCGCTGAGACTGTGCAGTTGGAAAAGAACCTTGGGGTTCTGATGCAAAGAGGCATGGGCTTCGAGAAACACTACCCTATTGTGATCCTAAATGCCATTCCGTAGGAATTTTAATGATACTGCTCTCACTTATGGCACTTCTTCCAGACAACTTTATCCCTGAATTAATATAAGCATTGGTTTGGAATGTGCTTAAAATGTGTGCTGTGGCCATAATGCCAGCTGCTGGGACAGGAGCATATCCCAAGTGGCCACATGCAAGGAAGGGAAAGGTGCCCTGGCCCCTAGTATGCCAACACTGGGAATTATGGGATGCTGTACCCACATGTCCCCATGACAACAGTGCAGGCACTTAATTAAAGGAACCGACTTGTGATTGGCTGGTCGGCAGCAGTTGTATCCTTTGCGAATTTACATTTCCACAACTCTCATTAAGATGCCGCTGAATGTCACTTTGAAGCTTCCTGTCATTTATCACATTTTAGAGGGTTTCAAGGAAATAGGCAGGCTTCTTGTCAATACCTGGGATTTTTTTTAACTAGCAAGGCTTTATTTTCACTTCAAGTTGAGACAATGTTTGTTTGCCTGAAAGAATGTGTGGAAATTATGTGTGATTTTTTTTGGAAACTGTTACTGCTATAAACACACAGTGTTGAAAGCGGAACATTTGAAACCAAGAGTGTCTTTCCAGAGGCTGTTGAACAAACCAAAGTAAGAGGGGCTTTCTTGAGACAGGAGTCGCAAAATGTGATTGTGGAAAACCTGAATATAGTTCTCACTTGGATTAAAATAGACAGCAAAAAATGTCAATGACAAATGAATTTCTAAGACTGAACCCTATGAAATCACCAACATTCACCCATTTTTGACCTAAAAATATGGTTTAACATAATAAAGAAATAATTCACATTTGATTTTGTAGGGTTACTTCTCAATAAACATTGAACAGTGAGATAATAAAAATAGCTCACCTCAGGAGTGTTTCCTAAGTACCAGGCCCTGGGCTCAGTCTGTGCATCCATCATCTCACTGAATCCTCACAACCTTAAGAGGTGGTACTATTGGCATCATCCCATCTTAACAGAGGAGGAATTGATATGTAGAAGAGTTAAGACCGAGGTGTATGGGTGGGAAGTGGGGGACCACATTCACACCCAGACCCTCTGACCCTGAACCCACACTCTTACCCCCAGTGCTTTGCAGCCTCCCACAAACCTATGTTGAAATTAAACATCTAGATGCAGACCTCAGGCCTGTCCCTGCCACCTGGCATTCTGTTGGTCCATGATGTCCATACCTGTGCACATCAGATGTCCTGCACCCACATACCAAGCTATTTTAAGGGTACTCAAGATTTGTTTTAAATCAAATATGGTAAAACATGCAGATATAGAAACGACTGTCACGAAGGAAGAGGGTGTACTCATGGGTCACTAGAAACAAGCACAGCATGGCGTGCAGGACCACACGGAGAAGCGCCAGGGTTGGTCAGGGGGCAGGGGGAGCAGGAGAAAATGTGGGCAAGAGCCTCCTTTGTGGTTTCTGCAGGAAAGAGCGGGCGAGGCAGGGTTAGCAGGCTTAGGGTTGGCTAGTTTGAATACTTTCAGCAGGCTCTGGGACACAGGAGCTGTCCCTAGTTGTCTGGTACCTGACTCTGGGGTGATTAGGGCAGTAGACAGTGGCCCAGAGTGTGAGAGTGGTAAAGGAGGTGGGGCGTGTGGGCTCTGGATCTGTTGGTTTGCATATGAAAGGTGCACTGGAAGGTGAGTTGTTTATTACCTCTAGGAATTGGCTAACCCTGAGAGGAGCAGTCCTTCCAGGGGTCAAAAAGACCCCAAATGTCAAAGCATCAAATACAGAAACTAGAAAATGTGGTTGTTACACAAGGTGCCCCATGCAACTTCCTGGAGTTCCCAGGCCTGGCACAGGTTGAAAAGCAATATGTAAAGTATAGAAGAAAAATGACCATGAATATTGGTTTTATTTTAATAGAATACCTGCCCACACCTCAAAGAACTATGTAGGAAACCCTTCTTTGGTCCATTACCATGAAAAGTCCTATCATTTCTGTAGGGCTGTTTAGTTTATGGAGTATTGCCTGGTGCATTCTTATTTGATGCCTGCCAAGAAGATACGAGGCTCTCATTTTTATAAATAATAGAATAGAAAGGACGGTGACCTTTACTCATTGTGGACTCATCGCACACCTTCCTGGGCCTACACAGACCATGCCTGGCACATAAATAAGCGCTCGACAAAAGTAGGTAGACCTAGACTGAGGCTCGGAGATCTTGGTCCTTGACACACAGGTTTGGGGGCCAGATTCAGACCAAAGACTTCTGACTATGAGGAAATAATGCTCTTTCCTGGGAGCTGATAATAGAGCTCTCCTTGACGGACCCCAAAGCACATGCCAGGGATATAGCGACAGCTTCCAGGAGGGCTCCCACCACTTCTTTGGCCTTAAATCCAAAGAGAAGATTAAATCCACGTTGGTATGTGCTATGTGAACTGCAGCATGTGTAATTTCGGGTGCCTTGTGAATTGTCTACACTGGAAGGCCTCCTAACCTCCTGAACTTCAGGGAAGTTCATCTTTGGCCTCCACTTGCTCCCCATTCCGTGCCCCCTACTCCCATCGAGTTCCCTCCCCACCTGGGCTCCCTGGGCTCCCTGATGTCCTTACCCAGGCCCCTCACTCAGGGGGTGCCCCACCAGAACTGTTCCTCACATACTCTCTTCCCAGCCTAGAGCTCATATGATCAACCGATTTGGCCCAAGGCTGACAGAGGCCTTGGCTGCCACTCAAAAATCACATCTATAGGAACCCTTGGGCCTTAAACCAAAGGGCCCAAGGTAAAATGTGTAGGATTCAGGACAGGGAAGAGAGGGTGCGACTGAGCCAGAGAAAGCTTTTGGTGACCCTTAAATCATAGATGAAGACCCCATCTGCTTGCCTGCCAACCTGAATAACTACTCAGGATTCGTCTGGCTCAAATTCGTAGGAATCTGGGGGGAGGGGAGGGAGAAAAGCACCTTCTCCGGTGTTAACCAGATTAAACTCTCTAGTTGGACATTTCCAGATTCACCAGTTGATTATGCCACCTTACCTCTTTACCTCTGCACCACCCCCACCCCCTGCTCCGTTCACTGTGGCTGTGTAAACACAGCAACCATGGCCTAAATACTTGAGCAAAATGGAATTTTCCCCTTCTGCAATATTTGCACATCTTGGTCACTCCTTAAGACTTCATCATTTGCCACAGATGTTCTGGGAGGAGGGAAGAGGAAACAGGATTCACATCTTTAACCTAGATTTTTAATAAATGTGAAGAAATATATGTCAGGAAATGGGGCAAGAAAGTGGCTTTCTTAGAATTGCTTCGCTTTGTGACAGTTTCTAACCCAGTCTGTGAAAAGCTTCCTGAGGGATTCTGAGCTGGGATAGAGACCCACACGTGTCATCCTCTCCCCATTGAAAGCCCACTCTCTGATCCTGGCCACGTGGCCTGGAGCACTGGGGCCTGGTCGGAGCAGCTGCTAGTCTGCAAGTTGTTTCCAGAATAGAGTTGAAACAAAATTCCTTTATTCTGGGCTATATTTGTCCCGTAACAGATTTTTTTTAAATGCTTTCAAAACAGACACCATCCCATCTTTTTACTTCTCCAATTAAATAGAGGAGACCCTGGGGCCTTTCCCAGCCCCATGCCCACATCCTGCAGCCCCACCCCCACCACCCTCATGGGGAAGGAACTGGCCAGATGATTTTAAAGGCCTAATGAACAGTCTTTGCTTTCTGGGGTCCTAATAAGCAGGTTCTAGTTCCTGCAAGATAACTTCATGCCAGGAAGGAGGCAATCCTCTATTTAAACCCTGGCTCCTCCCCCAGACTTGGATTTAAATGTGCGTCTGACTGAAATCCAGAAAGCAGTATTTCAAAAGTCGCTGGTTTGGCTCCAAATAGGTCACCCTCAGCAAACATTCCACTCTGGGCTTTCCAGAAACCACACGCCAGAGTATAAAAGTTTCCCTGCCCTTATTTTACCTACTCGCCTCTAACCACACAGCCAGATTGGAAACCCTGGCAGAAGTGGAGGCCTGTCAGTTAACAACACTTGATTCCGTATGTTCTGTGGGATTTCCGTAGGTTGCCTCATTTTGCAGCTTTGGGGTTTTGTTTTGTTTTGGGTTTTTTTCCCCCTGAGCTGAATTAATTGAGATGTCTCAGGTAACGGGACAAATCGCATGCCTGGCAGACCTCACTGGGAATGGAGACATGAGTTGAGCCCAGGAAGGAATGTCTGATCCATCTGTCACAGGCCCCCGAGAGGAAGAAGCAAAGTGTCCCCTCCACCTCGACAAAGAAGCATCACGCCCTTCTCCAGCAGTGGTCATTGCTGCCAGAATAGATTGCAGAGGAATTAAGATCACGATGAAGAACAAGTTGTTACCCCAGCGCATCACGCTGCATGAGAATCTGGAGTCCATATCAAAATGGAGCAGTGAGGAATGGTCACACATTTATCAACCACAGCTTTCCGCTTGTTCAGCCTGGGAGCCGGGGAACTTTTGTACAGGTTGTCCAATAACTGTGATAGAAATGTGCACAAGATATCCATTTGGAGGACAGGAGGTGACGGCCTGTAGGAAGTTCACTTCCTGAGCATACAAATAATTTGGCCCTGTCCACACCAACCATCTGGTGGATATCTTGTCATGGCCATTACAACCTTCTGGCCCTGAAAAATACTCATTTTAATTAATGAATGCCAGGAGAAAGAAGAAATATTTAAGTAAGAAAATTTATATTTTCCCATTAGAGTAATTTTTTCAGTCTGGCAAATTGCAAACCCCTCGCTTTCTCGTGTGGCACTCAACTTCTCTCCAACATTGTTCTTCCCTATGCCAGACAGAACTGGCAGAAAGGAAGAACCTCACATTACAAGCTAGGCGATGCCCCAGCTCCAAAACTGGATAGGATTATTTTGCTGCGGCTCTCCTGAGAACCCAGGAACCAGCTTTTCAGACGCACCGAGTAAAGCATGCTGTGAAGAGGAAACAGAAGACTCTGAAAACAGTGCTTAAAGAGTGGGAAAGGATTTCTCATGAATGTATAGAAAATTATTTTTCCCTCAACATGGCCAACACTCTGGCCCAAGCATTGGAACGTTTATCACAAATGAGATTTAGGAATATTATTCTTCCTTTAGCAAACCTCCCCACTGATCGTTTCACATCTTCTCAGACACCTCTCGGCTTTGTTTTCGTTTGTTCCAAGAAATGCTGAGAAAGCTATTTGTCACTCTCCTTGTGGACTATTGTATTTCCCTACAGCTGTTGCAACTAATTTATCATAAGCAGGCCATCTCTGATCAGAATACCTAATTGTGTAGGCCTGATGCCTGAGGCATGACTGAGCAGAAGCGAGTCGGTGCGTTTCGCTCCATGTCTGTCTACTCTTTTACTGTTGGCTTGTGTTGACTATCATCCTTGCTTCTTCTTGCTCTTCGGTACCCCTTTGGAAACACATTCTCACACCACCTAAGATCTCCCTGCGCCTACGGTCATCCTTATCTCCTTGTCATGACTGATTTGGGAGTTCACCTTTGTCATCAGACAGACCTGGAAGCCAACCACGGGTGCCAAGTGAGATAGACATTAGTCATTCTTCTTCTCTGGAGGACTTGGGGCTCTCTTGGTTTTGGAATCCCAAGGACACTAGCCCAGGGTAGCATTCAGGGTCTCTAAAATTAGAGACTGTGATGAAAGGTTCAGCAGCAAAGAGGGGACTTGATGACCCCATGGATCCTTTTAATAGGAAGATCAAAAATTGAGCACCATCCTGCCTCTCTCCAAACATGAGGCCCGCAATGGGCACTTCTGCTGTTTTCCACGGAGAGGTGATTTCTGCGTGCTGATTTGCAGCAGATCTTGCCGAGGAGTCCTTCTGACAGTGTTAATGCATCAGTAGGGCAGTGAGCTGGCCTGAGTGCCAGTGGAAGTGTCCGTGGGCACCCTCCCCAGTGAGCCAACCACCAGCAGCACCCAGCTGGGCTACAGAGGGGAAGCTGGCTTGGTGTCTCAACATTTGTGTGCTAGTTTCTGGCAAGGATCAGATGGTCTCTTCCCAAACTGGGCTTTAAGCTGTGGTTTGGATGTGGGATGGAAGGTCATCTCGTGAGAGAGTCATTCAGTGAACGCATGTTGAGCACCTCCTGTGTGCAAGACGCCTGCCCAGAGCTGGAGACAGAGAGAACTAGACCCAGGCGCTGTGGGGAAGGCTATCTATCTCTTTAGCTTTGGGCAAGAGTCAGATCAATTTCGAGTAAGATGACTGTAGGGGAAAAAATGGAGCAAGCAATAATCACTTGTATCTATATCGTGAGTACCGCGTATGCAGGTTTTGGAGTGGCGGAGGAAAGGGCCATTCTGAAAGTGGTCAGACATCTGATAAAACAGGGCTGCGCCTGCACTTAGTGGTTAATCCTCCTGAGAGGCTCAGCGAGCCAGTTGTAATTAGATATATTTTTTCTATTACTTAAAATGAAACAACTAATTAAATCCTTAATTAATGTTCTTAAACCACCTTGGGATAAGACGTGCCAGAGAAGTTATTCCAAGTGCTAAATATTACTATGGAGTCCCAGGGAGCAGTTTGCTCATGTGTTCATTCTCTAGACTATGCAAGAAGGCTCAGGCTGCGAGTAAAAGTCATTTCAAATGCAAGTGGCAAAACGTTTCAAGTATCTTCTTCCCCTTGGTTTTCCCCAAGGTTTTCCCCTTGGCCTCTGTTGAGACTTTCACTCTTGATTGACTAGCACCTTTGATCAAGCCCTCTGCTGCTTAAGGTTTTTGGAGGGAAAGCTTGTTTTTAGCTTGGTTCTGGGCCCCTCTGTAAAATGTCTGGCTTATCAAGTGCAGGCTGTATGCAATAATGAAATTTCTCTTGTGGGGTGCATTTCATCTTTAAAGCCCTAGAAGTGATAAAAGGACTGATGAATCCACGTTGGGAGGCAGCCAGTCAACAGTAACCTCTGCAAAACATCCACTGACATTCCGTGGTCTGAGGCTCTGCCCCTTGAAGTTGTCAGGGCTGGTGTTTGTGCGTTCCATGCTCCTGCTGTCCGCCCGTCCTCCTCACAGAAAGTCACTGAGGAAGGCACCTTCTGATGGAGCAAATGAACTTAGCAGTCTAAAGGATCATTCAAACAAGGCGCACGTTTCGCAACAGATCAAAGGCACTTTCTCTTAAATCCCTGGCAAGTCCTCGGAAGTTTGCTTGGAAGGTCTTGATATTCTGGAAGAGGAGGAGAAGTTTATTAGGTTGTTATCTGGTGGTGATGTCTCTTAGATTCAAGCAGAGAGGATATTTCACATCTGGGAAATTTTTAAATGTCTTTTTTTAAATTATACAGACGTTCGCATCTGCAGACACTTCCCCTGTGTGGAATTGTTTTCGTTTCCCGTGATAAGTTCCTTGGCTCACCCTAAAATTAATCTGCAATGATCTAAGCCAACTAATGACAGATGAAAACTCTCTTGATTGTTGTTGGTACCCTGGAGTCAATTCTGACTCCCTGGACCCCGTGTACAGCAGAGCGGAACCCTGCCCGGTCTTTTTGCACCATCCTCTCCCCTTTCCACACTGTGTCAGACAATACTCCACTGCTATTCACAGGGTTTTCACGGCCAGTTTTTTTGGAAGTGGGTGGTCACATCCTTCTTCCTAGTCTGTCTGAGTCTGGAAGCTCCGCTGAAACCCGTCCACCATGGATGACCCTGCTTGTATTTGAAATACCAGTGGCATAGATTTCAGCATCACAGTGACATACAGCCGCCACAGTATGACAACCGACAGAGGGTGGTGTGGTTCCCTGACCAGAAACGAACCCGGGCCACTGTGGTGAGAGCGCTGAATCTTCACCACTAGACCACCAGGGCTGGCCGTAAACTCTCTAGGACCACTATTTTTTATTTTACCCACTTTATATTCATGTTTGGAAACATTTATTAGTATTTATGTGAATGCAGTCAGAGAATATGTTTTAAAATGAATTTATTCATGTTAGTGGATAGAAGACCACATTACAGAAGCACTTACACACCTATAAACATATGAAACAAAAAATTATTGGAAAGCTAAAATCCAAAGAAAGTCGTGCAGATTTGATTTTAGAATGCATTTAGTTTTCTGATGCTTGATATGTTCTCAAATTGGAATACATAACCGTGTTTTAATTTACAAGTTCAGAAATGTACAGGTTATAATTAATTACATTTTAAAAAGAAAGAAGTAGTATAGATTATCTAGAATAGCGACCCTCAACCCTGGCTGCATGATAGAAAATCTGGGGAGTTTTTAAAAGTGCCAGTGCCTGGGCTTCCCCGCCGGAGTTTGGGAGTCAGCTGATCTGGGATGGGGTGGGGCCTAGGCGGCCATGTGAAAGGCCCCGGGGAGTCTGGCGTGCAGCCAGGTGTGAGAATTCCATGTACATGGTAAGTTGACTCTTCTCATATTTAAAAGAGTTCTTTTTCCCATCCAGCAAATTCCACCTAAAAGAGCAGAATTGTTCTCTGGCCCAAAAGGCAAAGCAGTTCCCCGCAGTCACCCCGAGGCAGTTCCAAGGCTCCCAGGAAGACTGCTGCCAGTGCAGTGGGAGCCCCGCAGAGGCATCTGGGGGCCTGGTCTCAGCACCGTGCTGGGCATGTGCCTGGAACAGTCCCTTCTCTGCTCCCTTGGGACTCTGGACGTGGAGTCAGAAGACCTGGGAAGAGTCCCTGCTCCATTGTCTCTACTCTGAGTGACCTCGGTTAATCTATACAACCTTTCCAGGTCTCCGTTTTCCTCATCTGAATGAGGAAAGTCGTGCCCGCCAGACTTGTGAGAATAAAGAAAACACAGGTGAACAGGTTTTGTCACCTGTGCACGCTACAGAACTAGCATGTTTTGCTGTGGACACTGTGTCCCTCTGGGGATCACCCAGAATCCTGGGGCCATCTCCTCGGTGGTCCCAACCAAGCCCCTTGTCAGCCCGGCTCCTGAGGGCAAGTTTCAGGGCAGAAGCCCTTGAAGCCCATGCAAGCCACTCCAGGGCCAGGGATGGGAGGGGGATCAAGACGTGCCGAGACACCACTGCTTTCCCTGGGCCCAGCCGTATCAGAGCACCATCTGACCACGGAACTCACCCTTGAGACACTGGCTGAAGGGACTGTTCAGGCCCTCACTGCAGAAGGAGTTCCCAGCAGAGTAATCTCAGGGGCTGTAGGACTAGTGGAAGTGAGAAGCAGAAGAGTATATTGGTTATGAGCCTATACTCGAATCCCAGCTCTATTTGGCCTTGTGCAAGTTAACTTCACCAGTCTGTGCCTCAGTTTCCTCATCTGTGCAATGGGGTCATAGTAGTACCAACCTCACCAGGTTGTAAGAATGAAATAAGTTAATATACATGAAGCCCTGAGCCCGCCACTGGCTTACAGCACTGCCAGGGAGGCTTTGGCTGCTGCACCAGACGGGGCTAACCTGTGTCTCCCCCCTCCTGCCCCAGCGCCCAGCCCCTCATGTAACGGCTTCGACAGCGCCCTTTCAAGGCCTCTCGGGGTGCCGCTAGGAAAGGAGGTCTGCTTCATCGCCACCGTTCGTCTGGCGACACCACAGTTCTTAAAGGCAAGTACCTGGGAGAGAACTTACCATGCAGAACCTTAACGATTGAGTCACATGTAGTTATAGTCAATTGTCTTCACTGGAAAGAATAAAATTACAATGAAGTTGTCACTGACTTTGAGGATTTAAAACGTCTGGTTTCTGTACCTGTGACAGCCCACAGGCTCTTTCCCCTGAGTCCGGCTCCTACGAGCTATTTTGTTTGCAGGCAGCATCAACTGCCATTCAGCCTGCAGACATGCTCTTTTGTAACTCTGTAAACCTTCCTACCATTCACGCCGACATGAATAGCACTCAGGGCTCACATAGGTGAGAACTGAGTGTCAAAACTGAGAGTTTGTCTGTGTTCTCCCGTCTGTGATTGCTTTAACATCTATGGCGTGAATGTTGAGTTAAATTAGTAACTCAGATTCAGAGGAAAAGCCATTCTCCACATGTTTACCACACTTCTAGATAATGGGAAGGGAGTGGTGTGACGTTTTGGCTCCTAGGTATTTTTCCCCAGCTTGTGAAATAAATTTAGTATCAGCTAATACCGAAATTAGCTACAGATGATGAGTTTCAGGCCCACACAACTTGGAGACTTGCTCTGAACGATTTTAACTTCTGTTACCCACCATGCATTCATTCTTGAACATAGCTAGGGTGAGCATCTGGCACCCCGAGTAACACTTTTTTCCCTTCTAATACAGGAAATGTGCATAGTTGACGAACCTTTGGAGGAATTCACTTCAAGGCATAGCTTGGAATGGAAATTTTTATTTCTGGATCACAGGTTTGTGAAAAGAAAAACATATTTGGGTTGGGTCCTTTTCAAGTGTTTGTGTGCATGAGGCCTGCTCTCCTTGGGAGAGAAAAGTTGAGCCTGGTCCCTTCGAGGAGAAGGACTTTCTGGCAGGAGGAAAAGTGGTTCCCAGCCAAGGGTGAGGTTTCCCTTCGCCTGCATTCGCCCCTCCTGTGGGTATGTTCTGGGCTTGGGTCGGACCATCTCAGGAGAGCCAGACGCCGCAGCCGGGGACATCTTTGGAATACCCCTCCACCCACTTGGGACCCTCTTCCAGCTCCCTGTAAGGCAGGAGCTGATGTCAGAGAAACTTCTCATCTTAATCTTTCAACACCCTTTTGTCCCTTTAGCACAATCTTCTTTTTTTTATTTATTTTTTGTGTGTGTGAGGAAGATCAGCCCTGAGCTAACATCCATGCCAATCCTCCTCTTTTTGCTGAGGAAGATTGGCCCTGGGCTAATATAGGTGCCCATCTTCCTCCACTTTATATGGGACGCCGCCACAGCATGGCTTGACAAGCGGTGTGTCGTGCGCGCCCAGGATCCGAACCCAGGCTGCCGCAGCGGAGCACGCACCCTTAACCGCTATGCCACGGGGCCAGCCCTTCCTTTTTTGCTTTTTTAACATTTTTCACAGTTTGAGAACTCGAAATCTCCTCTCCTCACCCTTTAATTTTTTATTACACTTTGGGTTTGGGCTGACCCAGTCTCGAGGCCTTTTTAATTATTCAGTAGTGATAAAGTTTATTATTATTTGGGCCAGGTTATGCCAGGGGAACAGAATATATAAATGCCAAAATATTTGAGCACTTTGGAAAACACTGCCTCTCCAGTTTTGACTACTGCAAAGTTATTTTCCTGCCTTGTTCTTGAGAAATGAGGCCTCCGTGTTGATCATTAGACGTGTAAACTGTACCCTCCGCCTTGAGGCGTGGCCACCACGGTGAGTCCTGCCGTGTCCTTCGTCCCTGATGAATGGTCCCGTTGTCCTTGGCAGAGCCCCACCCATCATAGGATACCTGCCTTTTGAAGTTCTGGGAACCTCGGGCTATGACTACTACCACATCGATGATCTGGAGCTCCTGGCCAGGTGCCACCAGCACTGTGAGTACCGCACACCCAGCCCCGCACCGCAGGGCCTCCAGCTGTCTCCACGGAGCCCTGACAGCAGGACGCTTGGCCCTGGAAGTCTGCGTATTACTTGGTTTCTTTCTGAGGCAGAGGACTTGGTTTTCTCTGAATGGCCTAGGATTTGTGGTGGAGGTCCCTATCTGGTTCACCCTCGTGTTGTGTTTTCGCCTGGAATTGCCTTTGCCCTGCCTACCCCACGCCCGCCCAGCACCGTCCCGGTATCCCTCAGATATGCAAGCTATTTAATCTTACTTGAGAAAGCTAAGTCATTTCGCTTTAGCTAAAATGCTGGTCATTTTTTTTTAGATTAGACAATACATCTCAAAGACAAAATACTGAATTCACATAACTGGTCGTTAGTCAGCAGACACGTAGTAGTCACAAACTACAGGCCAGATGCTGAGCTAGGCCCGGGACGTAAAGAGGATCGCAATTGCCTTGCTGCCTTGCAAGAGCAAGGTCTGATGGAAAAGCAGATATAAGTGACGTTATAGGATGTTGTCGGTGCGTGGGAGGGGACGCACACAGGATACTGGGGGGCTCAGAGGAGGGTCCCTCACCCAGCTGGGCGCGGTGGGGGGTGCTGGTCAGGGAAGGCTGTCTGCCACCAAAGAGGGGAACAAGCCAGCAAAGGTCTGGGACCTTTGCTGGGAGGCAGGACTCATGGTGTGGGGGAGGGAGAACTGCAAGCATACCTGGGTTCTCACTTAGCGAGAGGCAAGAATTAACCATTTAAAGCCATACTTTCAGTGCCAAGTTCTAGCTTTGAACAGGAACATCGGTAGTAACATCGACCCATGGATCCTGGTGCGTGATTGACCACCAGCACTGGCTCTTGATGGATACCTTGTCTGTAGTACCCATTACAACTTGCTCTTCTCTGCTCTTCTTGTTGACGGAAGAACAGGCTTGAGTTCCATCAGGATCTGCTGTTAGAATTTAAGGCTAATCTTTAAAACTTTAGCCCCTTGCTCCTCAAAGTGTGGTTCTTGAGTGGCAGCATGGACATCACGAGGAGTTTGCTAGACCTCAGGCTCCCCCCACCAGGCCTACGGAGTCAGAACATCCATTGTAACAAGATCCCCAAGTGATTCATGGGCACAGGAAAATCTGAGAAGCATGGCTACTTTGAGCCTATGGCTGCTTCTGACTCTTCTCACATAGAACGGCCACCCTGATTGTAGACTTACCTTCACATCTGAAGGACCTGCCCAGAGGCTCTGACAAGACACTCTTGCTCTGTCGAGCCCATGCCCTTACTCAGCTGGTCTTCTCTTCAGATGTCACATTCTCCAAGTCAGTAGCTCTTTTTGTAGCTTTAGTTTCCTAGTTATGATTTCTCTTACCCATTTGCATAAAGAGGTGCTAAATTCCAGGCCCTGAGGCAATAAAACCCAAATTGTTCTCCTTCCTTGGACCGACCGTCCAGCTTTCTGCCTCCCCCAGGATGATAAACCAACAGCATCCAGTCTGTTCTGGACACCACCAGAGCAGCCCACCACAGACATAACTGTGGGAACCCTGTGGCCATGGGGCCTGGGGTGGAAGGCATCTGTAGCCGACTCTCTTTTAGAAGCATGCAGACTAGGATGAACTGCTGGCTGACAGCCGCAGAGCGTCCAGAGGTTGTGGCTGTCGGGTCTATTTCGGTGGAATTCTCTGGGTGTCTGGAGTGTCTCCCTCAAGCTCGGCTCCTGTGTCTCCATAGACAGCTCCACCTGTGACAGGCAGACGCGCGCCAGGAAAACCCGGGCCTCTTTTTTTTTTTTTTTTTTTGGTGAGGAAGATCAGCCCTGAGCTAACATCCATGCTAATCCTCTTTGTTTTGCTGAGGAAGACCGGCTCTGAGCTAACATCCATTGCCAATCCTCCTTTTTTTTTCCCCAAAGCCCCCCAGTAGATAGTTGCACATCCTTCTAGTTGCTGTGTGTGGGACGCGGCCTCAGCATGGCCTGAGAAGCGGTGCATCGGTGCGCGCCGGGGATCCGAACCCGGGCCCCCAGTAGCGGAGCGCGCGCACTTAACCGCTAAGCCACGGGGCCGGCCCCTGGGCCTCTTTTTAATCAGACCTCCAGTTTGAGAACCTGTCTGCATCTGCCTTGATTTGAGGATCTCTTAAGCTTTTGAGCATTTGGGAAAGCGTGTGGACGGTTCTTCCGTTGTTTAAGAATTCATTATCGTTTGCCATTATCCTGGTAGTCACTTAAAATACAGAGCCACGGAGGAAATGAACAATGTTTGGCGTTGTCTTTTTGAAAGCTTGTATTTTTAACAATAATTTCTGGGGAAGAGGTCATTTCATGTTAACATTCGTTACGTGCAGACTCCATTTTCTACCAACAGTGATGCAGTTTGGCAAAGGGAAGTCGTGTTGCTACCGGTTTCTGACCAAAGGCCAGCAGTGGATTTGGCTGCAGACTCACTACTACATCACCTACCACCAGTGGAACTCCAAGCCCGAGTTCATCGTGTGCACGCACTCGGTCGTCAGGTGCGGCTCGGGGCGGGAGGGCGGGCGAGGCCCCGACGGCTCCGTCAGGGCCGGGCCACCTCAGGTCACCCCTGTCTGTGAGGAGCAAGCCCCGGGCTGGAACTCTTCAGCGGGGCCCAGGCCGTCCTCTGCAGTTAACAGAATAATCAGCAGAGCTCGCCTCCTCCCCAGGTACACACCCAGCTCCGTTCTCCCAGGCTCACTTCCTTCCAGTGTTCAGTCAGGCCCCTCGGAACGCCTGATGATCTCTCTCAGGCTGCCAGGATATTACTTAGCAATTTACTGCTTCACTGACCTACTTACATATTTTCCCCTCATCTCTATCCATCCTCAGGCATCCCTTGTTGCTGTTTTGAGAGGAAAATTTTAATTTTCCTCTAAATAACTCAAAGACATAGTCCCATTTATTTTTAATGCTTTAAAAACCCCTGCTGGCGACTGAGGCAGTTTTGGGAAAAGAGCGAGGCTGCCAGTGGGAGAGGGCTCCTGGCAGGTCCTGGTGGCCTCGAGGAGCCCTCAGCCCAGTGTGGTGAGCAGGGCTTCCAAGGGAGGCAGCATATCCAGCATTTCATAGACGCAGCCTTTGTAGGGCCACAGTTCCCAAAGGTAAAGCAGAAATGTCATTCGTTTCTTTCCCCTGACTACAGAAATTTTAAGAACATAAATCAGTTTTAAACTGGTCTAGAGAAGAGCATTTGAGGAGAGCAAAGAAAGAAGGGTTAGAAGGACTGCATTTTATATATACAGTCATGCGCCACGTAACGACATTTTGGTCAATGACAAACCGCATATACGACGGTGGTCCCATACGATTAGTACCGTACAGCCTAGGTGTGTAGTAGACTACGCCATCTAGGTTTATGTAAGTACCGTCTGGGATGTTCGTACCATGACAAAATCACCTAACAATGCATTTCTTAGAATGTGTCCCCGTCGTTAAGTGATGCACGACTGTATACGTAACAGGTAGATGATAGATGGATAGATAGATAGATGATGGATAGATAGATACATACATACATACATATATACAAACATATACATACATGTAGATACTATACATACATATTGTATTTTATGTATATACATGAGAGATCGATGATAGATAGATAATAGATAGGTAGGTAGGCGGGTAGACAGATACATGGATAGAGACCGTACACACGTACATGCACACACACATGCATATATATAGTCAACAAGTCGGTCACTCTTCTTTAGTAAGTGGGGAGAGAGGAGAAGTGCTGGTCTTTCTCGGCCAGTGACCCTCATCATCACAGTGCACGCCCACACTCAGGGACTTGATCTTGACTTCCCAGCCCACCCTTGGGCACTTCAGCAGCCAGTGGTTTCTGATTCCATGGCCAGTCCCACCTACTACTGTCACTCAGCCTGGGCCTCTGCCAGAGGGTCCCTGTGCCCCCAGGGAAGGCTGGACATCGTCAATACCTGTTCTTCAGACTCAGCTTGACCCTGCTCTTCCTCTCCCTTCTCCACCTCCCAGATCCTAGAAAGAAACTCTCAGAGGAAGTAGGGAGTGCACTGGTGAGTAAATAGGTAACAAGCATTCGGGAGGCCCAAGAGCCACCGGACTTCCCAAGGCCCCTCACTCAGCATCTCCATACATGAGGCAAAAGCCAGAGCTGGGTCACTTCGGCCACCACCACACTGAATTGATGACCTATGCTGTTTAAAAGTGGGTCCATAGACTGATCAGCGGTCTGGGTCCAGATCTACGTTTGTTTGAGAGAAAGCTTTCTGAAGGTTGCAATTACTAAAAAAGTTATGTGTCACTTCTCCTTACACACAGTCTAGACTGAGTAGGTTTTAAGAAAGGCTTCTAATTATTTGAAGGCTGAGGCTTATCCTATAGATGAAAATATGTTTCTAAAGACAATTATGTGTGGAGATTTCAGGGGGAAAAAGGATAAGTAAAGGAGCAGGGCATAAAAACATCCTGGAAAGGAAAATATTCTGAATGTCACATTAGAAGTCACTCCAGTAGAATTTAGGCATGGAATGAAACTCCTTCCTCAAACAAGTACCAGGACGTTGTGGTGACTATTCTGGGTGGGGCATTGCGTAGGGAACCTCAATGTGTCATGGAGCCCTCTTTGCTGCTGTCATCTGGAATGTCCCGCCTCCAGCTGTGGTCTCTTGATTTCCTGATCAGTTACGCGGATGTCCGGGTGGAAAGGAGGCAGGAGCTGGCTTTGGAAGACCCGCCATCCGAGGCCGTCCACCCCGTGGCACTAAAGGTATGCTGATCCCCGCCAGATGGATAGAGGCAAAGTGTGGCTACATAGAACCTTCCACGAGTTGTTTAAATAAAAACAGCAGATCATATTTATCGAGCTCCTGCTATATTCCCAGGACTATTCAATGTGGTTCTCAGGTATTCGAGACTTTACCCCTTGGGACGGTCCTGTGAGGTGGGCGCTGTTAGCTCCTTATCCTTCAGATGAGGCCCAGAGCACACAGAGAATGTAGCGAACATACCCAAGGGCCCCGAGGATGAGAACTTGCAGAGCTGGCTTAGAAACCACTTTTGGACCCAAAGCATGCGTGGCGACTTTCCAACCTCACAGGAATGGCTCCAATAAGTCCACTTTGTCTCTCTCCCACAGATAAAAGGCTCGGGAGTTATTCCATCATCCCGTTGAGGAGTGGAATAATTCCAGGGCCCCTGTCTTCCCTTAGCCTAAGTACTGTTGCACTGCTTCCAGGACTCGGGCATCCCGAGTAGACTGCCCCTCGCACACCCTCCGTGTCGCCCACCCTCCAAAGTGCACTTTCTATTTCTGTGTCTGGGGGCTTAGTTAACAGCCATGTTGGAGCCAGCTTCGTGTCAGGGAGCGCCACTGTTGAGAGGTCTTCCCCTTCACAAAGCCCACACCTCCTTCCCCTCTCCGGCCTGAGCTCTCGGGTCCCCTCTGGCCAGGCTTCCCCATCTCTGCTCCTGGTGTGTCAGACAACGCGCAAGTAGACCAGAGCCCTGTTCCTCAAAGGTCATTCTTCAAGCAGACACGAATGTTGGGAGAGAAAGCAAGAAAGGGAGGGAGTGTTGTATTTCATCAAAGCTAAGCCGCCGCCAACTAAGACCCACCATTATTTTATCTCCCGCTAAGAAAGAGAAAATGCTGCCAATCAATCTGTGAAATAAGGATTTCTTTTCATCAGTTGAAGGACACATCCCAATATCAGATATGTCAAAGTGAGGGCAGGAAAGTGCCTCTTAGAACTGATGAAATATGGTTCAAGTTCTAGGCTGCCCAGTGACCTAGAATCCAGAGTCTTTGGCCAGAGGCTGACACAGCAGCAATGGTCCAGCAAAAGCATCTCTGGTCCATCGAGGACTGAGTGGGAAGGAGGAAGAAATCACCTTTAAAGACGAGAGCAGGCAGTGTCTTTGCTGAGCCTCCCCTGCTGGTGTGCTACGTGGTGACGGGTCACATGGTGATGCATCACCAGCATACTGATACGACGAACCTGTCATTGTTTATGGAAGTGTTTATTACCCAGCTCTGTCACCTAATGCGTCATGTATCATGTCCGAGAACAGAGAAATTAAGCTGTTAATAGGCAAGTGTTAGACACGCCATACATCACGGCTGAAAAACACACCCTGTGTATCATCCAGTCAGAAATTCGTTATTGAGGTTTCTGACCCTTTGGGAATCCTGGGGTCCAGTGGAACTTCTCATAAACATGCACAGACGAATAAACACACAAACACAATCTCAAGCTGCCAGGTTAAGAAGCCCCTTTGAAAGTAAGAGCTCCAGGACAACGCTTTTCAAACTATCGTTGGTGATAGACCATTTGTTTTTTAAATTTCCAATCCGTCGCTGACCAATGCTTCTATAAAATGCACATCCCCACACTTGGATGTGATGTGAGGCTATGTCAGATGGCTGTACAGTGTCCCAGTGCTTAGTCTCACCTCCCGAGCTTATCTCTGCTGACCAAGGGCACAGAACTCATCAACGGCTGTGGGCCGGGGACCCCACTCTAAGGGACCCCGTGTGACGTGCGTCACATGTCAATCATTTCAGCCTTACATGGGCACACGCACGGTGTCCACCCTCACTGGAGCTTGACTCAAAAGACAGAAGAGCCACGTAGACTCACACCCAGGGATTTAAGACCTGAGACCATGGGCCATAGAACAGCCTGTCCAAGCAGCCCAGTGGCTGCCAGGAATGTCACCATCCTTCTAAGGCTAGGTGGGAGCATGGCTCAGGACAGTAAGTGTTATGTTTCTTCTTTAGCTTAAAAATGATCATAACCTCTGTTTTCCTTCGCTTATGACACCTAAGCCGGGCAGGATGGAAGATGGCTCCTCAGGGTTGGAAAGTCACAGTTGCCTTCTCATCACCCTGTACTTGAGGCAGAGGGACCCTGGGAGCCAGGATCGGTTAGGATCCAGGGGTCAAAGGATAGGAGACCATTGGCCCTTTGCCTGTTCTCACCCCGGGCCCTGAGGCTGCAGGGGGAGGAGCGGTGGGGAGACAGTCTGGGAAGTGCCCGGAAGAGACCAAAGGCATTTGTTTCATTGGCGTGTTAACGATCCACTACCACCAGCAGCCTTATTTCTAGAACCTGCCTCTTCCCCCCCTTGTAGGCAAGTCAAGATTCTGGGCAGCGAGGTGACAATTTTAAGGAAAAAATAAAATGCAAAGTCAGTTATAAAAATCCAAAAAATCAAAACACAAGGTGAGAAAGCATAACAAATACTGCTTATAGGCTACAAGCCTCAGAGATGTCTAGATTACGTATATGTATAAATATTGAACCGGAGTCTGTTTGGAATTATCTCCAAACGGTTACAGTATTTCTCTCAATCCCCTCCAGCTTTTTCTACATATTTAGAGGAGAACTAAAGTCACGTAATTCATTCCCATCATCTGATGCTGAAACGTGGACCTTGTGTGTGTTTCAGGACAAGGGCTCGAGCCTGGAGCCCCAGCAGCACTTTAACGTACTTGACGTGGGCACCTCAGGCCTTAACACCAGTCACTCGCCATCAGCATCCTCAAGAAGTTCCCACAAATCCTCGCACACAGCCATGTCAGAACCCACCTGTGAGTGTGATTCCAGGGATGGGGAGACGGGTGGGCGCCCCATCGGACCGGGTGGTGGGGGCTATAGCGTCCCCGGAGGGCCCCAGGTCTGAGTAGAATCAGAGCCATCCATACCTATGAAGCAGAAGCCGCCATCTTGTTCCCACTCTGCTTCCTTTCCCACTGGCTTCCTGCCTTCCACCTCTCCCTGCTCTGGTCCCTCCACCGCCACACGAAGCAGACACAGACAGGTGATAGGTAGACCAGATAACATGGCCAGGTTTTGGTAACTCTGGTCAGGTGTGTGATCAGGCGGGTGGTTGACCCAAGTGGGGACATGGAGCTTGGGGACGGTTTGCTGCCATCTGCCTGCTCCCAGGCGAGGTTGGAAGCTGGCAGAACTTTTGTGGCTCTGGAAACCACTTCCATTCGTGCTTGACTTCCTTTATCAGAGATGCCAACCAAGCCCTTGGTTCCTGCACACCGTGCTCATCGTTCCCCTCTTTTGATCAGAAAGCCGTTAGTTTATGTGAGTCAGGAAGGTGACTTGTCGCTTTCTTACAGCCACTCCCGGCAAGCTGATGGCAGAGGCCAGCTCCACGGCTCTGCCGAGATCTGCCGCCCTGCCCCAAGAGCTCCCCGTGCCGGGGCTCAGCCAGGCCGCCACGATCCCGGTATGTGTGTGACCCCAAACTCCTCCACCGGGTATGCTAGTGTGGCTGGGGCCTGCAAGGCCACAGGACACGGTGCTGCACCCCCAAAGAACCAGTTTTACTTAGAGATTAAGAGTGTGGGGTGGCAGGCGGGTGAGAAGCTAGGTAATTTAATTGGCAACTAATTTGAAACTTTTTTATTCCAAAATTAACATGGATGTATATCCATAGAATACAAAATCCAAAGGAGTTTTAAAGATAAAGCTCAAAACTTCAAACCTGGGATCAGACCCCCAGATCCCCTGGGGGTACATGACCAAGGTCCTTCCCTTTGGGATCCTGTTTCACTCCAGTGAAAATGTTTGAGAAGCTTGGTCTCCCTGATATGTGCCAGACCTCTCCAGAAGGTCAGGGATGAGTGGCCTCTTAGGAAGCACCCTGGCTGTATGCAGAATCACTGATGTAAAGCACTCCGTTATCTGTTGCCATGTAACACACCACACCAAACTGAGCACATAAAGCAACCACCGTTTTTCATGTTCACAGACTCCAGGTCAGGAATTCAGAAGGGGCACAGTGGAGACAGCTGCTCTCTGCTGGCTGGTGTCGGGGGCTTCGCCAGCCGGGGCTGGGACATCCACGTGCCAGGGGTGTCTGCACTCACATGTCCAGCACCCAGGCTGGGCCGGCTGGAGGCTCGGCCCCGCTGAGACCCTCCACCAGTGACTTGCATGGGCCTCTCCATGCCTCAGACTTCTCCTGGCAGGGCGACTGACTTCCAAGAGGAAACGTCTGGAGAGGGTGCTTCCTGCGAGAGCCAGGCAGAAGCTTCATGGCTTTCTCTGACCTAGCCTTGGGAGTCCCAGAACGTCACCTCTGCCATACCTCTCCGTCAAAGTGGTCACAAGCTCACCCACAGAGAGGGACATAGACCTCCACCTCTAGATGGGAGGATTGTCCAAGAATTAAAGGGACTACATCCAGATGGTTGCCAAAGGCCTCACACCCATCTCTCGCTGACATTTTGGAGATGGGAGTGAATGTGCCACCTTCCTGCTTGCTGTCACCATGAAAGTTAGGCACACTCTGCTTGAAAAACTTGGTGACATTTTATTTTCAAATAGAACATGACAAAGACCGCTTTCTTTCTCTCCAGCCACCTTTAGACATGCTTGTAAGCTACGACTGCCGTTCTCCCAATACTTGGCTGTCAATATGACTCTTTCTGCCCCTGAGGGCAGCGGTTCTGTTTCCTCCCAGCTGTGCACGGGGGCACAATCAGGAGGATCAAAACCAGTCTCTGGTTCAGCCCTGTGCCCAGGATTTCTCACGAAAACAAGGTCTCCTGTTGTCATTTCCTCCCCATGTTGTCCTGGGTCACACTTCCCATTTTGGCTGCTTTTTGTAGTCCCTAGGGACTGGGGGAAGTTTGGAATAACTTCAGAAGAATCCTCTTACTTTTCTTTTAAAAACTCTAAATGGCCAGTGACGCTGAGGGTTTCATTTCTTGTTTCTATACCTTGTCTCCCCCTGGTCCCCTGCCCACCAGGGATCGAGGTCTGTGACTCAGCTGACTTCCCAGGGATCTGACAGATTCCAGGCAGAGTCTGGTGAAATTGCACCAGTATTCACTGCCTGGATGAGTTAATGGATATAGACTGCATGGCATGTCTGTCCCTCTGCCTTGGTGTTCAGCAGAAAGGGTAAGGACCATGTGCAGAGCCAACACTGGTCATTGGTACAACCCCACTCGTACTGCTCAATGACACTGCTGAGGATTTATCAACTTGGGAGAAGAGCAACCAGATCCACCAAGGACGGAGTCTAGAACAGGTAGCAAGGGAAGAGAGTGGAGCAGAGCTGCCAGGCTCCAGCAGGGAACAGCAGCTTTGCAGAGCACACCGTGGCAGGGAGGCCTCACAGACCCTGAGTGACTCCAGGACCTTGCTCAAGGGCACCCTGCGCCCGGCACCAGCTGTGTGTGGGCTCTGACTCGGTGCCTTGCAAGGGCGGCAGCGCAGCCCGCTACCCTACCTTTTCCGGGGGAACATACACCTTCTAGAAGTCAGCTCTTCACTCTGGTGCAGAAAGGCCTCCTTTAAGCCAGAGAACCCAGCCAACTGAGAGAAGCACCCCTGTCCCTCTGTAACAGCCCAGAAGCTGTGCATTAACAAAGCCCATCTCTCTTCCCCAGACTCCCCTGGCTGCCCCGTTGTCCTGTGACCTTGCACAGCAGCTCCTGCCTCAGACCATTTTGCAGAGCCCACCTGCCCCCATGGCACAGGTGAGTCTGAGACTCAGGGCGAGGGAAGCCTGGCAGGGGCACTTCCCCAAGACAAAACGCGTGGTGTCCTCTTGAGTGTGTGGGTGCGTCGGAGCCGATGTGTATCGTGCATTTAGGTACCAAACCAGGCCCCAAAATGGGGTATGTTGCTCCCAGCGTGCAGGTGCAGCACGTCGAGCTATGATCTCATCCCTACACCTGCCCTCTCCTGCCATTCGCGTCTTCTCCCTGTACATTCTCCCAGTTCTTTTCTCCAGTGTCTGTTCCTCAATCCTTGTAATGATCTTTGTTCACCTCTCTGCCACTTTTCCGTGTTCCTCTCATTTTTTTATGACTCCGAGTTGACCACGATATTTTAGAACAGGTCTGGATTAAGCCAAATGTCATAGGAAGACTGCAAGGATCTAGAAGCTGTGAGTCCAGTACTATAAATATCACATTTGTTTTTAAAAAAAAAAAAAAAGGGTCAGGGCTTTGCTGATTAGTTCCTTCCTTGTTTCAGCAACAGTGAGTTACTGTTTGTGTCAGTCCATGAGCGAGTGTGAGGGTTGCAGCCCTTGCTTTTAGTACTCAGAGCTCAAGGGAGAGACGGGCATGTAAACAGAGAAACCACCATGTCAGGCCGTGTGTTTTTATAGAACCAGAAGAAAACATTCTGCCTAGGGAAGTCCGACGTGGCTTCCCGGAGGAGGTGACACCTGAGCTGGACCTGCAAGGATGAATAGGAGGTTGCCAGATGGAGAGGTGGAGGGTCAGCAGGGGAGAGGGACCCATCTATGCACTTCACAGGGAGTTTTGGAAATGTCTGATATGCTTGAGGCTGGCGAGAGGCTGAAGGAAATAGCGGCCACTCAGTCTGTGGTCACGCAGGGCAGCTGAGCCAACTGGCAGACACTCCGCTGAGGCCAGAGCTCTGTCTTCAGTTCCTTTATAGGATGTTTGCTTTGCCCCCCTCTCTGGCCACAGGGGCGTCCCAGGCAGCGGTTCACCAACACGTACCACTGGCCACACTCTTGTCAAATGTGGACTTCTGTCTTGGTGCAAATCTGTCTCCGATGATTAAAACTTTTTCAGAACATACGTCCCATTACCAGTGGTCTCGAATGTTCTCCTGGAGTAAGGAAGACACACGCAAGCACCGGCTTCGTAACAGAGTTAGGCTTGAGTAAGGACGTAAAAGCTACTCATCCAGAACCAACTAATTAAATAGTCTATATTCACCCTCATTAGGCAAAAAAAAAGAATTTTTTTCTCTTTGAATTTCCAAGGCACATTTAGTATGAAATTAGTAACTTTTTCAATCCAAAGGTACGTGAAATGAGAATTCCTTTAACTTCTAGACCTTGCATAGTAAAGAATTTCTAAGTTTGTGTGATTAAGGCCCTTTGGGAATTCTAATTTTTCATTTATTGAAACTCATTTTAATTAACAGTTAACAGTTCTTAGTCTATGAGGCATACTATACTTAATTATAACTATATTCTTTAAGACATTCTTGCATAATGTTGACCTTTCAAGTCCGACGGTGCTCATAGCTGCCCCCCCCTCCACCCCGTGAAACAGTGAGACCCCACAATGGTCTCTCTTTCTCCTCGCTGATCTTATCAAGTAGCATCTTGTCAGGGAAAAGGGGAAAATCAAACCTGAAATCTGGGAAATGGTTATCTGCGTAACCGGTGGTTTTGCTTCGTAGTGTGTTTCTAAAATGTCTCTGAGTTAGAGGAGATCTCTTTATCAAAAAGGCCACGGTCAGGAATATAACAACAGACTAACGCTGTGCGTCCTGGAATGCCTGGAGAAAAGGAGAATAATATTAGAAGTAACTAACACTCACGAAGCGCCCTGCTGGCCCCTCACCACCGGCTGCCCGGCCCCTCACTGTTCCCCTCGGAGCCAATGGGACAACCCAGAGCGTCCTCTCATGGACGTGGGTGGCGTAGTCCTGAACGTCTCCTGACTTTGTAGAACCTGCCACAGAAGCTTTTATGTTTTGTTTTTTAAATTTAATACATGATATGCTTGTTTTTCTTTCTCAATCGAATTCTCTTTCAGAACCCCACCTGAGTGCTTTGATGAGTTACATTCTGACTGAGATTTCTATAGGCAGCACCTACCATTATTAGTCTTACAGGTTCTTTTTATTATTATTTTGCTGCTCCCCAAACTGCAGTCAGTTATTCCATCCTCCAGTGTATTCTATCTGTATTCTAAACTCTCCCGGTCTCTTCACTTTTCCATATATGGGGGTCAAAGGGCAGAGGAAAAGAGACAGTCTCTGGAGGTGTTTGCAAAAGGCAATGGGCAAGAAACGATTACAGAAACTGTTGGCATAGAGATTGAGGGAATGGAGGTTAAGTCATTGGGGAAAAAAAGAAGAGGAAGGGAGGGAGGGAGGGAAGGAGGATGAGAGGAAGGAACAGAAGCCCCAGTCCAGCAAACTCGCTTTCCTCAAGAAATGGGAGTCGTTGGGAGCCCTCAAGAGCCCAGGGCAGGCGGCCAGCACAGGGAGCGCCAGCCCCACTCCCGTCTCATGATCCCCCACTCTCCACGTGTTCCTGCAAGGAGAGGGCCTTGTGTCAACGTAGACAGGTGACAGGGGGCAGAGATCACCTGCAAGATCTTCCTCAAGCCAGCTTCCACCCAGGAAGGGACTGAGAGGTGGAAGGAAGGGGAGGCTGGGCACTCTGGTGCAAAGCAGACATCAGTGTTCCCGCTACAAGGTCACGCTCTGCCGGTGTTACCCTCCGGGTAAATGTTAGGCGATGGTATTGTTCTTCTCCTCAGTTCTTTTTCGCACAGATTTCCAAGAAGCACAAGGGGCAAGTGAGCCAGGGGGAGGTGAGGGAGGGTGGTGGGGCCTCCAAGCCTCCTGTGAAATGTACCAGCAAATTCCAGCTCTTTCCTGCGTTGTTACAGAAGAGCCCGGCTGGGCAGGATCAGATTTAGGGTAATGGCAGGACCCAAAAAGGCCGGCGGAGCGGTCACATGCAAACTGTCATGCCCTAGATGAGAGAAAAAAGGAGGGGGAGCTCTCTGATACCCTGCTTTTGACTTTCCTCTCCAAAACCACTTGTCCCCCTGACCGAGTTTGGAATATCAGTTTGTAAGCACCGCTTACAAAATCATGTCTGGATTCTGCAGCCCTCCCGGACGACAGTGCAGCAAGTTAGACCTGCAGGTTCCGGCGGGCCTGACAAAAGCTCGCCCGGGGCCCCTGGGACTCCCAGCCCTCAGCCACAGCCCCTGCTCACTGCCGAGCTCCCCAGCAGTGGGTCACTCATTCGGGATGCTGCAAAGGGTGGATAAGGGACCCGAAATGATAGCGGGCAGGGCCGCTCAGAACAGCAGCCACATCTGTCTGCGAGGCTGAAACAACTCTTTCATCTGGTTATGTTTTTTGTCTCCACCTTGAAGTTTTCAGCACAGTTCAGCATGTTCCAGACCATCAAAGACCAGCTGGAGCAGCGGACGCGGATCCTGCAGGCCAACATCCGGTGGCAGCAGGAGGAGCTGCACAAGATCCAGGAGCAGCTGTGCCTGGTCCAGGACTCCAGCGTCCAGGTGACGCCCCTCCCTGGGCCAGTGGGCCTGTCCTCCCCGCCGCTCTGTGCTGTGTCCTCACCCACCCTTTCAGGGCAGGCAGGGCTCTCTCCAAAGCCCCTCGGTACCATCTTAACAAGCCCTGCTTGCTAAGCGTATTGAAACCTCCACAGAGGAAGAACACGGTGAACCCCACCTCCTCCATCCCACCTCCAGGCCAGCATGAGATTCCCATGACATCCTCTTCGCTCCCCCTCACTCTGCTGGGCACATGAGGTGGCCGCATCACCTGTATTCTCATTCGTGGCTTTGGTGGTTGACCCCCACGCCCTGCTGCCGGCCCTCATCCTGTGGGGTTATCAACCCCCTGGGTGACTGCTTTCATAGCGCCCGGCCCAGGCTGCCGACAGAGGGGGATGGAAGCAGCTTTGCTCTCTGTTTCCTCTCCTCCAAAGCATGAATGGAGGGAGACGTGGGAAATGATGCTCTCTGCGCCCTGCACCCTGAGGGGGACAGCAAAGCGAGCTGGGGACTGTGGGTCAGCACCGTGGCGCCTCCAGGCCACCCCGTTCGTGGCATGCCAATGGGGGCGCTCAGCGTGCTCCAGCAACAGCAGCTTTTAACCATGACCCCCAGATGTCACCTCTTTGAATCCTTTTGAGAGATTCTTTTTGGAGGAAAAACCTTATATATTGGATCTCTTTCGAGAATAAATTATTCTTACCAAGTTTTTACCACTTGCATCATTAGTCTAGGACTACTTTTCTTCCAAAGTGCATTCTCTTGACCAGCCTTTAATGTAATTCTAGCTAACCTCAGAGTCTGCCCTGAGAGCTCTAAGCATTTGCACCCCCCTAGGAGAGACAGAAGGAAGCCGAAGGACCCTGGGGAAAATGGCTGGAGCATGTCCCTGCCCCTTCCCCCCTCACTGTCCACACAGACCCTCCACTGGACACCCAGTGACACCTCCGATGGGCAGGCCCCTTGAGAGTGCCACGCTCTGAGCTGGTGCACGCTGAGCAGAAGGTGCGATGGTGCAGAGTTGGGCAGTGGAAGAGGCCTCGAGTGGCCATCCTGCCTCCCAGGGCTCCCCAGAGGTGCTCCTGGGGGCTTTCCAGACACTCACTGCCCCTGCACGGCCCTCTCGGCCCAGGGCTGGCTCTTCACTTAAAGAGGACAGAGCCCAGCAAGGACACCACCTCTGCCCACTCTCACCGCGGCCTGCATGTGCACGTGTGGGTGCCAGCAGGCCGTGCTGAGAAAGCCTCCCCTTCCTCTCCCCCTACTTCTTCAGCAACACTCCTGAAATTGACCGGGGAGAAGGCTGCAGCGTTTACATGAAAAGAAATGGAGTCATCAGGGTGTCCAAGTTGCTTTTACTTATTCATTCCCAGCTGGAATATTTTCTCAGTGATCCAGGGCCGGATTGGTAGAACTTGCCTGACTCTAATTACTTGAATGGAATTTTTATACTAACAGGAAGGGGGAGATTGAGCCAGAAACTGCTAAAAGCAAGGTAGGCGTGTGAACATCCTCCTCAGAGCCCGGACTTTTCTGTTTCCTGCCTTTTCAACATTAAAGCTGAATTCTAAAATAAAGGGCGACGGAAGGTTCTCTCTTGCACCACTTGTTATGAAGCATTATGATTTCTCCTCCTCGTGACCAGTGCGTTTTGTTAACCCCCCAAATGCACGTTCCCAGAGAGCACCTGAGTGCTGTCAGGGATAGCTCCCTCAGACTGTCTCCAGGATGCTCCTTCCCTGTGTTCATTGCTGTGACCTTATCTTTGCAGTGGAATTTTCCAAAGATCATGGAAATCCACAGACAGCCAAGCCAGAGAACATTTCCTCAAGCAGTTTGCCTTCTTGTATTTTTGCAATTTTAAAGATTTAAAGAAATATGTTCCAAAATGTTTAACCAAAATGTGATATTTGTTATGAAAGAAAAAAACCTACATGATTCAAGCATAAAGAATAAGCAAATAAAAATTACTCCACTCTTCCCCTCAAAATGTTGGGGGATAGATTAAATAAGAAAGGCAAAACGTTGATAATTGTTGAAACCTCATGATGCTATATGAGGTTTCATTAGACAATATTTAGTGTATTTCTGAAATATTCTGTAATAATAAGTATTCGTAAAAGTAAGCAGATAAGAATAAGGAAAAACCACATATGAGCATAGGATTAGTTTGTTCTTGAAAATTGGAAGTATTTTTTTTTCTCTGACAACTTTTTCCACTTGAATTAGGGAACTGTTTTTCTCATGCTTTCTATAAAATTGACCCCAGAGCCCTTTTAAGAAGTCATCTTCTTAAGCCGTAGAATTCTACTTTATTGTCAGCCAGTAAATCAGAGGCATGGATGTGCACAACAGCAAACCAGGGTTTCCCCCCCACAAAGTCCTTGATCCAAACTTGAGTGGACTTTCCTACTTTACTCCATCCGCTCAGAGCTTTCACTGAGTCTATGTGTGCCTGTGATGCTTGCTAAGTGTGATTTAAAAAAAAAATTGGGTTATGAGGGAGGGATCTGCTAGGGTGTTGGTGTTTGCACCTAAATGGAGTCATGAAGGGGCTACGTGGGGAGAGCCGTGCTGCTGAAAGGCTCTGTCACTCCCTGCAGTCCAGGGAAGGCAGCCTCTTGCTTTCTTGTAGAGGGCATGCGCGCCCTCTGCTGGCTACTTAAAGGAATGCCTGGGAGGACACCTGTAGCAATGGCAAATGATGTCTTCCTTCCTTCTTTCCTTCCTTTCTTTCCTTCCCTTTCTTCCTTCCCTAACTCCCTCCTTCCTTTCTCCCATCTATACACCCATCCACCCATCCATCCACCCATCATCCATCCTTCCTTCCATCCATTCCTTCCATCCATCCATCCATTTATCCTTCCATCCATCCATCCTTCCATTCATCCATCCATCCATCCTTCCATCCACCTATCCGGCAGACCCCATTACGTGGGGATGCAGAGATAAACAGGACAGTGTTCTACCCTGAGAGAGCATACATCAATGGGACAGAGCAGCAGACCAAGCAGTCTCTGACGTATCACAAGCAGAAATAGTTTGCCCTTCTTTGAGCAAAAGCTTCATTTATGTGTTTATTCATTCACTTATTTATTCCACTCATTCATTCCTCAGAAAGCTTTTATATGCCCAAAGAGGCAAAGGAACAAAAACTCCTTTTTTCATTTTAAATATTATTGTTATCATCTAACATTTATTGAGCACTTACTATGTCTCAGCACAAATCTCATTTAGTCCTTTATGAGGCATGTGCTGTGAATGTCACCATTTTATTAATGAGGTAACTAAGGCTTTGAAAAGTTATAAAAACTGCCCAAGTCTTACCACTAGTCCATGCTGGGGTTGGAGTTGGAACTAAGGTATCTCTGATTTGAGCCAGATTATACTACCTCATAAATACAGGTTGCATTTATTTGAACCCTAATCAGAAGGTAAACTGTATCCTACCAGAAGTCTGTTTTTTAGTTTGAGTATTGGGTTTTTGCTGAAATGATGAAGCGTAGGTTACCATAGGTGCTGCAAACAAGCCGTGTGATAACAAGTAGCTGGGACTGCACAAAGTACTAATCCTCAAACTGAATCTGTGCTGAAAGGGGACTGAATCTGAGACGATGGATACCCAGAAAATTCTCCTTAACTTCTCAAGTGACAAAGAGCCCTCATTCAAAACTGCAGGCTGGGGCCCGGCCCGGTGGCATAGCGGTTAAGTGCACACGCTCCACTTCGGTGGCCCGGGGTTCACAGGTTAGGTCCAGGTGCGCACCCACGCACCGCTTGTCAAGCCATGCTGTGGCGGCGTCCCATATAAAGTGGAGGAAGATGAGCACGGATGTCAGCCCAGGGCCAGTCTTCCTCACCAAAAAAAATAAATAAATAAACCTGCAGGCTTCTCTGGAGGAGGTGCAGGCGTGACTGGAAAGTAGGGAGATCAAGTGGTGTGGTGGGAAGGGCACTAGATGAGGACCCGCCGACCTCAGGCCTCCGGGACATGGCTTCCCCCCTACGAACCAGACGCATGAACTAACTGCTCCTGAAGTGCTCCCCCGGGGGTCTGCCTGGCCTGGTTCTACATCTGCCTTCCAGAACCGCTCTGTCACTCGACAGATGTCGGCTTGTCGGTTCTGTACTGGACATGAGCTTCTACTGCACCGGGTACGGGGGGGTGGGTTAGAACTCCAGATGCTGGAGGAAGGGAGCCTTCCTCCTGAAGAACCCTAAAATGGAGTGCAACACTCTAGTCAAGAATCTGACGTAGATCACATCAGTGTTTATGCCCAGGAGGAGTTTTTGTTAGAAGAGCTACTTACAAGTCGGAGGTTTAAATTATTATTAAAATTATTAAAGTTGTTTTTCTTAAGCCTTTAGAGTCAATATACAGATTATATTTTATTCACAGATCTACTACTTTGGTCTAAAAATAGCAATGCTTTTTACTTGTTTTTATTTATATTCAATTAGCTTATAAATTTAACAAATTGTAAATACTCAACATTATCTACCAACGCCATTAATTTACAAATTTAATATATCTAAATCTTTCAAAATATTTCAATACCTAACAAGGCAAACTTATAAACCTAAGAAGTAAAACCTTTCTAAGCAATTATTTTAAGCCAAATACACCAAACTTATAAATGAGATAGATCAAGGTTTCATAAACACTTAAACACTCTTTACAAAGTTGATCAAATTCTCTTAAACCTTTCAAGTTAAAATTACCAGGCTAACTTTTTACAGCCTTTAAAATGTTTGAGACAGGCGGGCCCCATGGCTTAGCGGTTAAGTGCGCAAGCTCTGCTGCTGGTGGCCCGGGTTCGGATCCCGGGCGTGCACTGACACACCGCTTCTCCAGCCATGCTGAGGCCGCGTCCCACATACAGCAACTAGAAGGATGTGCAGCTATGACATACAACTATCTACTGGGGCTTTGGGGGAAAAAAATAAATAAATAAAATCTTTAAAAAAAAAAATGAGACATCTTAGATAACAAAATGTACAGAGATTATCATGATGATTATCAAACTTATTCTTGAACATAATTCTAAAGTCGTGGACTTGATGTTATGTCATCATCTCTGACTCATTTGCTTCCTGGGAATGCAGAGTCACCTAATTAGTGGGAGCAGATTTGCCGTCTTAGCTGGCAGCACTGGGTTGAAGATGCCCAACTGCAATATGGGTACAGACGCTGGTCACTGGTCAGAGATTCAAGGCCGGGCACAGGGCCTGGTCCTACTGGCAGGACGATGCGGCCCACGCCACAGGTTAGCCAGCCCTCTGCCACCATTATGGCATCATTCATTTTATTCACAAGGTATTCTTCCCTTCTACTGAGAAACTGATAAGCCAACTTGGGCTCTTTACGAGTCCATCAGGTTATTTCTAGACCATCTGGGTCTAAGGGTCTTGCACACTGGTAGCCCTCCACCACTGCGCTGTCCCCTTGAAGGCGGGGTCAGTGTCTCTCCGACCCACTCTTGTGTCCGGGCTTTGCACTCTGCTTGTGGCATCGCAGCGCTCCGCGTCTCCGTGTTGAGTGAATGAGCTCTCCAGGCAGGTCAGAGAGAGCAAAACAGCTGACCTCTTACCGCGGACAGGGCCTCCCAAGAAGGTGCAGACCGGGTAGGCCCCATGAGCCCAGCCTTAAAGGCATTCCTGTTCTGCTTCCAGATGTTTCTGCAGCAGCCAGCTGTATCTCTGGGCTTCAGCAGCGCCCCGCGGCCCGAGGCTCAGCAGCAACTCCAGCAGAGGTCGACCCCAGGGGCCCAGCCCCAGCCCGTGGCCAGCCCTCAGCGTCCAGGGCAGATCGCCTCTGCCCAGGTCACAAACCAGCACCTGCTCAGAGACTCGAGTGTGAGATCAACCCAGGTAAACGTGCCCGTCTCCAGACTCAGCCCTTGCCCCCAGAGCAGACCAGGACGTACTGGATGCCTGCCGGCTCTGCAAACTGGAAACATACTGTGCGTTCCTCTGTGACGGGGGCTAGATTACGGTGGTGGGATTTTTCGTTTTTTTAAGTCACTTTGAAGCCCCAAGTTGTATTGGTTTCCTTCTGTGTTCTACTAATAGGTTAAAATGCCTTAAGTAGTTAATGAAGCTGAAACTCTCAGCTTTGGTCCTGAACTGGGTTGGACGTGGATGCCGACATCACAGACGCTCACGCTGACAGCCGCATGTCCCCACACGTGTGTCCTCCGTCCCCATCATGCATTCCTGGTTTTAGCCATTATCAGTGGGAGCACACAGGTTATCTGCTTCTATTCATTGTCCCCTTCCCCAGGGCCACCATACTCCTCTGGTCCCCCAGATTCCCTGCCAAGCCCTTCCCTCACAGCCATTACCGCTTACTACAAGCCACCAGTGACCCTGCGATCTGACAGGGCCACCAGTCAATAAATGGCACTTGAATCGAATGGAATTAAGAAGTTCTGAGCCCCTGCTTCTGGAACATCACAGGGAGGCAGGGGACAGCCTCTCCTCCAGCTGCTTATGTTTACACGCATAGGCGGGGGCTCAGTAAACACCTGCGGGGCTCCCGTTGTTCACCAGCCCCCAGGGGAACAAAGATGAACACGAGCTGCCCTTGACCCCAAGGGACGTCTAGTCTAGCAGGGGCTCCAGGAACGTAAGCAAATCACGTACCATAAAACGTGGAGAAGTACCTACGTGAGACAGTTTAGTCCCTCTTCATCCAGATTTAAGGGTTTTACTTTAAAATGCAGCCTTTTGGTTCTAAAAGTCAACAGAAAAATTAATGGGTGAGAATGGCCAAGAAAATTTTGGAAAAGAAAAAAACTGAAGAAGGATTCGCACTCTGATGGTGAAAGATTTTGTAAAAGCTCTGAGAATTAAAGCACGGGTGCCGTCATGTGGATGGACAGTCAGTGAAACAGAGTGGGAAACCCAAACAGCAAAAGCCGACCGAGCCCATTCCCGTGTTCATTTACGATTTCACTCCACCCGTATTTACTGAGCACTCACTGCACGCCAGGCACTGAGTTCTAGCACCCAGGGATGGCAGCGAACAAAAGAGAAAAGAAAAAAAGAACCTCTGATGCAAGTGGGGAAAGACAAACGAGTGAAAATCACAGTGTGACAAATGACGGTGCAGGGACACTGGTGAGGGAGGGGATGGGTTGGAGTTGTCAATAGGCGGCCAGAGAAGGCCTCACTGAGAAGATAATATTGAGCAAAACCTGAGGGGATGAGAGAATGAGCCGTATTGGTATCGGGGTGGGGAAGAGCACTGCACATAGAAGGATTAGCAAGTGCAAAGGCCCTGAGGCAGGAGTAGGCCTGCTGAGTCGGAGAATCAGCAAAGAGGTCCACGCGTCTGGAGTGGAATTTGTGACGCAGAAGGTAGTTCAGTTTGATGCATATTTGTTGCTTGCCTTCTGAGAGCCTGGCACTGTCCTAGGCCCAAGAGATTCAGAGAATCCTCGAGGTGCTTACAATCCAATGGGGAAGACAGTCACAAGATCAGAATAACTCAGTAAATGGTCAGTGGGTCCCAAGGCAGAGGAAAGGCCAAGGTGAGGAGAAGAAAGAGGTTCTGGGGAGGGTTCCTGGAGAGATGACCCCTGAGTTGAGTCTGAGTTTCACCTTTCTCCTTACAACGACGCTCCAGGGTCCAAAGCCAATGCACAGCTCGCCGATGACGCAGGGAAGCAGCCGCTCAGTGAGCCTGACGCCCCAGTTCAGCAGCGCTCCGGCTGTGCTCCCGCCAGCCCTGAGCCTGACCACACCCGCTCCCACCTCCCAGGATGCCAGCCAGTGCCAGCCCAGCCCGGACTTCAGCCACGACCGGCAGCTCAGGTGGGAGACTGTCCCTGTTTGAAAGAGAGCTGGGGGGACGGCCCCGTGGCGCAAGCGGTTAAGTGCGGGCACCCCGCTTTGGTGGCCCAGGGTTCACGGGTTCGGATCCCGGGCGCGCACTAACGCACCACTTGTCAGGCCATGCTATGTCGGCGTCCCATATAAAGTAGAGGAACATGGGCACAGCTGTTAGCTCAGGGCCAATCTTCCTCGGCAAAAAAAAAAAAGAGGAGTATCGGCATCAGATGTTAGTTCAGGGCTGATCTCCCTCACAAAAAAATAAATAAATAAACAAATGATAGCTGGGATGGAGTTTTACACTATTCATTTCGGCTCTCCTTTCTGCTGTGGATGGAGGCAGAGTTCAGAGTCTGAAGCCTCTGCGGTTTTTCTCAGCTAATGAAGCGGCAAGAGAGGGCTAGGGTCTTGACGGCCAGAGGAAGTGACCTGCTGTGTTCATTGTCTCTGAGAACCGAGCAGGCCCGGTGGGGATTAGGGCCAGCCAGGCTGGGCGGGTGCTGCCCTCGGCCAGCAGGTCTCCAGGTTGGGTGCTGATCACGGTTTCCCATTGATCTCTTCCTCTGCTGCAAGGCTGTTGCTGAGCCAGCCCATCCAGCCCATGATGCCTGGCTCCTGTGACGCGAGGCAGCCCTCAGAGGTCGGCAGGACTGGACGGCAAGTCAAGTAGGTGGTCCCAGGGGCAGGGAGGCGGCGGGAGCCGCACTGAGTGGTCTCAGCTGGCAGGGTTTCCATCTGCCTGTGAGTCTCAGGCTAAAGGCAGGGTCAGAGTGCGCCCGCAGCCTTAGAAAGGACTCCTCCCCTTAGCTTTTCCTCCATTTCCCGTTTCAGCAGATAAACCTTTGTGTCAGCGTTCCATGCTCAGAAAAGGATCTGAATGAAACAATTGGTTATATCTCTAGTTTGTCGTCATCCGAGAACTTCTTTACAGGTCTAAATGCCTGCACCCTTGGTCATACCCCAGGTCAGTGTAGCCGTATCCCCCAGCCCCAGCCCTCCCGAGGCTCCAGGTACAGATGCCGCAGGTACAGATGCCGGCGGCTGATTCCACAGGTGCGCTTTGAGCTCGCCCGCTCCGTGGTTCCGGCGCTGTGCAGGGGACTGTGACACCCTGCCAGTGTGAGGCCCCCTCCCCTCCCAGACACACAGTCTTCTCTCTCCCTTCCCCAGTCTCTCTCCACTCGCAGCCCCAGGACCAGAAGCGGCTTTGCTCAGCTGTTTAATTACTAGTGACAAAGGTTACTGGAGACAGAGAAGTGAATACATGAAAAGCTACTGGAAAATATTTTCTAGCCCTTTGAAATGAGGCAGCAATCGAGCCATCTCACAGACGTCTTTTTGTATAAACACTGGTTTCATTTGTGTCACAAGTTCACTGAGACAGTGCTAGCTAGTTAGGCCTGGCTGCCCTCGTGCCTTCAGCCATCCCCGGGGACCATCCCCTGGAAGGCCTTCTTCCTGTGTCCTCCTTCAGCCAGGAATAATATAACAGCATTTGCTTCCTGAGCATTTCTGAGGGTCAGGGCCTGTACCTACCTCATTTCATTTTATCCCGATTAAAACCCCATGATGGGAACGTGGGGAATGTGCACTTCGGGAAACCACCTCTAAATTCTCTGCTGACGCGCTCAGCTAGGCAAGGGGGTTTGGTTTGGGTTTGGGATTTTGCTTGTTCTTTCTTTGCCTGTGATCCAAATAAGTGGAAACAAAGAATCTTGTTACATTGCTTTCCAGAGATGCTTAAAATGCAGTGAACTAGGCAAAAACAGAAATTCTTTCCTTTGGGAACTCTAACTGCCATTTTTGGTCAACCCAATAATTTATATCTTCTCCATCTTCCCCGACCATCTCCTCCAGACATGACCTCACACTCCGTCTTCTAGGGCGTGTCAGAATCTGCCTCCCACACACGCAGAGGCATCTTCAGGGGAAGTTTGGAACTCCTAATGCCTGTTACAAATGACCCATATAGAGAAATAACATTTCTAAAAATATGAAAATGGACTTATCAGTGTCTTTAAACATCTGTTCCTAGACTATACCCCTCCAGAGCTTTCTTAAATGGCGATCCTCTGCCCCTTGGTAATGGCCCACTATCATCAACGCCTCTTTTTTTTTTTTTTTTTATTGTGGTAGAATATATATAACAAGGTATATCATTTTAACTCATTTTAAATGTACAGTGCAGTGGCACTAAGTACATTCACACTGTTGTACAACCATTACCACCCTCCATCTCCAGAACTTTTTCATCTTCCCAAACTGAAGCTCTGTACCCATTAAACACTAACTCTCCATTCCCTCTACCCCAAGCCCCTGGTAACCACCATTCTCCTTTCTGTCTCTATGAATTTGACTACTCTAGATACCTCATCTAAGTGGAATCATACAGTGTTTGTCTTTTTGTGACTGGCCTACTTCACTCAGAATAATGGCCTCAATGTTCACCCGTGTTGTAGCAGGTGTCAGAATCTCCTTCCTTTTTCAGGCTGAATAATAGTCCATTGTATGTATATACCACATTTTGTTTATCCATTCATCCATCAATGGACACTTGGGTTGTTGGCTGTTGTGAATAATGCTGCTATGAACATGACGTACAAACATATCTGAGTCCCTACTTCCACTTCGTTTGGGTGTGTACCCAGAAGTGGAATTGCTGGATCATATGGTAATTCTATGTTTAATTTTTTGAGGAATCACTATGCTGTTTTCCACAGCAGCTGCATTTTACATTCCCAGCAACAGTGCTCGAGAGTTCCAGCTTCTCCACATCCTCATGAACACTTGTCAGTTTCTGGGTTTTTTCCTAATAGCCATTGTAATGGGTGTGAAGTGGTATCTCATTTTGATTTTGATTTTCACTTCCCTAACGACTAGTGACATTGAGCCTCTTTTCACGTGTTTATTGGCCATGAGTATCCTTTCTTCAGAGAAATGTCTACTCAAGCCCTTTGCCCATTTCTTAATCAGGTTGTTTGCTTTTGTTGTTGTAGTTGAGTTATAGGAATTCTTTTTAAATTCTGGATACCAATCTCTTATTAGAGCTATGATTTGCAAATATTTTCCCTGGGTTGCCTTTTCACTCTATGGTTAGTGTCCTTTGATGCCCAAAAGTTTGTAACTTTGATGAAGTCCAATCTATCTATTTTTCCTTTGGTTGCTGCCTTAAAGGTCTGTTTCTTCTTCCCGTGTGAACCCACCAGGTATCCACAGAGCCAGGCCGTGTTTCCAAGTCCAGATGTGCACACCAGCAGCAGCAGCGCCTCGACCCCCATCCTGCTGATGGGACAGGCAGTGCTTCACCCCAGCTTTCCCAGCTCCCAGCTATCGCCCCTGCAGCCCGCACAGGGCCAGCAGCAGCAGCCGCAGCACTTCCTGCAGGTGGGCGCCGGGCCGCTGAGGGGCTAGGCAGACGGTGAGCTCCACTGCCCAGGCCTGCCAGCCCCGTCCTCCCTGGCTTTCAAGGGGGTCCTAGTCTTCAGTACCAAAATAAGCCCAGCAGATGTGCATTGGAATCTTTACAGCTTATAATGCTCAAAGTTTATAAAGTCTATGTTTATCTAGTATGAGAAATTTACAATCAGCTATTATGCCTCATGTGGTTACGTGCTATCAAGGTCCATGTTTAAAAAGCAATTTTTATTATGGTGTCCTTATTTTTAGAACAAAAATCAGACTGATCACAGTGTTTGTCAGACTTGTTAGTGTGTTTATACACAAAGTCTTATACAAATATAAAATTAAATCCTGTTTAAAGATTCATCAAACTTCCTTAATAAATACAATAACGTTGCATGAAATCAGGGCTTTCCGGGAGAATGTGGGGCATGTTTATACGTGGTCACTACTTACTTCAAGCAAGGGCCAAATACCCTAGAAGGAGGGAGGGGGATTCAGAGGGGGGAGAAGTGTCTACTGGGCTCTGGCCTCCCTCCCACACATGCCCGGGGTGCCCCTTCCTGCCCCGGCCCTGCCAGGGCCGTGGGGCCTCCTCTTCGGCCTCCAACCCCACCCAGGGCAGGCGTGGCTTTCCCTTCACCCCGCCGGCCCTGCTTGGGCACTTTCAGAGCCATAGGAGAGCATGCAGTGACAGAGACATTTTGAGGACAGCGGCATAAAGATGAAGAGTCATCCTCCATGAAGGTCTAGAGTGTCACTTAATTCCAAAGCTGCTAAACCACCTGTGGTGCACTTTTCAAACCTCCCTGGCCCCAAGCGTAGGGGGAGTCAACTCAAGACGTGGGCTCTGCATGTCTCGTCAGCTTGCTGAACACAGAAGTGGTTTAGGAGGGGAAGTGAGGGACTGAGCAGGCTGGGAGAGGCGGGGAGAGTTCGAGGCCTCCCATAAACTCCTCCAGCACTGGCAGCTGATGTGTTTGCAGGCACCTGTTCTGCCCAAGACGCAGGGCTAAGAATACAGAGAGCTCCCAGGCCTTCTTGCTGCCCTCAGGGACCTCGTAGTGCAGTGAGGGGGGGGGGGGACCATCAGAGAGAGCGCAGTGTGGGGGGAGGGGACATCAGAGAGAGCGGCCCAGCTTTGGGTTAGTGCCAGTGAGACTGCTATGGCTGGGAGGCCTTCGTGGAGGAGGGAGGAAGGGGACACCTACTGCAGAGCCAGATGTTTGAGAAATGCCTGACGTGTGGGTGAACAAGTGGAGGTGAAGGGACGGCATTCCAGCAAAAGAGACAGCCTGAGCAGAAGTGGAGGGGTGGGCGTTCCTGGGCAGCTTCGCAAACCGGGTGGACTGGGTTACCTGGAGGGGGAGATGTCATGGACTGGAATAGCGGAGATAAGATTGAAGGTTCCAAAGTTAGGGTTCAACCAGTTGAAGTGTCTGAGCTTCAAGCGAGCATGTTTCCTAGTAGATGCTGGCAGCTGGAATGTTTGGAAGTAGTCCCAGCATCAGGGACCACAGTGAAAGTGTGCAGACTGTGTGTGTTGGGATTCCGCCCTGTCGATTATCTGCATGTGGTCTCAGCTTCCAACATCCAGAAACACACAAGCTACGGGTAGGTCGTGGGCACGTGTTCAGGAAACCACTCCCCCCAGCCTAGCCCCAGGCCCGCTGAGCCAGAAGGAACCCCTGGTGCTGGCAGAGAGATTGGCTGCAGAATTCACACCCATCTGGCAGAGCCTCAGGTTCCTTTCTTCTCTTCCCACCCCCACACAAGGACCTGCCCGAGCCCTCACCACGTGACCTCCAGCCATGGAGGAAGAGTCCTGTAGTCTGACCATGTGTGCATCATGCCCCAGCAAGTCAGCTGAGGAGGTGATGAATCACAGAACCACCTCTGGAGCCTTTTTCTTTTCTTTCCAGGTACAGACGCCAACTTCTTTGCACAGTGAGCAGCAGGACTTGCTGCTTCTCTCCACCTACTCGCAACAGCCAGGGACCCTGGGCTACACCCCGCAGCCCCAGCCCCCGCGCCCTCCCCGAAGGGTCAGCAGCCTGTCTGAGTCCTCAGGCCTCCAGCAGCCACCCCGGTAGTGCCCTGGCACCTCAGTCGGGTCATAGTCAGCTTTAACCAATGGAAGAGGGGAGAGTTGGCCACGGGAGTTGGGGAGAGGAGTTTAAACTAAACCTTTGGCTTTTGTGCACACTGCATACATTTCAGAACTCCTGGGTGGTAGCTATCCCCAGAGCGCGGCGGCTGGCACGTGGGAAATGATCGGGAAGACTGGCTGTGCTTCCTTTGCCTCCGCAATTTTCGGGCACACTCTACAGCCATACTTGGACGGGAACTGAGTACCCCACGACAGCGTTGTTACTCAGTTTACCTTAGCCGCTGGAGCATCTCGCTGCATCCTCCCGAGAGCACACGGGCCACCCTAGCTGGCTGTGGCCCGTCCACACGTGCTAGCTGGCCTTCACTCTCCTGATCCTCTTTCCTTTGCGTTTGAGAAGCACTGGGTCAGAGATCTGTTGAAGAGAGAGAATAAAGAGATTATTTTTCATTATTTTTAAGTGGTTGTTTTTGTTTTAATTTGCACAGCTGCACAGAGGAGATAACTTAGGCACTTTCAGTTTTTAAAAATAATAAGGTCTCATGACTTCATTTGGAGACCACAGTAACAAAAACAGCCCACCAATTAGATAGCCACGCTGGTCGTTATTAACCAGGCCGCAGACCCGCACCCTCTGGCCTCAACCCGAATGGAATGAGGCTCTTCACCCCACCGCGGCTGGTGATTATTTTTTCCCCTAAATATAACACTGGACTGTTTCCTGTTTACTTTGTTGATTGCAACTACAAAGACGGACTCAAAGCAAAGCACAATCACGCAGCTGATGTTCCGGAATCTGCTGAGAACTCTAGGACTGTGAAGGCAGAGTTGCACAGGCCAGACTGGCCTGTGGAGCTCAGGTCTTCAAAGAAAGCTCACCATGCGCTGGCCCTTTGAGTGAGAATGCTGCATCTTTCTACATATCCTTCACGAGGAGACCGAGGATTGGATTTTCCTTTTCAAAATGCACTTTGCTTTTTTTGTATGTTTTGTTACGTTGAGATGTTTCTAAGGAAAAGATTTTATGTAATTATAAGACGCAGTGTAGTGAATTGTACAGCTGTTGTAATAATGACCTATTTCTATATAAAATAAAATTGTATGGACTATGTGTAAATTATTTTGTATCTGAGATACCAGTTCCTTTCCCAAATATAAAAGGATAAAAGTTTTCTTGTGTTTTTCTGTGCGTGGACATTTTGTAATAAATTAACATATTTGTACGATTTCCTCTGGAGGCAGTTTCTGTCCCTTGTTCTATATGCATGCACACATCCTTTCATCACAAAACATATATACTTTTTTAATTTCAAGACATTTCTAAGGATATTCAAAGATATGGAAAAGGTGGAGGCAAGCAATCAATAAGCCAGGTAATGGCGCTAGGAGTTTTGAGCCACAACATGTGTTTCGGCCTATAAGGATCCCGATCTTTATATTAAAGTTTGTGCCAGAAAAAACAATGGTTCATAGTAGAAATGACAGCAAAACAAACAAAAACAGAAAAAGTTCCTGGAAACATCTCAGCCTTACAGACATAGGTAATCTGTGGAGATGACCAGGACATTCTCCACCAAAGCATGCAGATCTCATAATTCAACTCACCTGGGCTGGAGTTCCATGGGCTCTGACTGCCAACACTTAGCTATCAGTGATGTGCACAGGGTTTGTGTGTCTGTGTGTGAGACACACACACATCACATTGATAGAAGGCGATACAGAAGCAGCTTCTAGGAGGCTTCTGCCAACTACAGACCTCCCCTCTTTCCCATGAGGCTTCATCACGCGGATGTGAGGGTGCCCGGGCACCCTGTGATTGAGAATCACTGAGATGGCAATGCTCAGCACAGCCCTTTCCAAAAGCGTTGGCCCAAGAAAACTAAGTTCCCTTCCTTGCTCCATCCCTATAGCTCTGTGCTTTCACCAGCTCCTCTGTAGAACGGGACAGCTCTTCTCAGTTCTATCATTAGGATCACTTTTGAGCCTAATCATAGAGGCATGAGAGGCTGCCATATAAATACATCAAAAAGTTCTATTATTCACACAGTTGCTGTATTCCTAAAAAAAGGTAAGAAAATATTTTGCATGCACTAGGAACATTTATTCTTTAAACAAAGGGAACCAGAAATGAACTTTTTTTTTTTTGAAGGAAGGAAATTCTTTTCTTTCTTGGAAAAGATTCGCCCTGAGCTAACATCTGTTGTCAATCTTCCTCTCTTTTGTTTCCTCCCTAAAGCCACAGTACATAGTTGTATATTCTAGTTGTAGGTCCTTCTAGTTCTGTGTGAGCTGCCGCTACAGCATGGCTACTGACAGACGAGTGGCGTGTGAACCCTCTTTTTAAAACAAAAAATCTGTGTAAAACTGGATTCACTATTTTGTAATTTAACTGTTTTGTAAATCTGAAGGTTTATAGATCTGATTTTTCCGTAAAAGAATCTGTATTTTAATTGGCTGTCAGAATTCTTGCTTCTAAGTAGAACAAGATTTTTAATGGAAACAGCATATTTATTGTCCTAGAATTTTCTCGCTGGAAGCCATTAGAAGAGGGTGGAGTATGCCATGCTACTAATTTAATTTAGCATTGCTTCAATCTTACACATGTTCAAAATCTGGATAAACTCAGAAAACTCTTATTGTGTAATATTTCCTTAAACCCACATAACATCAGGGGAAGTTTAATCCCTAAGCTTTTGATTCATTTAATTTTGCTCATTAAAAGGCTGTTTTGCAACCCTGTCCTATTTCCAGGAAAAACATGACCTTTCTACTTGGAAAACTATAAAATCTTGGCTCATGAGAAGTGGCTGAAATGTGAACTCTGGAATACACCAAGTTTTAGAATATTTTAAACTAACTCAATTAAAATGTAGTACCTTCTGTCTCTAACAGCAACTAAAGTTCACTAAATTAATTTAAAATTTTTGTTTATCCAGGCAACATGGTGAACTGGTCAACTATTAGATCATTCTAAGCCATGACATTTTATCCTCTTGCCTAAATTATCTGGTAAAATTTGGGTGTTTGGTAAAAATTTCTTCAATTTCTCTCTTCACTTATGTGAAGCCTGAAGGTTTTCAAGTCAGCCATTAATAACCTAGAGAAATAACTAATTTGAATCCTCCAGAGAAATGCCATATGTGGCTTTTTGGGCAGACACGTATGAACTTCATACTATAACATACATGCAATACAAATAAGAGCAAACTTCTCTAAGCATAACATGGCTGATTAAACAGCTGAAGTATACAGCCTTATAATATCTGTGAAACAGCTTTATTTTTCTAGGGGAAAAAAGCTCATTAGAAACAAAAAAAGAGAAATCTCCTTTAGGGTTTTTGCCTAATCAGCCAATGTCCAATTATGCGGGAAGTGGGGTAACCCTTCAGCACGTTCACTAAATTAATACATGCCTTAAAATGTATACTCAAATGTTGGGTTACCACTTTATACACACTTAAATTTAACTCAGTTGGTGACTCAGTTTCCTTTAAAACCATCTGCCCCTCCTAACATCTCCATCTCTTTCACTGTAGCCATGACCCACCCATCTACACAAACTGAAAATCTTTATCCTCTGTATTGGTCAATTCACGTCTGTCAGAGGGGATTTTGTGCATGGAAATATATGTAGTCACCACTAACTGTAATTCATTTAATGTCCATTTTATTCATCTTCTAAATTTTTCAATTAGCATTCTTTTAACCATTAAATGGTCAACATTTCCCTTATTAATCACATACTACTTAAACAACAAATGAGTCAATACTTAGGAATTCACAAAAATAAATTTCCCCAATTATGAAGAAAGTAGAGTACAACTATAAATACGCGTAAGAATTAAAATCTCAAGGCTGATGAAGAAGATCCCTTAAAAGTTCTAAGACATCTTAAAAGCAAAAAGGACCCACAAAATATAGTGGTAACAAAACTGAGTATCTTGACATCAAAACTGGCTGCAAAGATGTGACTATCGAGTTTAACTGTTTTGTGTTTTAATCCATACTCATTCTTGCACCTTCTCGGTGTCCTGGTTTTTCTATACCATTCTAGGGTTGCAATAATTCACTAAATAAAAATTTTACACCTGCCTAGGTTTAAGGATCTTACCATACCCTCCCCCTCTCCAAAAAAGAACACAATTTCTGATGAGCCGAGGCTGAAGGTCCTGGGTTATCGACTTGCGGGTTTGGCATGGGACCCGGGACTTGGTTATACAGTCTAAGTCAACTCACACCTGACCTGCTGGCATGCGATTCCTCCCTCTTATGTCAAAGTTACGTGTCTTACATCAGGTGGCTTTCTTTGCTCTCTTTCAAGTTGATTTTTACTTTTGAGGCTTGGTGAAGATTTCCTTACATTTTCCACGGCTGGATGTTATCTAACTTACCATACAGTCATTATGATACGTTAAGTCTGGTCTGCTGGCCTATTTGGAAACTCATGTATGTCTTACTAACATCTCATTATAATCAAGAGGGGCCAGCTAAAGGTTTTATTCCCAGAGAGAAGGAGGGGATAGCTACCATTTCTTTTGGGGACGTTAGGCTGACTTATCAGCTAGGACAGCACTCGTGGTCCTGATCAGCTCATTCATGGTCATGGCACGTGGCCACCAGAGTGAATTTGCTGCTGGACCCCCTCCTACCTTCCCGGTGCAGCCCCTCACAGGAGTGTTTGGCTCCCTCACAGGTGTCTGTCACTCCTTCACTCCCCCAGATACAAACTAGCACACGTCTACACTTTACTAACAGACACAAGCCTGACAAAGAAACAAGATACCCACATTTACCAATACTTTCCCACTTATTAAAAACAATAAAGATTAGGCATATCTACTATGTTGACTCCTTTTTTAATTACAACCCTTTTCTATATTTCCTGTTAGCATGAAGTCATGAACTCGTGGCCTTTCATAAACTCAGCGTTTTAAATTAACCATTGTTATATTTTTTGCTCAGATTGGCACAACTTGGCAGGCGGGAGCTCCCTTCGTTGGCTCTTTTATCTTTTTAGCATTGCCTATCAGAAACCAGATTCTGGATTTCTTTCTGGAAACAGGATCAAGGCCCATCCTGATTTTTTTCTGCCCTAAGGCATGGAATCAACTCCAAGGAGACCCAATTCCTTTTAGTTACAAAAAAAAAAAAAAAAAAGCATTAGTGATTAAAATCTGGGTGCCTGGAGTGAGAATGAGTTAGTGTGGGCAAGAGTGCTGCTTCTGTGGCTGTTATTGGACCATTTCGTTGGGATACAGCTGAAAACGTGTATTTCTTTTAAGGTCACAAAATCACATTGATTTCTTCGATATATTTTATGCAGTATTTCACTCTACCTTTCTAATGTGATTCCTTCAACCACTAAGACTTTCTCCTAAATTGACATTTCATATAAAGTCAGTTATAAACTGTCAACTGTAATTTCAAAACACTTCCTGTGCTAGTCCTCTCCTCTCTGTCCCCACTATTGGCCCCCTAACCCAGGGCCCCCCTCTCAGCTGGATCATAGCCTCCTCACTGAACCCCAGGCTCCTGTCCACCCATACCCTACTACTGGACACATCTTCCTTTAGCACCTTCTTCACCACCACGCCCCTTCCCTTTTAAAACTCTTTCAGTGGCTCTTCTTGGGAATTTCCACTGGGCCTTCCTGGAGCTTAGCCCAGCACAAAGCTGCTGAGGAGGACCCCGCACAGCCTCTCAGCTTTGTCGCCCCCAAGACTGCTAAGGACTGGAATGCAGTCTCTCTACTTCTTCCCTGCTGGCCCCACAGGGAAGCGTTCAGATCTTGTTTCATTCTAAGGATTCTCTGGTAGTCACTAGAGGGAAAAAGATGTGGGTGAGGAGCACAGCTACCGAACACGGGAGAGGTAAAAGCACACCAAGTTCATCTTGGCGGTTTTGGTCTCTGGGAGGCTGGCAGTGAGTTGCCTGGCGCCTGAGCCTTGGCAGGGAAGGAGAAGCTGGGAGAACCTACAGGGCTGGACTGAAACACGCGAGGGCCCCAGACACACTCATGATTTTCAGTCCTTCAACGAAATAGTTTTTATTACATTATTTTTAATATAATTATAAATAATGCAATGATTTAATATATTATTATTACATGTCAACTTTTACTTAAAGCAACAGTTGACATCTGAGAGGGCTGTTTTGTAGATTTCCACTGGAGGGGTCTATTGGCTTCAACAAGAAGTAGGATGCATTCCCATCCCATCAGCTATACGGAAGCTGAAGTCAGCTGGCACCAGACTGCTGATTTATTAAGGTGACACTTTATGGCCTCTTACGGTGCCCAGGAGGCACCTCTAGGTGCTTAGTTCCCCTCTAGGTGCTGGGAGCCAGTTAGAAAGGGCAGGATCACATCTGCAGGGAGGGGCACAGGGAGTCAGGATAAGAGAAGTGATCTCAAAGGGCCATTAAGGTATGGAAGGCCTGAGGCAGGTTTCAAGGGCCTGAGCCCAAGGAAGAGAATAGGTAGGAGGAGGAGGGGAGGAAAAGAGATGAGAGCAAAGGTCATTGGTTCAAACAGATTGGGCAACTTCCCTTCTTCCTTGTTAACAGAACTCCAATTTTGCGTGGAGCAGGTGTCTAGCCCAGGCCAAAATAAACCGTCATTAGGCTACGGGAATCATGACAATCCTATTTGCCTTTGGCAGATATTTCCCAGCCGTGATTATAAGGAAGTCTCAGTTCTAGCCAATGACTGGTAGAAGGCTACTGGGCGTTTCTAGAAAGGACCTTGTTTTTTGATAAAAGAGACATGGAGGAGAGCTTGCCTCTCCATCTCCACCTCCTTCCTTTGAGTCAAGTGGGGAAATCTGGAGGTGCAGCATCCATCCTGATAAAGGATGAAAAGGCCTGGGCTTCTGATGAGATCAGAGTCCCCGCTCCAGGCCTGAAACCACCTGCCTCCAGTCTTCTTGTCATGGGAGATGGTGACATATGTCCATTGCTTAAACCTTAGTAAGTTAGGGGTTACTTGCCTTGGTCTGAGTATTTCCACACTCATTAAAGTGCCAGGCACTAAGAGGGCCCTTTCAACTTGGAAAATCAACATCATTAGCTCCAGGAAATTTCCCTCAAATTCAAGGTACCATCATCACGAAATTTGGAAACTTTAGAGATAAAGAGAAGATTCTAAAATGTTTCAGAGAGAAAATAAAACAGGTCACAAAGGATGACACATGACTTCTCAACAACCACACTGAAAGACAGAAGACAATGGAGAATACCTTCAAAACACTGGGGAGAGATTATTTTCAACCTAGGATTCCATACAAGTCAAAATATTAATAAACTTGAGGGCTAAATAAATACCTTCAGATATATGAGGGCTCAAAAACTTTAGCTCTCATCCTGTCTTAAGAAGCCACTAAATGGTGTGCTCCTGTGAAATAAGGGAGTTCATCAAGAATAAGGAAGGCATGGATTTATGGATGCAAACGACTGTGTTAGAATCCCAAAACTAGTGACAATCACTTCCTAGGGCTCTGGAAAGCTCTACAATGATCCCTTCCCGGCACTTCCTCGGAGCTCCCTGTCATCTCTCACATCTTATCTAAGCCACTTGTCCCAACTGACTGTCTAATGCTTCCCCAGCTCCCCTGCCTTTTCTTCCCCTCCCTCAGTATGTGTTCCTCCATCCCCAGGGGACAGGACAGAATAGGTGGAAAGCAGTCCATTCCCGTACTCCCTTACCCTATAGTCATCTGCCTCCTTCCGGCTCTCACTTGCTTAGCAAGTAGTAAAACTTGCTAAAAATCACTGATAATCCCCCGTTTAAAGAATGCAGTGGGTACATCTCACTTTTTGCCCTACTTGAATTTTGTAGCATTTAGAACCTGTTGATCACTCTGCCCTTCTTTTGACGTATCTTTTCAAATAAGTCTGTCCCTACTGCTCTAATGACACTACTCATTTCCCACAGCCTCTACCCCCCATACCTCTTAAATGTAGTGAGTCTACACTGGTCTTCTCCCTCTAAGTCCTCTTGATTTTACCTCTTCATATCTATAAAATCAGTCTGCTCCTTTCCAATCCCACTGCAAGTGCCTTAGTTCAGACCCTCCTCATTTGTCTATATTGTGTAGATAGTTTCCTTCTACTGGTCTCCTTGCTACCATCTTGCCCCCCACTCCCCATCTATTCTCCATAGTGTAACCAAATTAACCCTAAAACAAATCTGATCATGGCACTGCCTGCCCCCCTCCTGAAAGCCTTCCAATGACTCGCCACCTGTAATACTCAACCTCTTGAGAAAGGCCCCGCAGACTCTCTCATCTCTCAGCCCCGAGTCTGGAAAGCCGTACTGCTTCAGACCTGTCCCGTGCTGCTTCAGACCTGTCCCGTGCTGCACGCTGTACCACCTCTCTGCCTCGCTAGCTCCTGCCCATCCTTCCAGAACCAGCACAAGCCTCCCCGCTTTCTGCAACCCTGACACCCATGCACCGGGCCACACGCGACGCTCCAGGGGCCCCACCGTCCAGGACGGTCAAGACTCCTACTCCAGGGTCTGCCCCGCTCGACGTGAGCAGCTCCGGGGCGGCAGCCGTGTCTCAGTCATCTCCGGGGCCGCCCGCCAGGCGCAGCGCCGGACACAGGCTCAGCAAACGTGGCTCGAACCACTGAATGGGGAAAACAAAAGAACGTCTCCTCTTCCTGGCTCTGCTCTCACGCAACTGTGGGCCCGGGTTTTGCTTTCCTCTGAAGACTTAGACTAGAGCGCGCCTCACTCGCGCACAGGAGGAGGGAACTCAGCTGCGTGAAGCGAAGAGCAGAGAACGCAACACTCCAGCAACCTCCCGAGCCGCGCGGCCGCAGCCGACGGCCCGCTCGGCGCGCGCCGCTTACGTCACAGCCTCGCGTCTCCCCTTCCCTAGCCACGCCCTTCATCCGCCGCCAGGCGACCCGGAAGTTGTACTTGCGACCCTGCTTTCCCTCTCCCACAATACCCTGCGCTCTTCCTTTTCAACCTGGGCCCGGCAGAGTGAGTATGGGCGGGTGGTCTCGGCTTCGGGCATCTGGCCCCATCCTCGGCCGGGGTTTTGCTGAGCGGGACGGCGGGATGTTTCCTGAGCAGGCCCGGGGCTCCGCGTTCCAGGGAGACGGGAATCCGCGCTGTGTTTAAGGGTTCCTAAAGCCTGGGAAGGACAGCGGCCAGGCTTAGGGGAGCCCGGGCCGCAGGGGTTTCCGGGGCGGGGGCGTCTGGGCCGCGGGGTGGCCGGCTGGGCTTCGCCCAGAAGCTGGGGCTGCAGGGGCCTGGCCGGGCCCGCGGAAGCGCCCCGAGGGCGCCGTGTGAGGCCAGGCGCGGGGGAGAGGACCTGGCCTGTGCTTGTCCCTCTGCTCTGAGCCGCCTCGTCGCCTGCGTTTAGATGGCTCCCGCGAAGAAGGGTGGCGAGAAGAAGAAGGGCCGCTCTGCCATCAACGAGGTGGTGACCAGAGAGTACACCATCAACATCCACAAGCGCATCCACGGAGTGTGAGTACCCCGGGGGGCCGGTGCCGCGCCGGGTGGGGCTCTCGACGCTCGGCCTAGTCGTCTAAGGGCCCGGCGGCCGAGAAATCCCGCCTTTCTTCTTGGAAGCTCACGTCTGTCCCGGGGGCCCTGTTTAAGGTCTGTAGGGTTTAAAGTGTGATGCTCGGAGGTTGATGAGCGTGAGGCTGAATGATGCAAGTTTTTGGGAGAGCCGGTTTGGGGCAACTTGGTGATGATAAACTCATTCCACTCGGCGCTTTGTAATTCGGTTAAACCTGGGTGGCCTGCAGGGAGCAAGGTTTGTATCGACGGAGAGCAAACGTGCTGTTAATGTCTCTCAACTCTGGTCAAGTTAGCCAGTGATCTAGAAAAGCTGCGTCGGGCCCAGAAGGTGAACTCTCTGAAATAGGATTACTGCAGTTCTCTGACGGACGCAGATACGTACTAGGTGATGTTGGGCGAGTTGTAATAACAAGGGAGACTGCTGGGGGGAGACGAGAGGAGTGTGTCAGCCGAGCCGCGGGGCAGTGTTCGTGGTGAGGACGCGGAGTGTTGGGGATGTCTGATGTGCAAGAACCTAGGAGTGATTCTGAATGTTGTGCTTGTTTTCCTGTCTCTGGAATGTAGGATTTAGTTCTTGACCTTCGTAAGTGTTCCCCTTTTTTTGCACATGGCGCTTATTGCTGATGATGGAGATCTAATCCCTGGAATACTGTTACTTGGAGTGCTTTTGAAAGCAGAATGTTACACAGCGTACTGTTCTGTGGCACCGGTCCGTGGAACAGCACAGAATTTCTTGCCCTTGGCTGTGCCATCCTATCTCGCGAGAACTAATTTTGCCAGGGATTTAAATGTGCTGCAGCATCCACGTTGGGCCTGGCGTTGCGGCACTGCGTTCCCTGCCGGGTGTTGACCATGTGTAAGCTAAGGAGCATCGTGTGCGTTGTTTTATTTGGGGTCTGAGATGGCTTTCTGGGTCAAAAATCCAGTGCCGCCTTTGTGCACCGATGCTGCTTGTGAGTGACCACATTCCCTTCCCACCCATTTATTTGGAGCATGCATACATTCATTTTGGGAGCACATCAAGCGCTGAACTGTGTCTTAGGCATTGTCCTTGGGCTCTGCAAATAATGGCAAGGAACCAAAGATCCTGCTTCACTGGTTTACTTAGGGGAAATTAGACAACAAGTATTTAGACATAGAATAGTGAGAAGTGCCAGGTGGGAAGTAAGTCAGTGGTTGAAAGGGGTGCTGTTTTACAGGCCACACAGATAATGGGACATTTGAAAAGTGCAGGTGTGAGCCCTTCCAGGTGGACGAGTTTTTCAGGCATTTTGTGCTTTGCTACAAAAGCCCCTGGTGAAGACCTACATGGTACTGAATCCTTTGGTTACTTCTCAGTCCTTATGCAACAATTGAGAGTTCATTCCGTGAAAATGCTTTTACTTCCAAAGATTCTACAGTCTTGTGTTTTTCTTCTTCTCTAGCTGTTCCTTCTTAATCTGCTTTGCTGATTCCTTCTCACAACCCATCCTCTTAAGGTTGAGTCCCAGGACTCGGTCCCTCTTCTGTCTGTGCTTGGTAATAGCAACTAGTCTTAGGACCACAAATATCCAACTGCTGTGAACGTCTCTACTTGGGTGTTTAAATAGGCATTTCAGACTTTGCATAGCCCCAAACCAAACTCCTGGCATCCATCTCCAGCCCCAACCTTCCTGTTTCTCTCGTGGCCTTCCCGATTTCAGTCACTGGCAATTCAGCCTGTCCTCTTGGCTCTGCCTTCCACAGTCTGACCAGTTGCACTGGTCCCACCAAAATTCTCTCTCGGTTGAATGGTTACAGTTAGCAGCTCTCTGCTCCTGGTTCCCTCCCCCACCCCCAAACACCTGGTCTGTTCTCAAACCCTTCATTGGCTTCCCATCTTTCTCAGATGAGAAGCCAGAGTTCTTGCTGTGATCCCACATGAGCTGGCCGCTTATTTTCTTAATCATACCAAGCATGTACCTGATTCAGGGTAGCTGTTTGCTTTATTTTTACTTTTTTTTCCTCTGCCTTAATGCTTTCCTCAGAGATAACTAAATGGCTGCCCTTGTCATCTTCAGACCTTGACTCCAGGATCTCTTTGGCCATCTTATTTAAAACTACAGTCCCCTTCCCTAATGCTCTATCTTTTCCCTGGTTCATTTTTTTCGTATAGTACTTAATACCATCTGATGTACTCGGTGTGTCACCTACATAAGCTACGTGAAGAATAGGGGATTTTGTCTATTATGTGTACTGCTGTTATTTTTAGCACCTTTTATTTCTAGATGGTTAAGTATTTCAGTGAATGAAATGAGCTTGCTTGATGGGTTCTAGAAATAGCAAGGAGGCTGGTGAGGGCAGAGCAAAGGGAGCAGGGGAGACATGGTAAGAGAAGAGGCAGAGTGAGGTGGGGGTGGGTGGGGAGTCAGGTGAGACTTGTAGGTCAGGTGAGATCACTTAAGGGTTTAGGGCAGAATTAAGTCACCCTAGTATTCTCCGTGTTTTACTTGGATTTCAGAGTTTACTTAATCTAACAAAAGTGTGGAGCACCTACCATGTGCTGGGCACTGTGCATTGGGGTTACAGAGGTGCATAACAGCCATGGCCTCTTCTCTGAAAGTCACAGTCTTGGGGTGCCGGGACACCTTTTAGCCTCTGGTCTCTGCGCCACTTGGACTGGCTGGCCTTCACATATCCAAATGCTTGACCATTTCAGCTGTAGTAAAGTTTTGCTTTTTCATGTTTTCTTATTAACTGAAAGCATGAAATTCAAATGAATTTATGTACCCTCATCTGAACAACCGGTTAAAAGTACCTAACTTAGAGTTGGAAGAGGCGTGAGTTAATGACAGTGCCTGACTATAATGAGAGCTCCATAGAATGAGCTGTTCTCATACTTCTTGAGAGGAAATCTGTACATTTAAGGCCCATGTTCTTTAAGCATAGACGAAGTTAATGAACCTTTAAATTAGTAGCATTGAATGATCTCCCAAAACATGCCATCATACCAAGAATTAAGTCACCCTAGTGACTTAAGTCACCTAGAAAAAAAAGTAAAAATAAAGCAAACAGCTACCCTGAATCAGGTACATGCTTGGTATGATTAAGATGTCTTAAGATGTGACAAATAATCAAATTATATTTTGACTTGAAGACACTTAGAGTATTTACTTGAGTGTTGTATATTTTATGTTCAAGTGTATTCTGACACCATTCTTTGATTATATTCTCCTTGGCCAGCGGTATTGTTAGAGCCTGGAGGTGTTTTTGTTTGTTTTGTCAGGAAAGGGTTGACCAGCATGTATATTAGCATCTCTTAAAGATTGTATACAGAGCCCTTATCCTACATCATTGAAAATGGATTATACGTCTTCTGTGTCCCGAGTATTATACTGGGCATTGCAAACTGGTGAGAAAAAGGATTGTTCCTGCCTGGTTCAAGGTTTAGTTTAGATTTGTTTTGTGGAAATAGAACATGCTATGTTGTGTATTTCATTTAATTTTGTTCTCCTTTATTTACTTATATTTGAATCTCAGGGGCTTCAAGAAGCGTGCCCCTCGGGCACTCAAAGAGATCCGGAAGTTTGCCATGAAGGAGATGGGAACTCCAGATGTGCGAATTGACACCAGGCTCAACAAAGCTGTCTGGGCCAAAGGAATAAGGTGCTAAAGTTACCCATGTTATAAGATGAACTTTTACAGTTACACCAGCTTAACCAACTCACTCTGCACAGTCTGTAAAAGTTCAGTAATCTAGCTAATGCATATGGAAGTACAAAAAAGATAATGTGGCAGTGACTCAAAAGGTGGGGTAGCATCTGCAGGGAAGCCCTTTGACAGTGGTGTTTGAACTGAGACCCACATGGTGACGGAGCCAGCAGTGCGAGGGTCGGGTAAGAGCACTGCACAGAGAGAACATACTTGGTGTGATCTGGAACGGGTTGATGGAGATGGAGTAGAGCACGTGACTTGAAGAAAGTGAGTGAGGATGGACAGGTAGGCAGGGGAGATGATGTGGAATCGTACAGGTCATAGCCAAGTTGGGCCTGCTCTCTAGACATAATGGGAAACAGCTCTGCAGTGGTGGTTTTCAGCCATGAGCTGCTTTTTTTTTTTTTTTTTTTTTTTTTTTTTGAGGAAGATCAGCCCTGAGCTAACATCCTTGCCAGTCCTCCTCTTTTTTTGCTGAGGAAGACTGGCCCTGGGCTAACATCTGTGCCCATCTTCCTCTACTTTATATGGGACACCGCCACAGCATGGCCTGACAAGCGGTGCATCAGTGCGCGCCCGGATCCGAACCCAGGCTGCCAGCAGTGGAGCGCACGCACTTAACCGCTATGCCGGCCCCAGCCGTAAGCAGTTTTACCCATTTTAGATTGTCATTATTGGGGGCTGCTACAGGCCAAAGATTCTGCTCAACATCCCACAGTGCACAAGGCAGCCCACCATAACGAAGAATTATCCAGCCCAAATGTCAGTAGTGCCAAGGCTGAGAAATCTTGTTTACAGTTTATGAGCAGGAGGGTAGTTTTTGCTGTGGAAGACGATGTAAGGTGCCAGAGTGGAAATGGGACCAACTAGGTGGGGTGGTGCCGGCATGGACTGGGTGATTGTATGAGACTGGAGCAGGAGGGGAGAGGCTGCCTACATCTGGGTGGTATTTCAGCATTGGGGTTAGATGGGACAACAAAGAGGGACCTGAGATGCAGCCTCGGAGTGAGCCAGCAGTTAGGGTTCTGGTAGAGGAGACGTGTAATAAAGGAGCTGCCGATGAACTCCCTTGAGATGGTAAGGAAGGAGTGGTGTCACATGAGCCAAGAGAAGTCCCAAGTTTCAGGATGCCTCATGTCCTAAGATCAGTAAAAGGACATGCAGTCAGTTGTAAAGCTGCCGAGAAGTTGGAGGAGAGGATTGTGTGCGTAGGTAGGTAAACTGAACATTTAATAGCCTTATATGTTCAATATAGCCTGCACAGTTTTTAATGTTTCTCCAGATTTAAATTTAAAAGAAAAACCCCATAACCAAGATTTGTATGTTGGTGATAGAGGGAAAAAGACCTAGCACATTGGGGCCCACATTTCTGCATAGGTTGAATGTTGGTGGTGGCTGCTTTCTAAGACAGGTATGCATCCTGAGACAACAGCGTTTAATGTCCACCTGTAGGTATTTATTTTCCAGGGAACTGAAACACGTCTAGTGTTAGCTGGTTGGTCTGATTAGAGCAAAGGACAGAGCATTAGAAGCATGTTAGAGAAGTGGGGACAGGATGTGTGAGGACAGCAGGTGGCCGTTTTCTTGATAGGAGGCATTGACTTGAGCAGCACGTTTATATTTTCATCAGGAATGTCCCATACCGTATCCGTGTGCGGTTGTCCAGAAAACGTAATGAGGATGAAGATTCACCAAACAAGCTCTATACATTGGTTACATATGTACCTGTCACCACTTTCAAAAGTAAGTTTTCCTCCGTGCCACAAAACTGTTTAGATTAGAAAAACCACCTTAGCCCTTTTATAGCCTGAATGTATCTGCTCACCAAATACTTCTTGTGCACCTATATGCTTGGCATCCTTCCAGTAGGGATATGAGGAACAGATGTGATCAGTAAACCTTTTTTTAATTATCATGGTGTGGAAAAATGTAAAAGGACACAAAACGTCCATATCTAGGTTGTAAAAGGTCATATGGAATACTACTGCTTGCCCAAACCCTTCAAGAAAAGGTTTTTGGAGTGTTCAAGTATGAAATGTGTGGGTATGGAGGTTGACTGGCTGTCACTTCTTTTACAGATCTACAGACAGTCAACGTGGATGAGAACTAACTGCTGATTGTCAAATAAAGTTATAAAACTGCCTAAGTGTTTTGTGCTGTTTTTTTCTAGTTGCACGCTTGTATATCCTAAAGCAGTTACCAATTATAGGATCATTTGGAGACCTTTTCCTAAATATTTATACCTGTGCTCCCTTATCCCCAGCCCCTGGTGTTTCTGAATATTTGGACAGGACCTAAGCAGTTTTTAAGATGATTTTGAAGTGAACCTGGCTTGAGAACTACTATTTAGGTAGTTGGGACATTGGAGGTCTAATGTTGATGGTTTTACATGCGTGTTCCGTCCAGAAACCAGCATGTAGAATTCACTTGCCATTGGGTCACTTTTCACATGTTAACAAACTCTAAAATGATGCAATCAAGAATAGCATGTTAGGTTTAAGGAACTGTGTGGCAAGTACATCTTTAAGCTCCTGCCTATGTCTGTATTGAGTATACTTGTTAAAAGGTATAGAATAGTCTCCTAAGGGCCGGCCCCGTGGTTTGGCAGTTAAGTGTGCCTGCTCCACTGCCGGCGGCCCGGGTTCGGATCCTGGGCGCGCACCCACGCACCGCTTCTCCGGCCATGCTGAGGCTGCGTCCCACATACAGCAATTAGAAGGATGTGCAGCTATGACATACAACTATGTACTGGGGCTTTGGGGGAAAAATAAAAATTAAAAAATTTTTAAATAAAAAAAAAAAATAGTCTCCTAAAATAATTGATTTTTGATAGGGTAACCAGATTATGCTTAACTTAAATGGACAGTTCGTAATTTAGTTCGTTTATTTGCAATGGCTCCAGGAGGTGGTTTTGGTCCAGACCTACATGGAGCTAAAGTTCAGAGGCAAAGTTTAAGGTTACGACAAAAGTATGTTAAATTCAGTCTGAAAGCAAGGTGGTGTGGGGACTATATTTCATCAGTGTTTAAGCTACTGGCATATGTTAAATGCTGCCATAAAGAGGTCCCTACTGGTGATGATAGTGCACAGCCACAGTGAGGTTCAGGACCACCTACAGTGTATTGCACTATTGACTGAACACATATTGGGGTGAGGGGTGGAGACATCTCCAGCTTATCCATTCACTGGCACAGTCCAGACTTCAGACACTGAAATAAGTATCAGGTATGAACAAGGACCAAGTCAATACAAAAATTTCTTATTAAAAAACTTGGAGGCCAACATTGAAAGCATGGTTTGTACACAACATTTTTGGAAGGTCACAAAGTGAATACAACCAAATATATTAAAATGGTTTCAATTACCAGCATTGAAACAAAATTAGTGCAAAAAAAGCTAAATACAATTGCACAGACAGTGGCTCTTAGATCTTGAAACTGAACTTGATTCTTGACCCTCTCCCATTATCCAAGTGAAAAATGAGAGCTCGGGCTTTTCTTGTCTCTGAGTCGGTATGACACATTTGACTCGTCTGTTCTGAGAACAAAATCATACTAGCATCACAGCAGAAGTGGCCATTTCAGCAAATCATAGAAGTGAAATTGCAAGTCACAGCATCAAAGGAACTGATGTATGGATACCCTGTAGCACTGACGTAAACGTCCAGCTGATAATTCTCTTGAATAAATAGGAATGCTTGAGGGTTGCATCTGTTCCCCTGGCCACAGTTGTGGCTGTCGTCAGGTCGCTTACCCAGATACCCAGCTCGTGAGGTACACTCAGTGAGACAAGTCTGGCTTTATGGGCTGACAGCTCACAAAACTGCTCCATGCTTTGCTACGGCCGACTCATCTCCACAGCAAACTGCTATCTTGCTACAGGCTATTCAGCTTGAGTTCAGGCTGTGATTGGTGGTTCATTTCAGAAGTTTTGAGACTATACTGATTGATCTTTGCATTTTCAAGTTTGGATTTAATGTCCAGTGGCTTTTCAAAAAAGTTTACTAATGACTGTTCAGTCAGAAGTGATGCTAAAATATGTTCAAGGGAGACAGTCCAGTCCCCTTTTGCCTCTTGAGGAAACGCTTGGGAGTCCTGGGGCATCTTCCCAGTGTTGGTGTCAGCAAAAACGGAGTCCTGTTCAGGAGAGGGAGCTGAGGCCTGCAGCTCCTCCCCACCCTCCTGGGAGCAGCTTCCTGAGCTGCTGCTGCTCTGCCCCACCTCCCCGATCTGCAGCAGCAGAGTGGTTACTGTGGCGATGGCTTGATACAAATCGTTTTCTTCTGGATCTTCATGGAACATACTGTACAAAGTTTTACAGAACTGGATAAATTCTCTCTGGAATAAAAAAACGTATATAGCAGCATAACCAGAATGGAAGTATAATGTATTTTTAAAAACTATAGAGTAGGCCCCCTTATCCAGTTTCATTTTCTGTAGTTTTAATTACCTGCAGTCAACCACAGTCTGAAAAAAATAAATGGAAAATTCCAGAAATAATTCATAAGTTTTAAATTGCATACCCTTCTGAGTAGCGTGATGAAATCTCAAGCCATCCTGTTCCATGCTGTCCAGAATGTGAATCATCCCTTTGTTCAGCATATCCACCCTGTATACACTACCCGCCCACTAGTCACTTAGTAGGCTTCTTGGTTATCAGATTGACTGTCGCAGTATCATAGTGCTTGTGTTCAAGTCTTATTTCACTTAATAATGGCCCCAAAGCACAAAAGTAGTGATATTGGCAATTTGGATATGCCAAAGAGAAGCCGTAAAGTGCTTCCTTTAAGTGAAGAACTGAACGTTCTGAACTTAAGAAAAATCATGCTGAGGTTCCTATGATCTACAGTAACTTGTATTACAGTATTTTGCTATAATTGTTCTATTTTATTATTAGTTGTTAATCTCTTAACTGTGCCTAATTTACATATTAAAGTTTATCACAGGTATGTATGTATAGGAAAAAACAGTACGTACAGTCATGCGTCGCTTACTGATGGGGATACGTTCTGAGAAATGCGTCATTAGGCAATGTTGTGGTTGTGAGAACATCATCCAGTGTACTTAACAAAACCTAGATGGTATCGCCCACTACACACCTAGGCTGTACGGTACTAATTTTATTGGACCACCATAGTATATGTGGTCCATTGTTGACTGAAACATCATTACGCAGCACGTGACTGTATAGGGTTTGGTACTATCTGCGGTTTTAGGCATCCATTGGGGGTCTTGGAACATAAGCCCCGTGGATAAGGGGGGAGCTACTGTATTTAGTTGTTTGAGAAAGCCACATAATACTTTTTGAAGCAGAATATAAGAGAAGGTAGTCTGCTCTTGCACCCTGAAAACATACTATTAACAGTGACTCCAGGGAATTTCAGCACACACTTGGGAGTTTGTCTGGACGGCAACTCTGATGAAATGTGTACAGCCTAGAGGTCGTGCACACCCTTTAACCCAGCATGTCAACTTGTCGAAATGGATCCAAAAGCTGTGCACAGAGATCTGTCTATAAGGATGTTTAAGCTAGGGTTTAGCATAGAAAAAGTTTGGAAACAGCTTATGTATTATGACTAAATAAAATGACGGCTTGTACCTCTGGTGGGCACACCATGCAGCAACTAAAGGGTGTAAAATGAAGTAGAACTGTGATGCTTGCTGCCTCCTCAAATGACACACACACTCCTGCCCAGATCGAGAATCTCTAAGTAATACAATGAGATGCTTCAAGGGGTATTTAGCTACACAATTAGTCTAGGAATAGGAAAATAGAAAAACTACCAATTCAATAAATATTTAATGATTTGGGGGAAATATCCATGACTATTTTGCAGTAAATGAAAGCAAGATATTAACACAGCCCATTTTTGTTTATAGTAAAAAAAAAAAAACTTATGTATATCAGAATGTTAATACTGACAGCTCTGGGAGATGAGATATAACTTATGATTTTATATCCAAGGAGTAGAATGCAAATTTGAGAGCAACTCCCCAGCAGAGTAGAACAACACTTCTCACATATGCCATGAAATACGAATCCCACAAGATGCATGGTGGTCTAAAAAAGACTGAGAAACACTGCACGCTAAATTCCACTCTTGGCTCACAGTACACATCAGCACCAAAAAGATTTAAGTCCCATAATAAAGGAATATTTTCAGCTTTAAGCCTACATTTCCCAAACATTGGGAGGAATTGTTTTCAAATAAAAAATTTTAAAAATAACCTACCACTATCACATGGCACTGAGTGTAGCACAGAACCCTTTATTGGAAAATACTCAGAGGTTTTAGAGACTCATATATACTGTAGCCAATGATTTTCAAGAAACTGGAAAGTACACTAAGATTTTTTAAGGGAAGAATGCTGTATCCACAGTGCCCCTAAATGCTTCTATCACTCTAGGGAATAAATCTTCATCACAACCTGGGGAAATGAATTTGATATAAAAACTCTTCAAAGATATGTGTGGCAGCGTTCTGTTTTGAAGAGCTTTAAATATCTGGAGTATCTGAATAGATCACAATTTAAATATTTCCCATTTAATCACCACAATGTTCAGCTCCCAGAAGTTACAAGATCCTTTGATTAGGGCTTTGGAGGTAAAGGTGCCCAAGCTTCATTATCTAGCTTACCTTTGAACAAATCATTTGGCAAAATAGTTAATTCTCTGCACAGAAGAAAGTCCATACCTGGCTCATTTTGGGCAACTCTTTCTCAGTTTTATCTTTTTCTTTGGCTAAATCCTTAATCATCTGCTTCAGCTGTTTCTGATAATCAAATGCATCACCTTGAGACAAAGGAAAAACAATATATAATTTAATCTAAATAAATTCAATGAAAGCAAGAAGGAAAGTACATAGAAGGGGGTGGTGAGGGGTTGAGGAATTCCACTAAGCAAATTCCATGTACAAACCGTGAAAAGCAGAGATTATTACACTGGAGAGTCAGTTTGTTTTACAACTGACCACAGATGGGGTGTGGTGGCTGGGTGACAGCTCTTGCTACAAGAAGACCCCTGAAACATTAAGCAAGAGGAATAAACCTGGTGGTAACACTGAGGGGGCAGTCACCCAAGACGTTGCAACTTGGAAAGGTTCTGGCCTCTGAAAGCAGTGGGCTCAGTGTTAATTCACAGGAGGAAAGGAATAGGCAAGTCACCTAAGAAGAGCAGTGAAAGAGATCATTCCCACCAATTGCAGTAGTGTGCCTGACAGGAAGATAACAATGAAAAGAGGTACATGCCATTGGACTTCCCAAAAACCAGGGGTCTTGATGTCGACAACAGAGGATTCTTTAATGGTGACTGGCTGTCTCGGTCATTTTCAGTGAGTGCTTAAAAAAAAAAAAAATTGAACAAATTATTGTGTCTTCCCAAAACTGACAGTAATTTAGCTTTTTAGGCAAGAAAGAACTAAAGGCTCAGCCAGCAGACCCCAATCTGTGGGCTGCAGGAGTCTTTGCAGGATCCATGGACCTAGATGTACACTAAGCATGTCTGGATACACAGAGTAAAGAAAATGTCTTACACACCAAGTAACGCTTTTTTAGATTTTGTAATTCATGAAATGCAAATTCATAGAAGGACATTGCTGATGCTGTCCTGGAAAAATGTATGTAGTAAAATCCCATTTTGTAAAACTAAAAAATATATATGTATATACTTACACACATATAAGAAACTCTAGAAATATATACACTAAATCTCTAGATGGCAGGATAATAGGTAATTACACTTTTCATGTAATTATAATGAGCACATTACGTGCTATATGAGCACATACTGCTATACTCACATAATTTCTAGCAAAAACTGAAAACAGCTTTACTGAATTCAAAGCAGCATTTTATCATTAAGAGTTTTCTTGAAATACACTAAAACACCATTATATCGGAACCCTCATACACTGCTTGTGAGAATGTAAAATGGTACAGCCGCTTTAGAAAACAGTCTGGCAGTTCCTCAAAAAGTTAAACATGGAGTACCACGCCTAGGTATTTATCAAGGAGAAATGAAAACATATATCTCTACTCAAAAACTTGTACACAAATGTTCATAGCAGCATTGTTCCTAAGAGCCAAAAAGTGGAAACCACCCAAATGTCCATCAGTTGACGAATGGATAAATAAATTATGGCATATCCATCAAATAGAGTATTATTTGGCCACTAAAAAGAATGAAGCACTGATATATACTACAACACGGATGAACCTAGACAACATTATAACAAGTGAAAGCAGCCAGATACAAAATGGCATATATTACATGAGTCCATTTATATGAAATGTCCAGAATAGGTAAATCTATAAAGACAGAAATCGGGAAAATGGATGGATTGGGGGAACAGCTAAAGGGTACAGGCTTTCTTTTTGGGGTGATGAAAATGTTCCAAATTGACTGTGATGATGGTTGCATAATTGTGAATAAATTAAAAATCACTGTACAGTTTAAATGGATGAATTGTATGGTATGTGAATTATATATCAATAAAGCTGCTACAAGAAAGCAATTGTAAAGGGGATTATAGATAAAGGATCCTCATATCTTTAAAAAGTTGAAACTTACTAGTAAGCCATTTACTGAGAATAATTCAAAGGCAAAATTCAGTTGTGATCCAACAGATATCCACAAGATGGCACTAAAGCCTTGATAAGATACTCTCCTTCCTACTTGGGAGGTAGGTTTCTGGGTTTTACTTGTTTTTGGTTTTCTTCTGTTTTTTCTATAACAAAGATATTGAGTCATGTTTTTCCAATTTTTCCCCAAACAAATTCTACGCAGTGGTGTATGTGAGAATCCACTCAGAAACTGAATAGGAGGAAAACTGCAAACCCTGGATGGTAGTGGGGCAGTCGTGACAGAAATGGATTTCCTAGGTGACAGCTGCTGGGATGCCAAGAGGATACTGGGTCCCTACCCTCAAGGAGCTCCATGTGTCAAACAGGATAAACGTGTGCACAAGTCACTCTAACAAAACGCTCTAACAGAAGAACCATTAACGCACAAATGTCGTGGGAACGTAGAGAGGAGTGATTAATTCAAAGGGTGGGCAAGTGTCCAGAAAGGACGCAGGTGAACTATCAACAATGACCAGGAGCCAGAAAGGCCAACCAACCACAGAGCAGAGATTCCCACCCTCTTTCCTGTCCTGGCACACACAGAAAACACCACCCCCTGGACTGGACACTAGAAGACAGTGGAGGAGACTTGGAGCTCAAACCCTTATCTATTCATGATCAGAAACATAGGACACAATATATTACAGAAAATAGTAAACCTAGGTTTACATACAATCTTTAAATGTACTTTCAATCTTTTTAAATGAGATATTTAGGGGTCGGCCCCATGGTGTAGCGGTTACGTGCGCGCTCTGCTGCTGGCGGCCCGGGTTCAGATCCTGGGCACGCACTGACGTACTGTTTGTCAGGCCATGCTGACAAACAGTGGCGGCGTCCCATATAGAGTTGAGGAAGATGGGCACAGATGTTAGCCCAGGGCCAGTCTTCCTCAGCAAAAAGAGGAAGATTGGCATGGATGTTAGCTCAGGACTGATTTTCCTCACAAAAATAAATGAATGAAAGGAAATATTTGAACTAACTTTTATCAATGTAACCTTATTTTACATTCCTATATATACGTAGCTCATAATTCAAGACTATAAATGGATTAAGAGACATTTCTATTAAAGTTTTCATCGTGTCTCACTTGAAGAACTACACAAGTTAAAATCTGATCAAGGATTTCATTTGGTTATCTGAAACTCCCCATCTCAGACTTTCATTTTAATGTGGTAGATAACTTCATCACTTCAACAGATACCACCAGCAGGAAAGTCTCTTCTTTATGGCTCCAAGGATTTCCATTAGTCAGTGTGTATAGTTTTCATTTTCTATATCATTGTTACCGCTGCTATCTTTATCACTTTCTAAATGGGATGCCTGCAGAGGGGAAAAGCCAGTTCCACTGAGAGTGTCCTCTGTGGTAGAGGAGTACATATACTGCTTTCAACACAATTTGGCCTTCAGGTGCAGTTGAGACACTACAGTTATCAAAATAATGCCATTCTCCATCATATTTTTTTCTTGCAAAAGCCCTATAGTGCCCTCTTCCTACCCCTCCATAGTGGTTGGAAACAGCAATCAAATTATGGCAGCAAAGCCTTGCATTTGGATTAATTAGGAATTCCAATATATCCAACTCATTGATAGGAAAATCAACTAAATCACCCAACTGTGTCTCAGATATCTATTCTAGGTAAGAAAATCACTAGATATGTAACAAGTACTGGACAATTTCTTAGTGCCGTCTTGACAATTTGGATAATACTAGGGATTTTCAACACATAGCTTTTCTTTTGTTGTAAAAACTTCAATGGAATCTTTTATTTTCACAAAAGGTTTTTTAGCAGTTTATATTCTACATTTTTCATATTTTTCAAAATCCTCAGTGGCATTTTCAACTCAGGATCCCAATCCAAAGAACAGATCTTTCATCTAGCCTAAGCTATCATCAAATCGAATATGCCTGGTATCATTTCTGATGCAGTTGCTATCAGTACTGCCTAAGTTATAAAATTGGAATGTAAACTATTATTTTTTGTGTCCTGTGAGAAGTTGACCTTTGCAAGTTTCCTCAGTACATCATCCATTTTCAGAATCATTCTCTCCTCCAAGTGAATCTTCAAACGACTATTTCCATTCTCTGAGGGAAGTTCTTGATCCCAGCTGGATTCATCATTTAGCTCATCTGTTTCCACTTCACTTGGTGAGTCTTCCTCATACATGCCATTTGAGCCGTTCCCATTAATAATCTGGGCCTCAGAGCAGTGTAGGGATCCTTCAGTTTCTTGGATTCCAGTAGATATTTTGACATATTAGCACATTCTCAAAAGCAGACCATAGAGTTTATCTTCAGTATTGTTTCTTGGTACAGGAGTCCCCCTCTTACCCATGGTTTCAGTTACCCACAGTCAACTGTAGTCCGAAAATATTAAATGGAAAATTCCAGAAATAAACAATTCATTAAGTTTTAACTTGCACACCATTCTGAGTAGCATGATGACATCTCATGCCATCCCACCCAGGACATGAATTATCCCTTTGTCCAGTGTATCCACACTGTATACGCTACCTGCCCATTAGTCACTTAGCCTCTCGGTTATCAGATCAACTGCCGTGGTATCGCAGTGCTTGTATTAAAGTAACCCTTATTTTATTTAATAATGGCCCCAATAATGGCAAGAGTAATGATGCTGGCAATTCGGATATGCCAAAGAGAAGCCGTAAAGTGCTTCCTTTAAGTGAAAAGAACATAGTGTATAGTATAGGGTTCGGTGCTATCTGCGGTTTCAGACATCCACTGGGGGTCTTGGAACATATCCCCAGCAGATAAGGGGAGACTACCATACTACCAAATAACTATAAGAAAAGGCTGATGAACAAGTGAAGAACCAATATGGTGGGTGTAACCTGTGTGCCAACCTTTTCTCTGGGCTAACAGTAGTCATCACATGCTCTGTATCTTCTGTCCTATTGATGTTAATTTCAAATACATAACATCCCATTCCATAAAACTGCTAAGGTTTTCATCCACAGTGAATACTCTGTGAAACCTAGGATTGTATTGATCAGTACCTATCATCTTATCTGCAGGTCCTCTTAACAAAGCACACAATGTCATGCAAAGATCTTGTATATTTCCAATTGTACTGGATAGGTTTAGAAAGTGGATCCATTCTAACTAAATGAACTTCAACTTCCACGGTACATTCGTTTATCATGGGCAATGGAACAAAATAGATTTTGTCAAGTAACAAAATGAACCAAATGGTCCTGAAATCTTAGCACACTCAGGACTCCTTAATATTAGTTTTCATAATAATATTGAAAGGGCCACACGCAATTCCTGATTAGCACTTTTAAATAATGACCTCTTCAAAAGAGACTGTCACCATCAGTGAGAAACCGGACAAGAAGGTGGAAGCAAATGGCATTTTTCTCTACTTGATGGAAACTCCTTTCTTGCCATTACTGAGAATTTGAATGGTTCAAATGTTTTTGATTTTACTTCAAGCACGTAATCATGCTGCATATCAAACAGCTTCTCCCTTACTGACAAATGTGATGTTGAGATTTTTTGGCTAATATGACTGATTTTGAATCCAATCAACATTTTTTTCATATCAAGTATTTCAAAATAAGAAAGCTTTTCTTCATTCATATACAGATACTGCTGTATTAGTCTATAATTATGTTTCAAGATTCAAATTATAACACTAACTAAACATCACTAATGAAGCATTTATAGCCTCATTCTTTTCTAATTTGAATATTTGCTTTGAATCCATACTTTGTCAGTACATGTTAATATATTTTCATGTGCTCTTTCAATTAAGTTCATTCAGGTTTTCAATATTTTAAGTCCTTTTTTAAAGCCAATAACTATCTTTAACCAAAATGCAAATTGGAATTATTCACGAGATTTTTCCTTTTAACTCACCTTCCTGACAAAACTTTCCTTTGGACAGCCATGCACTTGAATATGTAGAAGACTTCAGAAAGAAATCTCTATTTCCTCACATAAAGCTGAACACAAAGACTGCAGCAGCTCCAATTTTACTAGATCGACATTTTAAGAACATCATTTACTGCGGATCCAGACCAGCAGGGAAACCTTTTAGAGAGCTACTCTGCAAATAGAACAATGTATTCCCTGAACCTCAGAGTTTCCAAGAGGAACTGGTGATGTCAGCTCCACTCTCACTCCACTATTTTACAGAAAGCCTCCAAATGTCTCCTTCGTTTGTGTTCATTTACCATTTCTAATATGTCCTTCTCAGTAGCCTGTTTGATCCTTCTTTCTAATGAATCTGTTCTTCCAGGAAATTGACTTCTGGAAGTCCAATTTGTGTAATTAACTGAACAAAATGACCAATATCTGTAGATTTATCAATCTGCAATGAAAACTCCTGATTTAATAATCTTCTGGACTACTAGACGTCACCTGATATGTAGCAAATCATCTGGAATATTTCTTTTCTATTTCCTTTGCTACATAAACAGTGTCACACTCACCACGGAGCCAACAAAATGAGCTCTTTCCGAACTGTGAGGCCTCGGACTTAGCTCTTCCTTGCTTCCTGAGTTGCATCAGATAGCTTTGTAAGCAAGCTCTCAAAGCCCTCTGCTCCTCTATTATCCTTGCAGAGTTCCAGTGCGCTCTGCACAGGTGGGTGTTTGAGGCCGGCATGCTGTGCTCTGATTGGGACCACCACCTCCCTTCAGGCAAATGAGATCTTTACTTTCTGAGCACACAAATTCACACTTGAGGTAATCCTCGGTAGACTTCCTAATTAGTGAGCTAAACTTTTTCTTTCTGACTAATTTGTTTGTCCCATCTGTAATCAAAAAGTTATTCATTATGGTGGAAAGTAAATATTTGTTAAAATTAAATCTATTTAAATGAAAAGTACCTAAAGGTACTGTGAATCTTCATGGCCTTGGGAAATTGATGTTTTGAAATAGAAGTTTTAGGTTGTCCCTATTTTTAAGATTTTTTTTAAACTGCATCAAAAATTCAAATGTTAAATATAGGTCAGCAAAATAATATATCAAATCTTAATGTCCACTTAATTGAACAATTTAAATTCTGAGTCATACAATATAAATACTAAAATCACATATGTTCAAAAAGCTTTTGAAAAATTGATTTTCTAAAGCCATGAAAGTCTACAAATGCCTTTAATGAACTAATATAATTGAAATATGTCTTTTAGAAATAAACTTGTAATTTGGAAACAAATAATAATTCATTATGAAGTTATATCATGAATCAAATATCCATCTTAAATGATAATATAAAAAACAATCATAAATTTAAAGATATATCAAGAACTCTGTACTAAATTTGCAACTTTTCTATAAATCTAAAATTATCCCAAAATAAAAGTTTAGCAAGATAAAATAGGGGCCAGCCCGGTGGCGTACTGGTTAAGTGCGTGCACTCCACTGCAGCTGCCCAGGGTTCGCAGGTTTGGATCCCAGGTGAGCACCGATGCACCGCTTGTCAAGCCATGCTGTGGCAGCATCCCATATAAAGCAGAGGAAGATGGGCACGGATGTTAGCCCAGGGCCAATCTTCCTCAGCAAAAAGAGGAGGATTGGCAACAGATGTTAGCTCAGGGCTAATCTTCCTCATCAAAAAAAAAAAAAAAATCAAGATAAAATAATTGAACACAATAAAATTAATCATGTTCTATTTAGGAATACCAGATATAAATGATTATGAGAAGATGACGATGATGACAACGATGATGATAATAATACAGGAACAATTATGCATGTCTTCTAAGTGACTAGGAAAACATTTATGAAAAATACAGGCAAATTAAATTAAAAAACTCAACAACTTACACTGGCATAAAAGGCAAAGAACTTCATTGATGCTAAACCATTTGCACTAAAGTAATAACATGGGAAGGTCAAGGAGGAGCTATGTGGCCACTACAGAATGCTCCCTGGGGATAACATGCATAATGTAGCATATGCCAATTCAGTAATGGCTGAATTCAGGAAGTATACCCAGAAAGCCCACAAATAATATCCACATGCATTTTCAACTTTTGTATAAGTGGTAATAGTTGTGAAAGCCACCAGAATCTCGTGGCCCTGGAAACTTCCTCACAGCCCACCAGCCTCCCCAGGCTCCCTCCTTGGGAAGTTCTGTCAGAGGCCCCATCTAACACCAGAACCACGGCACTGGGGTCCAGAGACCCTCTGAGATTCCTAATCCACCTCCGTCAGTTTCAAAGATCAAAGGAATACCTTAAGGTTAAAGCCAAGTCTGACCTCACAGGTTTCAAAACTGCTTCCTTTGTTCCTGGTTACCACTGCTTAAATTTGAAAGAAGCATGGTCTTACATTCTGGAAAAATGAAATGATCCTTCAAAAACAGTAGGCTAAAATAACTATGTAGTAAGGCAACCAGGGTCTGGCTTCCCCACACATTTCACAGGCCAGTGGTTCTCCAAGTGTGGTCCTTAGACCTAGTGAGTCAGAAACTCTGGGATGGAGCTCAATAACTGTGTTTTAACAAGACCTCCAGTGATTCTGAGGCACACTGAAGTTTGGGAACCAGTGCCATAGGCCATGCAATACAGTACTTAAAATTTGTGATCCGCAACCCCAAACTAGAAACATCTGTTGCCTTGAGTCTAAAATTTCAAAAGAGAAGGATTTCAGTGTCATGCACAAAGCTGATTTGTGTCAAGACAGAACAGAGCCTGATTTCTATGTGGAATTTCTTACCTGGAGGGATATGAAGCCTATATAACAGTTTAATTTTCTCATTCATTTCTCCATTATACATAATATCTGCAAAAATTAAAGAGAGAGATTGAGTAGATGCAAATGGTTGAAGTACATTTGTCATGACACCAACTCACCGTGGAGAGAGAACTTAGTAAGGTCCATACTTGTTGACCCAACACTTCCTCTGCTCCTACCTTCAGACACATGCTATGTTTGAAATGAAAACGTGAAAGGTGGCAATTGGTGACTGTAGAGCTACAAGATAACCTTGTGAATGCTGTCTGGCCTCAGACCTTCTGAAAGATTCTATGTGTAAGAGCGAGGAACGTGGCTCCTAACAAGCCACCAGCACACCCTGGGCGCCAAGAACAAGGTCAATGACCTTGTGTGCTGAGAGCCTGGGCCCCTCTCCCCACTCCCTTAAGGAAGCATAAAAGTGGTCATGAGAGGAGCCTGCAGAGCGATTTTTAAAATCACAAACTCACATGAGGGCAGTCACAAACACATTTCATTGTGTGGATCTGCCTGCTCCAGAACCCACTTTGTCTTCTGTTTACAGACTCACACCCTAAAACAACTCGCTGCAATCAAGACCCACGGAGTCATACCAAGACAGCTCACAAAGGCTTTGAATTCAATAAGATGGTCCATGTTGTCATCCAGGAGCCTGAAAGTCCTTTCAGCAAGGATCTCCGTGTGGGCCCCACAGGTCCACGGCGAGACAAGCTGAAACAGGTGTGCAAACTGCCGGGCGTCTATGCGGTACTGCTCTGCGTAGGGCCTGCTGGGGTCATGGCGCGGGGTCACGGGTCTGGGCTGCTCCCAGTAACAGCTCATCATATGTTCTCTCTTAAAACAAGAAGGAGAGAGGGATCTGTGAGGGATAGCGGTGCCTGTGGGAGGTGCATGCTTAAAAGCCAAGGCTAACATGGCCTTCTCTCATGACTTGCTTTGCCTCATAAAATTATTATGTATTGAATAAGCAACATTATAACACAAACAAATGAAAAAAAATTAAATTACTCACAATCTCACCACTCTAACCAGACACGTAAGTTTTTCCTTGTTACTCTGTAGTCCTTGCCCACATGAACACATAATTGTGATATCACTTTTTTTCTTTTATTAAAGTTTTTTTCATTGTAACAAAATATGTAACAAAACTTACCATTTTAGTCATTTTTAAATGTACAGTTCATCTGCCATAGTTTTAATTATAGAAGACATACAATTTTTATTCTTATATTTTCTCTTAAAATCATATTATTTGGAAATCAAAAAGTACTAGACAAATGTATAGGATACAGAAGAAACTAGTAACAGTGGTTACCTATGGGGAAGGAAAATAGAGGCAGGGACCCAGATGTGGAAGCAAGTATTTTTACTGCATGCTTTTTTATATGTTCTGAATTTTGAACCACATGAATATATTAATAATTCAAAAAACTAAAAGTGAAAAAACAAAAGGTGAGTTGAAGTCTTGGGAACAGACTGAAAACTAAAGCAATCAAAACCAGCCCTGTCACTGAGGACCAGGTCAGCCTCTTTAGAATGCATCTTCCACTAAATCACCTCTTGAGACATCTCGACTCACTGAAATGGTTCCCAGTGACCAGCGTCCCTCACAATCTCAATGCCCTCTGCCCGTAAGGATGGCACAGAAACAAGGGCAGATGCCGCCACATGCAAGCATATATCCTTGGACAGAAACCAAAATGCCGTTTATAATTTTAGCGTCATATTCAATGCAGCCATGTTCTTTACATAGCCTTTGCAGAATCGTGAAAAGTACCACAAGAATTTTTAAGTGTGAAACAAAGGTATAACAAATTTCCATTGCTGAAAACCCAAGACACACTATGAATTTCCCTGTATATTTGTACATCCTGTGATGCTAAAGGCCCATAGAATCCTGCCCAGAAGAAAACAGTACTAATATATAGGCCAAGAACTAACACAACAAGTTTACATAGAATCCTACAGAAAAACAAGCCCATATAAAAATAGGCAAAAATATGAACAGGTGATACAAAGAAGTATACAATTAGCCAATAAACTTATGAAATGGTACTCAACCTCACTGATGAGTAAGAAAATTTAAATTAAAATGAAATGCAATTTTCTACAAAACTAGCAAAATTTTAAAAGATCCATAATATTAAGTGCTGGGTGGGTGCAAAGTGTAAGAAATGAGCAGTCTTAGACATCATCAGGGGAACTGCAATTTGAAAAATCAAAAACACTTAGGGGCCAGCCCAGTGGTGGAGTGGTTAAGTTCCCACGTTCTGCTTTGGTGGCCCAGGGTTCGCAGATTCGGATCCCAGGCATGGACCTATGCACCGCTTATGGAGCCATGCTGTGGCAGGCGTCCCACACATAAAGTAGAGGAAGATGGGCACAGATGTTAGCCCTGGGCCAATCTTCCTCAGCAAAAAGAGGAGGATTGGCAACGGATGTTAGCTCAGGGCTAATCCTCCTCACCAGAAAGAAAAACAAAAAACACTTAATAGTATTGACTAAAATATGGCTTGTGCATCCCTAAGGAATCCATCCTACAGAAACAGCAGCAATGGTGTTGAGATAAAGGCACAAGGATGCTCAATACAGCACTGTTTATAAAGCAGCAAAAAATTGGAAACAACATAAATGTCCCTCAATAGGTGAATGGCTAAATAAATTACTGTACAGCCATTAAAAAATAATGAGACAAGATCTGTAGATATTGAATTAGAAAAATGTCCATGATAAAAAACTGCAGGCCATTATGTGTAGCACAATCTCACTTTTATGTGGAAAAAAATGTGTGTGTGTGTGTGTGTCTACAGAGAGATATAGTATACAAGGGAAAAATCAGAAAAGATATTCACCAGATTGTTAACAGGAATTACCTATACAAGGTAAAACTGTAGGTGCAGACAGGATGAGACCCTTTCACGTTTTGCTTAAAAGTTTTACTTTTCTTGTTTTAACAGTGAGAGTAAGTATAATTTTATTTTCTTTGCTTTGTGTTTCTTAATTAAATTTTGAAAATAAAAGTCTTAACCAGAACATGGAAGCAAGCAAAATAATATTAAAGAGAACAAATGCTCTCTAGGGCATGATCCAGCAACAGTGAATGAATGAAAACTGATCATTAATAAGAGCAGGTTTATGGAATACAAAAGGCACTGTTTCAGGTCCTGGTGTTTCCAGGAGTAGCCTATGACACCAAGTATGTATTATACTGTTCACATCTTACTTGGAGAGATAAGATTAATGAAGCTGTTCTCAATTTGAGACGGACGTCACAAATCTGAATTTATGTAATTTACAAGATTGCTTTACAATATGGATGGACCTTGAAGGCATTATGCTAAGTGAAATAAGTCAAACAGAGAAAGATAAATACTGTATGATCTCACTTATATGTGAAATCTAAAAAAAAACAAAAACAAAAAAACCCAAACTCATGAAAAAAGAGTTCAAATTTGTGGTTCCCAGAGCCAGGGTGGGGGAATTGGAGGAAGGTAGTCCAAAGGTACAAACTTCCAGTTATAAGATGAATAAGTACTAGGGATGTAATGTACAACATGACTGGAGTTAACACTGCTGTGTGGAATATTTGAAAGTTGCTAAGAGAGTAGATCCTAAAAGTTCTCATCACAAGGAAAAAACATTATTTTGTGCATGTTATCTATATGAGATGACGGATGTTAACTAAACTTACTGTGGTAATCATTTCGCAATATATGTAAGCCAAGTCATTATGCTGTACGCCTACACAGTGCTGTATGTCAATTATATCTCAATAGAACTAAAAAAAAAGAACTGCATTAAAGCATAAAAAAAGATTGCTTTAAATTAACAATAAAAATAGATTTCATTAAATACCAAGCACACTGTTCATCTTTAGTAGGAAAGACAGTCGGAGCTGTTTTCCGTTAACGTCGAGTGGTCATGCCTGTACACTGCAGGCTTAGGGAAGGATGCAATGGAGTTAAGGAAGGGACTCCTTATTAAGAACCTGTCACATATTTATACAACAATGTAAAGGTATCTCTATGTGACCCTTTCCCTTGAGAAAATGAAATTCTGATTCAAAAGATGAGGCGCATGTGAAACCCAACTAGGGAACGTTATACCCCACAGTACTTAAACAAGTATTAAAATATATGAAGTCAGACTATGAAAGCCAAGGCAATTCAGAGAAGGTCAGGAGCGTGGGGAGAAAGGAGAGTCAGCGAGGGCTGTTCTGTGGGCATGATGCTGACCCTGCCCCTGGAAGGAAGGTGCTGAGATGGGTGCATAAAGGAGGCACCTCAGGTGCACAAGGGAATCAGACACCGTGATTCTGATCCTATTTCACTGGAATTTCCTTTAGAAGTATATTTTGAATATTATTTGTATTTATAGTTTTTGGAGTTTTATACTTGCAGTTAGTCTATATTAATGAAAGCCTTGTAGGGCTAACTACAAATATGAAAATAAATTTCATTAAGTACCAAGCATATCATTCATAAGAAAGATAGAAATAGGCAACAAGGTATAGTCAGCTCTGACCATCTTCTTTAAATACTCTTTGTATTAAAGATGAACAACATGGTTAGTACTTAATGAAATTTAAATTTCTTATTAAAGCAACCTTTTAAATTATATAAATTCAGATTTGTGACATGTCTTATTCTCTCAAATTGAGAACAGTTAGCCTTAAATAAATGAAAGACTTTTTATGCTAAACAATACATTTGTTTACCTGCTTTTATGTTTCTAGTATTCTCTATTTTTTCTCCTTGAAAGTCAAGGAGAGGTGGGGGCTTGGGACACCAAGTGACCTTTGACTTGGTGTTTTCTCTTCATGTAACAGAGGAAACTATAAAACGTGAAAACAGGGGATGTTTACAGGAGACACGGACCTGAGCGGTCCTCACCACCCATCCTGCTTATTATGAACGAGGATCGCCCGGAACCCCAGCCAACAGCCCGTCTCAGTGACTGCAGGGAAGTGTGCCAGGACAGGCACACAAGGGCCTCAGACTGCCTCCAGAGCTCTGCCTAGAGGAAACCTGAAGTGCTGCTCGTTACTGGTTCTATGATTTTGGCACTTTGAGTTCAGAAGTGACAGCGGCTCAGAATTCCCACCAGGAAGAGCTCTGGAGGCCAGACTTTCTTCAACACTGGACTTGCTTTCTCCTCTTTCACTGCCAGGGTGGCAGGAGTGATCAGTGTGTCTGCCTCTCTTCCCCATTTTTATGTACTGTTTTGAGCAAGAAAATTGCTAGCAAGGCACTTGAAGATGTTCTTTGCAGGGTGATTTAAGTAGCAAGACCCAGGAATCCACTTAAATATCCAAGTATCAGAAATATAGTTTAGTATATTAAGTATTACCAATTTGATAGATTATAAAGTTATTTAAAAATGAATAAGAGTCAGCCCTGATGGCCCAGTGGTTAAAGTTCAGTGTGCTCCACTTTGGCAGCCCGGGTTCGGTTCCTGGATGCGGAACCACACCACCCATCTGTCAGTAGCCATGCTGTGGTGGCGGCTCACATAGAAGGACTAGAGGGACTTACAACTAGGATATACAACCATGCACTGGGGCTTTGGAGACGGAAATACAAACAGAGAGGAAGACTGGCAACGGATATTAGCTCAGAGCGAATCTTTCCCAGCAAAGAAAAAAAAAAGCTCTATTTCTGAGTCTAAGGGTTAGAAATATTATTTAAAAAAAAAATGAGTAAGACTATGTGGTAACATGGAAAAGTGTTAATAATAGTATCATGAGAAAATAGAATATAAACTAGCATACATACCAGCCACACAAATATAAAAATATATATACATGTATTGCGTGTGGGATTCTGAGTAACTAAAAACTGTCTAAGGTGATAACTTCAGTAAGGGTCACTATTCCATCTACTACTACTACCAACTAGGAACTCAGTGTAGAACAGTGAGGAATGGGTCACAGGCACCAACGGTCCGCTCAGCAGAGCCCACAGCTTTAGTGCAGGGGCCGTAAGCAGGCGCAGCGAAGACAGAGCTGGCAGGTGGGGCAGCTGCAGCCTCTGCTGCCAAAGAACAGGCACGGGCAGAGACCTCTGGCTTCCGCGTGCTTGCGCCCGGGCAGGCTGGCAACGTCGGCTTGGGCCTGGCTCAGGGCCTGTCACTCCCTCAACTTCCCAGATTTTCCTACCTTGAATAAGTCATAGAGTTCCTCTAGGTCTTCAGGAAGAATTGAGACTTCTGGGATAACAACACGGAGCTTGAGGAAAGAATAAACAGTGATGGAGTCAATTCTCTGCCTGCACCCAGGGGGATCAGTGGGAGGAAGGGACTCTTCCTCCTGGGGTGGGACACCAGGCACCAAGTGCCAACCTCCCTCAAGGAGCGGCTGCTTGTCTACTGGAGCAGTGTCTGTTCCCTTCTGACACAAGGATCCCCTTCGGAACTTTCTCAGGCGTTCATCCCCAACCTCCTTCTCATTCACACGTCAGCGCCTCAGGACAAGTGTGTGAGTTCTGACAGCAGTTAAACGCTGGGGGAGAGAGAGCTCAGGTGGGAAGGTCCCCCTGAATAACAGCTAACACTGAGCACAGGCCATCTGTGCTGGGCATTTCATACATTGTGTCTCATGTAGTCCCATACAGTAGGTATTATCATCCTCATCTTACAACTGGGGAAACTGAGGCTCACAGTAGTTAATTTGCTCCAAATCTGACTCTAAAACTCATGCTGTTTCTACACTATGTCACCCTATTAAGTTTTTAATCCAATGCAAAAATAAATAAATAAGCTGGCATTATTACGTTAGGTGACCAACAGGGATGAAGTCAGCGCCTGACTGTATGAGCAGCCATTTTCAGGAGGCCTCTACTCACCACGTTCTGCTTCGTGGTCTCTTCGTGGCCTTGGAGAACCCTGATCCTGTGCTTACAGCGCATGTGCTCAATCTGCTCCACTGACTGGTCTCCAAATTTCTGCAGGTAACAAGGAATCCCCTTTTGCATACAGAGGAAACAAGAAGTACCCCAGGAAACCTTCCCCGACATCCACCTCCCGAACAAGCTCACGAGGGTTGGGGGTGGGAGGGTGTGGGGTAGGGCCCCTGTTACCTCGTAGGAGTCCCGGAGCAGGTCAGCAATGTCAGTCACAGGATAAGGCTCCTGGTCGTCAGAGAAAAAGGCATGGTGGCTGCCAACGCGGGGTCCTGGGCTGTCCTCATTCTTAATGTGATCTAGAAACCTGAGGAGACCACCCGCCGTGAAAGCACAGGTTTACCCTCACCCACACCACACAACACCCACTGCCTTCCCAGGGGCCACGAGACACGTCACCACACCTTCAGAGCTCATCTGTCTCCAAATGCTGGGAGGAGAGCAAAGTAGCAACCACTGGGCTCATTTTAGAGAAAAGGAGAGACACCCATAGAGCCAGACTTGCCCATCTGGGCTCCATGGGTAGGTCTCCAGGCATCAGTGACTCTCCAGTGAAGTAAATACAAATTTCTGTGCATGTCTGCAATTTTAAGCTTCCGTAATATTCTGAAAGGGAATCTTTCATTTCTGTCATCCAACATGCCCTCAGCTCCAAGAGACCCAGGCTGCAGTCCTCAGCCTAGTGGGACTGTTCTTTCACTACAACACACCAGTTCCTACACATAAAACGTCTGAAACCTCCAGTCCGCTGCCTGAGGCCAACGTTTTCCCGTGCCCACCAGCCCCCGTTCAAGGCCACTATGAGTCCATCTAGACTCAAGACATTTGACTCTCCTCAGAGAAAAGCACTGGCCGCCCCTTCTCTTCTTGGGCTCTCACCTGGTGGAGAGGGGTAAGGGAAGATGGCACTCTTCACCACAGGCCTGGCAGGACCACAGGGTGACAAGTGGTAGGGGGGAAAGGAAAGTTCCACAGCAATGGCGCTGATGAGCACCTGCTGCTGCCTCTCCTGCCATCTCTCAGACCTCCAGCTGCTGCCCCCGTCACCCCTAGTTAGCGTCAAAGGCAAGCAGCCAGAGCCCACCTGCTGAGGACCATCAAGGCCTGGCCATCGTCCTTGCTGCTGCACAGGTCCTCGGCGTTAGCTTCCAGCACAGCCAGCCCCAGCTGGAAGATGGCTTTGATCCCATCGTAGAAGAAGCAATCGACAACGTTCACCGCGCTCTCCAGAGGCATAATGCTGAGGAACAGAGTCAGGAACCAGGAGAGCGAGATGGACGCCAGGGCCGAGAGGTCACTCATGTGCTCCGCCAGCTCGGGGAGGTGCTCCTTGATGAGCTCCTCGAAGACAGACTGGTCCACTTGGGCCCCTGGAAAAGCAAGGCCATGGAGACTTGGTTGGGGAGGGATTCACACTCTCTCAAGTCAGCCTGAGGTTAAAACTACTCTGAGAGAAGCAGAACAATGAAACAGACTTGAATCCAGAAAAGGACTCACACTTGGTTAATTGATTTTTGACATTTTGACCAACACAATTTGATGGGGAAAGAACAGTCTTTTTAAAAAATAGTGCTCAATCTACTGGATATCTCTATGGAGGGGGAAAAAAAAAAAAAAAAGAACCTCGACCCCTTCTTCAGACCATACAGAAAAATATATGTGAAATGTGTCATAGACCTAAATATAAAAGCTAATACTATAGGGGCCGGCCCGGTGGCGCAAGCGGTTAAGTGCGCGCGCTCCGCTGCGGCGGCCCGGGGTTCGCTGGTTCAGATCCCGGGCGCGCACAGACACGCTGCTTGGTAAGCCATGCTGTGGCGGCGTCCCATGTAAAGTGGAGGAAGATAGGCACAGATGTTAGCCCAGGGCCGTCTTCCTCAGCAAAAAAAGAGGAGGATTGGCGGATGTTAGCTCAGGGCTGATCTCCTCACAAAAAAAAAAAAAAAAAAAAAAAAGCTAATACTATAAAACTTCTAAACGAAAATACAGGAAAAAGGTAAAATTTATTAGGATACAAAAAGTACTAACCAGAGAAAAAATTATAAATTGGACTTCATCAAAATTAAAGACTGGTGACCTTCAAAAGTCACCATTAATAAAGTGAAAATGCAAACTTGGAATTCAGGAAATAATTGCAATACATACACCTGACAAAAATCTTGTATTCAAAACCAAGAACTCCTGTAACTTAGTATTAAGAAGGCAAGAACTGAATTTTTTTTTAAAAAATAGGCAAAAGATTTGGACACTAGTAAAGAGATGATAAACAATGGCCAGTAAGCACAGAAAAATAAGTTTAATATCATTAATCATCAGAGAATTGCAAATTAAAACCACCATGATACATCACTTTTTATCCACTAGAATGGCTAAAATTAAAAAGCCAGACGATTCCAACTGTTAACAGAGATGTGGAGCAACTGTATCTCTTGTACGCTGCTGGTATGAGATATGTGAATACATTACATCCACTTTGGAAAACTGAGAGTTTCTTATAAAGTTAAACATACATGTATCCTATGACCCAGCAATTCTACTCATAGGTAAATACTCAAGAAAACTGACAAGATATATTCACAAAAAGACTTATACCTGAACGTTCATTGCAACTTTACTTATGATAAAAAATTGGAAACAACTCAAATATCTATCAACAGGTGACTGGATAGATATGGTATGAATGGACAGTGAAACAGTACTCAGCAATGAAAAGGAACAACCTACTGATGCACCAACAACATCATGTTGTGCAAAGGAACCCAGACACAAAAGAGAACGTTCTCTATTATTACACTTACACTAAGTTCAAGAACGGGCCAAATTAATCCATGGTGATAGAAATCAGTACCAAGTGTTGCCTGTGGCAGGGAAGGGGCAAGGGGCAAAAAGGAACTTTGTGGGTTACAGAAATGTTCCAAATGTTCCACCCTGTATTGGGGTGGTGATCACACAGCTGTACACGTTATCATAGAGGGTCTACTGGTCACTGTTGACTGTGAGCTGTCCTACAGCAACACTCATCAACGGATGACAGCTTTGACAATGTGCCTCCCAATGACCCCAAGGCTCTGATTATTCCTTACTTCTCTGTACATTAAACTACCTCCCACAATATAAACTGAAAAGGGAAGCAAGCCAATTAACTACTCAGGCACATGAGGGGAGCCAGGGAAGACACTTAAAGACACACCAAGGGGCCACCAAAAGGCACAAAGTGGCCACCCTCTTACCCCCACCCCTCCTTACTCGCAGTGGTCACCACATTCCCTCAGTTCTTAGGACATTGGTCTTCAAGCATCTTCTTCTGCCGTGCCCCCTACATCCAGTCTTTTGCCAAATCTGTCTCAAATTGGTTCTTTTGTTTCTGTTCCCACTGCTGCCACCCTAATTTTAAGCCATCTTCATCTCTCATCTGGATTACTAAAAAGTATCGCTAAGCGTCACCAAGCCAAAACAATTTTTGTATCATTTTCTCCACTAGGAAGTTGCTGGACCACAACAATTGTGCAAATTCAAATCTCACCTACACGAAAGAGGCACCAAGTGCAGAACTATGGGGTCACAGGTTTGCCTAGAGACCAGCAACAACAAACAAGCTTTCTTACTATCTCCTTACGCAAGTGGGAGAGTCTTCCAAGTCCGCCCTTTGGGTCCAGGCCTCGAGGGTCTCCAGCATTGTTCTACCCACCTCCTCTCCTCGAGGGGAAGGGAATATCTCTTGTCTACAGGAGCTCCCTGGTACCAAGAGCAACAACCCCCCCCTTTCCAGGGCACAGCATCAGTGAAAAACCACTCTGGTTTTCACTTTTTGACTTGTTTCTTGAGCCTAGGGATTTTTCTTTCCTTCTTGTAAGTTCAGCTATCCATCTAAAATAACATGTTTGGGGCCGGCCCCATGGCTTAGCGATGAAGTGCGCGCGCTCCGCTGCTGGCGGCCCGGGTTCGATCCCAGGCGCGCACCGACGCACTGCTTCTCCGGCCATGCTGGGGCCCCGTCCCACATGCAGCAACTAGAGGGATGCGTAGCTGTGACCTACAACTATCTGCTGGGGCTTTGGGGGCAAAAATAAATAAAATTAAAAAAAAAAAATTTAAAATAACATGTTTGCTTTTCATCCAAAATCTGTAGGTGTTCGTAGCAGGAGAGTATTCAGGTTACCTTATTCTGCCATTTTGTCAAAACTGTGCAGAAAACTACACCAGTTAGTTTTGCAAGTTCAAGAACAAAACTGTTTGTGCAGAGACTGGCTGAGTGGCACAGGGGATTTTATAACCAGGACAGACGATAAGCATCTTTGCCCAGCTTTGTCACATTCCCCAGGTACAGAGGAGGAGGAGGGAGGCAGTTTACCAATGACTCTGTGGTTGAAGTAGTCGGGCAGCATCCGCTCACACACAGCAACCAGCAACCAGAAGGCTTCCTCTTCCTTGGCGTACAGCAGCAAAACGGAGGTCAGGATGTTCATGGACTGCTCGGGGGGTTCACAGAGGAGGGGACCATTAGTGACCAGGTCATGCAGTGCCACAGAGACATTAAAAAACACACAAGCCCTGGCGGCCGGCCCAGTGGCACAGGCGGTTAAGTGCGCACGCGCTGCTGCGGCGGCCCGGGGTTCGCCGGTTCGGATCCCAGGCGCACACCGACGCACCCCTTGTCAGGCCATGCTGTGGTGGCATCCCATATAAAGTAGATGAGGATGGACACTGATGTTAGCCCAGGGCCAGTCTTCCTCAGCAAAAAAAGAGGACGATTGGCAGATGTTAGCTCAGGGCCGATCTTCCTCACACACACACAAAAAATACACAAGCCCAAATGACCCACAGAAGTCAAGATTGTGTAGATGACAGATCCAGTGTACCCCAACCACAGTGACACTTGAGAAGTGGAATGCCCATGATATCAACGTGGTCCTCACAAGACACACCAGGCCGAGCGATCAGCCACCATTCCATCACTGTATCCATCTGATAACGCTGAATGTAGCTCTGGTGCACAGCTTTCAGGCTCAGACCAAATCCAGATATTCTCTATGTATATGTTCAGACAGACACACACACAACTTCATTCACCCATTACTTTTGCTTATTCACAGATATTAAACCAAGTTTAATATCTTATATATATTTTTTTTTGGTAAGGAAGATCAGCCCTGAGCTAACATCTGTTGCCAATCCTCCTCTTTTTGCTGAGGAAGATTGGCCCTGGGCTAACATCTGTGCCCATCTCCCTCTACTTTATATGTGCGACGCCTGCCACAGCATGTCTTGATAAGCAGTGTGTGGGTCCGCACCTGGGATCCGAACCCGCGAACCTGGGCTGCCAAAGCAGAGCGCACAAACTTAACCACTACGCCACCAGCCTGGCCCCAATATCTTATATTTTTAAATGTCAGAAGCTTCTCTAGTCCAGCCTTGTGCTGGCGTTTGGGTTGTTGTTTTAATTTATTGGGTTTCTTTTGTGCTTGTTTACCATGTCCCTGAGTCAGCTGACTGAACTTCCTGAGTGAACTGAGGAACTGCTCAGAGGACATCTTACCTCTACTCGTGCTTCCTGAAGGAAGGTGATCTGCCCTAAGCATGTCTTTCCCCTACAAACTGCACCTCCGTCTTTTAAATAACCCCTATAACTTCCATAGCAGCCTAGAAAGATAAGGCCCCGTGGAAGCTTTATCACTGGAGGCCTCCAGTGGAGACCTGGAGGGAGGGCGAGGCCGGAATCTGCCCCGGCCGTGGACAGCGACTCCGCAGGTGGTCTTCTCAGGCTCTGGTAATGTTTTAAGACTCAAATGATCAGCCCGTTTGACTAGATGGAGGTGATCTCCTTTGGCCTTATTCAGTCCAGTCCTTAGGGGAAAGGACCAAGCACAGAGCCTTCACACGACAGTCCTTGGTACTGGATGGCTGGACACAGAACCCGAAGCCTGAGTGGTCAATGTGAGACACAGACTAAAGGACTTCTGCTCCTCCGTGCACACCTCACCTGGCAGTACCCAATTTTAGGGTTCCGGTGGGCATAGGCCGTCAGGACTCTCCTCAAAGCAGCGATTCCCGTTTCGTTCTGGAAGGCAGGGTGCTCCGGTAAGGAACGGTGCAGGTCCCGTTCTATCTCCTCTGTCACCAGGCAACACTTTCCCATGGACTCCTCCACCAGATTCGCATAGTAACCAGGATGCGAGGCGAGGTCGGTTACGGCATCTGACGATTTAAAAGTAATTTTCAAGGGGGACTGATTACCAGGATAGCGTCAGCATGGGGAGGGGGCTCATGCTGTCGGAGGGGCTCAGTGAGGTCTCCTTACTTGAGGGACATAAAACATTCTAAGACCACACACAACCAAAAGGACTTCAATTCTCCCAAAAACAAAAAAAAGAAAGAAACAAGAAATAAAGTGGTTTTTCTAAGAATAACCTACAGAGAGAGGGAGGAAAAGGTAATACCAGAAATAGTTTTATTAATATGCTTTTATTAAGTTGTAGTAACTGGTAACAGGAGAACTATATATATGTGTATGTATATACATAAATGCACATATACACATATGTTTATACATACATATATACACATACACAACTCTCATTCATTAATTCAACAAGAAATTACTGAGCACCTATGTGTGAAGCACGTAAAGAATTGAGACGGTGCAATTATGATTAGAGCTAACAAACAATTCTCAAGGAGCCAAGAGCTGCCAACAGCAAGCTCTGAGGGCTGGCTTCATGACGTGCAGGACGACAAGCACAGCCCACTCACCGCCACGCTGCGGCCGGGCCTCTAAGCGGTGGGCCATGTCAGCAGACGAGTGGATCCACACCGCGTGAGGACTCTAGTCACTCATCGGCCAGCACCAGGGCACCTGTGGGTTAGCCAGTGTCCCCTCCCTGGGGCTGGTGACAGGTGGGGCTCCTGGACTGATACAAGCCCCACACAGGGAGGTCCCAGGAGAGCAGGGGGCAGCAGGAAAGGCCCAGTCCCGCCTTTAACCGCTAGTTAATGTTTCCTAATTCCCACTGGGTTTAGTGTAATACCCTCCTCCTCAGCAATCCCATCCACAGTGACTGTGATTCCACCAGATCTGACAACAACCACTATGGCATTCCTGTGCACTAGTCAGCACTTACGCCAACAGCTGTCACTCACTGAGCAACAGCTTGAACACTACAGCAGTCTTTCTGTCAACAAAGAAAACATTCTGTCACTTGAATGAAAAAATAGGCCTCTATGAACTAAGCAGTTTTTTTAATAAAAAGTATGTGTGTGTGTATATGTTCATTAAAGAGACCTACAAGGGGCCGGCCCGGTGGCTCAAGCCACTCTGCTGCGGTGGCCCGGGGTTCGCCGATTCAGATCCCGGGTGCGCACTGACGCACCGCTTGGCAAGCCATGCTGTGGTGGCGTCCCATATAAAGTGGAGGAAAATGGGCATGGATGTTAGCCCAGGGCCAGTCTTCCTCAGCAAAAAGAGGAGGATTGGCAGATGTTAGCTCAGGGCCGATCCTTCCTCAAAAATAAATAAATAAAATAAAGTAAAAAAAAAAAAAAGAGACCTACAAGAATATAAACCAATGGCATTAACAGGTGTCACGTTTAGGTGGTGGAATTATAGGTAATGTTACTTTCTTTGCTCGCTCCTCCCTATTTTGTTATTTTTCAACTATGAATATACATTGTTTTCACTGAATACAAAAGTACAGAAGGCATTTTTAATTTAAAGAGGAAGAGTTTTGATGGTGTGTCTGTGGTAGGCGGCTGCAGGGACCAGCGGGAGGCAGGGGGAGACTCGGCCTGGTAAACAAGGTGAGACGTGGCAGCAGAAGCATCGATGAATACCCACTAAACAAATGCCACCCAGTGTGCTGGAGAGCAGGAAATCTGCCTCTGGGCATCTCAGGCAGGAGAGGGGAGGGGTGCACTATTTCAGGGAGAGACAAGGAAGAGGGAGGAGAGGGATGATTGGGGGTGGGGGACGGGCAAGAGGCAGACATGAGGGACGAAGAGGAAAGCGAGCAGTAAGAGGCCAGGTGCCAGGCCCAGCCTCCAAGGGCCTCGCTGCTGACACAAGCACAGCAGGTCACCTGGGGAAAGCAGGCCTCCGGGCCAGCCCTCCCAGAGCACCCTGAAGGGAGCAGCCAAGTCACACCCCTGGACGGCAGGGGCCGTCCATTCCTGCTCGCAGGGCCCCAGCTCCTCTACTGAGTGGGATGGAACGGCTCACAACCAATGCAGAGAGACAGACAGATGCCTGCCCAGTCAGTCTCTGGAGAAGTCTGGTCCTGACTCAGCCCATCCATCAGTAAATGTCCCGATGAGGGCCCAGACTCCACCAAACAGCAGCAGAGGCAGAGCCCGGGGCCTGAGGCCAGACAGGGCGATCCCTGAATGGGTGGTATGGGAGGAGCAAAGGGGACGCAATTCTGCCTCTTGGGGAGGCTACGTGTCTTCGACAGAGGAGGGACCAACAGAAAGCGTGCTCTGAGGACTTATTTCAACGCCCCTGCAAGTCAACAACTTAGGAAGAGATTTTTGTTTAGTCTATTTCAGAACTCATGTCCTAGAAAGACATTTCACTTCCAGGGAGGGGGTTCTTAACCGAATTCTCGGAACTATGAAGAGACTAATAAAGCCTTTTTTAAAGAAGAGATCACTTTGGCCAGACCCCACATTGACCAAGGAGGATTCTGCAGCCCAGAGGCCTCAGGCAACGTGACCAAGGTCCCACAGCTCACACAGATGGGAAGACCACAGGAAGAATCCAAAGACAGACGACTTCGTCTGCACATACACATGCTGCTCAGACCTGGGCCTCTGTTCCTGTGTCGGCTCCAGAAATGACATCTGGCCTAAAGACACCTGCTCCACTTACCCGAGAAAAGGAGCCAGAGTTTGCCACGTAAAGATTCCGGGATCCCCATGGCCACAAGCTTCCGGATCTTCTCTGTGCGAAACATACACACGGTCCTGCCGTATTCCACCAAGTGGTCATTCCACAGGCTTATTTTTATCTGCTCCCTGGACTGGAAACGGAAACATTCTTAATGCATAAACAATCACCACAGCTCGTCCACAATCTGTAACAGAAATGCTGCCTCTGTTAAGGGGAACCCACAGTTACAGGCAATTCGTTCAGCAAATGTTTCTGAACCTCAACCACGCACAGAGGCTTTAAAGATGAATAACACAGAACACCAGCCCTTCAGGAGTTCAGAGCCCGGCGGGAGCATTTACACAAAGAAAATGCCATTTCCTTGGCCAAGCTGATGGTAAGAATATGTTTGCCCAAACTCTAAAGGAGCCCAAAACAGATGGGAGTGGGGGACGTTAGCAGAAGCCACCTCAGGACGCTGACATGGAGCCAGCTGCTGAAACACAGGTCAGCTCAGAGGGCAAAGGGGAGCAAAGGGGCATCATAATTTGCCCTGAGCTTCCTGACAGCTAGAGGAAAAACTGAAACCTGAAAAACTACATTGTTTTCATTATCAGAAACAAGATAGATACTATTTCTCTAGGGAACTAAAAATCCTTTAAAACTATTCCTAGATGGCAGGAATTTTTAGTGCCTTTTAAACAAGGTGTTTATATACCCTTTTAATGATCTTTATTCTCCAGTAATGGGAGAAGTTTACACATATATTCAATATTCTTACATGCTTAGCCAGCAAGAGGTAATTGAACACCTGTGTGTAAAGCACATGAGAAGGTTCAGTTCTCGTGAATAAAGCTAATCGCCCATCACACAGAAGCCATTACGTGACCAAGATGCAGCACGGGGCAATAACGTTCACAGCCCGCCCGGCACTCCTGGGCAACGCAGCTTCCCACCCGCCCTGGCACCATTTCAAGTACCACTGCTAGTCTATTTACCCTGCCATACACGACACTTCCCTCAGGTTCTCCCTAAGAGAGGAAAACTATAGGCAAATGTCACAAAAATACTTTTAGTTCAGTAAAACTGGAAGACAGGAGACCCTTTGTCCCAGGAGACAAAAAAGAAACACTGTGACAAGGAGCCCACACAGACACCACTGGATAAAAGGAGAAAGACTCGCCCCGCACCTGGGAATCCCACGAGTGCAGCACTGAGGGCTCTCCACCGAAGGGGCAGGTAGGGAGAGCCATCACCTTCAGTCGTTCGATCACATCCTCGACGCACCCACATGTGCTGAGGCGGGCCTCAGCTGACCCCTGCCCCTCTTTGCCAATGAGGGAAAGAGGGAGGCGGAGCTCGCTGCTCAGGGTTGCCCGGCAACCCACACACCTGCTCTCCTGAGGCCTGCGGGGCTGGCACTAGCAGACACCGCCTTCCACAGCGGGTCAGACAGCTGGGAAACCACCCCCGTGCCAACTCTGCGAGTGCCCAGCAAGGGCAGAGACTCGTCACCCACCATGCGCGAGTCGGGGCTCTGGCCGCCCGACTGCTGGAAGACAGCTATCAGGGCCTCGGGGCGCAGCTGCGGGCTCTTCTGTGTTTCACTTTCCTCGCTATTTTGAGAAGACACCATTTCAAGATCCCTAAACTTGTGGTCACTGCACATGCTTGTTGAATAAAACACAGGTGAAGTCTGCATGGGGGGGGAGAGTGAGATAGAGAGAAGAAAGTCATTGCTTTAACTATGGGATGGTCTTTGGAGGCATGAGTGTAACACACTTAGACATGCCTATCCATTTATGACTCTAGGGAAAACAGACTAACTTTAGACCCAACAGATTCGATACTCAGGAAACAATATGGTCCACAACGCGTTCCCCAGTGAGGCCGCTCACGGCACACAGAGCATGGGTCCAAGTTGGGGCAGGGAATGCACACTTCTCACGAGCAGTCTCATCCCGGCCTCAGCTGCCAGAACTGGGGACGAGCACCTCAAGAAAACAGCTAGGGGGTATGGAGAGACTTATTTCCCTTCCTCTCCGTCACCGCTTTGGTAAAAACAGGTCAAGGAAGAGGGAGATAGATGTGAAAGAACAGGGGACCAGGCCCAGCAGACCTGGGTCCATTTTTGCAGCCGCCCAACTTTAAAGTCAAAGAGACCTTTCTTTTGGCAAATTACTCCCAAATAACATTATCCCCTCCAACCTCAGGGAGTGGAGGGCAATGACCCCTCTAACCTGTGAGAAGGGTGTCCACTAACCTGTGGGGTGATTCCCCGTCAAACTCTCCAAACCATGAGGGGGTGGCTATCAATCCCTCTGACACGTGAGTGTACCCCATAAACCTCTCTAACCAACGGAGGAGGGTACCCCTCAACCCCACTAACCTCTGGTGGGGGTGCCCCATCAGCCCCTCCAACCTACAGGGTGAGTCCCCCATCAACCCTCTAATCTGCGTGGAGCCTCCTCTAACTGTGTAACACCCACTCAGGACACCCACTAGATAAGAGACGATACCAGACTGCCTGATACACAGGCCCAGTAATCTCTAACATACTTCTCTTGTGCTCAAGGGGATCGTCGTTATGTACACTGCCCTTTGGAGACCACTGCCCTAGAGGTGGTGAAAAGAGGGACGGAATCCCACTGTTTGGAAGACTCATACCACGTCCTCATCTCCTGAGGTGTCGTAATGCGCTGGGTGGTCGGCATGCACCTGCTTCAGCCTCACGAGCAGACTCTCCACCAAGGTCTCTCTGTCCTTGAGCTCGATGAACTGGAAGGCCACCTTGCTCCTGATGCTGACGATGATGGGGTTAGGCAGCAGACTTGTGTCCTCCATTTTCTCAATGCTCACTACCTGTGGCAAAAAATTGCACACACAAAGGTACAGCAAGAAAGAAGGGAGCAGGCATTCAATTACATATTCAGAAAATATACCAAGATAGAAGGCAAAACCAAGTAACTGCAATGAGAAACTGGTACAAAGGTTAAAAACGGTATGTATGGCAGGATGTTTACAACAGCCAAAAGGTGGAAGTAACTCATATGTCCCTCACTGGATGAATGGATAAACAAAATGTGGTATATCCACACAGTGGAATATTTTACACCTTTAAAAAGGATGAATATTCACACACATGCTACCACATGGATGAACCCTGACATCATGCATGAAAGACAAATACTGTATGATTCCACTTATATGAGGTACCTAAAGTAGTCAAATTCAAAGAGACAGGAAGCAGAATGGTGGTTGCCAGGGGCTGGGGAGAGGGGGAATGAGGAGTTAGTGTTTAATGGGTACAGAGTTTCAGTTTGGGATGATGGACGAGTTCTGGTGATGGTTGTACAACAATGAATATACTTAATGCCACTGAATTGTACACTTAAAAATGGTTAAAACAGTAAATGTTATATTATTTATATGTTACCACAATTAAAAAATAATAAATATAAAAGACAACTCCTGGATTTCTTACTCTACTCATAAGTGAGAATATTTGTACAATGAAGACATCTACTGCAGAAAAATGACATGGAGATAGGAGATCACAGGAATGAAAAGGTTTTGAGTTTTTCCAAAGAATAGTGCTTAGGACACATGTTACAACATCAAGACTCTGGAAGTCTTGATGTGTAGCAGAGATGCCCTGAAACCAAAGGACGGAGCTTGTCAGATCTGGAAGCAGACTCAGGTTGCCCTCCATTTCCAAGAAGAGAATTATGGAATTTTAGAGTAGGAAGAGACCTGATTCACATTAAAAGAAGCATTTTTTAAATTTTAACTGAAGTTCCAAGAAGGTATAAAAGCCAAGCGATTTGACATTTATTTTCAAAAGGTGATGCTTTTTGTAGGTTGCCTTTTTTCTTTTCCTTTTTTGTGAGTGAAAGGAGAAGATTAATTCCTAAGAGCTATTGAAAAAGCTTTAATTGTTAGGCATGTACTTTTTAATAACGCTTTATCAATAATGCAGAGGTCAGAGTGCCCTGTTCTCAGCAATCTCTTCTACGTAAATTTCAGGTTGCTGTAGCAACAACAGAAAAAGCAATGGCCAGAGAGGTAATGGTCAAATTCAGGCCATGCCTCCCTCTAGACGCCCATCTTTGGCCGGCAAAGTGTGCTGTGTGAGCGTCCCCTCCCGTGCCCCGTCTCACAACCACCACAGGCTCAAGGACCAAGGCGGGCTCCGGAAGCGCAGGCCAGGGCAGCGTCTACCTCTCTGAGTGGGAGGATAACAGTGCAGCAGCCATCTTCCTTGCTGGCAAAGCAGATGTAACTGTCCGAAGTGAACATCCGCCCGGCGGTGTGACAGCGACTGAAGGGCGTCCAGAGGGAACAGTCCAGGACCGCGTGCAGCTTCTCCCGCCGTGGCAACCTGAAGAAAGCCCGGAAGAACTCCTTCTGTGCTCTGGCTTCAAGGTCCCTGGCGAAGGAGGGAGAGAGAATAAAAAGAGGCAGGAATAGTGAATGAGCACGCTAGATCACAAAGGAAAACACTCTGAAACCCGCTGGCACAACCTGATATTGCAGTGAACACAAAAAGGTGCTGCGCAACTCCAGCTCCTGCACAAGTCAGCAGCGCACACTCCGCTTCGCAGTCTCTGGAACAAGAGCTGAAAGCAGAGAGGGCTGCCTCCGCACAGAAGCAACGTAACAAACTCGTAGACCAAAATACATACTCCTTCCTGGTTTGAGTAACACTGCGAATGGCCATAAAACAATTGTATAGGAATCCACCATCAAAAGGTCAGATAATAACAAGTGTTGGCGAGGATGTGGAGAAACTGGAATCTTCATACGCTGCTGGCGGCAATGTAAAATGCGTGTGGCCACTTGGGAAAAAAGTCTAGCTTTTCCTCAAAAGGTTAAACACGGAGTTACCATATGACCCAGATTCCACTTCTAGGTATAGATCAAAGAGAACTGAAGAGTTCTCAAAACCTGTACATGCATGCTCATAGCAGTATTACCCATAATAGCCAAAAATTGGAAACATCCCAAATGTCCATCAACTGATAAACAAAATGTGATATATTCACTCAATGGAATATTATTCATCCATAAAAAGGAATTAAGTACTGATACGTGCTACAACATTGATGAACTTTTAAAACATTATGCTAAGTGAAAGAAGCCACATACGAAAGATGACATATTGCCTGATTCCATTTATATGCAATTTCCAAAACAGGCAAATCCATAAAGACAGAAAGTAAGTTAGTGATTGCTTCAGGCTGGGGAAGGGTATAAATGGGAAGTGACTGCTCAGGAGTACAGGGTTTCTTCTTGGGGCGCTAAAAATGTTCTAAAATTGACTGTGGTGATGATTGCACAAGTCATCGAATATGGTAAAAACCACTGAAGGGTACGCTTTAACAGGGTGAATTGTATGGTATGTGAGTTATATCTCAAAAAAGCTGTTAAAAAATTTACATCTGTGCCTGGCATATGGTAAGTGTTCAATAAACACTAGCTATTATTATCTTTTTAAAAAAGAATCCAAGTGAAGTATCACTGGAGAGAAGCCCCATCAGTACTGACAATAGAGAATGGTGGTGAGCTGGGGCAGAGATGCCACCCCAGGGGACCCCCCATAACCCTGATTCTTGGCTTTAAAACCCAATAAAGCAAGAAGGCAGCCAAATCACAACTTCTAAAAATACTGATGAGTTTATGTCATACACCAAAATTCTGGCAGAAGGGAAACTCCAATGAACAGAGGTAAAAGTTTTCTTTGTCACTTTATGGTTCTTTAGATTTATCTGAAAGAATTAGCCTTGGTACAAAGTCAGGAATATGAACCCTTGGCTTTCTTATTAGCTGTATGGCCCTGGACAAGACTTCTCTGTATCTCATTCTGACATCTGTAAAATGGAAATAATACCCAACCTTTTGCTTCAAGGGAACCCTGTGAATATTAAATGACATACACAAACTGTAAAAGAGAAAAAGCAGGTTAGAAATAGCACCTATGGTATGATCCCATTTATATAAATAATTCTATAACATTTGCAGAAAGAGACGCGTAAAAAAGACTTTCCTTAAAATGTTAATTGTGGTTGTCTTTGTGTGGTGGGATTTCTTTTATTCTGCTTAAATTTTCTAGCTGACCACATACTAGATTTTTAAAGATTTAAGATATTTTCTTTTAGGAAAAGAATAACTTTTAAAATGTTGGATAAATGCAGGGCCAGCCCGGTGGTGCAAGCGGTTAAGTGCACACACTCCGCTGCGGCAGCCCGGGGTTCACCGGTTCAGATCCCGGGCACGTCGGCACCACTTGTCAAGCCATGCTGTGGCGGTGTCCCATATGAAGTGGAGGAAGATGGGCATGGATGTTAGCCCAGGGCCAGTCTTCCTTAGCAAAAAGAGAAGGATTGGCGATATTAGCTCAGGGCTGATCTTCCTCACACACACACACAAAAAAAAAGTTGGATAAATGCAAGATACTAAACTCTGGACTCCGTACCGCAGCCAGGTGATCTTTAGACATCATCTGGTCCTGGACCTCACCCCACCAGGCCACGCTTCCACACAGATGCCCCTCTGCACTAGTTCTCATTTCCAACCCAGTTCTCATTTCACACCATCATCACGCAAATGTCTTCCAAGGAGATATCTTACAGAGATGGGACAGTCCATGGAATTTACCGTCAAACCCTGTACACAAAGAGAAGTTACATACATATCCAGAAAGTCATCTGGGCACCAAGAGAAATTATACAAATTCTACAGATCAAGAGGGTCCAGTTAATGCAGGCCAAAGCTGCAGTTCCTTAAATACCGGATACAACGTGGACGACTGTTTCCAAAGGAGCCTGGGCTTCTTCCAGAGAGGAACTGGGAGAACATGCGAAAGCACATGGGAATGCTCTAGAAGTTCATGCACTGCCAGAACGGAAGGCTAGGCCCCTAAAATCACCCCAGCTCCCTGGGAGCTGACCTATGTCCAACATTTAAATTAGAAAACCCAGATCCTTGTCCCTAAAGTATGCTGGCCACACTGGCTTTGGTGACAGTAAAGCCAATGCTTCCTCCCTGTACATGTCATAAATGTGGTTCCAGCCCCTACTAAATTCGAATGTGTCTTTTCCTTCGTGGGGGCACATCCTTGTCCCCTTAGGAGACGGCTGAAGCTGAGGTGAACACATGGCGAGTAACAGGAATCACATCAGCTTTTGTTGAGCTACAGGGAGGATGGGAGGACTTATACTGACTTCGTGCCCAACCCTTCACGTTAAGAACAAGGTATTCAGTTGTCTGAGGCAGACTGGAGACAATTGTTCTTCTTCTCAGCGCTCCTGCTGCCTCAGCCAACAGCTCAGTGCCACCCCCTTCTCTGGCTTCTGAGCCGCCCGGGTGCTACACCAAAAGTGTCCACTCTCCTTCCCAGGCTGCCCTCCCCTCACTGTGCACGCCTGTCTCCCACGCAGTGAGACCAGTGACCTCAGGTTACAAAAAAGAAAGCAGCAGGAGGGACTTTCCTAAGTTAGTTTTCCTCCTCCCCACTAGAAAGTTCTGTTCGAATTCTGCCTTTAAATATGTATGATAGACGATATTTAACTTTCTGACATAACCGAGATGAAGACACAATGACTTGAGAGATGAGAAACACAACCCCCTTATGAAGCTCAGAATAAGACCAACTCATCCTTTAGGTCTGTTTCGAAGCAGGTGGCAGTTTTGATGCTAAATATACCAACTCCTTTGTCTGAACAGCATGAAAAACAAAGTCCGTGGGTCACAACTTGCCTTTCAGACCTCCCAGTACTTACTATCTCCACTTTTCCTCCATAGAGACAATCCACAGACACGGCCGTAAACTACCATTCAGAAAGCAGTGGCTAATCACAGCCTGTGAGCCACGGCAGGAGCAGCCTGTGAAGACGGAAGGCGGCCCCCACGACACTTACTCCCCGCTGCCACCCTGCTGGGGCCCACAGGCCAACGCAACTGCTCCAGGAGAAAGCCACAGCTGAGAACAACAGGGGAAGATGCCACAAATCATCCTATCTCAACACATGCCGTTTTATGAACCTGTAACCACACAGGGAATAAATGTGGGTTGATCCGAACACGGAGCAATAAAGATCAAGTTTGTTGCTGAAGCTGAAATTAATATGTGCAATCATGCATCACAACTCTGCAGAAAATCCTAGACTATCTGCACACATTTTAAAAATTCAGATTTAATTCCTAAAACTTCAGACCCAAGAAATTAAAGGGTAGGCAGTTCTTTTGTTTCTCTGCAGACCTAGAATAAGATTTCCTTATCCTAGTTTAGGTAAAGATGTATCAGAAATGGTGTTCCTTGGGGCCAGCCTGGTGGTATAGTGGTTACGTTCATGCTCTTGGCTTCGGCGGCCCGGGGTTCGCAGGTTTGGATCCCGGGCACAGACCTATACCACTCATCAAAGCCATGCTATGGCAGTGACCCACCTACAAAATAGAGGAAGATTGGCACAGGTATTAGCTCAGGACAAATCTTCCTCAGCCAAAAAAGGAAAAAAAAAGACACAAACCGGTGTCCCTCTCTCTCTTCCCCATCAACCTTTTAGAATGCTTTTGGGAAACCTGCGTCTGGTCTTACAGGCCAACTCTCCCTCCTCCTGTCATTCATTCCATGTACACAAACCTACTATGTGTCAGCAGGCTTAAAGCTGCTTCGAGGCCAAATGCCTCCCCAAACTCGGGCTGTGTGACAGGTGGGCTCCCCCATCAGCTCAGCGTGCGAGGACTTCCCATCTGTCACTCTACAGAAAGCCTCCAGCCACCATGCCTGCCCTTCTGGAATAACTCGGTCCTCTGCAGTCAGTATGTCTCAGAAAGATATACACAAAGATTTACTGTGGTTCTGAGTAACGTGCCCACCTGCAGACCCACGCCCAATGCATTTAAAACTCTGGGAAATACCAAGAACTAGCAATCTAGAAACAAGGCAGAAAGGCCAGATACATGTGCTTTTCTTCAAAGCCCAAGTCTGCACATACAATACTGCATTTCTTTTTCTTTCTTTCTTTTTTTTTTTTTTGGCGACGAAGATTGGCCCTGAGCTAACATCTGTGCCAATCTTCCTCTATTTTGTATGTGGGAAACCACCACAGCATGGCTTGATGAGCAGTGTGTAGGTACGCGCCTGGGATCCGAACCCACAAACCCCGGGCCGCTGAAGCAGAGCATGTGAACTTAACCACTACGCCACCAGGCCAGCCCCAATGCTGAATTTCTTAAATGCGTGTTTACTCAAAACATCTTTCCTCTGCGAACCCCCAATAGCTTAAGGAAATGAAGGAGGAAGTTGCCATGTGGCAGCTTACACAAGAGCACACAGAAGCCCAGGACCTCTGGGGACAGTGGGGACGTGAGGCTAACCTGGCCCTCAGAAAACAGGATGCTGTGTGAAGGCAGACTCAGCTGGCACCCACAGTCCCCGCATTTCCTTTGAAAATCCATTCATGGAGCCCCCAACAGACCAGGACCTCAACAACATTGGGCATCTATAAGACTCTCTCACTCCAAGAGAAGGCTCCTGCCTTTGTCCTCTGCTCTCCATCCTGTCCCTGAAGGACCCCGAGGAGCACAGGGCAGCTAGGGCTCTGCAGGGTTGGGAGACGTGGGCCTTCCCTTGTGAGACAGGGGCTGTTCAGGGCTACACGAGCCCCCATGAGATGTCAACTATGAGCTAGAATCAGAAGGATGGAAAGTCAAATAAATTACACACAGTGAGCCTGGGCATTCCTAGTGGGGGCACAAGGAGAACAGCAGGAAAGGGGGTGAATCTGAGTGGGGAAAGGCCAAGCATGGTCTGAAAAGCCAGATGGGGGATTTAAGAATCAGCCAGGCGACGGGGATGAGGGTTTATTACTGAGGACGTCAGCCCCTTGCAGCCACTGTTCACCTTTAGATACTGGCAGACAGAGCTTACATCGTGGGAAACAGAGTTTCCATTTGCTACACTGCATTAATTGAGTTTTCCTCTAGCATTTTCAGCTAGTCAAAACAGATTTTAATGAAAATATTATTTAATTTCGATTTACTGAAGCCCATCACCTCGCCAATCTCTCCCCCAAAAACAGCTGGCCACACTTTTCTCACTCCATCATTCACAACTTCATAATCAATATTTTCTGGTTGGAAGTTTCAAGACTCATCAATTTATTCCCTCTCTCCCTCCCTCTCTCTCTGGGAGCCCCCTCCCTGGCCTTAGTCACCCAGCCCTCCTGGATTCTGTCACTGCACAGTGGAGATCCCCTGGTCCAGGCCCTCCTCTGTGAAGTGAGGGCTGGGCCAAAGGACTCCAAGTCTAGCCAGCTCTAAATTGTCTGACTGGATCCTGGGGGACAAGACACCACCCCATCCTCCTCGCTCTCCCTGGAGGGATCCTGGTTCTGCTCTGTGTCCGTAAGTCCCCAGGAGCCAGCACAAGCAGTACTTATGACTGATCCGTAATCAGAGGGTTCAAGGGCGCCCATGACCCCAAGGGCTCCTTTCTAAAGCCATTATCTGGGAAGGGAAGTGAAAATATATCAACAAAAGGGAACCTGAGGAGATTCCAGCACTTCTGACTGTGCCTTTAGCATGAAGAGACTGTTTTCCTAAACTTGAAAACCTGGGCTCTCTTGGCAGGATGTCAAGCTGACTGAGTCATTACCTGTTTATGTCCACAGGCCTACGTCTCCACGACAGAAAGCTGCACATGAGAACCAGCGAGGAATGGATAGGCAATGGGTAGGTCTTTCTCTGTTGGAGGAAGTCATTCAAAGTGCAGTGACCAGCAAGACATGCCGAGGACCAGAAGTCCGCCATCATCTCAGGGCCGCCCTCTGCACCCTCAGGCACCAGGCAGCTCCACCACAGGCCACCACAGGAGCACATTCTGTCCTTTTCTCTCCTCCCCTTTCTATTAGTTCCCAGGGTGGAAAGTAGCCGGGGAGCAGCCTTGTACCGTTCACCTGAATCTGGAACACAAATGAAGACTGCCAACACTGATGAATTTTCTTCCAAAACGGATGATTTTACCAGAAGGCTCTTAAGTGCTACAGACTTTTGGTCTTCTTCTTCTTTCCTCATTTCTACCCAAAACCACTTAAAAATGCCACATCTGGAAGTGGAGCCGCGACAGAATATCAGGAAATTTGTGAGGAATCACCTGAAATCCCAACACCCAGAAGGCTGACCAGAACACACAAGGCTACTAGCTGGCCTCCCATTCCTAAAACTGTGGTTGCAATTCACACACTTACATATGTGTGTGCAAACACAGGGAAAGAGGTAAAAGCTTTAACTGGTGGTTTATATGAGCCCTTTAACAATTCACACAACTGCGACTTGTTTCTTCACTTTTAAGAGGTCTTTGTAAGCTGGACTAAAAGCCCTCAGACAACCAAACTATTATAGAGAGATTTGAAGGAATACGGGAGGGAGTGCTCTCACTGCACTGGGTTGTCTTCTCTGGCCCCTAGAAGAGAGTCAGAAACTGTAATGGGAAGCCTGGGGGTGGGAGGTATACAGAGGAGCTCGGGACTGGGGATCAGAAGACCACAGGATAGCCCCAAGGGTTCTCTCTCATAAGGGAGTGACAAGCAGCAACCCCTGTCTCACAAAGGAACTGTCAGATTATCAGAGATGACACAAAGCCAAGTGAAATTCATCGGAATTTTACCAAAAAATCTGAGCGTTTGTTTTTGATTTTTGCCTTACTTGATTACACAAGATCAATTTAAAATGCATGCACACAGGAGGAAGGGTCTTCGAATTCTTTCTGAATACATAAAAACTCTAAACATACTGCCGTTCAGAGACCACTAATTAGAAAGACACACATTCCCCCAAATGTTCAGAGAGGACAGTACACTTGTTTAAGGAATAATAGGAATGTTAAATAGATGAATAATAAAAAAAAAATTTTTAATGACTACTGGTTCCTAAAAAATGAAACACAGAATTACCATATGATCCAGCAATTTCACTTCTGGGTATATATCCAAAAGAATTAAAAGCAGGGTCTTGAAGAGATATTTGCAACATTCATGTTCATACAAATAGCCAAAAGATAGAAGCAACTCAGCATCCATTGACGGATGAATGGGTAAGCATTTTGTGGTATATATATACAATGGAATAATATTCCGCCTTAAAAAGGAAGGAAATTCTGACACATGCTATAACATGGATGATCCTTGAGAACATTAAGCTAAGTGAAATAAGCCAGTCACAAAAATACAAATACTGTATGATGCCACTTATATGAGGTACCTAAAGTAGTCAAAATCATAGAAAGTAGGATCATAGTTGTCAGGAGCTGGGGAGAGAGGAATGAGGAGTTAGTGTTTAATGGGTACAGAGTTTCAGTTTCACAAGTGTGGGGATCAGAATTTGCCACCCCAAAATGTGTCTCTTTGGCTTATTTTTAAGAACAAGACTCAGAAAGAAACTTTGACCTTCCCCCTAACTGCCTAAAATAATTTAAGATAGAAAGCCTGTTCCAGGAAGGAGCTATCACCATAGATAATGACAGTATAAGATGAACTAGGTGCGGTAGACAGGGAGGAACCTAGCAAGGCCCATTTGATCAAAGTCCTCCCCATGTCCCACCGTCTTTGCAAGGCTTGGCAAACACTTGTTTAACAAACATTTGCTTTTTCATCTTCATGTGAATTGTTTTCCTCCCCTATGAAGTCCCAAACCACTACCCCCAACATCCTCCTTTGTCTTTAGCTAAAGATGGTATTTAAGGTGGTAGCTTTGGCCACTTTAGTGAGTTACTCAGTTTTCCTGGATTTCTCCCATGTATACATGTTATTAAATTTGTCTGATTTTCTCCTGTTATTTTGTCTCATGTCAATTTCACTCTCAGACCAGCCAGAAGAACATAGAGGGTAGAGGAATAGTTCTTCCTCCCCTGCACAAGATGAATAGAGTCCTGGAGCTGGATGGTGGTGATGGCTGCATGACAGTGTGAATGTACTTAACACCACTGAACCATACACTTAAAAATGGTTAAGATGGGGGCCGGCCCGGTGGCACAGTGGTTAAGTTCACACGCTCCACTTCAGTGGTCCGGGGCTTGCAGGTTCGGATCCTGGGCACGGACCTACGCACCACTCATCAAGCCATGCTGTGGTGGTGTCCCACGTACAAAATAGAGGAAGATGGGCAGAGATGTTAGCTCAGGGCCAATCTTCCTCAGCAAAAAGAGGAAGACTGGCAATAGATGTGAGCTCAGGGCCAATCTTCCTCACCAGAAAAAAAAAAATGGTTAAGACGGTAAATTTTATGTTATGTGTATTTTAATACAATAAAAAAATTTTGTTTTAATAACTAGTAGTATTCAAATAGCAGTGGTGATTCTGTAACTTCATCCAAAATATCCAGCCAGGACAGCACTTCTTAGGTGACCTGTTTTTCAAAGGACACCTTGGTAATGGTCCACCTTTGTATCAGCTCTGCAGTTACCCAGGGTGAACCACAAAGTCAGAAATCACAGTCATGCTCAAACACCATAGTTTGAATTTTAGAACCTAAAGTTGAACTTTTTTAATGTGATGAATAATTCAAGCAACTACCTCAACAGTCTCTGACTAGTATCAATTTGGGGTCAACAAATAATAAATAATGTTGACTTACACTACTAATAAGGCATATTTCTAACAACAAATTAGTACAAAAATAAACCCCACTGTCCTGAAAACTTTTTCTACTAAAGTAATTTAATATGAAAATACAAAATTTTTTTTTTTTTGGTAAGGAAGATTGGCCCTGAGCTAATATCTGTTGCCAATCTTCCTCTTTTTGCTGCGGAAGATTGGCTCTGAGCAAACATCTGTGCCCATCTTCCTCTATTTTGTATGTGGGATGCCACCACAGCATGGCTTGAGGAGCAGTGCGTCAGTCCACATCTGGGATTCGAACCTGCAAACCCCAGGCCGCCGAAGCCGAGCACGCGAACTTAACCACTACGCCACTGGGCCAGACCTGAAAATACAAAATTTCTTAATGTTCACTAACAAAGCACAGTGCTAAATAGAATTCTATCATGAGGCTACCCATATTCCATTTTCTACAAGTATTTTTTATGAAAATCAGTTGTGAAATAATATCTGAAAAAAGGGGAAATTGGATCCAGAAATCAAAGTCTACTGCCTAAAAGAAGTGAATACTAATCGTTGTCAATTACTATATCTCTGTCACAGGAAAACCTGCATTACACCACAAGGGAAATTGACATCCAGCACAAATAAGGCTAACAGAACACACGTAGATGAAGGCGGAGCTCGAGCGGTGGTGGTCCGCTGTGCGGGGAGGCACACGTGGGAATGGAAGCTCCTACCTCTTGGTGATCTGGCTCGGCTCCTGCAGATCTGGGTCCAGGTCAAAGCCCTCATTATCCAGCAGCCTTCGGAGCGTCACGTCAGCCAGCTGCTCCATGATCTTAAACACCTCATCGAGGTTCAGGAACATGGAGAAGTCCCGCTCCTTATTCTGCGTGGTGATTCGGATGGTATCCGTCAGAAAGACGTTGGATGTTCTTTCTAACTTCTGGATATCAACCCAAGGGACTACAAGCTTAACTAGAGGAGAAAAAAGGCAAATACAGATTTTACCCTAAAATTTGAGCCAAACTTGAGTGCATCAGCAAACAACAGTCCAAGACTTTCCTTAAGCCGAAATGCAAATAACTTTTAAACCAGAGCAGGAAAGAGGAAGCACAGGACTGCTTGATAGCTGTTTGTTAGAACCCAACTCATGTTCCAATGATTTTCTTAAAGATTTATGCAAAACTTCCCAAGTTGCTGGCTACTACACATGTACAAGGGACATCGTTCTGAGATACCAAGTTAACAACGTGAAAACTTTCTCAAGAATATTTAAACTTAAATATTTGCAAAACATGCAGAAGTTTCTCAATCCACATAAATTCTGGTTTCAAAAGCAGTATTCAGGGGCCGGCCCGGTGGCACAAGCGGTTAAGTGTGCGTGCTCTGCTGCGGCGGCCCGGGGTTCCCTGGTTCGGATCCCAGGCGTGCACCGACACACCGCTTGTCAAGCCATGCTGTGGCGGCATCCCATGTAAAGTAGAGGAAGATGGGCGTGGATGTTAGCCCAGGGCCAGTCTTCCTTAGGAAAAAGAGGAGGATTGGCAGATGTTAGCTCAGGGCCTATCTTCCTCACAAAAAAAAAAAAAAGCAGTATTCATGGTGTAAGCTACGAAAAAAAAGTAGTGCAAAGAGGATTATTCATGACTTCGTTTAGAGAAATGGGCTCAACATTTAGACTGTGTCAAATGACAGACAATTGTCAGAGTCTTAGAAGAAAGAGTACAAGTAGCTTAATGGAACTCTTTCTAAAGTAATACAGTACAAACAGGACATTTTATAAACAAGTATTCTATTGTCAGAAATGTTTCCAGTACAGTGGTAGCTAGGCTAGTGCAGAGTAAATGCGGGAGAGACTAACAGCTTAAAATGATAAATGTTATCAAACATCAGAATCATCAACTTTCCCCAAATTTTATCATCCTAACAAAATTAGGTTTGGTGACAATGACTAAGTGTCAGAAAATAACTCAATTTCCTTTTCAAATAAAGGAGGGGATGATTAAGTGTATTTACTTCTACTGTTTCTTTCCATTTATTTTGCAATAATGTTTTCAGTGCTTTAATAATTTTAAAAAGCCACAGTTCTACATCAGGCTTGAGAACAAGCTTCTTCAGCTGCTTCTAGTTGCTTTCATATCAGTCTTTACACACACACAGTCGTGCGCCACATAACGACGTTGGTCAAGGCCGGAAAGCAGACACAGTGGTGGTCCCAGGAGATTAGTACCATACGGCTGAGGTGTGTAGTAGGCTATCTTATCTAGGTTTGTGTTGGTACACTCTACGATGTTCACACAACAACAAAATCGCCTAATGACGCATTTCTCAGAACTAATCGCGTGGTTACGTGATGCATGACTGTCCACTCCATCTACACCATCAACTTTCATTCATTAAGCGTCTACTCTGTAGAAGAGCCCTGCATTTAAGGAGCTTGTTCAAATAGGGAAAACAGACATGTAAACAAATAAGCAACCACTGACTTGACAGGACCCAAAACAGAAACCCAAATATGGTACAAACTATAAGGGGACCAGGGAAGGCTTCCTGGAAGTGACCTGGAGGTGATAAAATCTGAATTGATATTTGAAGAACGAACAGGAGTTTCCAAACAGGCATAAGAATGGGAAAGGGAAGGAAAGACAGGGTGTTAATTTTGAGAAGCATCTTGGAAAGCAGAATAATGAGGATGGCAAAGGTTAGGTCAGAGCACATTCCAAGGTCGGGGGGAGGGCTGTGCAAACAGGCTGGATGGACCGGAGCATCAGAAGTGAGGCTGGCAGTGTGGGGGAAGAGAAGGGATGACCATGGGCAGGACGCTGGCACAGCAGAATGCAAGAAGAGCCCTTCCCATTGATCCAACCTGAAATAGAAACATAAACGCAAGAAGAAAGGATACATATATATATAAATATATATAAATATAAGATCCATGCCACCCTCAGTGGGCACTTGAAACAATATTTCTTCCAGAAGACGTTTCAATGGTAATGACTTTTAAAAATTCGACACACAATTGATACTATGGTTTTTCTTTTTTACCTTGGAATTCCATTGCCTAGTAGGGTAACTGTCAGTGGATAAGCATGTGAAAAGGGAATCACGGCCGGATTCTCAAGTGGACCCAGGTGAAGAATTCCCCTTCTGGGAACAACTGCCTATTGGGGTACTCTTCCAGGAGCAGTTGTGACCTTCAGGGCGGGGAATTTTTTAGCTGCCCCCCCGTGTTAAGAAGCGGCACTACGTTTTACCTCTTTAGAACTACAGGGCCATCAGTTACAACACTGTGTTTTCAAAGCACGATATAGCAGTAAAAACCCTTCAGTAGCTATATGAAGTCAGCTACACAGAAATGTTTCTTAAGGTAGTATGAAAAATGAATTCTCACAAAATCAAAGCCCCTGGTGGTAGTAGCATATATAATGAAATACGACTGTCTGCACAAGTTATTCGGAAATTAATCAAGTATCACCTGTTATCTCAACCACTTATTTCAACCTTTGTCACCTAACTCTTCCTGTTAGTGAGTTGTCTCGTGACAGTACCGAGCATCCAGCTGTGAAGGAGCAGCTCACTCCCGGCACCGGCGCAAGCCGCACTTACGCTCCTTGCCCAGGAAGAAGGAGTAGAAGCACAGGTGGTTGATGCTGAGGTACAGCCAGCCTTGGCGGGGGACCCTGCCCTTCCAGCAGCAGCAGGAGTAATAGGTAACCAGCTTCTCCGCCTCCGGGAAGTTGAACCTGGCCTCGAACTTCACCAGGGCCTCTCGGAACTTCTCGGGCTCCTCTTCCTGCTCGGCAAGCCTGCTGCTCGTCTCCTCCGCAATCAGAGCCTGACACAGAAAGATGACGGCCCCTCGTTCAGTGAGAAGGACCGGGGGAGGTGGAGGCGGGGAGGGACGGAAGCGGGAAGGACGCTGAGCACAGGCACCTGAGGAGTCTGCACTGCTTCCAAAACAGACACACAGGATGGACGAGGACAGCTCATCACGTTATCTGCCCGCCACCCAGAAACACGGCCATGGTGGGAAAGAAACGAGTAGGGGCAAAAACCTAAGAACAAGTCTTGCTCGGCCACTTACCAGCCATGAGGCTTCAGGCAAATCAGTGACTTCTAAGCCCTGGTTCGCAAACAAATTCCTATGTTATAACACCTCCCTGCTCTTCCCTACAGGGATATGGGACCAAACGATTGGCTCAGGCGCATGAACTCCATGCACCAACCCTGAAGAACTACCCAAGCTGGAGTCAAAGTCTTCCTCATGAGGTTCAAAAATTTGGTATAAAGCTAAGAAATGCCTGACTGTGACACCTGATACATTTCACTACCACTATATAGTCTCTAGTCTTCTAAGGTAAGAAGGGAGCACACGGGCTGAGGTTCCTGAGGTTATCAACACCTCCAAAGCACTCGAGGCAGCTCTAGACTGACCAGCCCAGAGCAGCACTGAGAGGAATCTACACGACAACCCGACTAAAACAGTTTCCCCCATATATTTACCTTCCCACAGTTTGCCACCCCTAAAAGCCTAAACTCCTTTTCCTTTGTTTTGTCACTTCTCTCAAATATATTGTTCTTGGTTAAGATGCTGTATAAGCCCCAAGTTCTAACCACCCCTTTGAGTTACTCATCACTGAGTTTCTCCCAGGTGTATGCATGCTGCACAAGTTGATAAACTGTTTGTTTTCCTCATTAATCTGTCTTTTGTCAGTTTCATTTCCAGGGCCCCCACCGCTGAACCTAGGAGGGTAGAGAAAAAGTTCTTTTCCTCCCCTGCAGAAGCTTTCCCAAAGCCACTATAGCAGAAATGAGTTTCCTTCCTCCAAATTAAGAAACACCTAATCAAAGAACCACCACAACCTATGTTAGACCAAGAAAAAGGGGCTAAGTATGAAAAAACAATCGTGAAATGGGCATTTCTGTAGCTAAGCCCCAGTACAGTCTGACCCAGGGAACCAAGCCACAGGCAGTCTGACCAGGCTGCGTGCAGTGGACACCCACGAGCTGGACAAGTCCCCACCACAGCCTGGGACCGTCTACTGACCCGGAAGGCCAGAGGTCACAACAAGAGGACACCAGACAACACTGCCACTCTGCCTGGACTCAGGACCCCAAAGTACTCCCAATCCCCAAAGGAAAAGAGCACTCCTATTTTGTCCCTTTAAATTTGAGAATTCACTTTGATGCCCTTTACTAAAAATCGAAGCACTCAAGAGTGTTGGAAAGGCAAACTTTTTAAGAAAAAAATAAACAAACAAAATCAATGGTCTGGGATGTTTTACCCTAGGGGATGAAAACTGTATTAGAGGCTAATGTGTTAAAGTGTTTAATAAAAGAGTTAAATTTAGAATGAGAAACAGTCTCTCCCTTCCTGATAGGGTTTTGTAAAGCACCGGTTACCGATCATGTTATTACAATGAGACCAGTTATATAACATGTAACTCACTGGAGACATTAAAAGATAACTCCCAAAATATTCCTCTCTTGCCTTCTCAAAACTTAATTGGCTTTAATTCCATTTAATTAACATATTTTTAAGAATAAATATCCACTTTTAGGAGGAGGAAAGTGCTAGATCCAATAAAATAGTGAGACAAGATGTCAAAACTGCAAAAAAGTTGAGAATAACTAATTTAAGGAGTCAAATAACATTGTTGCTGTGCAAAAATATAAATTTTAACATTATAATTTTTTCCAGAGACAAAAAAGGTCCTTCACTTCTGTAAAGGATAAGAGAAACTTAGGCCTGAGAATGAGGTCTTTTTTTAACTTTCATGTGTATTTTGCCAGACTGACTCTGCAAAATTTAACAGGTGACAAGTCGAAGTTATTTGGCTTTACATAAGCCAAGAAGTTCAGGTATAGTGGAGAAAACTGTTAGAATATGATTAAAAATGCTGCAATGTTCAAAATGTTATAAGGCAGTTATAAGAAAGATGGGAAAAGGGGGAGAAACACTTGAATCAAGAGACCTACCTTTACCTTCCCTTTGACAAAACTGGCAATATCATCTTTATTGTCAAAGACAGACAAGGTATGGAGGAGATTTTGTTCCAGCCAGTCCCAGTGCTGGTTAATTTCCTCTAACGTTGCACCTGGGTTAGAACAGAAAAAGATACAGATATTAAAACACAAAAAGTAATTCTTAGAACATGAGCTCATTTTCCAGATATCATGAATCCTGTATTTATGTTATTCAGACATTCCAGTCTCTCACATCTCATGCCACAGTTTGCCAGCTGACAAGGCAGGCACCTCTCCTTGGAGCCGTGGTCTCCCTCACCATAGCACTGGGATCTGCGAAGACCAGTCCCGCCGCCACAGGGATATGCCAGCTGACCAACCGGTTACCCTTGGGACTGCTCTGCAGACGTCCCGCCTCACTACTGCACGGAATTCCTACCACCTCCACTCAAGGGACAGAAACATTTTTAATGACACAGCTATTCCAGGGGAAACAAGCCCCAAGGAACAGGCCAATTCTCAACAGTCTCGCATAGTTTTCTCCATGAGAACGAAGGTCCCTCAGCCCAGGTTCACAGAGGGAAGAGCCTCAGGAGAAGGCTCTGCTGCCCAAGGGTGTTGCCTCTTGCAACAGGCATCACTAAATGCAATGGCAACAGCCTAGGAAATTTCCAGGTTTACAAATTTATACATATCCTTTACAACAATATCCCTTAAAAACATATATAAAAAGAGGTTTCATGGTACACAGTAAAACAAAAACACAGAAGTTAAATTGTATATAGTAAGTTAATTGCTTCCAAAGGCAACAACAACAAAAACGCCACTCTATTATAGAGGTATTAAGCAACAGCGTTACCAAAAGGTTTAGTTGTTTTAGTCATCTCTATTTGCTCTCCGGGAGCCTCCTAGTCCTCTCCATCAGACAATGGGCACCTGGGCACAAGGGCTGTGCCAGCTCCTAGTGAAGGACCTGGCACAGCAGATGCTCAACGAAGTCCACTGACTTGAAGCAAGCACAGTCCTGGACAAGAAAGGGCATGTGTGCACTGGGTATGGCTAGTACAGAAATGGATAACTGCCCAGCTAGGGGGGCTAGATTTCCAAACTGGGAAGAAGGAAATAGTCTAACCTCAAAGCAATGAAGGGCTACCAGACAAACAACAGTGCAGAAGAACCTAGCCAATGTGAGAGGCATAATGGTCACCAGAGCCACACACCACTTACACAAAAGCCAGATATGCATTTTGTTAACCCTGAAATTTCTTTCTCTGTGTTATTTGCAGCCTTCCTCTCTCCACAGTATAAAGGCATGTGAGGATCTTATAAATACCCCATGCATGAAAATGCCAGAAAACTCACTCTGGAGTTGTGGATTTGGGGTCAGCGAGCATGAAGAACATCTATATTAGGACTGTTGTTCTGCATGGGCAGCTTGGGAAGGAGTAAACAGAAGAATCTAAGAGAATACTTCATAAGGAAAAATGAGAGTTTAAAACAATGGTATTTATTTCCCTGAATTCTCCCAATTTTCATGCTTGTAATTGCCAAAGCAAGTCCTTCCATCATCACTGAAGCCAGTCTTCTCGTCATGGGAGGGCCAGCTCCACAGTTCTCTCCACCCAACGTCTCTGTTCTCAGGCCCAGGACCCCGGGCCCTGCACCAACAGCACTGGCCCAGCGTCTAATCAGCTTAGGCTGCCATAACAAAATACCACAGACTGAGCAGCTTAAACAACACTTTATTTCTCACAGTTCTGGCTAGAAGTCCAAAATCAAGGTGCTGGCAGATTTGGTTCCTGGTGAAGACCTCTTCCCAGCTTGTAGACGGCTGCCTTCACACTGTGTCCTCACATTGCACAGAGAGAAAAGGATCTCTGGTTTCTCTTCCTCTTCTTATAAGGACACAGATCCCATCATGGGGGCCCCACGTTCATGACCTCATCTGAACCTAATACTTCCCAAAGGTCCAAATACTGTCACAATGGGGGTTAGGGCTTCAACATTTGAATTTTGGAGGGGACACAATTCAGCCCATAACAACCAGCAGCACTACCCAGCTGTCCCTCAGTCCCAACTCCCTTGTCTTGCTCTTTAAGGACCAATAAACCCAAGAAGCAACCCACTAGGAGTTTAGGAGAGCTGGCTCTGGGGTGAGTGGTCATGATCTCTACTTCCCTCCCATCTAAGAGGGCCCCTGTGGTGTCAGGAAACCCCTGGCCCTTCGGATTCCCCATTCCTCTTATGAGAGGGAAAGATCATTTTCAAACAAAATCAAACCAAACAATTCCAGGTTCTACAACGTGGCTCTCTTGAAGCTTCCAAATGTTGTCCACCTGAATTTAGGACCCACACTGCCTGCTTGGTTCCTCACATTCAGTGCTGACGCAGCTTAGGTGTACGTCTGGTTTACCTGCCTCTGCCTTAAATCTCCTTGCTCATTTAGTGTCCTCAGATGGCAACTGTGTAGACGTCAGTCACAAAAACACCCCCTAAATCTGATGGGTCAGCAATGGTGTCTCTGTAGCGGGTGGAGAGCACATCACACAATTAATCTCAAGAGAGAGTCTTCGGATCGTCATTGAAGCCAAGAAACTTGCACAGGTCTCTTAGGGTTGCCCAGGTCTCTGCTCTTCTCTGGTACTTTAAGGTTTTCTCTTTCTAGATCTTTATCTTTTATTATCCATCATAATAAAACTGACTGGTCAAAATATTTAAAAAAAAAAAAAAAAAAAGCAAGGAATAAACGGAAAAAGGAGTATCTTTATTGGCCTTAAATCTTTTGCTGTATGTTTTTGTGTACCTCCTAATTTAGAGAAAAAAAGACCTGGAGGAATGAGGAAGAACAAGACAGCGGAGAGGACTCACTTTCACTTTTGTGACCTTTCTATTCCAGGCATTATCGCATCGATGTGTCATGAAGACTGAATGAGGAAACGGAGGCTCAAATACTTCTCCAAGGTCACATATATCAGATGGACAGTAAATCAGGGTGTGAACTCATTCTCCACAACCTTGAAGTACCCTGGAGTCCTGCCATAATAAGCTGTATTTTAATTTTTAAGTAACACTTAAATAATCCTTAGGTCCAGCACTTCCTATGACTAAAAAAAGCTACTTTGTGCTTGCACTTGAAGTGAGCTCGCTCTCGCTTTACCACTTACCTGAGCGCATCTTCCTGGATGACATGTAACAGGCTTTCACTTTTCCTGCTACTGAGCTCATACGGCCAACACAGTTAACTGTTAGCTAACCACGTATATCTTCCTCAACTGATCACCACAGATGCCATGAATAAAATTACTATCAAGCCCCAACACAGTATATCATGTGGGAATTAAGACCTGAGACAGTCATCCAAAAATTATACTTTCATTCTTCAAAAAATTCTTTTACCTCCTGGGCAGGAGCTTATGATAGGGAAACATAATTCTAAAACAAAACTAAGCCTACACCCTGAGAGAGAAAACAGACACACATATAAAATCTATCAGTATTCACAGCTGCAGTTAGGTGCCATTACAATCTACCTCGTTGCCCTGTTCCTGAAACACAACACATAGTTGCACGTCTCTCTCAGCAAAGACAATCGAGATGATGAAACTTTTCCACCCTACTGTCTTCTATTTCCTACAAAAGTTGCCAAATGGCAGAGAAATTTTCCAAGCTATAATTTCCTCTGCAGGGAAGTCTTATGATGGGCTTCACAAATACCGTAAATCAATGCAAGCCAACTGCACATCCATGACCTCAAAAGACTAAAAAGGAAAGTCACTCAACGTATGTCACACAGCAAGGCTCTGAACCTACTCTGTAGCAGTGTTTTTCAAATTACGTGAAGTAGCCCATCAGAAAATAGCTTTTTAAACAAAACTGAAATAGAATACATGCCATTTTATAAGGGCAACTACTGACTTGCAAAATATTTGTTAGAGTTATGCATACACACATAAACATAAACATGTCTGTAGGTCTTCGTCAAAAAAAAGTTTCAAGGCCACCACATTACAGACATACAACAGGTGGGACCTGTAAAGAAGAGAAAATAAGAAATGAGAATTTGTCATCCATTGAAGGGGCAAAATGATAAAAAGGCTACAAATTAACTCAACACTATAGCAATATTCTCATCACTTCTGCTGTGAGCCTCCCAAAACCAAGATAGAGAGCTGTTACAGCCTGAAGTGTGTCCACTAAAATTCATATGTTGAAGCCCTAACACCCAATAAGACCATATTTGGAGACAGGGCCTTTAAGGAGGTAGTTAAGGGTAAATGAGGTCATAAGGGTGGGGCCCTGATCTGATAGGACTGGTGTCTTATAAGAGGAAGAGGTGTCAGGAATGCACCACGTGAGGCACAGCGAGAAGGCGGCCGTCTGCAAGCCAAGCAGAGGCCTCAGGAGAAACCAGCCCTGCCAGCACCTCAACCTTGAACTTGCACCTCCAGGACTGTGAGAAATCAATGTCTGTTAAGCCCCCAGCCTGTGGTATTTTGTTATGGCGGCCAGAGCAGATTAATACAGCTGTCTAAAACCAAAATTCACAGGCATACCATGGATTGTAACAGAAGCCCAATTAGCAAAATTACACCTTGTTTTATTAAAGCCTCTAATAAAAGCCCCTGCAGAAAAAGACTTTCCATTTTCTAAGAAAATTAAAGTTCAGTGGATCTTAAACATTACCCACACAAGAAGTCAAAAATCAGATTTATAAAACCAAAATACAGGATTAGAAACCTCAATTAAGGCCACAAAACTACCGACGCTGATGATTTATAAATAACCAACTCTATGTTCTGAGAAAGAACAGGCAGAGGTGGCAGCCATGGGACATTTTCTGACTGCCTAGCATGAGCCAGGCATTTTCTTAGGCATAACACACAGTTACTAGTGTTTATCTTCATAAAAATAACACAAGGTAAGTATTGTTATTTCCATTTTCTAGGTGAGAAAATTAAAGTGTAGGAAAGAGCCAGCCTCGAGGCCTGGTTCTTGGGGCTCCGTCTGGAACACACAGCGGAGACGGAGCCTGGGGAGCGGAGGGGCAGCTCCCAAGAGCTGAGTCACTGTGAAACTCGCACACCATATTTACTCTCTTAGGTTTTCCCCAGAGGTCTTTTCAGGAAATAAAACAAGCATCTCATTGTCTATACCTACAACTTCTGCACGAACACAGCCATAAATAACTTGATCCCAGCTTCAGTTTTAAAAAGTAACTGTTTCTCTCCGCATAATAAATATCCAACTGAAGTAAGTGTCTCCTCCAGCCACCTAAATCTCATTTACACTGCAATGGGCATTCCATGTGCCTAGTTCAGATCTGCTCCTTTGTAATAGTAGAACATTTCTCTACTGTCCAAACACTAAATGTCTACTGTCTCAATGCCTGACTAAAAGCCATACAGAGCACAAAGGACCTAATTAAAAGTGTAACTGTCAAGGCAGTGTCATTCCTAAATTCCACTCAATACCCGTCCTACACAGAAGTCACTCAGAGGCAAAGAATCTCAGTAAAAATTACAAACTACAGGGGAAAGAGTTGGACCAAAGCCTTTAACTTTCAGAAACCTCACATTCTCAAAGTGGATACTCTAACATCTCATCCTTAAGTCTGAAGCAGTATCTTTACAGGAACATGTAAACGTTCAGTATCAACACCACATCATCATGACTGACAGGAGTTTTACCTGTGTATATTTCTCACTATATAGTTTAAGAAAATAAGTTTTAAATCTTTCATTTTACATAATTTCCTTGACCTTTTTTGCCTTCAAATTAAAATGAGTCCCTAAAAGTATTTATAATAAGTGAAAAACAGAAACTCAACTTCTTTGACATAGAAAGTAAAATAGATTTTTTGTTTTTTTGTGGGAAAGATCAGCCCTGAGCTAACATCCAATGCCAATCCTCCTCTTTCTGCTGAGGAAGACTGGCTCTGGGCTAACATCTGTGCCCAGCTTCCTCTACTTTATATGGGAAGCCGCCACAGCATGGCTTGACAAGCAGTGCCTCGGTGCACTCCCGGGATCCAAACCCCGGCCGCCAGCGGCGGAGCGCGAGCACTTAACTGCTGCGCCACGGGGCCGGCCCCAGATTTTTAATTTATAATTGAAACAGTCATTATAAGGTCCTTGTATTAGTGCCATTAGAAACACTTCTCAGAAATAGAAGCAGCATGAGACAGAAGCAAAGATGTAGGAAAAGTGGACCTACCAACCTAAAGAAAAAATCAATCAACAGAAACAGAACCAGAAATGACAGAGATAAAAGAATCAGTAGACAAAGACATAAAACACCTGTTATGAATATACTCCATGTGTTCAAAAAGGAGAGGAAAGTGTGAGGATGGTGAGAAGCTAAATGGAAGACAGAAAAAAAGATCTAAATCAAACTTTTAGGGAAGAAAAACAAGTGTCTGAAGTCAGAAATACACTGGATGGGATTAAAAGTCAATTGAGGGCCCGCCCGGTGGCGCAAGCAGTTAAGTGTGCGCGCTCCGCTGCGGCGAACCCTGCCGGTTCGGATCGTGGGCGCGCCCCAGGACGCACCGCTTGGCAAGCCATGCTGTGGCGGCGTCCCATATAAAGTGGAGGAAGATGGGCACAGATATTAGCCCAGGGCCAGTCTTCCTCAGCGAAAAATGAGGAGGATTGGCATGGATGTTAGCTCAGGGCTGATCTTCTTCACACACACACAAAAAAAAAAGTCAATTAGACCTTGCAGGAAAACAGAGTAGGAAAGTTGAAGACATAGTGATAAAAACTGTCTAAAATGAAAACCAGTGGAAAAGGATGAACAACAACAACAGAACAGGGCATCAGTGAGCTGTAGAAGAACATCAAGCAGCCTAAAATCAGTGTAATTGGAGTCCCAGGAAAAAGAGGAGAAGGGAGCCAGACTACAGAAAAAAAAAATTTGCAGAAATAATGGCTGACATTTTTTCTAAGTTTGATGAACACTATAAACACACAGATCCAAAATTCTCAACAAACCCCACACAGAAAAAGCATAAAGAAAATCACAGGCATGCCCATCATAATCAAATTGGTGAAAACCAGTATTAAAGAAGAAAAAGGCACAATATTTATAGAGGAATAAAGATAAGAATGATAGTAGACTTCTTATCAGAAACAATGCAAGCCAGAAGATATGCAGAAATAGCTTTACAGTACTGAAAAAATAATAATAATTTACAAGTACTTGAAGAAAACATGAGTGAACTCCTGTATAATTTGGGAATGAGAAAACTTCCTATCCATAAAACAAAATCAGAAAGTATAAAAGAAATGAGTTATAAATCCCACTACATGACAAACTGGAAAAAGATTTTGTAATTTCATATCCCAGATAAAGGGTTAATATTCCTAATATATAGACAGGGTCTAAAAATTGAGAGGAAAACAAGAACCACCCAATAAAAAAACCAGGCAAATGATAGGAACAAAGAGTTTCTGAAAATGGCCGTTAAACATGAAAGATGCTCAACTTCCTCATAATAAAAGGAATGCAAATTAAAACTACAGGAAACACCATGTCTTACCCATCAGGCTGGCAAAAAATCAACAGTTTAACAACAGATCTGATGACAAGTCTGGGAAAGCAGGCACTGTCACCCACTGCTGATTGGAATTTTAAAAAATAATAATACTAACCCCAATGGAGAGAGGGGAATTTAATAATATCTAACAAAACTTCACTTCATTTACCTTTTGATCCAACAATCCCAATTCTGGGACTCTATCCCAATGACTCAGCAGTAAAAGTACAAAACGATTTATCTACCAGGTTATTTATTGGGGCGTTATTTGTCATGGGCAAAGGGTGAAAACAACACAAATGTCCATCAGTAGAGGATAGTTCAATAAACTACGGTACTTCTACACAACGAAGACAAAACAAAGGAGGGAGAGAGGGGAGGAGGAAAAAGGAAGGGGGGAGGAAGAGGAGAAGGAAGAGGTCGAGGAAGAGGAGGAGGAAAAGGAAGATGATCTCTGCTCTCTGATATGGAATGATTCCAGGCTATATTAAGTGAAAAAGGCAAAGCATAGAAAAGAACATAGTGTGACCTTCGTAAAAGAAGGGAGGAGGAATATATATATAGTATATATGTTCAATATTTGTAAAACAAAAGAGTGGAGAGCTAAGCCAGAGAAAGAAAGGGTTTCCTGTGACAGAGGGAAGGCAGCAGCGACAAAAGCACGGCTTCTCTACAAACAGATTTACAGATTGTATAGGTTTGATTTTATAGGTTTTACAGATTTTATAGGTTTGATTAATCAGGAAAATGTTTTGCATTTTTCAAAAAATAAGTTAAATCGGTAAAGGAAAAAAGCAATCTTTAACAATTAAAAAAATGGATAAACTTAACCGCTTATTGGGTTATTAAAATAAATACTGAAATAATTATACAGAGAAAAATAACTATTTTAAACAGTATTTTGACTATATATGCATAGTTAAATAGATTCTAAGGCCAAATAGAGCTGCAAACACTTCCATTTCCTTCGCTACTCTTATTGTTAATAGCAGTATTGGTATTACTTGGAAACTGTGTGTGTCTATGTATGACAGATAGATAATAATTACATGAATATTGTTAGAAACCAAGATTTTGGCAAATAAGAAGAGAAAAACAAATATAAAATCAAGGTCAAAGTTAGGGTATAACTATGTAGTTTTACAGTTGAATTAGAAAGCTAAGTATAAACTCATGATTTTATTTTTCCTTTTCATACTTTTTTCTTTTCTTTCACATAACTTCTTAGTTTATACTTACTTGAAGAGCCTTAGAAGCAATGACAACCCCGTAACAATGAGCAACCCTACACCCCAGACTGCGGTCCCTAAATACCATTCCCCACTAAAAGGAACCAGGGCTCCTTGGAGGAATGGCTGATTCCAGACAGAAGGCAGAAATGCACAAGATAAGCCTTCACCATCTTGTTGGCCAGAGAGCAAGGAAGCGCTTACAGATGAATGGGAGTGAGATGAAGCCACAGGAAAGGGCTCTTATGGGCAGAAGATGGCACAACTGAGTATCAGGAAGGACCGCAATTAACTGAAACACCCTGGATATATAAAAACTCCTGGCTTATAGTGTTCACCGTACAATCTTTTCAACTTTTCTGTATGTTTGAAAATTTTCATAATAAAATGTTGGGAGTAGGGAACATTGACTTCAAAATGGTACTAAAAAGGGAGAAAGAGGGAGGAAGGAAAAGAGAAAGAGAAAAGAAAGCTAAAACAAAACAAAAAATAATTCACTTGCCACCGCTGCAGAAAACCAGGGCACCAACTCCTTACACTAACAATAGGCAATTAAAGGGCAAATGTGAGCCTTCTTTTCCCACCGTTGCAGAATGTCCCACGTCTCAGGGTGCCCAAGTAGCCCTAGTAGATGAGGTAAAGTTCTTCTTTACAGACAAGCTCAACCTGACTGCTGTGAAGGGACTGATGGAATTAGAAAATCACCATTTTGTGATGTGTAGAGAGAAAATTAATTCAGGCAATGATCAGAATGGGTAATACCACTAGATGAGAGGCAGATGGGGATGCATGCAATGGAAGCCGGCACCTGAACTCATTAACTAATCTAAGCGTCACTGAGAGCAAAATCTGAATTTATTTGAACCTCTGTAAGTATCTTCTAGTTTTCAGGAATATGAAGGACTGAGAAATGAGTTATGTGATATGTTGAGGAAGGAAACAGACAACTGTAACATGCGGGACATTCTACATAAAGACTGGCCCAATTTCCTCCCCAAGTCAATGACTTGGAAAAAAAATCATGGTAGGGGGCTTTCTTGATTAAAAGAGATGTAAGAGACACAACAACCAAATGAGGGGTGTGGCTCCTGTTGATTACGGATTAGAACAGCAAGGTCTAGGAAGGATCTTGAAGCGAGCAGGAAGCCTACATATGCCCTGAGCACAAGTGGTACCAAAGGATGCCACCTAACTCTGGGTTTAACAATGCCATCGTAGTGACGTAAGGATGGCCGTAGATTCAGAGAGGTTTACTAAAACACGTAGGGTGAAATATCTTAATTTCTAGGATTTGCTTTTAAAATATGTCAAGGGGGGAAAAAAAGGCTCAGAGAGTAAGAAATAAAGCGAGGTGGGCAAAAATCTTGATCCTAACGCACCTGCATAATAATACTACTGCATCTGTGTAATGGGCCTGAGGACTTCATTATACTGTCCTCACTACTTTGGGGTATGTTTGAAAATCTTCATAATAAAAAAAATTAAAAACCTCTTCTTAACAAAAAAGGCATAAACTTGGATAACTGACCTCCACCTAGGAGGACTAGTTCATAAAATCAGAAGTGAAAGCAGGGCAAGAACAAGGAGTGGAGAAGTTCACACTCCCTGAATGTCCTTATGTTATTGTTTAGATCAGGATCACTCCCAGCCCCAGGCAACTCAAATATAGAAGGTGCTAGTGTATGTCAGAGAAACAGTGAGCCCTGAAGGGAACCCTCGGGGACCCAGATGGTTCAACAGAGCAAGCCAGTGTGACCTGAGTGCGGGGACACACCCAGCGAGCCACAGGCAGCAGAAGGAGCCCGGACACCCCCGGGAGCCAGGATGCTGCTGCTCTCATGCTCTGCCTCTTTTATGGATCATTAAGGAATCATTTCATAGAAAAGCCATTTACCAAAGTCATCTTATTTTTTTTTTTTTTTTTTTTTTTTTTGTGAGGAGATCAGCCCTGAGCTCACATCCGCCAATCCTCCTCTTTTTTTGCTGAGGAAGACGGCCCTGGGCTAACATCGGTGCCCATCTTCCTCCACTTTATATGGGACGCCGCCACAGCATGGCTTACCAAGCAGTACTTCGGTGCGCGCCCGGGATCCGAACCAGCGAACCCCGGGCCGCCGCAGCGGAGCGCGCGCACTTAACCGCTTGCGCCACCGGGCCGGCCCCCAAAGTCATCTTATTTTGAAACCCATTTGCCTCAGTCAGTCTCTCCTCATGTCCTAAAAGGAAAGGGACAAAACTAGCTGTTTGCTAAGGTCCCTCCACATGGTTTCTTCTGCCAGACAAGTGTCGCTCTACGCAGAGGTGAGGCAACCTGTGAGATAATAGAGAAAAGTCTGATTCCTGGCTTAAGAATTTTTTTTTAAGTTTTTGGATAGGCCATATTTATTCTGAAGTATGTCAAATAAAAAACAAATCAGGATTTAGGTAAGGAGACACTTTATGCAAAGGAATTACTGCAAGAGGCAGACGAAGGACGACTGCGATAAGAGGAACTCACAGACCAAGGGGTCTGCCAGTATCTCCTGGTTTAAAAGCATTTTTTTAAATATGACTTTGACCTCTAAATTTACTAAGTCTAAAAGCTAGATTCAGCACTTGACTGCTTTTTAAGTAACTATAAGCAACATCCCTGAAGGAAGAACAGCTTCAGTGAGTTTAATTATGTGCACATAAGCAAAATTACTCTATTTAAAACAGTAAGGGCCTGGTTACGGTAACTCCCTAACAGAAAAGAAACGTCAGCCACGGCACCCCTCGCCATTTCCAAGTGTAAATCTCATGCCAAAAATGCCAGCCAGTGTTGTGTTAAGGAAATCCCAAGGAACCAAAAACAAGTGTGACAATTCACATTGAGTGACCTCAGAATGTGCACCCAGAAAAGTGCTAATTTTCCTCCCAGAGGGCTGCCTCCCAGACTTTCCTTGAAATGAACAGTGAGTTCTGTTCTTGAAAAAAGACCTGGCTGGCACTTCCTTTGCTGCCCTGGCACAAAGTTCACCAAGACACTAATCTGATCCACCCTGGAACATTTCCTCCCGTAATAAAATTCTCTCTCCAAAGACAGAGCAAACAGTGATGTGGAATACAAGAAACTAAAATGCTGGCCATGGTCAAGGGCAGAGATAAGAGACGACACATCAGAAAGAAAACTCGGAGAGAACATTCTGTAAGAACCTGTGCCTGGGCCACTGGTGAGGCACCCCTGACGCAAGATGTGGCCCTGGCAAGTTACTAAGCAACCTGCAGCTTGCTTCCTCCCTCTCCTAAGTCAACAATTACACCTTGCTGAGAGGATCAAAAGAGAAAGTACGGGAAACAAAGGTTTTTTTTAAACTAGAAAGCATAACTCCTTGTGATTCTCAATTTTTTAAAACATATACCACATTTTGATTAGCAAAAATATCCCAGCTTCCTTTAATCATCTTTCAAATTTTAAAATCATGTTTTTTCATTTTCCAAATCTAAAATATTAACTAAGTTTTTCAAACTCCAGACACACCTCCTCCCAAGATGCAGATATGCCTCTGTCCATCCAGGTGAGCATCTCCCCCTGTCTGCTTGGAGATCTCTGCGGTACGCCAGTGCAAGGTGGTATCATGGCCTCGTCACTCTCACCTGCTACACTTGCTTCCTTCCTTTTTCCTGTTTCCCTGCTCTCCATCATTTCACTCAAGGCCACGGAACAGACCTTGATAGCAACACGCAAACTTTGCACTTAGGCTGCCATAAACAGAGCCACAAGACGACCCGGGCCCTTGAGTCCAAACTCAGCTCTGTAAAGACATAAGTGTTATTAAAAGGCCATCTGTACAAAGGTTTGATGAGTTTCTCCTAAAGCCTCTGCTACCTCAGCCACGTCCTTGGCAGGACACCCACCTGGTTGCCTCTAAGCACGGCAATCAAGTCCTCTTTCAGTAATCAGAAAAGACAGCTGAAATCTCAATCGACATCAAAAGGAGTCCAATTATTATGACACCTGGAACAATCCAGGCAGACAATCCGTAGTTCTTGCCTGGGTTTGTTCTGCTTCCTAAAAACCAAGCCAAGACAACAGCTAACTCAACCTTCAGGCCATGGTAAAGAATAAAGTGTGTGTGTCAATAACACGGCAACAGCACTGAGAACCACCTGCCAACAGGAACACGAAATAACAAATCAATAATGCACAGCCTGGTGTGGCCTGGACTTCTCACCCACAGGACGAAGCAGACTAACTGACACAGAGAAACAGTGACAAAGTTTCTCTGTTCTTCCAGGGCCCCCAAGAGCTCTTCACAGCTGACCCACCTGCGGACTCGAGCCCCGGCCCTCTAATCTCCTCTTTCCCACCTCTCCTGACCCTGACTAGGAACTGGCTCTTTCGATTCAACCCTCCTGTTTCTACATACCACGTCCTTGCTTTCTACTCATGCGCCAAACATGATACATCTGATTTCAAAAAGAAAGCAGACACACAATGGAATATTATTCAGCCTTAAAAGGAAGGAAATTCTGACACATGCTACAACATGGATGAACCTTGAGGACATGTGCAAAGTGAAATAAGCCAGTCACAAAAGGACAAATATTTAATACGATTCCACTTACATGATGTTCCTAAAGTAGTGAAATTCATAGAGACAGGAAGTGGAATGGTGGTTTCCAGAGGCTGGGGGATAGAGGAATGGGGGAGTGAGTGATCAATGGGTACAGAGTTTCAGTTTGTGAAGTTTTAGAGATGGATGATGGTGATGGCAGCACAACATGAATGTACTTAATGCCACTGAACTGTACACTTAAAAATGGTTAAGGAGGTAAATTTTGTTACATATATTTTACCACAATAAAAAAATTTTTTTTTTAAAGGCAAAAAGCAAGACCCCTATGTTGCAAGTTCTTCTACTGCTCAATGGTCCTGGTGGCTCATTACTGAGCTCCGGAACCAGGCCCTCACTCAGCCTGGACTATCCCTGCCAGCTTCTCAGGGAGGACCCAGGGAGTCAATCGGTGATCACACACACCACCTCCCCTCCTTACATACAGGACTCCTCACTGCAAACCCCATTACCTCCTTTACCAGACTAACAGCCCATTCGCCCACCACTATTTACTGAGTGGTCACCACCTGCCAGGCTCTGTCCTGGGCACTGGAGGGTCAGTGGGAACTACGACTCTGAGAAAACTTTTATTTTCATTAAGGAAGCAGGCAAAAAAAAAAAGTGAAACAATAGTAGTGACGGGTGCTGGAGGGACTCGAGGGCCAGAATGGAGGAAGCAGCTGCCAGGGTGTCAGGGGAGGCCTCTCTGAGCTCCAACCTGAGTGACAGGCATGCTCCTCTGTCCACCGCCTCCTAAACAACTCACCACCACTCTCTCACAATAGATCTTTTATCCACTGAAGCCAGTAATGTTTATAAAGCCTTGGGAGTCTTTGGTCCATGTAAGTTAAAAAAATAATAACAATTTATCTCTCCTTCCAACCACAGTCATCCACAGATCTCTGTTGCCAAAAAATATTGTTCACTCATGAAATCATCTACCTACCTCTTCCACCTCTGCTTACAAAGAAACAGAAAAAGAAAAAAAACAGTTCTCTTCAAAAGCTCTTGTATGTGTCCCCATACTGCCCATGCGAGCAGCCAAAATCAAATGAAGATATAAATCATTCCCGCAGGCCACTCTTCCTGTTCCTACCCACGTCCTGGTGCCGCCCAGGCCCTTCCGACAGTTCTTGTTTGTGCTTTATCTGAGACTTGAAACCCTGGGCAGGGATCCTTTCTCAATTCTCAAGACACAATAAAATATTAAATATGGTGAGTTAACAACAGTGCAAGATGCCCAAGGAAGTCCCAGGAGAGGCCTACATATCTAAATCAATACCACAAGCCCAAGACACAAATCCCCTGACCATTGTCTCTGCCCCAGCCCAAGAAAAGCTGCACTGGAAAAAACAAGTGCTTACTCAGGGACCTTCTGTGGGCAACAGGACAGAAAAAGCGGAGCGTCTGTACACCAGCCACGGGTCATGTCACGGCAAAAGTCCAGCCAAGTGAAAACTGAAGGAAGCCAATGTTGGCTCAACAGAAAGAATGGTCTAGGAATTAAACCTGCTCAGGACGACTGCACCGGGGGTGGGGAGACAGTGTACGCTGTGGCAACCTTGATGGCAGGCAATTTGACTATATATACATATAGCGACAATATAGTACATCCCTTTGATGCAGCAATTCCTTATTACGTGCTCTTCACGGGTCCTGTCCCCTCTCGCTTTCCTAATCCTCATTGTACCTATACTGCCATTTCCAGGTTGCTATCTGTAGTCCCCATGGCCCTGGAAAGCCAGGTGCAGGGTGATGGCCCCTCACACCAAGCACGTGTCTGGCACGTGGCCGGCATCAAACACATTAATGAATAGACTTTGGGGACTGCAAGTGTCCTGAAATATTTAAGTATATGGATGTTCATTTAAGTTTTTAAAATACTGAAAAATCAGAACCAATTAAGTATCTACTAAAGGCCTGGATGAGTAAATCAGGCTGCAGCCAAAAGGTTGAATGCTGTGTAGCCATTAAGAACTACACTGTATCGCTGTGGTTTCAGAGTGTTCCAGGAGCCCCGCCTGACTGACCAGATTGACTATCAAGACCTCCTGGGCAACGTGGATTCAGGAACTGGGCAGAGGCCCCCACCCTGCCAACTTCCCAGAGGCCAATCTAGTAAGGAGACAAAAATCCAAATATTCCCATCAAAAGCCCCAAATCCAGAACGAGACCAGCTCTTTTGCCTGGGGCAGAGCAAGAGGAGAGACACTGGGAGAAACAGAAGAAAGCAACAGGGTCCTGCTCCCTCATACCCCCATGTCTGGTCAGCAGCACACCCGTCCGCTCCGCTCTGTCCCCAAAATACAAGTTAAAAAAGTCACCCTCTCTAGTGTTAGTCTGGGATAATGATGTCCACACAGGACCAAGAGGAGGAGAAATAGCCCAGCCACCAAGCAAACACTCAACAGCAAAGAAGATGAACAAGGCGTTCAAAAGACAGAGATTCTGACCCAGAAGAAAATGGAACACTCAAGGAAGAAAGGGAAATTCTCACAAATGCTTCATGCTGCAAAATAATATAATAAAAACGTGAATTCAGTAAGACAAGAGCTCAAAGACGAGATGGTGAAATACCAGAGATGAAAAAAGAGATTGGGGACCTAAGAAAATGAACTGAGGATCAAAACAATATGACAACAAAATCAGTCAACAAGTTAAAGCAACGAAGTATGAAATGCACTGCTGAAAACTGAGTTATGAACTTAGAGGAAAGGGTTATGAACAGCACAGAGAGTGCAGATGAAAAAGACACATAAAGAAAAACAGGTAGAAATGAACAGCAGACAACAGCTATCCAACATAAAGTGTCCTTGAAGTGGAGAATCCAATAAATGGAACATAAAATGCGTTTTTAAAAAATATAATACATACACAGAATGATATAAGGAAATTTCCTGCATGATTAAAGAAATCAATCTGCATATTGAAAGAGCATATCCAGTTCCAGCAAAATTTAACAGAATGTGCTCAAGGCAGTAACAGATTATAACCAAGTTACTAAAGTTACTAAACTTTAGTGATAAAGACTTTTACGCACAAAAAGCACATCACTCACAAGGGGGAAAACAAATATCAGACCAGCTGAGATTCCTCCCACTGCCGTGTTAAATATCGAAAAGACCCTGGAGAGACGGGTACCAAGCTCTAGCGTATGGCCAGAGACCATCACACTCAGCCAAGGTGTCATTCAAGTCCAAAAGCAAGGCACAAACATTTGCAAATGGGAGACATTACAGGGGAAGAAAACAGGAATCTAGCCAATTAAGAGATGAGCCAAAATAGAAGATTCTGTATCGGGAAAGCCACACCTGAGTAGAAGCATTAAATCAATTTAAACAGACAGCTGAGCCAAACAATGATGGAAAGCACAGTTACAGAACAGAATGATATTACAATGTAAAATAATAATAAAACTTTTTAAAATGAGAGATTGGGGGAGCAGGGTTAGAATAAGAATGCTGGCATCCTTGCCCTTTAGGATGGGGAGTCAACGAACATTGTCAGAACTGAAACATTGTTTTAAAAAGCCCCAATTCCAACCCTGTAAAGCTTTCAAAAATCTCTTCCCTTAACCTTAAATGAACCTTTTAGAAAATAAGCTCTCTCCTGTGCAAGAAACATTTATTTCAAGTTTAACATTGCTTTGGTTTCACTTCAGCTTCTTCTATTGAAACCAAGTAAAATCTTAATACTTTTATTATAGAATAGCATGTCAGACCAGTTGCGTTTTTACAGAAGTTCTTCTGTCCATCTTCATAACTATCCCTGTACCTGTCCACATGCATTATAAAGCTGTCTGGGATGATGTATAAAATCATCATGGGGTGGCGAGGATGTGGGGCGAGAGATATTTTCTTCTTTGTACTTTTCAAGGTTAACTGATTTCTTTATATTGAGCACATCATTTTTATCATTTTATGCAAATACAGAATGATTTGTCTTAATTAAACAAAACAAAACGGACTGGAAGAATACATGCCAAGATGTTAACAGTGGTTAGTATTGGATGGTAGATATGGGTGACAACTTTCTTCTTTGTACTTTTCTGTATTTTTCCAGGAAAAAAATAACCCAATGTGGGGTTGTGAGAATGTGAGGTGATGTTGAAAGTTTATGGTAGTTAGAAAAAGGTTAAGAGAAAACACAAAACTAAAAACCTCCATGTGCATATGCATATATCCAGACAGAAGACGATTAGCCCTGGATAAACGGTCACAGACGATTCCTTCTCCCCTCTCTCTTACCTATTGTTTAATTTCCGGAAAGTGAACATTCATTACTTGTGTAATTAAAAAGACACATCTTGGTTTTGTTCGTTAATGGAAGGGTTCTCAGGATGTAACAACCCCCGCCCCAGCGGTGCCCGGGTGAGGGAGAGCGTTAGGTGGCGCCCTCGGGAGGAACTGAAGCTGAGATGGAGAGGATGAGACTGCGACTCCACACTCCCTTAGGGCCAGCAGTCCAGTGAGTCTCTCAGGGCAGACGTGGAGCGAGGGGGTGAAGACTGCCCGGAGTCAGACTCCGCCCTCAGCCGGTCCGCCTCACCGTTACAGTGTGCACCGCCCTCCGGAACACGGTCGTTACGTCAGAAACAAAATGAAGAAGAAAGTGGCTCAATTCATACGCAACTACATACAGCGCCCTGGAACAACACACCACTCGAAAGCCTGGCATGCCCAAGCTAAGCTGCCCAAGCTTTAGCCTTCATGTGTTTTTGATGGTTAAAAAAAAAGAAAAAGAAAAGAACTCATAAAAGCAGATGAAGTTCTACAAGGAGTTACCTTCAAGCTTCACCAACATGCAGATACGCAGCATGCTTAGACCTTAGGTTTGGAAGATTCCAACTGGAACAAAACTCACCAGTGGCTATGGCCCAGTACACGTCTGATCCACTCAGTAACTCACCACATGCTATGGGAGAATAAACCTGGGACCCGGGAACTTGAAGCAGAATTCGAAATGGTGCGACCCGTGCATTGGAATCCAGCACTGCATCCAGAGCACCTACCAGGCGACCTTCAAAAGAAAAGAGAAGAAAGTGCACCTCTGAGCACAGGCACTGACCAGGACAAGCAGCCAACAGCGGCTCCCCACCCCCCGTGCACGAGGCAGCCTGGTCTGTGTCGGGACTCAACGCCAGCGGCGGCCCAGGGCCTGGCGTTTACGAATAAGTGAACAAGGGGCCCTGGACCAGTCACCTAACCTAACTAAGTGTCTGCATTTCTCGGCGTCTCAACACAGGAAGCAACACGACCCAGTAAATAAGAGCTGAGGATCTGGAGTCAGAATGCCTGACTTGAATCCCAGCTCTACCACTTGTAAGCTGTGTGACCTTGGGCAACTTATTTAACTTCTCTGTGCCCTGGTTTCTTCATTTGTAAAGTGGAATAATCACTGTATACCTACCTCACAGCATAATTGTGAGAACTGAATGAGTTAATGTATTCAACATTAAAAGTGCTTAGACTATTGCCTGGCTGTAAGAAGTACTATATAAGAGTTGCCCAGTTTTATTATTATTTTATCATCATCTCAAAGGTGGAAGAATAATCCCTGCCTACTCCAGGAGCGTACTGTGAGGAGCAAATAAGAAAATATGTCAAAGTCCTTCACAGACTATAAAGCATACAACATAAAGGTTTATCATGCTGTTGTAATGAATAGCATCACGAACCAACAGCAGATGAAAAAAACACACCCAGTGGCATCAGCTCCTCCCAGATCTTCTATCGCCTGGGAAGCAAGATGGCTGAGAGGATTAAGCCCCTCACCTTACTTTATACATAATTCTTAATAGGCCCTGAGTAAGGGCCACAAGTTACCTGAGCAAGTAATATGTATATTTGTGTGGTTTTTAACCAATTCAAACACAAAGACAAATTGAATCATTAGGGTGTAAGTTACTGAGTAACACCTCATCACCCCAGATACCTCGGTGTATATTTTGTACAATCAAGGCCATTCTCCTATATAACCACAGTACAACCACCAGATTCATAAAACTAACACTGATACACTCCTACCATCTAATCCTCAGATCCCACTCAAATGTTACCAAATTTCCCAATAACGTCCTTTTGCTACAATGGACGCAGATTTTTGTTTTTTTTTTTAACTTTATTTATTTTTTTAATTTAATTTTATTTATTTTTTCCCCCAAAGCCCCAGTAGATAGTTGTATGTCATAGCTGCACATCCTTCTAGTTGCTGTACGTGGGACGCGGCCTCAGCATGGCTGGAGAAGCGGTGCGTCGGTGCGCGCCCGGGATCTGAACCCGGGTCACCAGCAGCAGAGCGCGCGCACTTAACCGCTAAGCCACGGGGCCGGCCCTGGACGCAGTTTAGAATCACACATTCATTTAGTCGTCACGTCCCTTTGGTCTGTGTGAGTCTAGAGAAGGTTCTTTCTTTGACTTTTTATGACCTTGACACTTCTCAGGATTACAGGCCAATTTTTCTGTGGAAAGTCCCACAGTTTGGGTTTGTCCGCTATTTCATCCTAATTACATCACAATTTGATTCAGGTTATAAATCTTTGGCAAGAATCACAGAAGTGATGTTGTGTCCTTTTCATCACATCCTATCAGGTGGCAGATGATTTCCATCTGCCCCATTCCTGGTAATGTTCCCTTTGATAACTCGATTAAGACAGTATTTGCCAAGCTTCTGACGGTAAAGTTATTCCTTTTTCCCTTCGTATTTAACAAGTATTCTGTAGAGAGGTATTTTGAAACCATGTAAATTCCCTGTTCCTCATCAAATTTTCAATTTATTCATTTATTTATCAGTATAGTTTCATGTTTTCCTAGTTTATTCAATGGGTTATAATCCATTATCATTAGTTTGATGCTTTTGTCTCAGATTTGGCCAGTGCGAGTCCCTTCAAGCTGGCTTCTGTGTCCTTTGGACACGTCCCCATCATTCTTTGCACTTTCTGGCACAATAAAATAATCTAGTTCATCTTGTACTTTTCCTGCTTCAGCCCTGGAATCAGCCATTTCTCCAAGGAGCGCTGGTTCCTTTAGTGAGGAATGGTATTGAAAAACCAAGATCTGGGAGCGAGGTGTGCTCATTGCTAATGCAGTGCTTGCTCCCAGCACCTCTCAGTGGACAGAGGTAGAGACTACTTTCTGTATATATATGTGACTGTGTGTATGCATATATATGTGTTTACATATTTATACACACACGCATATACATATTCAGTGACATATTATGTATTTTTATTTTTATATATATCTACATACATAAAAACTGAGTTCACACCAATACCTCCAATTGTGATCCAATACCACAGTGTTCATTGTAGTTTCTCTCCATACTTGAAACTCCCTTCTCTCACACTGAGAAACCTGGCTTCCATTATTCTTAATATATTTATTTATCTGATCAATCCTCCTGTTGTTGCCACTGTCCCCTCCCTGGCAGGTGCCATCCTAACCCTACCCAGCTCCAACTGTCCTATACCCCACCCCAACAATCACCTTGATCTGTTCCACTTAACGGCTTTAGGGGAAGAAGGAAGAAAGGGTGCACAGGTTTTTATAGCGATTATTCCTTAGGCGGCTCAGAATTTTTACCTCCTTACCAGTTTGCTCCTGAGTTACAGATAATCAAGGGGGCCTGAAAGCTGACTGCTGGATAAAGGGGGCTGCTACTTTAACACAGAATCTGAGCAGCAGCTTAGGGGGACTCTGATTAAAAACACCAGTTGGAGGAGCAGAGAATGGGGTTAGAGATGCATCTGTGTAAGACTGATAAAAGAACACGTTTGCCTGTCAAAGATGGGGGTTGATAGGGAAGCCGACGTAGATTAGAAAAGGGGTAAAAACCCCCACCCATCCCACAGACATACACTTGGCACTTTCACCAAAATTGAGATCTGTTGAAGAATCCATATCTAGTTTCGTAAAAAGAAAAACCTGAGCAACAAAAGAAGGAAGTGGGCACGGTGTGCAGTAATTTAGAAAAGCCACTACACAGAAGCTGGTTTTTTTGATTGGAAAGAGTGGTGATTTTTCTCTTCAAGACCCAGGAGCTTTTGCAACGGTCAGGACCTTCTACGCCAACACGACCAGCCCGGCCCCTTCAATTGGTGGGAGGGTGGGGAGGGCAGCAATTAAAAGTGACAGGGAGACGTCCGGTTTCAGCTCCAATATGCAAAGAGTTTGGAAGTCATCACTCCCATCCTAACAACACGAAAAAGCTGAACAAAGTGAAAAATCAATGACTTTTCTTGGACCTATCAGAGAACTAAGGTCACAGGTCAAACCATAACCCCAAAATCTGGAGAGAGGGGAGAATCCAGAGTCATAGCCACAATCTGCTCACCCAGAGCAGAAGCCACTGGAGCCATCAACTGGTAGGAACACTTACACGGTGATTTTGACAAACAGCTGGGGGCTAAGTGTGGACGAGCATGAGAGTAAAAACCTCCTGATGGCCACATTCTTAAGGGGCCCCAAACTTCCATAGGTTTTACCACCAGGAACCGGGCCAGGTTCTCACTATGAAGAACCAAGAAAGATCCCCTCGTGGCCCTCCCAGGGGAAGGGAGGAGTCCTGGGTTGTGCAATAGGCTCAGAGCATTCTCTACAACAAAGGCCTACTCTCCAGGGGAAAAGACTTTCCCAGAGCCTTATCTCAGCTGAGGGAAGGGCATTTCTCAGACTCCAACCCCCTCTAGCCTTCCTGTCTCACCTAAGGGGGTGGGGAGGTGGAGGCAGCTAAGAAACACTATAAAGGGCACAGCCCAGAGACACAGGCTCACTGAAAGACTGAGATTCTCTGATAAGATTGTAGGACCACTTCCCTTCCCCTACACTCTACCACCACCTCAACAGTCGCCAGCACAAGGACAGTAGAGGACAGCCGAAAGAGCTGCGAGGCTCAGACTCCACCTGAGGAGGGGCAGATCTTAAAGAAGCCCAAAGACAAAGGGGGAGACCAAGACAAGGACACCTGAGGAATCTGAAACCTCTGGCACCTACAGCTAGAACAAACATTAAACACAACCCAAGTCCTAGTCACAATAACATAAAACTCACACTAAAGAACCATTTCCTCAGTTCTTATGACCTGATACCTCATGTCTGGTTTTCAACAAAGAAATTACAAAAAATGTTGAAAGGCAAGAAAAACACATAGTCTGAGGAGACAAAGCAAGGATCAGAATGAGCCTCATAGATGGCATAGATCTTGGAATTATTAGACAGGAAATTTAAAATAACTATGATTAATAGGTTAGGTTTCCAAAGAAAAAGGTGAACAATATGCAAGAACAGATGGGTAATACAAGCAGAAAGATGGAAACCCTAAAAACTAGTAGAAAAAGAAATGCTAGAAATCAAAAATGCACTAACAGAAATGAAGAGTGTGTTTGGTGGGCTCGTCAGTAGCCTGGACAGCCAAGGTGAGCTTGAAGATAGGTCAACAGAAATCTCCCAAACTGAAACACAAAGAGAAAAAAGAATGAACAAAAGAAAAAAGAACATCCAAGAACTGTGGGATGACTTCCAAAGATGTAAGATATACACAATTGGAATACCAAAAGGACAAAGAGTGAACAATTATTTGAAGCTATAATGGCTGAGAATTTTCCAGAATTAATTACAGACACCAAACCACAGATATAGGAAGCTCAGAGAACATCAAGCAGGTTAAATACCAAAAAATACACATGTAGGCATATCATATTCAAAGTGCAGAAACCAAAGACAAAGGGAAAATCTTGAAAGAAATCAGAGGAAAAAACAGTTTACCTATAAAAGATAAGAACAAAGATAAGAATTATAGCAGATCTTCTCGTTAGAACCCATACAAGCAAGAGAATGGAATGAAATATTTAAAATGTTGAAAGAAAAAAACCATTTGATGAATTCCATATCCAGTGAAATTTTTCTTCAAAAGGAGAAACAAAGACTTTCTTAGATAAACAAAAACTGACAGAATTCATTTCCAGTAGACCTAACCAGCAATAAATGTTAAAAGAAGTTCTTCAGAGAGAAAGAAAAATGATATATGTCAGAACTCAGATCTACATAAAGAAAGCAAGTGGTGTGTTGGAGAAGAAATAAATGAAAATAAATAAAATCTTTTATTTTTGTTATTCTTAATTGATCTAAAAGATAAATGCTTAAAGTGATAACAGTAAAAATGCATTGGGTGATTATCGCAATGTTAGAAGTGAAGTGAAAGACAGCAATGTCATCAAGGCTGAGAGGGAGGACTTGAAAACACTCAAACATGTGAAGCAGTGTAGTGTTATTTGATGGTGGACTTAGATTAGTTTAAAACATATATTGCAAACTCAAGAGCAACTACTACAAAAATTTTTTTAAAGAAGTAAAGTATACTAAGAGGAGAGAAAATGGAATCACAAAATATTCAATTAAAACTACAGAAGGTAGAAAAAAAGAGATTTAGAAAAAGAAATGTAATGAATAGAAATCAAATATGGTAGATATTAATCCAACTATATCAATAATCACTTTAAATGTGAATGGTCTAAATACACTAACTGAAAGATCAGGATTTCAGAGTAGATTAAAAAAAAAAAAAAGCTGAGATGTATGCTGTTCTCAAGAAACCCACTTTATTAAGACTCAGATAAGTTAAAAGTAAAGGGATTATTTGGGAGGGTGGAGTAAAGAAATGGAGAAAGATATACCATGCTAACACCAATTTTAAAAAAGCTGGAGTAGCTGTATTAATTTCAGACAAAGTAGACTTTGGAACAGGAAAAATTATCAGGGATAAGGAGGGGCATTACATAATGATAAAAGAGTAAATTCTTCAAGAAGACATAGTAATCCTTAACACATGTGCATCTAACAACAGAACATCAAAATACATGTAGCAAAAACCGATAGAACTGTACACTGCATGATTTCACTCATAAGGGGAAGATAAACTAACACATGGACAGAGAGAACTGTTTGGTGGGTACCAGGGGCAAGGCGGGTAGGGGCTGGGCACAATGCATTTATATGGTGACTGACAAACAATCATGTACAACAAAAATTTCACAATAAAGGAAACAAAAACTGATAGAACTGTAAAGAGAAATAGATTAATATACTAGTATAGTTGGGGATTTCAACACCCATCTTTCAGTAGTGGATAGATCAAGCAGGCAGAAAATCAATAAGGATTTAATGCCAAACAGCATTACCAATCAACTGGATCTAAATGACATGTATGGAATATTCCACCCAATAACAGCAGAATCCACATTCTTCTCAAGCTTGCATGGAACATTCACCAAGATCAGATATGTTTTACGGCAAGAATGTGCCCTAAAAATTGTTAAAGAACAGAAATCATATAAAGTGTGTTCTCAGATCACAATGGAATTAAACTAGAAATCAGTAGCAGAAAGATAGCTGGAAAATCCCCAAAAATATCAAAGAAGAAGTCTTAACAGAAATTTTAAAATATTTGAACTAAATAAAAATGAAAATACAACTTAAAAAAATTTGTGCAATGCAACAAAAGCAGTGCTTAGAGGGAAATTTATAGCAATAGATGAATAAATTAGAAAAGAAGAAAAAACTAAAACAATCAATAATCTAAGCTTCTCCTTCAGGAAACTATAGAAAGAAGAGCAATTTAATCCTAAAGAAAGCAGAAGAAAATAATAAAAGTTGAACAAAAATCAACTGAAAACAAAAAAACAACAGAGAAAAATCAATAAAACCAAAGCTGTTTGTTTGAAAAGATCAATGAAATTGATAAATCTCTATCTAGACTAATGAAAGCAAAAGCAGAGAAGAAACTAATTACTAATACAAGAAATGAAAGACAGATCATCACTACTGATATTAAAAGGATAATAAAGGAACACTATGAACAATTCTATGCCCACAGATTTGATAACTTTACATGAAATGGACCAATTCCTTGAAAGACACAAATTACCGAAACTCACACAAGGAGAAATGAATTATTTGAATAGGCTTACATCTATTAAAGAAACTGAATCAATAGTTAATAACCCGCCAAAAAAGACAACACCATGTCCAGATCATATCACCAGCCAATTCTACTCGATGTTAAAGAAGACACGATAACAATTCTCCACAATCTCTTTAAAAAACAAAAGCAGAAGGAACACTTCCTATTTCATTCTATGAAGCCAGCAGTATCCTAATACCAAAACCCCATAAAGATATTACAATAAAGGAAAACTACAAACCAATATCTCTCATGGAAAAGTCCTCAACAAAATATTAGCAAATCAAATCCAACAATATATGAAAACAATTATACACCATAAACAAATGGAACTTACTCCAGGTATGCAAGGGTGGTTCAACATTTGAAAAATCAATCAATGTAATCATCAACAAGCAAAAGAAGAAAAATCATATTATTATATCAATTGATGCAGAAAAAGTACTTGATAAAATCCAATATCCATTCATGAATTAAAAAAAAAACTCTCAGGGGCCGGACTGGTGGCATAGTGGTTAAGTTCACGAGCTTTGCTTTGGCATCTCACGGTTTGCAGGTGCAGAACCCTGGGTGCACCACTCATCAAGCCATGCTGTGGCAGCGTCTCGTATACAAAATAGAGGAAGATGGGCACAGATGGTAGCTCAGGGCTAATCTTCCTCAGCAAAAAGGGGAGGATTGGCAATGGATGTTAGCTCAGAGCCAGTCTTCCTCACAAAAAACAAAAAAAACCTTTCAGCAAACTAGGAATCAAGAACTTCTTTAGCTTTATAAAGAACATCTACAAAAAACCTACAGCTAATATCATACTTAATGGTGAGAAACTGGACACTTTCCAGCTAAGATGAGGAACAAGGCTAAGGACCCAACATCGTATGGAAGTCCTAGCTAGTGCAATGAGGCAAGAAGAGGAAACAAATGGCATACAGATAAGGAAGGAAGAAACAAAACTGTGTTTGTTCACAGACGACATGCTTGTTGTCTTTGCAGAAAAATCCCAAAGAATCAACAACAACAAAAAATTTACAGAACTAATAAGTAAGTATAGCAAGGTTGCAGGACACAAGGTTAACATGACAACTGCTTTCGCATATACCAGCAAAAAACAATTGGAATTTGAAAAAAAAAATTTTAAATATCACTGATAACAGCAAATGATATTTTTATTAGGTAGAAATCTAACAAATATGCATAGGATCTATATGCAGAAAACTACAAAATTCTGATAAAAGAAATCTCAGAAGATCTAAATAAAGAGATATTCCACGCTCGCGGATTGGAAGATTCAATACTGTTAAGAGGCCAGTTCATCTCATCTTGAGCTACAGATTTAACGCAATTCCAATAAAAATCCCAGCAAGCTATTTTGTAGATACTGACAAACTGATTCCAAGGTTCATATAAAAGGGTAATGGAGCCAACATTACCTACATAAAAGGGTAGAGGAGCCAACACACTATTGAAGAAGAACAGAGTTGGAGGACTCACACTTCACAATTTCAAGACTTACAACAAAGCTACAGTAATCAAGACAGTGCAGTATTGGCAATAGGATATTAGGCCAATGGAACATAACAGAGAACCAGAAACAGAACCATACAAATACAGTCAACTGATCTTTGTCAAAGGAGCAAAGGTAATTCAATGGAGAATGACAGTCTTTTCAACAAATTGTTCTGGAACAACTGACATCCATATGCAAAAAAAATGAACCTAAGACACAGACCTTACATCTTTCACAAAAATGAACTCAAAATGGATCACAGATCTAAATGTAAAATGCAAAACTATAAAACTCATTGAAGAAAATCTAGATGACCTTACATTTAGCAATGACTTTTTAGACAACACCAAAAGCATGATCCATTAAAAAAATTGATGTTGGACTTTATTAAAATTAAAAACTTTTGCTCTGCAAAAGACACTTAAGAGAATCAAAAGACAAACCACTGACTGGGAGAAACTATGTGCGAAACACATATCTGATAAGGGACTTGTATCCAAAATATACAAAGAATTCTTAAAACTCAACAATAAGAAAACAAACAACCCCATTAAAAATAGGCAAAATATATGAACAGAAACCTGACCACAGAAGATATACGGATGGCAAACACACATATGAAAAGTTGCTCAACATCATTTGTCTCTATGGAACCGCAAATTAAAACTATAAGATACTATTATATACCCATTAGAATGGCTAAATAAAAAAACTGACAATACCAATTGCTGGCAAGGATGTGAACAACAGGAACTCACTCATTGCTGATGGGAATACAAAATGGTACAGTCACTTTGGTAGAGAGTCTGGTAATTTCTTGCTAAGCTAAACATAATCTTAACATAATACTCAGCAATCACACCCCTAGGTATTCACTCAACTGATCTGAAAACTTATGTCACACAAAAACTTGCACACAAATGTTTATAGAAGCTTTATTCATAACTGTCGAACACTGGAAGCAACCAAAATGTCCTTGAACAGGTGAATGGATAATCAAATTGTGGTACATTCATTCAATGCACTATTATTCAGAAATATAAAGAAATAATCTATCATGCCATGAAAAGACATGGAAGAACTTTAAATGCATATCCAGGTGAAAGAAGCCCTCCTGCAAAGGCTACATTCTGCATGATTCCAATTATTCTGGAAAAAGGAAAAGGGAAAACTACAGTGAGGGTAGAAAGATCCGTGGTTGCTGGGAGGAAGGGGTTCAATTAGAAAAGATAGGGGAATTTTAGGACAGTGAAACTATTCTGTATGATAACTGTAATTGTCAGTATGTGACATTATGCATTCGTCAAAATCCACAGAACTTTTCAGCACAAAGAGTGAACTTTAATGTTTGCAATTAAAAAAAAAAATCATTTAGGAGGTCAGAGGATCCCTAGTAGAATGCAGAATATAACCAAAAGTTCTGATTGTATTACAAATGGATAAATAAGGAGGTGAAGGGGGTAAGGAGGAAAGGATGTTGACCTAGGTAACTCTGTTAACGAGTGGAGTCCACAGGAAGAAAAGCCAAAGAAATGAACAGTTACGAGATGCCTAACAATGTTTCGGTCAACAAAGGACCACATATACGACGGTGGTCCCATAAGATTAGTACCATACAGCCTAGGTATGTAGTAAACTATACCATTTAGGTTTGTGTAAGCACGCTTCTTAGAACACATCCCCGTCATTAAGCAACACATGACTGTATACAAGAACTGTACTGCATGGTGTACGGGTTAGTGATTCTAATACTGCTACACACGTATACTAGAAATGAACAATTAAGAAAAAGGATAGTGGAGGGTAAGAGGCAGATTTCTAACTGGAGCGTAAGCTCACAAATAAGGAAAGCAAAGAGGCAAGAATGATCCATACAGTAATGAATTAGAACCAGAGATGTAGGTATGAATTCATGGTTAGTTTACTATAGATACAAATGGCCTCATATAGAAATATTTATAGATATGTGTAGATACACGGGTTGGCATATATCAACATATATTTCCTTGCTCTGTCAGTTGAGAGGGCCTAGAAGCAATGAGCACACCCAGCAGCCCGATCTTGGTTTCTAATACCATTCTCCAATAAAAGAAACAAAGGCCTTTTAGAAAAATGGCTGATTCTAGAACTGGAGCAGGAAATACACCAAAGATGAGCCTGGAGCATCTTGTAGTGACACAAAGTAAGGAAGTGCTCAAAAAAAGCAAACAAAAAAGTCCCACATTATGGAAAGTGGGTGGCTACCCTTACAGCGGAGAAATCTGACCAACACTACCTCAACCATGCGGCCAAGGTCAACATCAACCATCACAAACCATGTTAGTATCATGCACCCTTGGTATGACATGACAAGAATGGCATTTTACCTCTGTTCTTCCTCCCCAAAACCAATAACCCTAGTCTAATCATGAGAAAAACATCAGACACATTACAGTTGAGGAACATTCTACAAAATACCTGACGGGTCCTCCTCAAAACTGTGAAGATCATTAAAAACAAAGAAAGTCTGAGAAACTGTCACAGCCAAGATGACAACTAACTGTAATGTGGCATCCTGAATGGGATCCTGGAGCAGAAAAAGATCAAGGAAATCTGAATAAAATACGGACTTTAGGTAATAATCACTGTATTCGTTTTCTACTGCCGCTGTGACTAGTTACCACAAACATAATAGCTTAAAACAAAACAAATTTATTATCTCACAGTTCTGTAGATCAGAAGTCTGATAAGGATCTCAGCTAAAATGAAGGTGTCAACAGGTGCATTCCTTTCTGTTGGCTGTAGGCAAGAATCTGTTTACTTGCCTTTTCCAGCTTCACCAGGCCGCCCACTTTACTTGGCTCACGGCTCCTTCTTCCATCTTCAAAGCCAGCAACACCAAGATGAGTTCCTTCTACACTGCCATCTCGCTGGTTCCTTCTTCAGATTCCCTCTTCCAGTTTTAAGAACGCTTGTGATTACATTGAGCCCACCTGGATAATCCCGGCTAGTCTCCCTATTTTAAGGTCAGCTGATTAGCAACCTTAATTTCATCTGTACCCTTAATTCCCCTTTGCCATGGAAGGCAACATATTCACAGGTTTGAGTCATTATTCTGTCTGCCACAATAATCTATTAATGTCAGTTCATTAATGAAAACAAATATACCACACTAGTATGTCAATAATGAGAGAAACTGGCTGTGGGGTATACGAGAACTCTCTATACTACGTTCACAATTTTTCTGTATGTGTAAAACTGTTTCAAAAAATAAAGTTTACTTAAAAAAAAAGTGCCAAGGAGAGTCAGGCCAGTCATTGTCCACCGCAGACAAGGGAGGGGAGGCAGGGGGGACCCCCATGTCTGTGCAAATGCAAACTGCTCCTGTAGGAACCCACGGAGGGGTTGGGGGCACTTAGGGGGTAAGCCAGAACACTCAGGGTGGAGCCAACCACAGCACAAAGACAAAAGAACTAGAGGAGACAAGGGGCCAAGACCACAGAGAAGATGCAAAATGGGAAGGCAGGACAGTGCACGTTCTCAGCAGGAAAACCAAAATAAGAAAAATTCAGGAAGAAAAAATTATCCTTAAATTTCTGTTGAATGGGCAAAGGAAAAAGATTAGCATGGCAGAGACATCCTTTAAAGCTACCAGAAAATAGGGTAAGATGTCTGCAAATTTCAAATGTGTCAATGACAAAAATATATACATATATACACATAAATAAAGCAAATATATGGCAAAGTGTTAATGCGTGGCTCCTAACAACAGGGTACACAGCCCCACTTATTCTGTCCTTTCATAAGAAAGCTAAAGATATAGGATGTCTTTTAGGTAATATTTATTAGCCAGGCTCATTAAAAAAAAAAAACGCTGAAGTTGTACACATTGTGCCTGTTTCCTCATTAAGCGTCACAACCACCTTTGGGGAGAAGGATGAAGCAGCTGAGGGCGACACCTGACCTCCCCAGCTCCAGCTCCAAAGCCGGCAGCTCTAGGGCTGTACAAAGTCAGGGCAACCATTATCTTCAGAAATGCTCCATCACCCACAAACCTCCACCTCTTATCTACATTCAGACTGACTTTTCTCTCACAAACCCAAATTGCTGAAGTCTTCACTAAATCTCCAGGAACAAATCCCCGCGAACACAGGTTTTTCGGGTTTTCCTTCTGCAGCAGCTCCATATGGCTTGTCTGGCGCTCCAGGAAAACCTCCTGGCGTCGCAGTGGAGCACAACACTCCTATTTTTAGGCTATTAGAAGAACAACTCTGGCTGAGATAGACATCGAGTGACAAGGTTTATAATTAGGGCCCAAACAGGGGCCGATGAGTAATTTGCTTCTAACTGCTAATGCTGCACGTCTTTCATTCCGGCTGGATTTCACGCACATGGATGGTACCAAGTTTAAGATGAAATGACAGCTACTGACAAGGAACAAACAAGGACACTCGGAGAAGCCTTCCCACTGCCTCCTGGTTTTCACAACCTCTATGTTGGGCCTGGTACTTACACAGACAGCAGTGACAAAGTGCTCTGCTCTTCCCAGGAACAGCACCAAAGCACCATAAAACTTTTAAAAAACAGCAACACTCATCCCCGACGAAAAGTATTTTAATCAAAGTCAGAAAACTTAGTCTTTTTTTCCCCCTGCATTAAAGAAAGCAGGTCTTGCTAATGGCTTTGGGCTTAGAAATAATATACCTAGGCAGCCCCATGACAAAAAATTCTCTTCCTCCAGTAAAGAGCTCCTCCTCATCATACACAAGCCATCAAGGGACCGCATATGCACAGTGCACCTCAGTTCAGCGCCCTGACCCACCACTGGGAAACCAATCTGGGCTAGAGCGCTGTCTTCACGTTAGGGCTGTTTGCAGCTAAGGGAAAAAAGAAAAAAAAGAACCAGAAAAAGGGAAAACACTTTTATTTGTGAAAAGTAACAACCTAAAAGGATCACATGAAGTCCTTTCTACTGACTAACAAAGAGAAGATAAACGTTGGGGATATTTGCACTCTTAATGTGACAGCCCTCCTATTCAAAGTAAAATTCATAACCCAAGTTACTAAACTTCAAATTTTTTTTTTTGCAAAGCATTTTAAATAATTCAATATACCCTTTAGTGTGAATCCCTTTGATTCCCACAAATCTCCACTAAACCAAGAGATGACAGTGTTATTTTCAGAGAGTGCAGCAGATCGGTGGGCAAACCCGAAGGGTAATCAAATCACGCGGGAAGCTCTGGCACTGGCCAACTGATGAGCTCATCTCTGTAACCAAGTGGATAACACGGGCAGCCCTGCGCCCATCACCGTGACAGACGAGCCTGTCGAGTCCACAACACAGATTTATGATCGAGCACACTGCCAGAGAGGAGAGTTTCAAGGGCATCACAAAAAAGGGATTCTGGCCCTGGTTCTCGAGAACAGGACAGGCAGCCACCAGGCCCTCACCTGCACACCGTGTCCCAGATATGTGGGAACGAGGACAGCCACACAATGACCGTCTGCTGTCTCAAGAAACCAAGAGAGGATGGCGGGTGTGGCTGCTAGCTTTGATCAGCAAGGGAGTTAGACTACCAGACTGACTGTCCTATTCACACTTAAATCAAAGGAGAGAGAATTTTTTCGTCTTCACTCAAAAACTGTGCCAATTCTCGATTGGGTACAGTTTCAGTTTTCCAAGATGAAAAGAGTTCTGGAGATGGATAGTGGCGATGGTTGCACAAAAGTGTGAATGTAGTTAATCCCAGTGAACCAACCATACACTCAAAAACAGCTGATAGTCAATTTTATGTTATGTGTTTTTTTCAAATATTTTTTTAAAACCTGTGAAAATTCTAATGGTCAGAAATTTCCACAGTTGGACTCCTAAAGTAAACGTAAAAGTAACTTTTCCTAAGCCCATTCCCCAAGTGACAAATCATAAATGCCTCTGAACATAAATGTGCTCTAGGTCTACAACTGCTGAACCCTGACATGTTCTTCTAGTTGCTCCATAAATAACCCTTGGATGGGGACCAAGCTGTCTGCTTTGACTCAGACAAAGCGTGTGGATCCTGTCATAGTGAACCTCCAAGCAGGGTAATGTATGTGCAAAATGCATGACAGCAAGAATCTTGCACTGAAACACCATCATGGCTGCCAGTTCCGGAGCTGGTGACTGCCCTGGCCTAGAGACATGTGTTGCTGTGGATATAATGAATGCTATTCTGAAAATTCCCCGGCATTTCCATCCACTTGGCCATCCATTTACCTGGTCTTCTGGCATGACGATCATGCAGAACAATTAGATTTAAATTCCTGTAGTGGAGGGATGATTCAAGGCTATAAAATGGAAGGCAAGGAACACAGTGAGAGAAAGAAAACCAAGACTCAACAAAGAGCTTGGCTTTAAGATCTGATACAGTCTTCAGATGAAGCTCCAGCTGCCAGGGGCATCTGGGATGGACAGGGATGGATACCAGCTGCACCTCCGCTACCAAGCCCCGCACAATCCGGAGTTGCCCACAGCTCTTCCCTGGACACTGACATGCCTCTTCAGCCCGTCTCAAAGGCTATGAAATGGGACCCGACCGCTCCAGGACTGCCGGCTCCCCATCCTGATGGTTCCACCTGTGCTAATCCACCCTTCCCATTCATTTGGCTCTTTCCAGATAGCTCACTGTCACTCTTTTTTTTTTTTGACATATAAAAAGCGGTACATAATTAATGTATACAACTTGATGAGTCTGAAGATAAGTACACATCCAGGAAACCATCACCACAATCTATGCCATAAACATGTCCATTGCCTCCAAAAGTTTCCTCCTATCCTCTTATATATTATTATTACTAATATATATAATGTTGTGATAAGAACATTCAACATAAGATCTATCCTTTTAGCAAATGTTTAAGTATACATTACAATACTGTTAACTATGGGCACTATGCTGCACTGTAGATCTCTAGGACATATTCATCTTGTGTAAGCAAAACTTTGTGCCCTTTGACGAATACCTCCCTATTTTCCCCTCCCCCCCAAGCCCTGGCAACCACCATTCCATTCTCTGCTTCTATGAGTTTGACTATTTTAAATTCATCACATAAGTGGTAGGTATCACGTAGTATTTGTCCTTCTGTGACTGGCTTATTTCACTTAGCATCACATCCTCAAGGTTCATCCGTGTTGTCACAAATGGCAGGATTTCTTTCTTTTTTAAGGCACTGTCACCCATTTTAATCCTCAACCTTCCTCCTTTAGATTCCAGTAACCCCTAACCCATGAAGACTGGAACCATCCCTAATCCATGAAGCCCAGAAAAATATGTCACAAAATTACATTTTACTGACCCTGTGCAATCAAATATAACGGCAGAGGATGTATTCCCTTGCCAGTTTCTGCTCCTTCAAAAGAACCAAAATCATTTGGGAAAACATTCCTGATCTCTCAATTTTGTTGAGAAACTATCTGCCTTGGGTCAAGTATTCTAACTGTCCAGTACACTCAGGTACCTGGACTGTAACTATGGACTTCTCTTTGGAGACAGAATAATGATCACTTTGACGTCCCATTTTTAATAAACCCAGCAGGTATTACCTGTACTCCCAAAATCACATTAAGAGAGCCAGTTATAAAGAATATCTTTTTTGGGCCAGCCCCGTGGCGTAGCAGTTGGGTGCGTGCACTCCACTACTGGCGGCCTGGGGTTAGGATCCCGGGCGCCCACCGACGCACCGCTTCTCCGGCCATGCTGAGGCCATGTCCCACATACAGCAACCAGAAGGATGTGCAACTATGACATGCAACTATCCAGTGGGGCTTTGGGGAAAATAAAGGAGGAGGATTGGCAATAGATGTTAGCTTAGAGCCGGTCTTCCTCAGCAAAAAGAGGAGGATTAGCATGGATGTTAGCTCATGGCTGATCTTCCTCACAAAAAAAAAAAAAAAGAATCTATTTTAAAAATCTTCCCTAAAAAAATAAGGTCTAGGAGGAGTAACGTCAGCATCATGGCAGAGTGAGCTTCCCCCATTGAACTCTCTCCCTCTAAGACACAACAAAAAAGGACATTCATATTCCAACAGAAGCTATTCACACAACACAGGGGATGTCTGAGGCATCCAGGCAGCCGTGCACCCAAGGACTGAGGTGCTGGAATCCTCAGCGTAAGTGGAAGGAGGTAAGAGGAGCTCCCTTCCTTCCCCAAGGACTGCGACCCAGAGACTGAGACCACTCGGCTCTTAGAGGAGGGGGAGGGGCGGCTCACAGCGTGAAAAACGACACTTCCAAGACCCCTCACAGCCCGAGGGGAATCCCCCTACAGAGGGAGCAGAACTATTGTGAGGGTAGTTTCAACAAGCTAGCCCCTCAGGAGAGCAGAGAGCCATAGCGAGGTGAGAAACCTCTGAGATAGGGGAGGCGAAAGTAAGCGCCCCTCCCCGACCTGGCCTGCCCAACTGGCGCTTCAGCTCAGCCCTGTCCCCAGAGGCAGCGGCCCCCAGGTGCCCAGGTCCCACCAGCAGGGGCAGCGTGACCATGCACCACCCCGACAGGCAGCAGCCCACAGGTGCCCAGGCCGACCAGCAGTGGGACGAGCCTGCACCCCCGCACCAGAGGCAGCGGCAACTCAGGCCCCACCATGCCACAGCCCCAGCTGCTCCAGCTGGACCAAGCCACGGCCCCAGCTTCCCCGGATCCACAGTACCACGGCCCCAGCTCCTTCGGCTTGACTGCCCCCCCAACCCGCTGGCTCCAGCTGCTTCGGCTTGGCCTGTGCTGAGGCACCAGCTGACTTGGTGCCAGGAACTTTACCCCACCGCACTCCAGTTCCAGTTTCTTTGGCCCAGAGGTGCTCTAGTTCTTCCTTCTTTGGCCAGTGCACTCCAGTTCCAGCTTCTTAGGCCCAGCGCACTCCAGTTCCAGCTTCTTTGGCCCAGCGCACTCCACTTCCAGCTTCTTTGGCCCAGTGGCGCTCCAGCTCTTCCTTCTTTGGCCCAGCGCACTCCAGTTCCAGCTTCTTTGGCCCAGCAGCGCTCCAGCTCCTGCTTCTTTGGCCCAGTGGCACTTCAGCTGCAGCTGCTTCAACCCACCCGCACCCGAGCCCCAGCTGCTTCGGCCTAGCTACGCTCCAGTCTCAGCTGTTCCCACACTCCAGCTCCAGCTGTTCCCACGCTTCCCCCCCAGCAGCCTCCACTCAGCCACGCTGCAGATCAGCCAGGGGCCAATGAGAGTGTCCACGGATTGAGGCAGGCCAGAATACACAGCCCTTGACCCCCATCCAGCAGCAGCAAGAGGAAACTGCAACCATATATTTTCACTATGAGGAAAAGTAAGCCAACACCGACAGGCACTACACAAAAATATATTAAATCTCCAGACCAAAAGGAAAACAACAAGCACCCAGAAGTCAACTCGGAAAGCACAGAAACGTACAACCTTAATGAAAGAGAATTCAAAATAGCCATCATAAAAAAGCTTAATGAAATACAAGAAAACACAGACAGACAATTCAATGAAATCAGGAGTTTCTTCACAAAAGAAATTGAAACTATAAAAAAAAGCCAATCAGCAATCTTAAGAGATGAAAAACACAATAGAGGAAATAAAGGCAAATCTGGAAGCCTTAAGCATCAGAGCTGACAATATGGAGGAAAGAATTAGCAATATTGAGGACAGCAATGTGGAAATGCTCCAGATGGAGGAGGAAAGAGCAGTAAGACTAAAAAGAAATGAAGAAACCCTCTGAGAAATATCTGACTCAATTAGCAAATCCAACATAAGGATTATAGGTATTCCAGAGGGGGAAGAAAAGGAAAAAAGAGCAGAGAACTTATTCAAAGAAATAATATCTGAGAACTTCCCAAACCTGGGGAAGGAGCTGGAAATACCAGTGAATGAAATAAATAGATCTCCTAAATATATCAAAACGAAAAGACCCTCTCCAAAGCATATAGTAGTAAAGCTAGCAAAAGTCAATGACAAAGAAAAAATATTAAGGGCAGCTAGACAAAAAAAAATAACATACAAAGGATTTCCTATCAGGCTCTCAGCTGATTTCTCAACAGAAACTTTACAGGCTAGGAGACAGTGGAATGATACATTCAAAATTCTGAAGGACAAAAACTTTTAGCCAAGAATACTCTATCCAGCAAAAATATCCTTCAGATATGATGGAGAAATAATAACTATCCCAGATAAACAAAAGCTAAGGGAGTTCATTGCCACAAGACCCCCACTACAAGAAGTGCTCAAGAAGGCCCTCATCCCTGAGGAAAAAAAGAGAAAGGGGATTCAAAGTTTTGAACAAGGAGGAAAACTGGTCAACAAAACCAGAAAAATTGCAGTCCTCTATCAAAATAGATTAGCAAACAATTATAAAACCAAAGATCAAGGGAAGGTAAGCACCAAGCATAAATATAACCTCATCATGTTAAACATGAACTCACAACACAACAAGGAATAAGATGTGACAACAATAACTTAGAAGGGGAAGAGGAAAGGGATTGAATCAACTTAGTCTAAGGGAATAAGAGGCCATCAAAAAATGGACTATCACATCCACGAGATTTTTTATACAAACCTCATGGTAACCACTAACCAAATAATCAGAACAGAACCACACACAAGAAAGAAAGAGAAAACTAAGAGAACCCCCATACAGAACTACCAAACTAAACTGGTAGTCCGAAACACACAGGACAAGAAACAAAAGAAATGCAAAAGAACCAGAAAAAGAGCAATAAAATAACAATAACAAGCCCCCATATATCAATAATTACCCTAAATGTAAATGGACTGAACTTTCCAATCAAAAGACACAGAGTAGTGGGATGGATTAAAAAACAAGACATCAATATGCTGCCTCCAGGAAACACATCTCAGCTCTAAAGACAAACACAGGCTCCGAGTGAAAGGATGGAAGACAATACTCCAAGCTAATGGCAAACAAAAGAAAGCAGGTGTTGCCATATTTATATCAGACAAAGTTGACTTCAAGATAAAACAGGTAATGAGACACAAAGAGGGGCAATATATAATGATAAAAGGGACACTCCACCAAGAAGACATATCACTTTAAATGTATATGCACCCAATACAGGAGCACCAAGGAAGTAAGCAACTATTAACAAACCTAAAAGGAGATATTAACAACAACACAATAATAGTAGGGGATCTTAACACCCCACTCTCGTCAATGGACAGATCACCCAGACAGAAAATAAGTTAGGAAATAATGGATGTAATGAAAAACTAGATGAGATGGACTTAATAGACATATACAGATCACTCCATTCAAACACAGCAGATTACACATTCTTCTCAAGCATGCATGGAACATTCTCAAGAATGGACCATATGTTGGGAAACAAGGCATGCTTATATAAATTTCAGAAGATTGAAATCATAACAAGCATCTTTTCAGACGATAATGCCATGAAGTTAGAAATCAACTACAAGGAAAAAATTGGGCAAGTGACAAAGCTGTGGAGACTCAACAACATGCTACTAAACAACCAATGGATCATTGATGAAATTAAAGAAGAAATCAAAGCATATCTGGAGACAAATGAAAATGAAAATACACCATACCAACTCATATGGGATGCAGCAAAAGCGGTCCTGAGAGGGAAACTCATAGCAATACAGGCCCACCTTAACAAACAAGAAAAAGCCCAAATAAGCAACCTCAAACTACGCCTAACAGAATTAGAAAAAGAAGAACAAATAAAGCCTAAAGTCAGCAGAAGGAGGGAAATAATAAAAATCAGAGCAGAAATAAATGAAATTGAAATTAAAAAAACAGTAGAAAGGATCAACGAAACAAAGAGCTGGTTCTTTGAGAAGATAAACAAAATTGACAAACCCTTAGCCAGACTCACCAAGAAAAAAAGAGAGAAGGCTCAAATAAATAAAACTAGAAATGAAAAAGGAGAAATTACAACAAATACCACAGAAATACAAAAGATTATAAGAGAATACTATGTAAAACTATATGCCAAAAAATTGGACAATCTAGAAGAAATGGATAAATTGCTAGACTCATACAACCTCCCAAAACTGAATCAAGAAGAAATAGACAACCTGAATAGACCAATCACAAGTAAAGAGATTGAAACAGTAATCAAAAACCTCCCAAAAAATAAAAGTCCAGGACCAGATGGCTTCTCTGGAGAATTTTACCAAACATTCAAAGAAGACTTAATACCTATCCTTCTCAAACTATTCCAAAAAATAGAGGAAGACAGAACACTTCCCAACACATTCTACGAGGCCAACATCACCCTGATACCAAAGCCAGGCAAAGACAATAATAAGACAGAAAACTACAGACCAATATCCCTAATGAACATAGATGCAAAAATCCTCAACAAAATATTGGCAAACCGAACACAGCAATACATTAAAAAGATCATACACCATGATCAAGTGGCATGTATACCAGGGACACAGAGATGATTCAACACCCGCAAATCAATCAATGTGATACACCACATTAACAAAACAAGGAATAAAAACCATATAATCATCTCAATAGATGCAGAGAAGGCTTTTGACAAGATCCAACATCCATCTATGATAAAAACTCTCAACAAAATGGGTATAGAAGTAAAGTACCTCAACATAATAAAGGCCATATATGACAAACCCACAGCCAACATCATATTCAATGGGGAAAAACTGAAAGCCATCTCTCTGAAAACACGGACAAGACAAGGGTGCCCACTCTCGCCACTCTTATTCAACACAGTACTGGAGGTTCTGGCCAGAGCAATTAGGCAAGAAAAAGGAATAAAAGGAATCCAAATAGGCAACGAAGAAGTGAAACTCTCGCTATTTGCAGATGACATGATCTTATATATAGAAAACCCTAAAGAATCCATTGGAAAACTATTAGAAATAATCAACAACTACAGCCAAGTGGCAGGGTACAATATCAACTTACAGAAATCAGTTGCATTTCTATATACCAACAACGAACTAACAGAAAGAGAACTCAAGAAGACAATCCCATTTACAATTGCAACAAAAAGAATAAAATATCTAGGAGTAAATTTAACCAAGGAAGTGAAAGACCCATGCAATGAAAACTATAAGACATTATTGAGTGAAATCAATGATAACATAAAGAAATGGAAAAATATTCCATGCACTTGGATTGGAAAAACAAACATAGTTAAAATGTCCAAACTACCTAAAGCAATCTACAGATTCAGTGCAATCCCAATCAGAATCCCAAGGACATTCTTCACAGAAATAGAACAAAGAATACTAACATTCATATGGGGCAACAAAAGATCCCGTATAGCTAAAGCAATCCTGAAAAAGAAGAACAAGGCTGGAGGCATCACAATCCCTGACTTCAAAACATACTACAAAGCGATAGTAATTAAAACAGCATGGTACTGGTACAAAAACAGACACACAGATCAATGGACCAGAACTGAAAGTCCAGAAATAAAACCTCATATCTATGGGCAGCTAATCTTTGACAAAGGAGCTAAGGACATACAGTGGACAAAGGAAAGTCTCTTCAATAAATGATGCTGGGAAAACTGGACTGCCACTTGCAAAAGAATGAAAGTAGACCATCTTCTTTCACCATACACAAAAATTAACTCAAAATGGATCAAAGACTTGAAGGTGAGACCTGAAACTATAAAACTCCTAGAGGAAAATATAGGTAGTACATTACTCGCCATCAGCCATAAAAGGATCTTTTTGAATTCCATGTCTACTCAGACAAGGGAAACAAAAGAAAAAATACACAAGTGGGACTTCATCAGATTAAAGACCTTCTACAAGGCAAATGAAACCAGGATCAAAATGAATAGGGAACCCACCAGCTGGGAAAAAAATATTTGCAAACCATATATCTGACAAGGGATTAATCTCCGTAATATATAAAGAACTCACACAACTGAATACCAAAAAAACAAACAACCCAATCAAAAAATGGGCAGAGGAAATGAACAGACACTTCTCCAAGGAAGATATACAGATGGCCAATAGGCACATGAAAAGATGCTCAACATCACTAATCATCAGGGAAATGCAAATCAAAACCACACTAAGATTATCATCTTACACCTGTTAGAATGGCTATAATCACCAAGACAAAAAGCAACAAATGCTGGAGAGGCTGTGGAGAAATGGGAACCCTAATCCACTGCTGGTGGAAATGCAAACTGGTGCAGCCTCTATGGAAAACAGTATGGAGATTCCTCAAAAAATAAAAATAGAAATACCTTATGATCCAGCTATCCCACTACTGGGTATCTACCCAATGAACCTGAAATCAACAATCCAAAGAGGCTTATGCACCCCTATGTTCATCACAGCATTATTCACTATAGCCAAGACATGGAAGCAACCCAAGTGTCCCTCGACTGAGGACTGGATAAAGAAGATGTGGTATATATATACATGGAATACTACTCAGCCATAAAAAAAAGACAAAATCATCCCATTTGCAACAACATGGATGGACCTGGAGGATATTATCTTAAGTGAAATAAGCCAGAAAGAGGAAGACAAACAGTTCATGATTTCACTCATATGTGGCAGATAAACCAACACAGGGACAGACAGCACTGTTTGGTGGTTACCAGGGGCTAGGGGGGTTGGGGGGGGTGGGCACAAGGGGTAGAGAGATGCACTTATATGGTGAAAGATAAACAATAATGTACAACAAAAATTTCACAATTAAAAAAAAGAGAGAGACCACGGTAACAAAAAAAAATAAGGTCTAGTCTCAGTTTGCCCCCCTAAAGCAAACTTTTTTTCTTAATCACCAAATGAATACATTTTGTTGTAGAAATTTTGGGAAATATATAAAAGCACAAAGAAGAAAATTAAACTTATCTCACACCTTGCCACTTTTCTAACTTGTCACAGATTTAGACTATTCAGTTCCCACATTGGGGATATTGAGGATTGGAAGTAAAAAGCAAGACTGAACGTGAAATACAAAGAATTTTCCCTCCACGCTCAGAGACGATTGCAAAAGTGCTGTTAAACTTGCTCAACAAGACTCAGACGCGGTGCGCAAACCAGTTTACCAGCCAAATTTAATCACAAACGCAAACTGCTGCCTGATAGCACCTTATGCTGTTACAGTCACAATTCTACCTCCCCCTTGCAAATTACACTTTTGTTTAATGCCCCTGTACATAATTAAAGATAGGAAATGGAGCTTGGAGGCATTCAAGGATCACAGAAAAATAAATAAAGAAGATAAAGCAATAGTGCCTCCTTTGCAAAATGGAAATCAATAGGAGAGTCAAAAGGGTCAGTGAAGCCAGACATTTCCATAGGCTCAAGTTCAAAGCGAAAGACAGTGCTCCGTGGATTCCAGTTCCTCACATGGAAAGAGGCCCTGGGGAGCCTTAAAACTGCAAATGACAAGTCTTAAAAAGGGAGGAGTCTGCCTGTTTCATCATGCTTACCAAGCTACATGCATTTCAATACAGCAGCTTGTGTGCAATTTTTAAAACATACTTTTCCTGAACACCTACTAAGTGCCAGGCATACTTTAGTCTGATTAACCCTTCCTCAGAGAAAAAGGACTGTCATCATGTGTAAACTGCAGCCAGTGAGCCTCAGTGGGTTCCATTCATCCTGAAAGTGTACAGGTATACCAAAAGAGGTCAAGCTCCGCACATCAGCGTTTGGCACACTTGTTGACAACATCCTTTATGACCTCTGCAATAAAGCCATACTTACTTCTGACCTGTATTTCAATACTTCTGTACTTGTCAACAACAGAGTCTTCGCAGGTGTCAAATTATACCTAATTTGCTACAACTAAATGTTAGATGTTTACAACCTACAGACACTTTCTTACTCAAAGTGCATGTTTAAGGGGATATAAGAGTGAGGGCCGGGATCCTTTATCAGTTCCCAACACCTGGTGTACCTGACTCCTGGTGTGCCCTTGATAAATATTTGCATAATGAATCCTCTGAATAAAAAGAAAAAAATCAAAGAACACAGTTCTTCAAGCTCACTTGAAGGAAACTTTTTCCATACGCTACAAGTAGCTAGAGTTTTGTTCACTGTGGATTTTGATCTTGAAATCCGATTACTCAAAGCCTGCCATCTGTCACTCCCTTTCAGCGACTTGCAACATATCAACAGTTGCATGGTTCTGTTAAAGAACTCCACTAATCTTATCTCAGGCTGGGCAGAAGGTAAGTGTTTCAGTAACTAAATTTATCTCAGGGATTAAGTAGATTTTCTCATTGTTTTTGTTTTGTTTGTTGTTAGAATGAAGAAAGCACACAGCACGGAAGCCTCAGCCTGGACTAAATGTGTACTGTGAGATGCTGGGCTTTCCCTGTAGGGTCATACAAATGGGAATTTAACCAGTAGTTCAGGAAAGCAGAAAGTAGGAGAGAGCAGGGCAAGCTTGAGGGTAAGGAGAACACATTGCTTCCCGAAGAACAGGCGTTCCACTCATGGAAATAAGCAAGTGAATTTACTCCCATCGTCCATGGTCTGCCTTCCCCATAGGGTGACATTACTGTAGACCTGGTCTGTAACAAGCTGCCAGGCAGCATGTCTCTCAGAACCTGTTGCTGTCTTCAGGTCCCAACAAGCCTTGTGCCAGGGCTCAGCCATGGGTGGGTCACAATAGGGTCCAAGACAGAATCAGGGAAGAAAGGGAGAGAGGATAAAATGACAACTTGCCCCTGTCTCTAAGGCCATCACACATTATGGAGACAGTGGTCACCTAACCCATCTTTAGGAAATCTTTCTGAACCCAAGATGTATATCCATAGGCAGAGAACCTGTGGAAAAAAGCAAACGTGGACAACTAGAAAAAAATCAAATAAAATTAAAATTTAATTAGATGGACTGGAGAAGCCTTAGCAGCAGCAATTTACTTCCTCAGACTCGTGGACGTCTCTTTAGTCCAGGGAGTTTTCTACCAGGAATTCTGATCTTGAAATCTGACTGGGCAAAGCTTTCCACTTAGGAAAAGTTGTTGCAGCCTTCAAGACTTGGGAGCCCAGTGACAAGCCAGTGCAGAGCACTTGCTGGCGACACGCTCTGACATTTAATCTGCAGACGTACACCCGGTGGTAAAGACGGAACCAGGCCATCTCAGGACCTGGCTCTTCCATTCAGAGCACCTTTGTGCTGGAGAGGCCAGCCACCAGTGGAAACCGGGTCAGTCCTTCTCACGTAAGGCTGACGACATAGGAGGATCCCAAAAGACAAGCAGCTGTAGCAAGGTGTTGGTTAGCCACGCTCCCAAAGCTTCTCTTTACACTGTTTAAGAGAATTTTAAGTTGCTAGAGCAATAAGAATGGAAATAACAATAAGCATAAGAAAATTCCCCACTCAATCCCACCACCTCAACAAATCAAACTAACTTCATGTTTCCACGTTTCCTTCTGGTAAATGATGACATGTATTTCATGGAGAAGGGGAGGAAAGTAGTATCTTAGTACTTGACTGGCTCCTTACAGCTGGGTAACGTCCCCAGTGCCCTGAGAAGGTCCAGAAGATTCACGGACTCCTTTCCACAGGAAGCCCAAGAGAACCCTCAGTCAATGTGAACCAGGGAAGTCGTATGTCGTTCAGAAGCAAGGAAGAGGCAAGAAAGGAGTCCCCTACAGGTGTCAGGGAGCATGGACTGCTAACTTCTTGATTTTGAACTTCTAGATCCCGGAACTGTTCCTCTGTTGTTTTAAGCAACCCAGTTTGTGGTTCTTTGGTATGACAGCCCTAAGAAACTAATATACTGCCCAACTCGGGGAGACTTCCTGAGGTCCCTACACACACGCCAGAGAGGGAGAGAGCTTCAAACACACAAAGAAATGGCTCTCCACAACCTCTCACAGTGGACTGACCATCTCACCCAACGTTCTTTCTGGACCCAAAATGGATTTCATAACCAATCTCTATTTACTGGTTGTGAACATTATTTATTTAACCAATTGTCCTGACTTGTACAGCAAAAGACAAATTCAGGGAGGAGGCACCCATACATTTGAAGTCTACATCAGTTGCTTAGAGGAAAAAACATTTTTTTTTTGGCCTTTAGAAGAATGAACTCCTTAGAATTTCTCTATATGGAGAGGGGGTGGGGGACCAGCCTCCTGCACGGAAGCTGGTGAGTCCGTGAGTCCGCTCTTGATAACTTCCTCACGATCAGCATGAACACAATGCTTATTTGCCTAAATTCCTGAAACAGCCAATGTTCCTCTTATCACACTCATCATCGGTCACAGAGTCACGCACTAGTGAGGACTGGGCCCCTGCAACGTGGTGGGGCTCTCACTGCTCCTGGCAACACGGCCAGGCCCTACCTAGAGACTCAGGTTGTACTGGGCCACGTTGGGGCCTGCCCTCAGCATTTCTAAGTCTGCTCAGGAGGTGCTCACATGCAGAGGGGTGGAGAACACTGGTAATGCCTATTTTCCAGCAGCTGGTCCAAACCCTGTCCACTCCACAGAAACCTGCGGGTTCCCTTGGCTCTCCATACAGCCCCCACATGAAGCCTCCTCCAGTCGCTGGGCCCAAGGTAAAAGGGAAGCAAGGAAGGCAGGATACAAACCACACTAGTCACAGATTACTTCACCTCAGTCACCTGGTCACACCTCCCTGCTGACTGAGGAGCCCACACGCCCTCTCAACCCCAAGCGTCCCGTCTCCACCTCCTTGCTGCTCCCTTCCTGCCAGCCTCAGAAGAGACAGGAGCCCCTCCATTCATGTTCCTGATTCCTTTCCTCCTGGACCTGGTTGCATAACGACTCCTTTAATCTCTCTATAGGACAGGAGTTCCCTCCCAAACTTTGGCTTCATTGCAGAGTTGCCTGGGATGCTTCCACAATACCAATGCCTGGGGTATTTGGTCCAGGTGCTGCCTGGGCACCGGCCCTGTTACAAGCTCCCCTGTGACGCTACTGTGCAGCCAAGACTGAGAACCACCATTCTAGGATCTCTTGCTCGCTCTTCCCTAAGGCTCTGGACCCTGCGATGTCTGCCCTTGAGCTGCTATTTCATTTCTCTCATTACTTTCACCTTGAAAGTTACAGAAAACACAAGACATCTACTGCCCCCTTTCTTCTTGATCCATCCTGTCTGGCCTCCATCCAGACAGTTCTTCTACAGTGGGTCCCTGAAAGGACACTCACCATGTCTTTGGACATGTCACTCATTCCATTCAAGCCCTAATGTTCTTATCTGTAAAATGAGGATAATAACCACTCTCACTGGTCATGATAAGGACCAGATAAAACAAGGTGACACATACAGGAAGATGTCCTTTTCCACGGAACAGGCAAAATAACCCACGTGAGCTAAGGACTGGTGTGGAATCCCGGCCTCCTGTCCTCCTAGCTGCTCTCAGTGCCTTCATTCAGGGGTCCCGCCCCACTGTTCAAGGAGGGTCCCTGATTCCTGCCACAGCCAACACCAAGGTGGTGGTGGTGGGGGTGGGCAGCAGCAGGTATGCTTTACCATCTGTAAGCCAGCTCCTCAGACCAGGACAGGGTGACAGGAAAACCCACCCTCACTGTCTCACCCACACATGCTGAGGGTCACCCTGACCCTTCTCAGCCACTGCTCCCAACTCCAGCCATCTCTCACACACTCTCAGGAACAGGCCTTCCTGGCCTCTGATCTGCACCTGTCCGTCTGCCTGCACCTCTCAGGTTGAGCCATGGGTTAGGTTACTCCACTGGTTTTCAATCCTGCCTGAGCAGTGGAATCACCTGCAGAGCTTTCAAAACCCTAATCACAGACCTAAGCGGTCTGTGGTGCGGCTGGGGATGGGGGCTACCGAAAGCTCTCCAGGATCTCGAATCTCTGGTTCTATCCTACTACTTGCACAACTAACCAGGGGCCTTCATTATCTGATGGAGCTGCCCACTAAAATCTGCCTAAGAGAACATAAAGTGCAGGTAAGGATAAACCAACCCACAATAGCCAAGACATGGAAACAACCGAAGTGTCTACCAACAGATAAATGAACAAAGAAAATATGATATATATTTACAACAGAATAGTATTCAACCATGAGAAAGAAGGACATTCTGCCATTTGCAATGACATAGGTGGACCTTGAGGGCACTATGCTAACTGAGAGAAAGACAAATACTGTATGATATTGCTTATACGTGGAATCTAAAAAAGCTGAACTTGTAATAAGAGAGAGTAGAGTGGTGGTTACCAGGGGCTGGGGTTGGGGGAATTGGGAAGATGTTAAGGGTACAAACTTGCAACTAACAGATAAATAAGGTCTGGAGATCTAATGTACATCATAGTGATTACAGTCAACCATACTGTACTATAAATTTCAAAGTTTCTAAGAGACTAGATCTTAATTGTTCTCACCACAAAAAAGAAATAATTATGTGATGTGATACAGGTGTTAGCTAACACTAGTCATAATCATAATGTCATATATAAATTTATTAAATCAATATGTTGTACACCTTAAACTTATACAGTGTTATATATCAATTATATCTCAATAAAAAATAAAGAATAAACCAACCCACATTGGAAACCACCTGTCAGTCTCCTTAGTAAAATAACTAAACACAGAAGCTCAGAAGGTCCATGCAAGAATGCCAACCTCAGATTCAACTCAGCAGCAGAAACCCTGGATAGGAAACAAAGTCCCAGGAAAGTTCTGGACAGAGCCAAGGACGCGATGGGCAGCTGATTCATGTCTGACCCTAACAAGAGCTTGCTCACAACCACTTGCCAGGGCATGGGCTAAGGGCATACGGTCTTTGGAAAAAAAGGCATTCAGAGGGCATGTGCACATACATACACACTCAAACATCTGGAAGAACTTCTGAATGGGGCAGTTATGCCTTAAAGCTTAGAAGCTGATTTCTATAATTCTAGTTAAATGTCAGCAATCCATTGAAGGTTTTTAAAAAATTTTTTTAACTTCTTAGCCCTTTTGAAATTCAGCAGCCTAGAAATATTGAACTCACAAATTACATGACAACACTCAATAGCCTAAACTAACAGAGCTACGAAAGAGCAAACCTCCATCCTCCTGAGGGAATACCCTAAAGCATCTCGAGTCACCAAGGAGCTCTTTCAAGAAAGAAAAAAAAAAAAAGAGAGGAAAACAATTCCAAAGAGCTTTATTGAAAAAATATAAAGCAATACCATAGTCTATCCTTTGTAACAGTGTTATCAACTGTGCCTATCTGAAACACAAGTCATTTCAGTGTCCCCCTGCCCCACAACACACACACACACACACACACACACACACACACACACACACTGTTACTATTATCATCAGCTAACAGGCATCACACATACAACATGTGCCAGGCACTGCAACAAGCTCTACCCACTCATTACCTCTGTTTAAGCCTCACTGCTTAGGTGGGCATGGTGTTATCCCAGAGGCTCAGAGAGGTTATGGAGCTGGTGCAAGGTCACACAGAAAATGAGTAGGGGAAGAACTGGGACTCACACCCAAGGAAGTCATCTCCAAACCAGCCTCTCTTACCCACTATGCTTAGAATGGCAGCCTATGCTTCTAAGTGGACCAACTTGTGTTCCCCGCAGGGAGACGGGAGCAGCAACACGGGGCCCTCACATGAGCAGGCCACTGGCTGAAAGAGGAATCCTTAACAAGAGTCCTTGCAGGAGTGGGTGGGCCCCACTGAGTCTGCCCTGGCACAGTCCTGGGGCGGCCACTTCACCAGAGGAGGGAAGGTTTCTTGAGGAAACAACCATACACACATCCCGTGTCATCACCAAGCTTCCTCAACCCAGGGAGAATCTTGGGGAGCCATTGCCTACACTCCCAGGTCCTTAAGGGGAAAAGGGTCCGAGAGGAGCCCACACATGGCACCTACCACCAACAGGTCCACTATGCTGCTGGGCCAGGAGGACCCAGGCTGAACTTCTGCAACTGAGCCATGAGCCGAGCAATGACTTGACTCTCCTATTCAACCAAGCAAAACTGCCAGTCTTGGGTTGGCTTTTCAGGAGGGAATTCCAGATCTCACAAGAAAAGACAGAGAGAAAATATGGGGTAAGTAAGTGTGAATCTTGTCCTGACAAGGCACAGTGTTTCTTACAGGACTACACACGAAATCGGGTCACCTTACCTTGAGCAAGGTGAGCACCCAGCACTGCGCAGGACTATCGCCACTAAGGAGGTGATTAAAAGGGACGCATCATGTGCACTTTACAAAGCTACAATCAACATTGCTAACATCCTAAAAGATGGAAAAAACAATCCTAGCAGAGAGGTAGTATGTATGCTGAGGACCATCCAACAAGAACAGGGGACCAAATTCATCAATACATGCATACTTTTTAAGCACCGGCTCTTATTAAGATTCTCAACAGGGCTCTTAACCACCCCCTGTTAGAGTGCTGATGATGTGGTGGAAGAACAGACTGTTACTTACTAACTGTACGACCATGAGCAAGTCATTGTTTTATTAGCTTGGCACAGTCTCAAGAAAAGTCAAGATGCAGAGCGTGACACAGACCACCTCTCTGGGCTCAAGTTCCTCATCCAAAACACAAGGGTCTAACCCACTCAAGACAAGCCTGAGCAAAGAATCAAGAGTGAGCACATGCTTCAAAACGACGAGGCTGACTCGAGGCCACTGTGTCGGCCCCTCCAGGCAGCCCGCGTGGGACGGCTGGCTTGTCAGGGGCAGGCACAGGAAGACAGCGTCAACACAGAGCTCAGGTGGGGGGCTGTGTAAATGATGGCACAAACACACAAAATATGTTTGTGACACATTTTCCAATGCTATTATTCTGTTTAGTGAAAATCAAGATATAAAACTGCATGTACAGTATGAGCTCAATTACATAAAGAAAATTCACAGATAAAGCTAGAAAAAAATCAATACAAAAAGGTTAACTGTGGGATTATGGGTTTTTTTTATTTTCCCTATTTTCCCAATTTTCTACAATTAGCATTTATTTATAAGATTGTGGGAGAAAGCATCATAACAAAAAACATTTCTAATTTAAAAGAACGAAATTATGACTGGAAACAGTATTTTTAATAATACTAGACTGACTGATTTGTTAAGCTTACCTTCCCAGGATAGCCAGCTCTTGTGATAGCATATGATATAATACTGTACCTGGAACCAAGAGGAACTTCTAGACTAGTCAAGATTCTAATCCTTAAAGGCTTTAAAACAATTTTTTCTAAAAAAACAGGACCCCCAAATTTTGAAGATCAGTCTACGTGTTTTCACCAGTGTACAGCTCACACGTGCACGCTGCGAGCCTTCACAGTGCTGCCCAGTGCCGGTCAACGTGGCAAATGTGTTTGCCACAGCCCGGAGTACTCGGTGGTATTTGTGGGACAAACGTCAGGCCCGCAGGCCAGAACGCGGCGTAAACTGCTGCAAATAAAAGGTGGGAGGGACAGCGGAATGTCACGGCAGCACCCATGGTCACAGGGACATACGAGGTCAAGGCCTTGTGAATTCATAAAACAGAGCAGCAGAGTCAGAGACTGACAGAGGCGCAAAGGGCAGAGAAGCGAGCAGACGGTGTGAGCGCCATGAGAGGTGTGACAGCATAGCAGCGACCGGATCCGCTGTACCTGCTGCTGACTGGTTTAGCTCCATTCCAGCAGGTATTCGAGGCATGCATGACCATGCATGACCATGCATGACCATGCATGACCGCAAAGCTGCCGGGGAGCCACTGCTCTAGGTGCACTATCTCAAGCATGCTCCAAAACCAGTGTTTTGGGTAAACCAAGGCTGGGTAAGTCATGTACCAAAAGCTTTATGTTTTTTAGCTTTTTTCATGCTGTGATTCTAACCACTACTCCTAAGAGAGAACATTTTACCCTTCCTGTGGTATTACATCGTCACTGCTGCAGGTCTGCCTCATAGAAGAGAGGATGATGCATTACTTCAACAGACAGCTGCTCGCTTAGATTCAGCAAGGAGCTCACGGAGTACGGACTGAAGCCTTAAGCCCTCCAGCCCTCCGGAAGCCAGAGAACACCTTCCTCCCACAGCCACCGGCCATCTCCACGCAGCGCTTCATAAATGTGGTCAGAGGCTGCCAGAAACAGCAAGAGAGAGGAGGTGGGGGACTCACTATAAACTAATCCCCGACAAGAGAGGAATAATTCAAACCTTTTTCCTTTCTTCACACACACACAAGAAACTATTTTCCTCATTACATAAATACAGCATTTAAGTGCTATGTGTCTAAGAAAAGTTCATTTGATATTTCAAGGCTCTATGAGAAATGCCTTCAAACTTTCTAAAAATAATTTCTAAAGAGTCCTATAAGGGTTGTTTGCAAGACTAATCAAGATAAAACTACTACATTTCTAACCCCCAAATCCAAAAATACTCACACTAAAAAGCAACTCTTCAAATTTAAGGAAAAGCTTCATGTTAATTCGACATACATTCAGTTGGCTGGAGTGAGTGAATAGATTTGGCAGGGGTTTTAAGTAAACTCTCAGCTGACACAGCTGAGTTAGTTATTCTCCAAGAGAAGAGAACACCATCACTGTACTCTCACCATAAAGCAAGACTGAATTTGAGGACCAGACCCAGCATAACTTTTTTCTTCAACCTTCTTGAGGACGTGGTCCCTTCTTGAGCTGTGGTACACAGCTCAGGTCTCAGCTGCCAGGAGAACTCACAGATGATTACTCAGGAAGTCGTGGGAAAAAAATCCTACAACCAGAGCACCATGAAGGGCAGAGTGGGCACGAATCCGCTTCAAAGCATTTGGAGATGTGGCAGGGCCTCCCCACACAGCAGGACAGGACAAGTGCTCCCCAAAACGGGCTTGCGAGCAGAGACTCAGAGCCTTCACCTTTTCAAGTGCCTTGGAACTAAGCTCCTCAACATGCCAACTATCTCACAGATAAACAATACCGATCACCAAGGAATCTGTTCATGACATTTGTGTGCGAATTAATTTCCTCGGAGCAAATGATATTTTCACGCCTGTTTAAAAAACAAGCAGTCTCCCATGACAGATGCATTCATCATCTAAACAATCGAGCGGCCTTCCGGCCACTCCTCTGCCCAACATCTCTTCCAGCCAACAAACACAGTTGGCAACACAGCACCTCCAGAGCCCACGGGGCACCCGGGGCCAGAGTTCAGATTCTGAAAACACAGTCCCACATTCCTGAACCTGCTACTCACAGCCACTCCCTTCTAAGAGTAGACAAGAGAGCCATTAAAGAAAAATTGTAGAAAACATCCCATTTTCCATGTCTTGTTCATCCCGACCTGAATATCTCCATTTTTACAGATTTATTAAACACTTGCAAAGTCAGGAACTTGAGAAAACAGACACACAGACATCCAAAAAACAGAAGCTTCCTTCTAGAAGTTTTATTTCTACAAAGCATGGTAGATTCTAATCTATTAAAATTTCATTTATTTTAAAAATCCTTATTTCTGTTCCAAGCCTCTACTTCCAGTGATCCTCTGCAAAAAGCAACCAAAACCGCAAGCCCTCAAGATCAGAAATAAATCATGTTAGATATTTCCTGTCTTTTTACACCTAATAATAGTGTAAAACAGCTTGCAGAGATGAGGTATAGCAGCTTTTACGATGTGCCACTATGATATAAAACCCAGAGGTTTAGGGGTACCCAAATGTATTGTTTAAAAATTGCCACCTTCCCTAATGCCAGAGTCAGGCAGGGTAACCAACATGCATACATTAAATTCAGAGACATCCCCAAACCTCATTTGAGTTCACAGCTCTTCCTTCATCCATCAGACATTTTAATTACTGGCATTAATTACATTAATTAATTAATTACAGGTAACAAATGAAGTCCAGCCCCTTCCCCTCAACAGCCTATTAGGTTATAATGCCTTGAGGGTAAGAATTCTCTGCCCTCTTCCCCCACCATCTGTGCACAAATGGACTTTCCATCAATATTTGTTGAGTGTTGCTGACTGGTCAGCTTCATAGAAAGAAAAGAAAAGTGCCAGGGCTCTGCTACCAATAGCTTGGCAAATCAGAGGGCCACACCAACCTCGGTTTGCAAAATGAGGATACCAAGAGGCCTAGACAAATCTTTATCAACAGCCTAGCAAACTGGTACAGTCCTAGCTATACAGTCCAGTCCACAGAGGCCTAGACAGACTTGAGAATCAGATGCAAAAATCAAGTCTTCTCAAAAAACTAAATACAGAATTACCACATGATGTCACAATCCCACTTCTGGGAATATGTCCAAAAGAAGTGAAAGCAGAGACTTGAACAGATATTTGCACATGCACGTTCACAGCAGCATTATTCACAATAGCCAAAAGGTAGAAACAACTCAGTGTCCATCGATGGATGAATGGGTAAGCAAAATGTGGTATATACAGACAACGGAATGTTATTCAGCCTTAAAAAGGAAGGAAATTCTGCCACACACTACAACATGGGTGCAACTTGAGGCCATTATACTAAATGAAATAAGTCAGTCACAAAAAGACAAACACTGCATGATTCCCTTCATATGAGGTATCTAGAGTTGTCAAATTCATAGAAATAGAAAGTAGAATGGAGGTTGCCAGAGGCTGGAGGAGGGCGGATGGGGAGCTATTGTTTAACGGGTACAGAGTTTCAGTTACGCAAGGTGAAAAGCGTTCTGGAGATGGATGGTGGTGCTGATTGCACAACAATGTGAAGGTACTCAATGCCACTGAACTGTACACTTAAAAATGGTCAAAATGGTTAAGTTTTATTTTATATATATTTTACCATCATTTTTTAAAAATCTGTTACTTAAACCATTAACAAACAAAACAAGGGTCTCAACAGACACAAGCCCAGCACATGAGGAGAGGGAGCAGGTCCGGAGGAGCTAAGCTGGGCTGGGGGAAAGCAGCCCTGGGAGCTTCCGTTTCAGGAATCCCTTTATCTTTCTAGAAAGGGCTAAACTCAGAGAAGTGAAAACAGAGTGAGAGCATCTCTGCCTCGGATCAGTCAGGCTCCTCATCTGTAAACAAGGAACAGGGGCTTGTGGTCTCCATTCACCCTGCCGTGACCCTCGCAGACACAACAACCAGGAGTCCCCACAGCGAGACGGGGGCCATCCTCGTGACTGGAAGACTTGAACCCACAGCTGCTGAGGTTATTTTTAAACAGGAAGACGAGTCCACTTCATTCCAGTCACCTACAGAAAAGGAAGGGAGCGGGGCACCCTGAAGCGCTGGCAGAAGCCGACTGGACCAACGCTCACAGAGCAGCAGGGCCGAGCCCCCAGACGTGTCTGCGCCCCGAGGCCCAAGCCAGAGCCCAAGGGCCCCGAGCTAAGCTGTGCTTACAGGTATACCGGTGCCTCGGGCCCTAATGAGGAAAAGGAGCCAGAAAGACTTCAAAGGGGCAGAAGCCGCTTACTTCAATTCTTTTGGCCCCGACACAGAGCTTACAGATAACGTACCCAAAGCAGGCAAGAACCTAAGAAATGTGGCTCCAAAGCCCTACTCCCTGGACTAAATATTTCAGTTTTTAAGGACAAGGGCTACAAAAGCCAATCTCTTATAATGTAGTAAAAACAACACAAAATGTTTTATTTTTTTTTTTTTGCTGAGGAAAATTTACCCTGAGCTAACATCTGTTGCCAATCTTCCTTTATTTTGTACGTGGGTCGCCGCCCCAGCGTGGCCGGCGACGAGTGGTGTGGGTCTGTGCCCAGGAACCAAACCTGGGCCGCGGAAGCGGAGCACATGCAACTTAACTACTAGGCCATGGGGCCAGCCCCTACAAAATGTTTTAATGAAGTAAGTTTAAAATGATGCCCAGGCTGACATATTCAAGGGGATTTGCAGTGCACACTTGAGAATTCCAATCCTCGATTAATTACTCGAGTAAGTAATTACTAGAGTAGAGTGACTCTAGATTAATTACTAGAGTAAGTTCCATGAGTGCAGGACTTTGTTTTGTTCGTTACCTGGAAGAGAGTGAGACACATAGAGGCACACAGTAAATACGTGTTGAAGGAACTTCTTTTCCAAGATTTTCATTCTCTTAAAATTCATGTGTTTATTGACCACAATCAAGGCCTAACCTAACACTGTAACATGTACACATGATATTAAAAAGTCTTATGTCCAAGTTGCTTATAGCTTGCGGGAGGTGGAGAACACCTATATACACCATCTGTCCTATTGCCTAGGGCAACCACAACCCCGAGAAACCTCAACTCTTTAAAACCCAGCTTACAAAAATGGTTGTTTCAAACAGAAAAGCAGAAGGTAGTTAGTTCAGACTCACAATAAAGTTACTTTTCCTTCAGAAATTTCCTAAATAAAGGATTTTTAAAAAAAGAGTTATAAGTATACTTTACATTTTGTTATTACAGGCTAAAAACACCTCTATCAAAGTGGACAATTGCTTCCAGGTTCACACTTAAACTTATTTGTTTATTTAACTTTTTATTTAGAAATAACTTCAAGCTTAAAGAAAAGCTTCAAGAATTGAAACAGGACCAAGAACTCTCATATACCCTTTGCCAGGAAACAGGTTCCCTGCTGTTAACAGCTCACCCTGCTCGCTCTACCATTTGCTCTCTTTCTCCTTCTCTCTCTGTTAATATGAAATGATATGATATATGATACGACATAATTACACGCAAATTTTTTCTGAATCATTTGAAGGGAGGCTTTTTTCCAAGAATAGGGATATTCTCTTACACAACTTCGCTAAATTCAACACGTGGTCCCTTTATCTACCATTTGTACTCCAGTTTTGTCATCTGACCCAATACGAACACCCTTTATAGCATTTTCCCCCTCCAGTGCAGGACCGTTCCAGGGTCGGGCAGTACATTTAGTTACCACATCTCTGTAGTTTCTTTTAATCCACAACCTTTGTCTTTTATGACTGACATTTTGAAGACAAAAGTCCCCATCCCCCCCTTTTTTTGTTTTGGACAGTTTTGATCAATGAAGTTATTTTCAGCTTGTAATAAAAACATTCTTACATCTGAAATACTATTATCTTATTCAAATTTATAGATTTTTCTATGAATTTTTAATAATTTGTTCTGTACTTAAAATGTACATCTCTGTGAAGTTGCTAGACATGGGAAAAATGTCTGATTTATACGATTCAATTTAATTCTAAATAAGACTTTTCAGGAATGCATACAGCAATATTACACATATGCATTTGAGAGCACGTGTTCCCAAAGCTTCTGGGATTATGATCTCTTTTTGGGTGAGTACATCAGCCATCAAGTCTCTCTCTGAGATTCTCCCTCCCTCCCTCTCTCCCCCCTCTCCTTCTGTCTCTCCTTCTTCCTCCTTTCCTCTCTCTCTCCCTCCCATGCACACATACAGACTTTCTAATGATCTTTCTAGTATAAATGGATGCTCATCTATGGGGACTCTGGTCTTGAATCTTAGTAAGATTTCAGGCACCATCAACACAATCAGATCTCTGGCTTTGCTTATAGTTTGGGTTTCTACAAGTTTTAATTCAAAGAAAGTACATACGTTTACTATTACATGATTCTAGCTTAACTTTGGCTATTAATATAGAATGCTCAAATCCGGCTTTCCAGCCCATATAGGAAGTCAAAATTAAACAAGAAAAGCCACTTTAACAGTGGGATACACATCCTATCAAAGAGAATTTTCCAGTTCTACAAGAGGCTCTCCAACTCCTTTTCTCCTCAAATCCCAAATGTTGTATTTGGATAAATGAAAACAAGCAAAAGGCTGAAAGACAAACACCATCCCCTAGCGCAGACCCTTTCACTGCAAGCCCTCTGAGCAGCAGACATCAGAACTGTAGCGCCAGTAAACGCCACCATCAACCTCACCTAATAGCAACTCCCCAATTAATACACCAGAGCGCAGTGTGAGCACTATTAGCTCCCCTGCCTGTGAAGCTGGCTCAGGTACTTTACTTCAACTAGCAGGTGGCGGTGCAGTGGACGCACATCTCGTGTTTACTTTACCAGTCCGGTGATATACACTGGCCAAAACACAGCCGGGAAAACACCAATTCACACGGACTGCCCCCTACTCAAGGAGCATGTGCCCTGGCATGAGCTCATTGGGGGCTGGAATCTCTGAGCTCCACAGGAGCCCCCACTTCCCAGGAAATCCAGTAACATGAGCAGATTACCGAGACAGGCGACCCTGCTGATTCCAAGGGTAATTTTCACCTTAAGCAGTTTTTGTCCTTCCTGTTGATGCTGGAACCTAATCTCCACATTAAGAGACAGTTCAAGAGCCAGCACTGATGGCCTAGTGGTTCAAGTTCAGCGCTCTCACCGCTTTGGCAGCCCGGGTTCATTTCCCGGTGGTGGAACCACACCACCTGTCTGTCAGTGGCCACGCTGTGGTGGTGGCTCACATAGAAGAACTAGGGGGACTTACAACTAGGATATACAGCCATGCAGTGGGACTTTGGGGAGAAAAAAAAAAAAGAGGAAGATAGGCAACAATGTTAGCTCAGGGCGAATCTTTCCCTGCAAAAAAAAAAGAGAGAGAGAGAGAGCTCCATTATATTGGGATTAAACAGTATCCACTTTGAAATGTGAATGAGTCTCCATTATCTCCTTTACCAAAAAAAAGTCTAAGGGAAGCTACAGGTTAAAACAAAAACACACAGGCACATGCATGCACACGCGCACACACACAGACACACACCAAGTTTTGGGACACTGGGTTGACTAAAATCTAGTCTCTCCAGCCAAATCCTTGCTGTGATTGAATCCTTGACGGGTGGAAGGTCATGAGCTATATATTCTGAAAGCAATCTATATGTCTTGCTTACATTTTATGTTTATTTTTAATTACAACAGCAACATAACAGAAAGCCAGAATCTACTTTAGCTCTCTATGCTCCCACAGTAGGTGAAATATCCAAATTTCTATCTGAGGTTGAGCTATGCTGTTTCTGCCTTTTAAAAGTGTTTCTGTCATGCAAATATTGCTTCTCAAGTGAGAAACTCCAGAAACTCCTTCCAAACCTTTCATCACCAGGCCAATCCCATTTTAAGAATGCACTATATTTCCTTATTAAAACATCCCTCACCCCAAACATTGAATCACAAGTTGATTTAAAACGCTATTAAATGGACTCAGTAATTCAGAATAGTCAAACTTCTTGGTCAACCTTTGTAATTTACTGAAATGAGATTTAATCTTTATTCTCCTTTGATAAATAAATTCTATTTTTTGAATCCCGATAACATTATATGTAATAAGAGACTATTTACATTTATGAAGCTGAGAAATGAAGTCTGGTCAAAACACTTAGTGAAGTCAGATCAGAGTGCCACCAGCACTCACCCCGGACAAGATGGTACAAGGGGTGTCCCACACACAGGCAGATCAACGCACACCACGTGACCCCAAATGCCAAGCAAGTAACACCATCAATTTTTAACTTGCCATAGTCGCCTCCAAGAATTTCTTTTGCCAGGTAAAATAATCAATGTCCAGTGCTAAGCCAATATCCTTGGGCTCCATTTAAATCAGTTCATTCTTTTGGTGGTCAGTTACAGATTCTCTGAGGCAATTTTTTTTTCCAATACTGAGAACTTAACCTCATTTCTAGAGCAAAATTCCTTGGGAAATGGTTGCTGAGCTCCCCCTCACCTGGACGCTTTACCTACTTTCTTGACTTACTCAAATCCTACCCATGCCCATCTCAAGGCCCAGCAGCTCTCCCCAAAGTCCACAACACCTGCAGATCCAGCATTCAACAGATACTCGATGTGCCCACAAATAATAAATCTGTAACCAAAAAAAACCCCCAAACAACTGAATCTCACCTTGACAGAGCTGCCCTCGCATGCCATCCATACTTCCTCACCACCCATCCAGTCTGCAGCCCACTCCTAGACCACATCTACCTGCACCCAAACTGCTCTCGCTGAGGTCGCCCATGTCATACAAGCCTTTTCCGAACCATACTGCAGGGTTGATCCCTCCTCCCTCTCTCCTTCCTGAATACACGTTTTTCTTGGTTTCTGGGAAAATACACTCTGCTGATTTCCTCCTGTTCCCCTGATCACTCCTCAGTCCCTCTGTGTTTTCCTCCTTTACAGGCCTTACTAGACAGCTCACAGGCACATCAAACTTAACTTGTCCAAAACAAGTTAACTTTTGCAGATGCTGTTTCCTCTGCTCAGAAGGCCTTTCTCCCACTTTTTACCAGGCTAACACCATCCTACACACTCTGCAGGTCTCGGCTGAGATCACAGGTCCTCAGAGAAATGTTCCCCGATACCCCGACCTAAATGTTTCCCTGTAATTCCCTCTCACACCCCCTGCACCTCCCACCATTTATAATTCTGTATGTTGTGGTATAATAGTGCCCCACCACTACCACCACCACCTCCACCCCTCTAAACTATAAACTTCACGAGAACACAGGCCCTGGCACTATTCAATGAAATGTTCTTTTGGCCTTTTCCTCTTTAAATACAGATAATTAAATGGATTTTGCCAGCATATCTGGAGAATATAACAGTTCGAAGTATAAATGCTTCCACAAAGCAAAAACTGTTTTTGTTATTATTATACAGTCATGCATTGCTCAGCAATGGGGATACGTTCTGAAAAATGCGTCATTAAGCGATTATGTCATCGTCTGAACATCATAGAGTGTACTTACACAAACCTATATGGTACAGGCTACTACACACCTAGGCTGTATGGTACTAACCTTATGGGACTACCGTCGCATATGTGGTCCATTGTTGACTGAAACGTTAAGTGGTGCATGAGCGTAACTATTATTGTTTTGCAGGTTAAGAAACTGAAACCCTAGAAAGAATGGGTGACAGTCACTCATCTCTGAGGCTAGAGGAGAGACAAAAATCATTAGCTTATAACTCTAAACTGATTTCCTCTCTAGAGAAAAAACTCCAGAATAGGTATCTTTTCATTTCAAATAAAAGTACCTGACTAGATTAGATGCATTTCTGAAAATAGTTTTTAAGCCTCTGTGAAACTAACACACCCCACACATGCTAGATATTTCAAAGACTAAATATAGTTTACTGAAAGGACAAACATCTGAAGCACAGGCAGTCCAGGAGCAATCACGTTCCACGAGGCAATAACGCACCACGGTTTCAATGCCTCTCCTGACCCTGTTACCCACATACAGCTGGTAACCAGAAAAACGCCAAGCTCTCCCAAATTTTAGACTCTGTCTGTATTCTATCAAATTATACGTGCATGGAAGGAAGCATAAAATTCTACAAGGCTCGTGAGAAACACAACAGTCCCCTCAGCCTTCCCTACTCCCACTTCCCAGCTCCCCAAGGGCAACCACTTCCAATTCTTAACTGACTGTCCTTGGGCTTACCTTCACAGCTCCAAAGGGCATGTTTCTATTACCACTTCTCAAATTTTAGTTCAGGCTTTGGCTGTCAGCTTTCGGAAGTGGAGGATCTAGCTCCCTTTCACTGACTAACACCGCTACCAACCACTCACACCTCACTTTGGCAATAATTTTGGTTAAGTCACTAATTGATATTCACATTATTATAACTACGTAAACATTACTGAGAGCTCAGCTTTGTAGTAAAACTATGAAACCTTTCCTAACCTACACAACTTTTTATTTTCCCTGGAGTTAACAACTATCCTGGAATTTTTGGCTTATTTAAATATCAGTAATTTACCCACAAATTTCCCCCCAGCGTGCAGATCTTCCTTCAATATGTACAAGCATGCTGGGTGCTCTATCAATTTCTTCTCTCCTCGGAGTTGTTCTGGAGCCTTCTGCCCTGCTCCAATCTGGACTGAGGGGTCTCCCAGCTGTCATCTTGGGATCTCCCTTCCCCATCATCCTGGAGTTTCACTTATAATGATTTTTTCTTTTTTTTTTTTTATTTATTTATTTATTTTATCCCCCCAAAGCCACAGTAGATAGTTGTATGTCATAGTTGCACATCCTTCTAGTTGCTGTATATGGGACGCGGCCTCAGCATGGCCGGAGAAGCGGTGCGTCGGTGCGCGCCCAGGATCCGAACCCGGGCCGCCAGCAGCGGAGCGCGCGCACTTAACCGCTAAGCCACGGGGCCAGCCCTTAATGATTTTTTCTTACACAAGTAACAAAAAGCACAAACTATTAGAGAGAAATATTGGCACATTTGACTGCATGAAAATTAAGAATTTTGGTTCTTCAAAAGACCCATAACAGAAATAAAAAGTCAAGCCAAAGAGTGAGAGATTTTTTTTTTTTTTTGGTGAGGAAGATTTAGCCCTGAGCTAACATCTGTTGCCAGTCCTTCTCTTTTTGCTAAGGAAGACTGGCCCTGGGCTAACATCCGTGCCCATCTTCCTCTCCTTTATATGTAGGACGCCTGCCACAGCACGACTTGATAAGCTGCATGTAGGTCCGTGCCCGGTACCTGAACCCGTGAACCCTGGGCCGCCGAAGTGGAGCGCATGAACTTAACCACTATGCCACCAGGCTGGCCCCAAGAGTGAGAGATTTTTTAATACACATAATTGAAAAAGAATACAGGACACATAGATACATGTGCATGCACATGCATACACACACACACACACACACACACACAGCTCCCAAAATAAGAAAGAGACGGACAACCCAATAGAAACAGTGGGCAAAAGACACAAACGTTTCTCAAAAGGCAAAACAAATACTTTCTAGACACATAAAAAGATTCTCATCCCTATCTATGAGTTATAAAGGAAAATAGCATCTCAGTGGTTCTGAGATACTATATGAATACCTACCAGAATGGCAAAAAGTAACATCTCTGACAATATCAACAATTGGCAAGGATGTGCCAGTATGGGAATTTTTACACACTGCTACCGGAACCATAAATTGGCACAATCACTTTGGAAAGCAATTTGGAATTATCTAGAAAAGCTGAAAATGCACATCCCTATGACCCAGCATCAGGGCTGTTCACAAATGTTCCAGTTTTCTTCTCCTTCCAGGCATATGGTAGGATGGCACTTCCCCATGTCTCTGAGGTTACACAGAGCCATGGATTTGCTTTGGCCAATGTAATGTGAATAGAAGGGACAGGTGTCATTTTCAGGTAGAGGCTCTAAGAGCCAGAATGAGATTCACCAAATTGCTTTCCCCTTACCATGGTGATCGTGGAAGCATTAGGAATGGAACCTCCATCAGCCTGTATTCGAGAGCCCACAATGAGAAGAGACCCCTGCAGACCCACACTGGATAGACAACATGAGGGAGAAGTAAATTAATGTGAGTCCACTAAGATGTTTGGAGTGTTTGTTACCTCAGCATAACCTAGCCCATCTCAGCTGATACACTCAACAAGGTCATTCATAGGGATATTCTCCAGAGAAACTTTTACACATGTGAACATTATATAAGAATGTTCACAGCAGCATTATTTGTAATAGCAAAAAGAAGAAACCCAAACATCAACTGACAGGAGAATGATTAAATAAATAATGGTATATTCATTCAATAGATTACTACACATCAACAGAAACGAATGAACATGGTACATGCATCACCATGGTTCAACGTTAGAGAAACATTACTATATAGAGAGAGAGAGACAGATAACTATAAATATAACTGGGAAAGGAGAAAAACAAGCTATAGAAAAATACACAAAGTATGATTCCCCTTGTATAAAGTTATAAAAACATACAAAAGTAAACAATGTATTGATTAGGGATACATATAAATGTGTTAAAACTAAAAATAAAATCAAGGAGTATTAACATATAATTCGGGATAGTAATGCCCACAAGGGAGGGAGGGTATATATTCAGGAAAATACACAAGAGGTCTCTCAGGCATTGGAAATATTCTATTTTTTAGTGACAGATGGCGGGCACCGTTATTACTTATACTTTACATTTACATTATATACTCCTATGCACATAAAAGATTTCACCTTTAAAAACTTCAGGCAAACTACCATCTTATTTATTATTTTTGAATGTCCATTCTCTATTAGCAACTATTTATTCAGAATAAAACCAATCACAAAATATGGTACATTTTCCTAAGGAGATCTTATTAGGGGCTATTTATTTTGTTGTTGATTTTTATTCCCTTTTTTTTAAATTAAAAAAAAAGGAAACAAAAAATAATAAAATCTGATGGGACAACACACTCACCAAATGTTCAAGAACATTAATGACTCGAATTCACAGAGCTGTGTCAGTTGGCTGGTGAGGTACTAGGGAGATCATTCTGGGTCTGTATGGGATCATTTACATCAAGGTTACCAACAGGTGGTTCTAACAGCTGGGCTGGCGCAGCTAACAAACTACCACCAGTCCTCACAAGCACGCAGGGCAGGCGTGAGAAACAGCAATAACAACACTCTATATTAGTTATTCTGGTTTTCTGCCTAATTTCCTTTTTAGGACTATGTGAAACATTTCTCAACCCCAAAGGCTCACACCTATCAGTTCTCCTTGGACATCCATGCATTCACTAAATATCTATCATGGGTGCTCCAGTGACAGAAACTGTTCCAGGGCTGGAGGCACAATGGTGAGGGATGCAGACCTGGGACTCCCCTTCTGGAGTTCAGGGTCCCTTCACAAGAAACAGATAAAGCCACAAAGAGCCCCATCACGACAAACAGTGGTGAGTGCTCTAAAGGCAAAGTAGAGAGCATACAAGAGGATCACGGGAGGGGTCAGGTCCAACATCTCCAGGCAGCGGAGCTCAGGCTGGGCCCCGAAGGGTGAGCAGAACTAGCCGGGCAGAGGGGCCAGCCAGTGAAGACCCTGGGAGAGGAGAGGACCTGACACACTGGAGGGTCTGTGTTTAAGAGCAGAAGGTGAAGGAGAAGCAGCCCTGAGAGGTGGTACAGGGATAGCTCACGCAACACTCAAGGAGCTGTTAAAATATGCTCAGGGCTGCTTTTTTATTTTTTTAAAGATTTTATTTATTTATTTTTTCCCCCGCAAAGCCCCAGTAGATAGTTGTATGTCATAGCTGTACATCCTTCTAGTTGCTGTATGTGGGACGCGGCCTCAGCATGGCCGGAGAAGCGGTGCGTCGGTGCGCGCCCGGATCCGAACCTGGGCCGCCAGCAGCGGAGCGCGCGCACTTAACCGCTAAGCCACGGGGCTGGCCCATCAGGGCTGCTTTTTAACACAACTGATCAAAGTTTAACAAAATAGGGGGGAAAATCTGTGCTGGAAATATGACCAGATTTACTAGTTTCATTTTAAATAAATTCCTCCTTTATCCAATGCTGCCAGAATGTGGAGTCAAGATCATAAAATCCTATCCCTTCACACCTAGTAAATGAATTCTTTAAAAGCTACAAGCCTCTCAATCATTTTCAGCTCTTCCCAGAGTCCCAATTAGGCTGAAAGAGTTGGCCTCTACTCCCCACACCCGCACACCCGCACATTTGTACCTCACATTATTTCCTGGAGTGACACAGACCATGCCTTGTTTGATTATCTAATTACAAATACATTGCCCTTATTATGCTCTCATTAAATGCAACTGTTGGAAACCCCAAAGCTTTTATTAATGGCTTATCAGCCCTTACACATGTATCAGTTATTTTACCTAGATAAATCCTCCGATTTATGATTCTGAAGTCAAAGTACTTCCTTTATTTGTGGTTTCTTCCTGAATGTACCATATTCTTCCACAATACTGCTTGTGGAAAACAACACCAAAGCATGTAAGACTCCAGAGCCAACCTATGGGAAGTCGACACAATGCCATGGCTGCCCTGCCCTGATCCCTCCCCGTCAAGGACGTTGGTGGAGATGAAATCCACCAACAAATTCAGCTACCTGAGCAGGACTCGAGCCAACGTCAGATGGACTAGCCAAGAAACGCAACACCCATGCTGGGCTTCACCAGTTTCCAACCTTTCAACAGAGTCATTCTGAGCAAGCCTAGTGACCCCACATGAATCGCTGGCGTCAGTTTCATCCCCGCCCGTCTTGGGACACTGTTCTAAAAAGGCAGCAGATGATGCACTCTGGGCACAGCCACTCACACTCAATGCATGGAACACTGAGATGAAGTTCCCTGTATTTACTAGGATTTAACATGTACATGTACAAAGCAGCCCTGTACCCAAATCCTGCTAGCACAAATTGCAATTTAAATATTAATCTCCTCATTACACTTATTAAATACTGCACTAATAGATAAATGAATGTTTCCTACATCCTTCACTACAGTGCAAACTTCTTCACAACACCTTTATTCTGTGAAGCCCTCTCGTTATTCAACTTTTTAAATGTTACTTTACTTTTCTTTTTTCAAACCTACTAGGTGGCAAGCACAACAAAGCCCTTGAGGGATATAGTTTATTTTAATTCTAACCCTCATTTTAATTGGAACCCTTGTGCATTGCTAGTAGGAATGTAAAATGGTACAGCCACAGTGGAAAACAATTTCTAATCCTCTAAAGTAAGCTTCATTATTGCCCCTCTCTTGAGGCTGGGTTATAACTAAGGCTCAAAGAAAGTGAACAGACTAGCCCAAGGCCTCTCGGCCCAGATTTGTAACCAACAGACTCATCTTGACTCCAAAGCCCATATTTTCCACTACACCATACTTCTCCGTGACCCTAACTCTTAGGAAATCGATTAGCCCATAATACTACAAACGCAAGGACAGGAACAGGGGCTGAGGACAGACATTCTGAAAAGCAGAAAACACCAATATCTTATTCAAATTACAACTTTTTAACTGCCAGCCTCTTTGGGAAAAGTATTGCAAAATTAGGAAAGCACATAAAACAACACTGAAAAAAAATAACACCCTTCAGGAAGCACATCTGGGTGGTGATACTGGGTCTTTAAAGTTATGTTTAGGCCACTCATTTTAAGTGCTTCAGAGAACACGGGGGGAGAGGGCAGTGATGCTGTTCTTCGTCCACTGCCTCCCCCATGCTAACTTCTCCCACTCTTTGTTCTCCCAGAGCTGACTGAACTTTTATAAGAAATATTCCCACGGGCTGGAGACTGTATGCAAGTGAATACTGTATAACTTTACTTCCTCCCTTCTCAGGCAGCAAATTCACTTCTGTCAGGGGAGTTTGGCAACATCTTCTAAGACTGTATTCAGCCACACCATGTTCTAAACGGAGGAAAAGGTCACTGCCTCCCACTACGGCCCCCAGGCCCAGGATTTCCTTCTCCAGACCGGTCCCAAGGGTGGTAACGGAGGCCACCTGAGAAGCTGGTGCCATGATCCTTCCCCCTCAAAGGAAGCAGCTACAACAAAAGACAGAAGGAGGAGGTCTCTGTTTCCCATCCACTCCCTCCAGCTTTCCACAGTGGTCAGACTGGCAGGTAAACAGGAAGCCAAGAAGAGAGAGGGGATGTTCCACTTGATCAGCTCAGCCTCAGTCAGAAACGCTGGGCCTCCACTCCCACCCAACTTCTAAGAAACAAGTGGGATCCATCATTCATGCATGTATTCATCCAACTATTCATCCTGCAAATGTTTACTGAGCATATGCTGTGTGATAGAGACCATCATAGGTAAAAACACCTGCCCTCATGGAAGAGATAATTTAGTAGAGAGACACAACGAACAAAACAGATAAGTACACTGTGTATCAGAAAGTGAGAAAGTTATGGAGAAGATAAAACCGGAGATGTGTATAAGGAGTGTGTGTGTGTGTAACTAAGAGGATGAATTATAATCCTCAATGAAACAAAACCTTATATTTCTGAAGGTGGGCAATTTTTAAACACGTCAGATTACTTTAAATGCCAATGGAGACCTCACATGTTTAAGCTTCTACTGTCTATTAACAAATTCAGCATCGCAATAAAAGAAAAGAGACACTTCTTCCTTCATGCCCCCTTACATTTTACTTCCAACCCCTCTCAACCATCTCTACTTACTTCTCCCCAAAGAAAAGCCTAGAACAGGTCAGAACCCACATCACGTTAGGCCCCACTATTTTCATACATAAACTCAATCTAAGTTTTAAACCTTTAAAATAAATCGCTAAAAATTTGCCAAATGAGAATTCTACATTTTCTGAAAACCACCACCAATATGGAGCTGCCGTCAGTGTCACATCAGTCTTGATTTCCCAACATTGGTAAGTGGCCCCGTTAAGACCAGCCCAACGGTGGATGTGGTAACTCGCGGTTGCTCAATGGGCACAGCATGTCATTTGCTTCCCAGCTAAATGTCCAAAGGTAAAGTGTCCAGCTGCCGAGGAGATGTCATCCTTTCACGATCAACAAGAGGTTCTGAGTCTCCAAGAAATAAAGCAAAGTGTCATCTGCCTTTTTGTGGGGTATTTCGCTCCCTTTTTTGGTTTACCTTATTGCATTTAAGAATTAAGAAAATTGTGCATATCCACAGTAAGCCCAAACCAAAGTCAACACCAAGTAATGACAAAGCCATAGGTACAATGACAATATGAGACCGGCTTGATTTTGGAATGCAACAGGAGGGGGACCGCATCATTTTGAGTTCATTACAGAGAAAGCCTGGACAACAAAGCCAGGCTCTCCAGAAGGGCAGCTGTCCTGAATCTCTATCAGACATCATATGAGAGGCTTTGCCCTCCTTGTCTGGACCATCTACCCTGCTAGATGGTGAATAACCTGAAGTCTTTCCCAAAGCAGCCACACGGGCAACCCACACAGTGTGCAGTGGACTAAGTGAACGAAAGCACTTGGTGGACAAATGTTCCTTATGTTTCCCATTTCACAAATTTTCAAGCCCTGTCCTTACCCTCTACTAAAGGAGACCATTTATAGGCTGGATACCATGCTTAAGGCACCAAAAATTAAGATACACTACCCACAAATGACTGGGGGGCCAAAACCCTCCTCTGGCCTCTTTGCCTCTGATGGGCCTCACAGGGCACTACCAACCTCCATTTCCCAAGAGCTCTGGCATCAAGTGCCACTGTGCTGCTCAGGGGTCCAAGGCGGCTATGGCCTCCTGCCTCCTACACTCTCTCCTCAGACCTTAAAACAGCTCCCAGAGAAGATCTCCTGCTGCTCAACCTGTCCCCAGGGCTCACTACAACCCTAGGTCACCCCACTACCCCTTTCATCCACACTCCTCAACTACCCCACCACTCTTTCAGCCAGAATCCAACCAACTCCCACCTACTCCTTCAGGCTTAGGGAAGTGTGCCCTCCGTCAGGAATCCAACTGCCGGCTTTTTCGCCTTCTGAGTCTAAAGTACAGGAAGGGTAACCCCCCTTGCATTTGGCTGTGCTGTTTCAGGGTGTACTGATCACATTTCCCCACAGACTGTACTCCAGGAGGGCCTCCCCCGGAATAAACAGACAACAGTCACCAACAACAAGCCCAGGGACCCAAGTGTGGTCCCTTGACCTCTCTCTCTGACCTTGGTCTCCTCCTCAGTGTAAGGAGGGATATGATGGAAAGAAGATCTAAGGTCCCTTTTATTTCAGATTCCAAATTTTGAAAATTCCATATAGGTTCCCCAGACACAACTGAAAAAGGCTAATAAATTGTTCCTCCACTGACCGGTTTAAATAAGTGTCCCAGCTAATGCAAGCTGGCCTCAATTTTTTCAAATGCTTGATTTTCTAAGAGCTTTGGATCATAACTTTTAGGGAAAAAAAATGCTTTGTTTTTCACACATTTTACAAGCCTGAGTTTTCTACTCCTTTCATTCCTTGGAAGAAACTGAAGAGGGACTGACGCGCTCGATTCTGCTACTAAGATCACGAGCTTGGGATTCGCACTGCCTCGGTTTCTCCTCCGGACTTGGAGACGGTCCCCACCCGCCCTGCCGACACGCCCGACGGTCCCGGATCGCCAGGGCCTCCCGGGCTGCGCCCGGCCGCGGGCTGGCGCGTGTCCCCAGCCGACACACCACCTGGAGCCTCGGGCGCGTCCAGACGGCCGGCCGGCCGGGGCGCAGCCCGCTGTCACCCGGCCCCGCACCGCGGCCCGCGCTCCCTCCGGTCACGCTCCAGCCCGCGTTCGTCCTTCGATTCCCGAGCCAACTCTGGCCTGCAGGCGGTCACCGAGCCAGGCGGCGAAGGCACCTGCGTCCCCCGGAAAAACGCACGAGCCCGCAAGTCCCTTCTGCCACAACCTCGACGGGGGCTGGCCAGAGGAATGCGGCAGAAAGGAAAGCAAGCCCGCGGCGGGGCCGGCCCGGCCCGCGGCTCCCAGGAAACCGCCACCTGCGAGGCGGCCCGGCGGGGAGCGAGGTCGAGGCCGCCCGCCGCGCCCCTTACCCGTGAGGCGGCCGCCCCCCTCGCCGTGCCCGCGGCGCCGCTGCAGGATGAAGTAGCAGCTGCTCTTCTGAGTCACCCAGAGCTTCAGGGCGTTCTTCAGCAGCACCTCCTCGGGCTTGAGCCACATCGCGGCGGTCTGGCCGCGCCCGCGGGCCCCGGCTCACATCGCCCCGGCCGCCGGCCGCGCCGGCCCGAGCCCGCTGGGGAGGAGGCGGCGGCGGCGCGGGCCGCGGCTTCAGCGCCCCCCGCGAGAGTCCGCGAGCGGCGGGCGCAGCTCGCCCCGCGCAGCCCGCCGCTGGCCCCGCCCCCGGCCCCGCCCCCGGCCGCCCCGGCTCCGCCCCCTGCGCCCCCCCCCCTCCCGCCGCTCCCGCGGCGCCGCCGGGGTTTCCGAGTCCAGCGGCCCCGGCGCACAGTTCCGGAGCGGAGGGAGGAAGTCCCGTCCCTGCCGCCAGGTTCCCGCTCGGCGCCCCGCTGCGCCCTCCTCCCTCCTCCGCCCCTCCCGGGGGGCAGCCCCGCACAGCCGGGGGCGTCTCCCTGCCCCTCGTCCCGAGAGCAGGAGGAGGCCGGGGAGAAGACGTCTCGTTCTCACAGCCGCGCGTTGCCCCCCCCCCGGACACTGATCTTTTGGGGGACGGAATGTCCGCCAGGACACCCAGGTGTGTTTGGAGTAACATCGCAGTTAACATAACAGGAAACATTTTTACAGAGAACACAAAATAGCCTTCAAAATTAAAAAATTATTTTCCGGCTTTTTAAAGGCTCGGCACCCGTTTCTGATACTCTCACCAGGGATCCACCGCAGCTGCGGAACAGGCAGCGATGTTGGGGGACCCTGAGACGAGGATGAGACCGGACGCCACACGGGGCGCCCCTCGAGGGCATGGAGATGTCGCTCTTAGGGCCCCCCGCGGGTCCCCTCCACGGGAAGGCAACCAGTCACGCTTGTTCTGAGAGAATGAGAAGCTGGGAAACGTGGAGTAGGTCTCAGTAAAGAAAAGCTGTAGGGAATGGGCGGGTAGAGTTTTAATGAGTACTTCCTCACAGCTGTTGTAGAAATAGACCCCTGCTGGCTGGTCTTGACCAGGCTGGGGGGCCTCCAGCTAGCTCCTGGGGGAGGCAGTTACGTCCAACACCCTAGCAAAAGAGAGGAAAAGAAAAACTCCATCAGGATGTCCCTCGGGTTTTGACAAAGGGATCCCTGACCGAATGTGACTGTTGATGAGGACGGAACTGTAGAGTAAATCCCCTACAGGACGCCTGGGAGCTGAGTGGAACCTCTTCACTGGAAGCCAGGGAACCTGTTTGCAGAGGATCAGAAGGGATCAGCTCAGAAGCTGGGACCTGGCCTGGCAGGTAAGAAGCCGTGCAAAGGGCCCTGTGCCAAGGGCAAACAGGAATGCCCACCCAGTGGGCAGGGGCATCTGTGGTCCAGAACTGGCAGGCCACTGACAAATATCCTCTGAGGAAAACTGAGGAAGGAAGTCAGCCATCATCAGTGGGATTTGCCTGCACTGGAGCATACAGAGTGCTCGGGGGTGGCAAGGAGATATTCCTTCCAGAAACATTCCCTGGCACCTCCCCTTCTCAGACACCCTGCCAGGCCATGGAATTGCAGAGATAAACGGGAGGTGGGCCTTGCCCTGAAGAAGTCACAGGCAGGGAAATAGGCACAGACGGTGTGGTGAGAGTCATGGTTGGGACAGAGGGGGTGCCCAGAACGAACGGTCAGTGCCTCCGCAAGGGGACTGAGAAAGCCTCACATCACAGCAGTTGCTTGACCAGGGCTTGAAAAATGAATACGTCTGCCACAAGGTCAAGTAGGGGAGGGCACGCCTGGTAGATGGAACAGCACGTATGACATTGTGGTTTGGGGGACGCCCCTGGAGATAAACTGCTCTAGATCAAATCCTGTTCCTGCTGCTAGTTAGCTGTATGACCTTGACCTTGGGCAAGATATGAATCTCAGTGAGCCTCAGTCTACTCAGCCATAAAGTTGGGAAATCATAGTACCTCCTTTATAGGTACTATCCAGTATATATTATAACATATTGAAGCACTTGGAACACACGTAAGCACTCAATACATGTCAGCTATTATTGCTAAATGTACACAGGTTCCTAGAAGTGAAACAATCCACATACACTCACTCGCATTTTAAACTTTATTCAGCTCTTATTATCTGCCAAGTATTAAATATGACAGAAGCATAGAAAGGGATATATGAAAGCAGTTGGGAGGGGATGGGAGGTGTCCCCTTGTGGGGAACCGTGCCCTGACCTCTCTCTTCCCACTCCCGAGACTCCTGCCTCTGCCTCCCACTAGCCAAGTCAAATAGAAGCCAGGAGTCAAAGGAGCCCGGAGGATGCAGTCTGCAGAGGTCAGCCTCCCGGCACAGAGCAAGGTGGAGAAGATTGGAGAGGGGATCTGGGGGGGGCCAGTGGAGAATATCCAGCACAGGTGGTAACAGCTTCCTGCTGTGGCTCATCTCTAGGTGCTCAACACCCCTTTTTGGTGTTGTGGGTTGAATTGTGTCCCCCCAAATCCGTATGTTGAAGTCCTAATCTCCAGTACCTCAGAATGTGACCTTATTTGGAAATAGGGTCTTGCAGTTGTAATTAGTTAAGTTGCAATGAGATCATTACAGTGGGCCCTAATCCAATATGACTGGTGCCCTCATAAAAGGGAAATTTGGACACAGACATGCACACAGGGAGAATACCCTGTGAAAATTGGAGTTATGCCACAAGCCAAGGAACTACCGGAAGTTGGGAGAAAGGCCTGGAACAGATCCTTCCCTGCTGCCCTTAGAAGGAATGAACCCTACCAACACCTTGATCTCAGACTTCTAGCCTCTAGAACTGTGAGACAATTTCTGTTGTTTAGGCCACATTGGTTGTACTTTATTATGGCAATCCTAGCAGGCAAACGTAGTTGGCTCCCTAATCGTGTCCACATCTGTTCAGTAGCATGTCTCTTGAACCATTCTCAGTTAGATTCTGTTTCCTGCCAGGCCCCTGACTGATGCCAGCAGTGACCCTAGGAAACACAGTTCCTCAGTATGGAATTCTGGCTGGCTTGCTCGTGTATTTGTGCATGCATAGGGGGCAAAAGGGATGTGGTAATCCGTGACATACAGTGGCAGCAGGATTACTCAAATTAGTACTGGTAGTGGTGTGAGGGGCAGACGGAGGACAAAGCTTTGGGGACTCTTACTGGTGTTGTGCTTGATTGCTATAGCAACAATGGTAATTACAAAGATTGTACAGTGAGATTACTGTTTCTGACTACCCTGGAGAGTTTTAAAAAACAAAAAAAGATAAGTGTGAAGTATTAAATTCCCATCTCAAGGTACAGATGTGAAATTCAAAGAATCCTTTATGTGGTATGGCCATAGGACAGACAAGCATCATCTTCAGATCCTAAATGTAATTGTTCAGGTTACAGAATTATTTCAAAGGTTAAGTGCTCAACCTCAGCAAGTTCTCTTGCTAACATTAGAACACTGATTGGGAGGTAGGACCGTAGACTTGTGATAGGAATATTTGGGTGGACCCAGACAAAGAGGTAATTATGGGATGCGATAGAGGTGTTAGGTAAGGCTACAATGGCAATGATATTGCAATATAAATGTATCAAATCAGTATGTTGTACACCTTAAACTTACACAGTGTTACATGTCAGCTATATCTCAATTAAAAAAAAAAGTTCAGCACAAAAACAAAAAAAAGAAATAGAAGACAGAGAATAACAGAATTAGAACAGAAATTGATAAAATTATCAAGAAGTTATTAAAACAAATATGTCATAGAGAAAACAGAAACCCAAAAGTTAGATATTGAAAAATTAATATCGTCTCTTGAAAGACTGACCCATAGCAAGAGAGGAAGAAAGAGGGAAGATTCAAAATAAAACTTCATAAATGCAAAAAAATAAACATCATTGCAGATTCTAGAGATACTGAACAAACAATACTAATATATTAATTTTTTTAAAAAACATCTGAGCTGCGGAATCCCAAGCCTCCCTTGCCTACAGAAGCAGCCCCTCTTCCCTGGTGTGAGATTAGCCTTCACTCACGGGAAGACCCTTCAAGACTTCACCTGGGGCCTTTGTTTCCATGTAGATACCTAGTCCGCTTAAAAGCTGCCCACGTGGTGCCTCCTTGAATCCAGGCGCATAATAAGAGTCAACTTCCAGCAGAGCCCAGAAAGAGAACTGCAAGGGCTGCTGGGGGAGGAGGTAGAGATAGATTATACCCGAGGGAGTTGGAAAATGTTGCTAATATGTATCGAGAGAAAGCTGAGGATCATGTGTGGGAATGGAATCTAGATTGTTAAACCAAGGAGGATGAAATATAAGGTTGGATTCAGCAAAATTTATGAATATGTGTACACTCACCCAAGACTCATGATGTAATGTGTGATATTCAGCACCTGTGAGTGGCTCTAAAGTTTGATTCCTTGGTTTATTGAAGCCTGGATTTAACAATGGCCTATAGTCAATGAGATTGAGATGCCAGAACTTCCCTGGCATATTGTAGACTAAGAAAAGAGTCTGAGGGCGGGTGATGGGGATGTTTGAGTGGATATATTATATGCAACCTTTTCGGCCACCAGCGCACAACCATACCATGCCCCTGGCCAAGAGGGCCCAGAGAACATCTTCACCAAGACGTTACGAAATGTAGGGAATTTCTTCTTCCAGTAATGGCAGCTAAACACCAACCCTCCTGCTGAAAATAATCATAAAAGCTGGACACGGTGTAAAAAAAAAAATCTATTTCAAGTCATGAGAGAACTACGATGGTAGCGAGGACTTGAGGGGCCAAGAATCTGGAGAGGTGAACCCAATAGATAGGCACGTTTTTCCCTTCAAAGTATTTGCTGATTCCCAAGTGGCAGCTGGGAGACTAAGAAGCCAAGCAGAGCTTCTGGAAGTTTACAGGCCCAGAGAGACAGAAATTGAAGTTAGGATTCCCAAAGTGTTACATCCTGAGAGTAGAGAGGAACCAGAAGAAGACAAAGCTCACAAAGATAGACCTGCCCAGCCCACAGGCATCTCAGTGCCTGATTGAAATAAGATCTCCCCCCACCCTAATTACCTGCCAGGAGCAAAAGTAAATCCTAATCCTCCCAACAGATGATAATACCATCCAGTGCCTCAATTTTTTTCCTAAGATCTTTCATACACAGTATTCAGCATCAGTACATTACCACACATAATAGGAAACAAGACCATGTGACTCAAAACCGAGAGAAAAAGAACAAAATGTATTAGCAACAAATTCATGAAATGGCCAGATGTTGGTGTTACCAGATGCAGAGTAGAATGTATGTAGATAATAAATTGAAGAATTAAGATGCAAATATAGAGAATTTCAGCAAAGAGCTAGAAAAAAATATATTTTTAAAGGATCAAATGGAAATCCTAGAATAGAAAAAATATAATACCTGAAATTAAGAACTCCGTAGATGAGCATAACAGTAGATTACACAAAGTTAGAGCACTAGTGAACTAGAAGATTAATCAAAAGAAAATAGCTAGTTATTTCTCCCAAGAAGATACACAAATGGACGATAAGCACATGAAAAGATGCTCAGCGTCATTAGCCATCAGGGAAATGTGCATCCAAGCTACAACGAGATACCGCATTGCACTCACTAGGATGGCTATAATTTAAAAAAAAAAAGGGCAATGATAAGTGTTGGTAAAATTGGAACTGTCATGCATTGCTGGTGAGAATGTAAATGATGTAGTCACTTTGGAAAACAGTTTGAAAGTTCCTCAAAAAGTTAAACATAAAGTTACTATATGACCCAGCAATTCTACTCCTATGTATATACCCAAGAGCATTGAAAACCTATGTTCACACAAAAACTGTACATGAATGTTCATAGCAGGTTATTGGTAAGAGTTAAAAAGTGGAAACGAACCAAATTGTCCATCAATTGATGAATGAGTAAACAAAATGTGTTATATGCATACGATGGAATAGTATTCAGCCGTAGAAAGGAATGAAGTACTAGCACATGCTACAATGCAACGTGGATGAATCTTGAAAACCGTTGTGCTAAATGAAAGAAACCAGACACAAAGAGCCACATATTGTATGATTCCGTTTCTATGAAATGTCCAGAATAGGCAAATCCATAGAGAGGGAAAGTAGATGAGTGGTTGCCATGGGCTGGAGGGAGGGGTGAACGGGAGAACTGAGGAGTGACTGCTTAATGGCTGCAGAGTTTCCTTTGGAGTGATGAAAATGTTTTGGAAAATGTGGTGACACTTGCACAGCATTGTGAATATAATGAAAACCACTAAACTGTACACCTTAAAAGGTCACTGTAGAAAATGGATAGTAATGCAAATGATTCCTGTCCAAAACAATGCGAATAAACTTTGGTCCACAGAGGTACCCCCTATAGGATATTAATCAGTTTTGCATCTATTAGCAAATTCACTTCAGCATTCCGAACTACTATCTATATCTGTACCTATTTGTCTGTTCTTCAAATTCTCCTTTGAACTAGTCTTAACATTTTGCTGGTTCCTTAATTAATTAATGAGTTGAATAAAATTGTTGGTCCATGTTCATTTTATGTTTGCAATGAGAGTCATGCCTTTAACTTTCTGAAAATTGCGCTTTAGCAGTAAGAAGGAGGAGGACATGATTGGCAGGATGCTGAAATTATTTCATTGTGGTAGAAAGAAGGAAAATAGAGAAGTTAAGAGAAAAGGACTTACAAAGATACTTTTGCTCCCCTACACAGGATACGAATATGGTACTAAATATATTCCCTGGCCCCAAGAAAAGATGCTAGTCCCTTAGCCTAAGACCCTTGGCAAAGCACATCTAGAGAAGCAGACCTGGTCTCTAGGACGCATCTCTCCTCCAAGAGCACCCACACCCCAGAGCCCATCTCCTCCTCCCTCTGACTGGCAGTCTGAGAAAGAACATAGGAACACAGCACACAAGCGTGCCCGTGGATGATGAACATTCAGAGGTGAAAGCACACCACTATTCAAAACTTCATTAACACTATTTGCTTGTGGTTAGGGTTAGGTGAGGGTTAGGTTAAGGTTACGGACTAGGCTGTCAGTTGACTGACCAAACTGGCTGTCACTTTGGTAAGAAATGCCAAAAGTCTCCTCTCCAGGAGAGGAGGGAAGCTGCACACACGAGTCTGTCCTTGTGATCACCGCTTCCACTCGGCATCCGCACTGGTCCAGGACCCCTTTCCTCCACCCACAGCCCTGACTCCTAGGTCCCTGCTGCAGTGGCCCAGGCTGCCCATGTCAGCCCCTCCTGACATCATCTCCTGCCCCTTGACCTTCTCTTCACTTGTACAAAGGAGGAAAAATGAGAAGGAGAGAGAAATGGGAAAGAAAAACTGAATATTCTGAGACTTAGATCTGAAGCAAGAAAAAAATCCTAAAACAAGATTTTTGGGTTTTGTTCACAATTAATGTCTTTAATTCTTAATAGAATTGTCATTTGTGTTATTTATATGCTTCCTTTAGTTCCCAGTTACTAAATGTAATAGTTTTCAGTTTTCCATTGATTTAATTTTTTTAATCTTTAAAGCAATATATGTTTTTAAAACTATTGATTTCCTTTCAAACACTATTTTCAAGTTCTCCTAGTTGGCTTGACTTTTGGCTCACATTTCCAGCTTTGTAACTTCTCCAAATCATGACTTTATGTTTCCTCTTATAATACGAATGCTGTGAAGGGCGGACCTGTGACTTAGGGTACAGATTCTAGTCCCCTTCCTGACAGTCAATTTGAACTTAATATGCAGCGAAAGTACCCTCTGTGCGTCTTCACACATTCCTATCATAGTGCCTTCCTTCCAGTGGGCTCACAGCCCTGCTCAAAATCAGTCACAGAACAAGTTCTAAGAGATTAGTTAAATCAAAGAACATTTGTTGAGTATGTTCAGCAGGCTAGCAGTATGCAAAATTCCTGGGAGGCGAAGACAAGTGAATCCTGGTTCTGCTTTCGTATCTCACCAAAGGCACATTCCCTGAGGGAGAAAGAACGCTGAAAGAAGACTACTCTGCACTAAGCACTGTGCTTGCTGTATTTCCCAAAGGTATCTCAGTTGTTTCTCACAATAAATTTAAAAGGAAAGTAAAATTAGTCTCATTTTACAGATGAGAAAACTCAAGCTCACAGAAAAGTTTAGTAACTTGCCAATATCACACATGAGACAAGTGGCAGAACCAAGATTTGTTCCTAGGCTTTTTCTGAATCCCAAACCAATTCTTTTTCCATTAATGCACACTTTCAGTTGATTTCAGTCTTATTCGTAGAAGCAGAGTGACGTCACTTTTTTTCCTTATCATTACTTTCAGTGAAGATGAGAGCTATCACCCAAATCACATGGGCTTCAAAGAAAGCAGACCTGGATTCAAAATTCTGCTTCCTCTACTTTCCGTCTACATCCTTACATGAAAAGATGTACTTTTTGTGGTACATCTTCTAAATGGCAACTGTGATAATCAGCTCTGGGTTAATCCAACCCTAGCCCTGGGCACACCTGTGACTTGCTCTTCTCTGCCTGAAATTCTGAAGTTGCTTTCAGATTGTGTAGATTGAAGGACTTGCCCCAGCATTCTCCCAAGCACAGGTGAGCATATAAGAGCAGAGGCCACTGGACTAATTTCTGACTTCTAAACCCAGGAAAGGAGGATAGTGAGTCACAAATGATGACCTATCCACATCGAACCACTATTGAAAACAGACCTTAGTCAATTTGGTTCTACGTAACTAGTAGGTTTGTTTGGTAAATGTCAGTAGCCACCACTGGTTTGAGATAAGAGAGGGCTGTAGGTTTCCCCTCCATATGCTTAAAAAAGATAATTTGTTAAAATGGAAGCAAGTCACAGACCAAATTTTGCTACACAAACATGTATTAAACATTTATTACAGGGGCCGGCCCTGTGGCTTAGTGGTTAGGCGCACGCACTCCACTACTGGCGGCCGGGGTTCGGATCCCAGGCGCGCACCGACGCACCGCTTGTCCGGCCGTCCTGAGGTGGCGTCCCACATACAGCAACTAGAAGGATGTGCAACTATGACATACAACTATCTACTGGGGCTTTGGGGAGAAAAAGGGTAAAAAAAAAAAAAGGAGGAGGATTGGCAATAGATGTTAGCTCAGGGAGGGTCTTCCTCAGCAAAAAGAGGAGGATTGGCATAGATGTTAGCTCAGGGCTGATCTTCCTCACAAAAAAAAAAAAAATTATTAGAAAGAGAACCCAGTTAGTCCTACACCCTGTTCTATAAGCTCTTGAAATCACAGGTCTCTGACCACACCTGGCATTAAATGTTAACTCAAGACAAAAATACAACCATATCCCAGAAGAAGTTTCATGCCAGCATTAGGCAACCAGAATCCTCTGAGTCAGAAGTTGGACACAGGACCACTTAGTTCAAGCCTTAGATATGCTTCCAGGGGGTGAGAGGTAAAGGGCTCACTAAAGTTTAGCTAACCCACCTTCTCAAATACAACACATTTCAACAATAAAATCACTTTTCTAACATCCATTGGCTAATTAACAAACTCTCTGTTGTTGATTGGAGAGAAAGACAGCTGGAATGTGGGTGTTTGATTGTATGCGCCCTAACCACCCCGAAGTGTGCATTCATGATTAGGCTGTCTAACGCTGTCTCTAGGGTGTGGATTGAAACCAACTAGTTCACACATATGTGTCCCTTCATAACCCATGCTAAAGTATTTTAAATTAAATTACTGCCAACACCACAACTGCTGTCTACCCTCCAGCAGTCACGGGACTCTCCATAGAGAGTCTGTAGCTTAGTCGGAACACAGTCATTAAAAGCACCCTCTTCAGGAACTGGTGCAGCAGGAGGGTCCCTGGCATCCCCTTTTGTAAGGACAGTGCATGGATCCTTCTGTAATCTGGGGCAGTTCATCTAACCTCTGCTTTCATTTTTTCCTGTGTCTGTACTTATATAAAGAATGATAGGGGGCTGGACAGGTTGCATAGTGGTTGAAGTTCACGTGCTCTGCTTTGGTGGCTCGGGGTTCGAAGGTTTGGATCCCAGGCGAGGACCAACACACCATTTGTCAAGCCATGCTGTGGTGGCGTCCCATATAAAGTAGAGGAAGATGGGCACGGATGTTAGCCCAGGGCCAATCTTCCTCAGCAAAAAGAAGAGGCTTGGCAACGGATGCTAGCTCAGGTCTAATCTTCCTCACGCACACACACAAAAAGAATGTTAACATGTTTGAAGAGAGTCCAACAAAATACTGCTAGCGTCCAGCTCCTTAGAAATCTCCTTCCCAGGGACTATGCAGCCTCAAACAGATCAGTCTCTTCTGGCTCAAGAAACAAGGCGCAAGAATGAGGCCAAAAGAGATGCGAGAACTAGAGAGGAAAAAGTAAATCTTGTGTTTTCTTCTTAGCTCTTTTTGTATCTCCAAAAAAAGTTATAATCTGTATGATCTTTCATACACAGTATTCAGCATCAGTACATTACCACGCATAATAGGAAACAAGACCATATGACTAGGATGGCTGTAATCAAAAAGACAATAATGAGTGTTAGTAAGATGTGGAGAAATTGGAACCCTTATACATTGCTGGTAGAGATGTGAAATAATGCAGCTGTTATGGAAAACAGTTTGGCAGTTCCTCAAAAAGTTAAACAGAGTTTAACCATATGACTAAAAATCAAGAGAAAAAGAACAAAATCTATTAGCAACAAATTCATGAAATGGCCAGATATTGGTGTTACCAGATGCAGAGTAGAATGTATGTTAAAGTTCAAGTTATAATCAAGTGGCAATGCTTGTGAGTCTGTACATGTGCCAAGGAAAAGTACACAGTTAGGAAATGTACAAATAAGCTGTGTCCTATTCCACATTCTTTCCCTATTTTACAATCAGTTTGTTTCATTTCTTTAGAAGATGGATAACCTATACGAGTTACCCCCACAAAATAGATGATCCTTTAATTTACACCATGATAGTATGAAATCAAAAAGGACATGGGGCTGGCCCGGTGGCGTAATGCGTAAGTTCGCGCGCTCCACTTCGGTGGCCAAGGGTTTGTGAATTCAGATTCCAAGTGTGGACCTATACACTGCTCATCAAGTCATGCTACGGTGGAGTCCCATATACAAAATAGAGGAAGATTGGCACAGATGTTACCTCAGGGACAATCTTCCTCAAGCAAGAAGAGAAAGATTGGCAACAGATGTTGGCTCAGGGCCAATCTTCCTCACACACACACAAAAAAGGGACAAAACCTTGAAACACTCTCTAATTAGCTCTGAAAGATTGCTCATCTACAGCTAATACAGAATCTGCATTCTATTTCAATAATAAGCTTCTTAAGTGGAGAGAGGATTTTGATAAAGAGACCTTCATAAACTAGAACCTTCCCAAGGTACAAGTTACACTATTCTTTCTGAGAGCCCAGGACTTTACTTAAAAATGTTTTCTTTGCATATTCAACCACCATTGGACCAATAAAAGTGGGGAACCTCCTCTTATCCTGTGTGATTTCTGATTGTTACTTACTAGAATATATTGTGAACCTCCCTCTTTCACTTTTTCACATCTACTGATGTTAACAAGGGCCCACTTTCAATGAAAGATAAAATTTAAGGACCCAGTGTGAAGCATATAACCCAATGAACAAAAAAGACCTATACTGAGGCACATCGTCATGCTATCTCAGAGCACTCAGGATAAATAGAAGATCCTAAAACCTTCCAAAGAGAAGAAACAGATCACAAACAAAAGATTAGGAATCAGAGCAATATTACACTTCTCAACAATACCACTGGATGGTAGGAGACAGTGGAACAAAACCTTCAAAAATCTGAGGGAGAATGATTTTAGACTAGGAATTCTATACCCAGCCAAACTATTAATCAAGTATGATTTGTTAATCAAGTAAAGACATTTTCAGATATTTCAAACCTTTACTTGCCAAATATACTTTCTCAGGAAATACTGAAGAATGTGAAAAGAGGGAGGAAAACAAGAAAAGGGGGAGGAAATGGGAGCCAGTAGGTAGAGGACTCAATGAAGGAGAGTCCAAGGGAACGCTGAGGTCCAGGGGGGTCCCAGCACGAGAGTCCTGTGTGGTGCAGGCATCTGGGGGCAGCAGGAGACTTGTGAACTGGAGGGATTATCTGAGGGAGAGGAACTGGGTTGAGAGGAACTTGGTAGCTCCGGCAGAAAGTTTGAGAAAGAATTTGTGTTGAATACACAAAAAACTAAGCAAATCTTTTAAATGAGGAAATGTTTAACACAAGGGGGATTACATTTGAGAAGGAGAAAGATGTAATCATATATAAATATGGCTTGGCTGTGAACAGTGTTAATTTAATCAAAATAACATAATCATTGAATGTTGGTTTTAACTGAATACTGTATTATGACTGTAGTAGGAGAATGGGGGGCGCAGTGTATGGTTTGGGGGAAAGGGAAGGGTATAAAAACTAAATTCTCCTCTTTTGTGGTAGGAAGTTAAGTGATAATATCTTACATTGAAAATCAAGAATTAGGAGTATAAGCATATTATTTAGAAATAAGAGAAGTAAATAACAGAAGAAAGAGTACAAAGAGTTCAAAGAGGTTGTCTGTAGGGAGCTGGCATGAGGGGTGGGGAGGAGATGGAGCAGGGGGCTGTTGTTTTAACTTTAAACAATGATATGTCTTATAAAATTATGTACTTTGATAAGTATAAAATTTTTTAAAATCTTTAAAGAATGAGCAGGAATTAGGGAAATGAATAGACTGAGTTTAGAAAAATCACATTTAGAGACATGTGATAATGATAATTCCAGATAGCTGAGGCCTATAATTTCCTCACTTTACCCATAAAGAAGACACATAGCCAACCTTAAATGATCTATTTCGGTTACTGGGGACATGGGGAGATGAGTAACCAAAATTCACAGATCCCTCCCCATCACCCAATAACTACAAGGAAGGTTTGGCCCCTGGTAGCACTAATTCCCATTTCTCAGTTTGGAACACTTGTAAACCCCCTTCCAAAGGGATTGGGCATTGTTTTAGATGCTTGGAAATGAGCAAAAGAGATTACCAGGTATTCCTTCTCTTCAGCATACTAGGCTTGGCATTTCATTGTAGGGGCTGCTTTACGAGCCCATAGGGACAGAGGTTAGCTTGTAGCTTTTTGTCTAGTGGAAATACACATTAACTGGTGTCCCATGGAACAGATAACCCCAAAAGTTATGGTTTATAGCCCTGCTGGATATTATCCAGTTCTGTATCTAAACCAGCAACGTATGTATTAAATGGCCGACATATACCTAGATACACAAATGCTCGTGGCATCTTATTGGTCACAACGTCTTAATTGTTCCTTCATTAATTAATGAGTTGACTAAATCTTTGACATTTTCATTTTATATTTGCGTGAGAGTCATGATGTTACCTTTTTGCAAATTATACTTTAACAAAGACTAAGTGAAATCTGTATAAACATTTTAAAAACTCCTATTCTTTGAACTAGCCTTACAAACACACACTTGCAGAAATTAAGACATTTCTTTTTTGACCAAAGCAACTAAGTAGAAGGAATTGATTGGGTTTTATCTTCTTTCTTATTCTGTTGGAGGTGCTTATTAGACTTAATCAGTCAACCAAAAAATACATATATATATATTTCCAAAGAGAGCCTTCTAGACTCATGGGATGAGTCCAGTCTTCACAGACATTACAAAATAAATGGGAATAAGACACAATCTTTTTTAAAATGAAGCTTGGAGGCAGTGATTTCTCTTAGAGTGCAGAGGAAGACAAGATCATGCTCCGGGTTGGTGGGAAAGCCTTCCTCCCCAAGCAGGTGCCAACTGAATCTGGGACTTGAAAGATGGGACAGGGAAAGAAGAGGGCACAAAGCGAGCAAAACCACGGAGGCCTGGCTGAGGAAGGCCTGTTGGAGGATGGAGAGCTTGAGAACACGAACAAGGAGACTACGCTCTCTCTATCCTCTTCATTTGATAATTAACAATATATTACCTAATTTCATTCATTCATTATCTTTCGGTGTAATTTAGTCCATTCGGGCTGTTATAACAAAAATAACATATGCTGGGTGGCTTTTAAACAACAGAAAATTTTTTCTCATAGTTCTGGAGGTTGGGAAGTCCAAGATTAAGGTGCTGGCAGATTTGGTGTCCGGCAAGGACTTGAGTCCTGGCCCACAGACGGCAGTCTTTTCACTGTGTCCGCGTGTGGCAGAAGGGGCAAGGGAGTTTTGTGGGGTCTTTTCTGTAAGGGCACCAATTGCCTTCATGAGGACTCCACCTTCATGAGGTAATTTTCTCTCAAATGCCCACCTCCTATTACCATCACATTGAGGATAGGTTTCAACAGATAAATTTTGGGGAGACAAGTACATTCAGTCTATAGCATTGTGGTTTTAAATTAGATTGTAAGTTTTTTCGCATTACCATAATTATTCTTATGAGAAAAACAATAAACAAACAAACAAAATATTCATATAGTGTATTACTTTGCTAGGGCTGCCATAACCAGATACCAGACTGGTGGCTTAACCAACAGGAATTTTTTTCTCCCTGTCCTGAAGGTTCGAAGTCCAAGATCGAGGTGCTGGGAGGTTGGTTTCTGGTGAGGCCTCTCTCCTTGTCTTGCAGGGCCGTCTCCCGGCTGTGTCCTCACATGGCCTTTTCTCTGTGTGCCTGCATCCCTGGTGTCTCTTCCTCCTCTTAGATGGACACCAACCATTTTGGGTTAAGGCACAGCCACATGACATCATTTAACCTTAATTACCTCCTTAAAAGTCCTATCTTCAAAAACGGTCACATTCTGAGGTGTGCTGGGGGTTAAGACTTTAACACGGGGCGACACAATTCCATCCATAACGTGGTAAAAACTCAAACAGTACAAAGTGATACACATTGAAAAATACATCTCCCAGCCACCCCGCCTCCAGTCCCATGTCCTCAAGTACACGTTGTCACCCACATTTTATGTGCCTCCGAATGTACGTTCTTTGAAGGTGGAGACCATGTGGTGTAATCTTTACAAAAAGGAGTGGTGGCCACATGCTCAGGCCTGCAGAGGGGGGTGAGCACCAGACCTCACAGGCCAGTGCTGCCCCAGGCCTCTGCCCTTCTCAGAACACCTGGGGCAGGGAGAAGAGGAGCGCCAGCTGTCTGCTGAGAACACACTTCTGGGTGTTTCTTCTAGACAGAGAAGAAGAATGGGAAGGAACCATCATCCTACAGAACTCACACAGGGGACGGGAAGAAAGACCAGGGAAGCAAACAAACAAACAAAAACCAAATTAAGTGGCCTGGAGATTTTCCAAAGTATTTTGACCTAGTGGACAAAATAACCTAGTTACTGTATTTACATTTTGAAAATTCCTTTAATGTGTATATCTGCATAAACTTTTTTTAGTTTTTGTTTGTTTTTTGTTTTTTGCTAAGGAAGATTTGCCCTGAGCTAACATCTGTTGCCAATCTTCCTGTTTTTTTCCCGTTTTTTAATGTGAGCCACCACCACAGCATGGCCACTAACAGATGAGTGGCATAGATCCACACCTGGGGAACCAAACCTGGGGCGCTGAAGTGGAGCACACCAAACTTAACCACTAAGCCACCGGGGCCAGCCCTAGGTTTTTTTTTTTTTTGGTGAGGAAAATTAGCCCTAAGCTGACATCCATTGCCAATCCGCCTCTTTTTGTTGAGGAAGATTGGCCCGGGGCTAACATCTGTGCCTATCTTCCTGTACTTTATATGTGGGACGCCTGCCACAGCATGGCTTGATAAGCAGTGTGTAGGTCCATGCCCGGGATGCAAACCTGCAAACCCCAGGCTGCCAAAGTGGAGCATGCAAACTTAACCACTACGCCACCCGGCTGGCACTCCTGGCCCTAGTTTTTTTAATAACAGCTTTATGAGACGTAATTCACACATCATAAAATTCACCTGTTTAAGGTATACAATCCAGGGGTTTTTAGTATATTCACTAGGTTGTACAACATTACTGCTGTCTAATTTTAGAACATTTTCATCAAATATTCTTAAAGAAACATTGTGTCTATTAGAGTCATTCCCATTCCCCATTCCTCCCAACCCCTGGCAACTGCCAATCTGCTTTCTATAGATTTGCCTATTCTGGAAATTTCATATAAATGGCTTCACACGATATGTTGCATTTTGTGTCTGGCTTCTTTCAATTAGCATAATGTTTTCAAGACTCATCCATGTTGCAGCATGTATCAGTACTTCATTCCTTTTTAAGGCCAAATGTTATTCCATTATATGGATATTTACCACATTTTGTTTATCCATTCATCTGTGGTGAACATTTGGATTGTTTCCACTTTTTAGCTATTATGAATAATGCTGCTATGAACATTCACGTACAAGTTTTTTTATAGACATATGTTTTCAGTTCTCTTGGGCATATACCGAGGAGTGGAATTGCTGGGTCAAATGGAAACTCTGTTTAACTTTTTGAGGAACTGCCAAACTGTTTTCCATAACAGCTGCATTATTTCACATCTCTACCAGCAATGTATAAGGGTTCCAATTTCTCCACATCTTACTAACACTCATTATTGTCTTTTTTGATTATAGCCATCCTAGTAAAAGTGAAATGGTAGCTCATGGCTTTGATTTATATTTTCCTAATGGCTAATGATGTTGAGTATCTTTTCAAGTGCTTATTCGTCACTTGGATATCTTCTTTAGAAAACTATCTATTCAGATCTTTTGCTGGTCTTTAAATTGGTCTGCCTTTTTATTTTTCAGCTGCAGTAGTTCTTTGCACATTCTAGATATAAGTCTGTCTTTGTCTGCTTGGGTTGCCGTAACAAAATACCACAGAATGGGTGGCTTAAACAACAAAAATTTATTTTCTCACAGATCTGGAGGCTGGAAGTCCAAGATCAAGGTGCCAGCAGGGTTGATATCTGGTGGGACTTCTCTTCTTGACTTGTACACAGTGTCCTCATGGCCTTTCCTCTGTGCGCCCACATCCCTAGTGTCTCTTCCTCTTCTTATAAGGACATCAGTGATATTGCATTAGGGCCCACCCTTATGATCTCATTTAACCTTAATTACCTCTTTAATATAGGCTCTATGTCAAATACAGTCACATTGGGGTTAGGGCTTCAAAATATGAATTTTGTCCAAAGTCCTTTATCAGATGTCTGATTTGCAAAAATTGTCTCCTATTGTGAGTGTCTTTTTACTGTTTTTAAGGTGTCTTTTGAAGCACAAAAATTTTTAGTTTTTATGATGTCCAGTTTATCTATTTTTTCTTTTTTGTTCCTTATACTTTAGCGTCATACATAAGAAACCGTTGCCTAAATCCAAGATCATGAAGATTTATACCTATCTGTGCTTCTAAAAGTTTTATAGTTTTAACTCTTAGAGTTATGTCTTTGATCCATTTTTAATTTTTGTATATGGTCTGAAGTAGGGATCCAACTTCATTCTCCTGCATGTAGATGTCCAATTGTTCTAGAACAGTTTGTTGAAAAGACTATTGTTTCCCTGTTAAATTGTCTTGGCACACTTATCGAAAATCAATTGATCGTAAAGGTATGAGTTTATTTCTGAACTTTCAATTCTATTCCATTGATTTAAACATTTGTGCTTATACCAGTACTACACAATCTTAATTGTTGCAGCTTTGTAGTAAGCTTTGAAATTGGAAAGTGTGAATCCTGCAACTGTGTTCTTCTTTTTCAAGATTGTTTTTGCTACTCTGGGTCTCTTGCATTTCCACAGGAATTTGAGATCAGCTTTTCAATTTCTGCAAAAAAGCCAGCAGGGATTTTGATAGGAATTGCATTGAATCGGTAGATTGCTTTGGATACTGTTGCCATCTTAACATTATTAAGTCTTCCAATCCATGAATGTGAAATGTCTTTCCACTTATTTAGGTCTTCTTTAATTTCTTTCAATGATGTTTGTAGTTTTCAGCATACAAATGGTGCACTTTTTTTTGGTAAATTTATTCCTAGGTATTTTATTGTTTTAGATGCTATCCTAAATGGAATTTGCATAAACATTTTTTAATGGAGTTATATTGGAGAATGTTTATGGGAAATAGAATTACAGTTTTAAAAGGAAAAACAGTGGTTCCCTTATAGTGGTGATCATTAAAACTTCCCTACAAAATGTCTCCATTAGCTTTTCCTTACTTTGCTCTTTTCCTTTCCTTTCTGCCCACTCTTTGCCTGAATACACTCACTTAAGACATGTATGAACAAGCTCTAACTAGCCTCTCCAAGGTGAACAAAAGAAAAGTAGAATAAAGAAGCGAGGAGAACAACCGTTTCTGTTTGCTTAACAGTCGGCAATAGAGGCCTTTTCTCCCTAGCGTCGTGCACACAAACTGCACCGTCAGTGACATTATATCCCAAGCTTCTTCCTTGAAAAAAAGAATCATGGGAAAAAGTTGCCTAAACAGAGAAACATGCTTGCAGAAGTCAAGGACTTTCTGGGATTTGCGTTAATGCTGGATTGTCTCAGTGATTTTTAGTTATGGCCAGGGCTGAACTTGGGCAGAGGACGGAAGGCTGCCATCTGTGTAGCCCATTTTCATGGACTTAAGAAACTCCCTGCTCAGTCGTTTATACCCTTTCCCTGATGGGGCTTGCTACATACAGACCCCAACTTCTGGAATTAGAGGTTGATTCCTTTGGCTTGAGACAGGGTTAAAAAGCAGTTACCTCTGGGGTGGGTTATTTAGTAAACCTTAGAAGTGCTTTACACCTGAGTGTATATACCCCGTCAGATCAGGTCTCTAGAGCATTACCTGATAGGGAAGGGGGCGAGAGGTATCTGACTGTGAGCAGAGCACAGGGTGTGCCAGGACAGAGCAGACTCACTCATTTTATCTGAAACACCGGGTCTGATCCTGATTATAACCCACTTGTCAGATCATACTCAAGGTACAGAGGACAGTGCAAGGACTTGATTTAAATCATTAGATCCAGCCTCCTCCTCCTCATATTTTGCTTTCAACCAGCAACACTTCTAGCCGGAACTAAATGTCTGCGATCTTGTCTTTCTTGGCCCCCCCCCCTCGTGTGTAAATACAAAGAAACCACAAAATGGCCTAACAAGGAGACAGAAGAGAAACAAAGATAGTCGATCCACAAGCTGGGTCTCCTGATACATGAGGGCTGACTGCTTTAAAAGAGTCAAGACCGGATTTCTTGGAGTTTTTTGTTGGAATCCAGGTGTGTGGTGCTATAAATCAAACCACTTCTTACGCATAAGCTAAACCAAAAGGTCACAAGGCCCTAACTAACGTGCAATTTGGAAATAACATCTAGATGTGACCCCATGCATGTCCAAGGTGTCGTTCTTCTCTTATGTTCACCAAAATTCCAACACTCAAAATTTATCTCCAACCACTAATATAACTTCAGGAAAAGGCCAGCCAAGCTTATGGGTAAGGGAAAAACAGAAACCCCTGTAAAATGCACTAGGCTTGAATCTTGAAGATTGTTTCCAGCGTACCTTAGATGAGATATATATGAGAGTTTTGTCCACCGGAGTTGTCTAAGACTATGTCCTGTCCAGGATATTCCTGAGAACTTTCTTTTAGCTAACATATTTGTAGTTTTTGTCACCAGGAGGCTGGGCTTTATCTTTGACAATGGTAAAAATAACATTTTAGTATTGCTAATGGGGAAGCTATTTCTTGAGTGTACTTTCTTTAACTGGACATGTAGCATAATTATCCCAATGCCCTCACAGAGGAAGTTCTTGGCTTTAAAAAGAGAACAACAGGAAGCAAACACTTTATCCAAAGAAATAAACTTCGAATGTGGCCCCAGGCCTTCTGACTCCCTGCTCTCACATCCCTGGAATATGCAGGAGGGGCAGTCCTCAGAGTGAAAGGCTGGCCCTCTAGAGAATTCTGAGGGGTCCTGGACATGTGGGAGGTGAGCTGAACTCTAGGACCTAGTTTTCCCTTCAGATGTCCCCGTTTTGATTAAAGCCATCATTATCTACCGGGGCAGAGACTGCTGGCTGTCCACTAAATCCAGTCCTCCCTTCTTCCTGGAGTCAAGGTCATTTCCCAGCCTCCCTTGTAGCCTAGAGTGGCCATGAGACCAAGTGCTCACCAGTGAAAGTGAGAAGAAGTGATGGGGGCCATTTCCAGGCCTGGTCTGTAAAGCCTCTGTGAGCTCTTCTCCATGCCCTTTGCCCCCTTCCTTCTAGCTGGTTGGTACCAACCTGGGCCTCTTTGGAAGCCAGTTATGGGAAATGGCAGGGTGACCACCACCCAGGTCCCTGCTGACCCCTGTGTGGGCTTGTTAGTGAGAGAGAAATATCTTTTTGCCTTAAGCCATTGCATGGGCCTCTTGGTCACAGCACTTTAGCCTTTTATGCGAGTCAATGACATCCTACTCGTCATTAACTTTTGTTGTTTACCCTCCCTAGTATTTCTCAACCTCCTCCTCTCTCTACCTCTGTTGCCACTGCCCCCATCATCTCTTATCTGGACTGTCACAGCAGCTTCCTAACTGGAAGGTAGAGGCTGTGTTCATGCTACACAGCCTGCACACACGTGCCTGGCCCTCTCCAGCTCATGGCCCTCACACTGCCATATCCTCTACCAGAAAGGCCCACCTCTCTCCCCAACCCTTCATCTCCTCTACATCTGGCAAACTCTTGCTGGTCCTCAGCTTTATGGGAAGCCTTCCCTGATATCCTGTAACTCTCACATGTGGTCGTCACCGTCCTGTCAGCTCCTAGAAGCAGGTCTGTGTTCTAGTCACTTCTCTGCCCAGTGCCTCACCTGGTAGCTACCCTCTGAAGGCGTTTAATAATGAATCAATGAATGAGTGACAGTTTCCAAGCACTCTAGGGTCCCATTCGATGCTACCATTTGAAAAGTCAGGGCTCTCTCCTCCAAAGGCTATCCCTCTGGCTTTGGCTCCTGTCCCTCTGCTCCAACGCCAAAGTTTCTTCTGTTACTTTCAGTGCACAAACATTCAAGGCACAAACAATAAATAGATTAGGAGAGTTTCATGTGCAGAGCTGTTAAGCCATTGAGGTTCGCCCATCCGGGATCATCCTCACTTCCCCACTCTGGTCTCAGTTCCCTTGGCTCCTTGTACACTCGCAGAACAGGATGGGAGGAAAAGGCAGTCTGACTTCACAGAGCGTCTCAAACGTGGAGCATTTTCCAGTCAGGGGTAGTTTCCTTTTGGGAGTGGTTGTCTCCCTCCGAAGGAAGCTATCAACCTTTGGGTTTTCCCTCCCACATCCCACCCTGCAGCCTAGCGGGGCAGGGATATGTGGAATGGGTGGTTCCTCAGCTCTGCCTCCAGCTTCTGCAGAGAGTTAACAGCAGTGCGAGCGGAGGGACTTGCCAAGGTAACCTGGTGGGTGGGTATGTGGTGAGCACAGTGGAACTGAAGTGTCCTGTCCCCTGCAGGGTCCTCAGTATCCTCGCCAAAGCCCATGCAGCTCTTTTACTCCTTAAGGGAAGAGGCCATGAGGACAGGCTGCTCTGGGCTTGAGGAAGGACGAGAACACCCTTATTCTGACCACATCCCCCATGTTGAGCTGAGAAACCCTTGACCTCTGCAGTCTCCTCTCAGGGAGGACGACTAGCGATGGCTTACCTGGGAGAAGAGGTGCACACTGTCTGACCTGCTTAGGAAAGCAGTGGAGAGAAACGAGGAAGGCAAACATTCCGTATGGCTCTGACCTACACCTTAGAAAAATGCCCCTCCAATTTCATTGAGAGACCTCTCTTTCTTTGAGCCCACGGGCATTTTTTTCTGGTCAATAGTAGCAAGAAGTTTTTATGATGTGAAACTGCTCATAAGCCGTTTTTCCCAGATCCGGTGGTTATGTTGCTCACTTGTGGGTCTGTGACAAATAACCAGAAAGAAGTAGTTCCAGAAACAAAACTCACTGTGCATAAACTCCGCATTTATGGAAAAGAAATACAGCAAAATTGAAGTACTGGCTGTCTAAACTATTGGTGTTACCAAGTCATTTACAAATATTATTCAGAATGTAGAGATGACTTAAGGGTTTTCCCAAACGAGTCAACTTATGTCTACGTAGTGGGTGGTAAGGGCTGGGAATCGGGAAACATGGGCTCTTGCTCAGCTCTGCCACTAGTTCTGATTACAAGGAGCATCCAGCCTCTCGGTCAGGTTGCTTGCTTCTCTGTTTATCTAGGGCCGTTTAGATTCTCCCCAAGGGGCCGGGGTGCTGAGAGCCTCCTTACAGGAGATGTGGGATCCCAGCCCATGTCGGGGCTGGATACAGAAGGATGCTCCGACGCTCAGTGATGTTGTCCAGTGCCTTAAAATAACTACCAAAGCCCGAACAGTGAGACGGTTAAATTCTTTGGGGGAAAAAATAATGCTGAGCCTTGGTCTTTGTGCTCTCTGATTTATTGTGAAAGTGTTCGTTGATCTCCTCTCCCCATCTCTTGACTTTTAAGTATCTCACTGGTACCCTGAGCTCTCCTTTCCTCCTGAATCTCTCTTAAAAGTCTTAAATGTTGAATTTCACGGTCAGTCTAAGGTTGTGTGCAGGATTATTTTACTGCCTTTCTTTGACTAGTGCTTAATTCTGTTTCGGAGGAAAACTACACTTCCTGACTTCCCTCACCACACACAACACAGCCGACAAAAAGACATCTGCAGAATCATCAAATTTTAATGATTCTGCTGAAATTGGCCTCCTTGGAGGCAACTAATGGAGAATGTGTGTCTGCTTTGAGATTCCCAGCTGGTCCCCAAGCGGCTCAGGTTCTTACCTGGCCTCTTTATCAAATCTGGCCATCAGATACCATCGGATTGATTTCACCTGGGGCCCTGTGGCAGAGGAAGCAATCAGAACGGGTTGGCTGAGGATTTAAGGTGAGCTTGAAAATGTTTGAATGCTGGAAAGAAATGTTATGGGCTCCAAAATATGAAGAGAAATGGTAAAGTCAAATTAATGTTTACTTCTAACACCAAATTGTGAAATCTTTAACATTTTTTATAGCAACATGCATTTGATGTGGAATAATGGCTACTTGAATGTGCCTGGGCAGAGGGAGACACCCAGGCCCTGGGAGGTATCCAGGCTGCTTTAGAGGAGGCCCAGCCAGGCCAGACTAGGGTGTGGCAGCTGAGGCACCAAGGACACGCACACTTGACCAAGGTCCTCCTCTTGGATGTGGCCCCGCCCTTGCACCAACCTGGAATGCCTCCTGCAAGTGTGTGCCCCAGGCACCCCGCTTGCCGCACCCTAGTCTGGGTCCTAGGTCCAGCTTTGGGTTCAGTATGCAGCCCCTGGATCCTTAGCATAGATTCCTCCTTTTTGCTTAATCCAGCTTGAACTGGTTTTGTTGCTTGTAAACAAAACTCTTAAGGCGAGAATCAGGACCCCTTAGCTATCCCTCTATCCCTTTCTACAACAGGGTAATCTAGTTAGTTGGTTAAAGAAAGCAATAAAATATTCAAAACTTTCAAACCAACTTCCACAGTAGGTTGGTTTGGAGTATCTATTTGGATTGACACTTTTGCTGGAATTATCCAAATAAGTGGTTTGTTGCCTAATACGTAAGTTCTTGTTTATTATGTTTATTGTTTAGGGTCTGTCTCTTTCTGCTCAGATGTTAAAGTCCATGCAGGTAGGGATCTTTGTTTTCATCCTTGTTTTATAAGGTGCCCAGTGGGTGCTCAATAATATGTCTTGGAAGAATGGTAAGCACAGTCTTGCTGGAAACACCCAGGCCTAATGGTGATCTTACCATTAGAAATAACCCTGTTGGGTCATTGTCCGTTAAACTTTTTACATCACTTACAAAGTGATTGATGACCACACGTTAGATTTAGAAGAGGCTTCATAGGTCATTTGATCTGGTCTCTTCATTTTATAGATGAAGAAAAACAGGCCCAAAGTAGGGAAATGACTTGTCCAAAGTCTCACAGCCCAAAAGTGCCAGCCCAGGACCAGAGCTTGGGTCTCCCAGCTGGGCTATCTTTCCACTACAGCATACAGCCTCCCATGCTTAGTACTGTGGGTGAGACGTTGGGCAAGAGTTGCTTTTTCCCTCTGCTCCCTGACAACACAAACACGCCACAGCAGGCACACAGTGACCAGATGGTAGAGGGTTCAGCTTTCCTGCCTTCAAAGCACCAGCAAAACAGAAGCTACAGACCCAAGGACTGCAGCAATCAGTTTTCTTTCTACTCTGATGGTTAGAACAGGTGTTATTAGACTAGCCTGAAGTTGTATCCTGTACCTGATCCGAGGGGCCACTCCAGGCAGTTTCTAGGATGAATCACACTTTTTCCTGAGCCTTGATTTTCCAGATTCAATGGCTTCTCTGATGAAGTAATAAGCCTCCAAATTGCTTTGCCCCAGCCAGCAAGATCTTGCCCAGGACAAAATCAGATCCCCCTTTGGCAGGTAACAGAAGAAATGACCATGAGTGTTCAATAGTATGGCATTTTGTACTCCTGAAGCTCCTGTGGTTCAGCATCAAAATAAAACAAATCCTGGAAATGCTGATGGTCCAACTCCTGAGGCTGCCAGCAGATCACTAGGAAGAATCCAGGAATGGAGCAGCTACGTGAGTGTATCAGGACAATTCAGCGATGTGCCTCATTAACAGAGCAAAGAGTGAATCTATTCACCAAGGTCCCCCGTGAGAAAGTTCAGTGTGCTAAATGAATTGTGATCATCTCAGAGAATTTCCATTTTATTTGCCATCCGTGATTTATAATGGCTCTAAGCATAGAAACATACATGTGACCGTGAAGGTTTGAAAAGAAGTTAGAAATAAGATGTAGTGATAACATGAAAAATCTGATAATCTGGCATGAAATTAGTTCTATACATGCATTTTTTTTCCTTTAATATCCAAAAAACTGGGAAAAGCTAGATGCTTGGCATTTGGAGAACTCTGGGAATAGAGAACTAGCCCTAGACACTGGAATATGGATGGTTACTCTAGAAATGGAAAACTGTAGTGTACTTGGAGAGGTTTTGCTTTAAAAAACAAAACTCCCTTGATTTGTCACCACAAGGAGGTGAATGTTTTTTCAGACAGGTTTGCTGCACAGTCCTTGTTATCTGAGATAGCTGGGCAAGTCAAACTCTAGCTGTGGGTACCCTGGGCTGGCAAATAATTTGACGTCCCTTCGAACTGACATTCTTTAAATATCTTTTCAACATTTTCTCAGTAGGGGCAGAAAGAACAGATTGTCTACTAATAAAAACTGCACACCTCTTTATGTTCAAATAAAAGATTTATTATATGCCCATGAAAGACAAAAATGCACCAATAATTAAGGAGGTGATTTTATTCAGGCTATGGCAAGAGGGAGCACATTCATTAATGGGGAAAGCCTCAATGTAAAGGAAGGGGCCTGGGTTCCGCAGAGGCAGGAAGACCAGGGAGTCGTCCAGTAGGCCTACGGTGTTGAGAGGGAGTGGACAGCGAGCCTTATCTAAGTCACATGGGGCAGGGAGGTTCTTTGCGACTAGGTTTAGCTGTTTCTCGGAACCCAAAAGAGCGGGGGTGGGGGTGGGCTGGGGAGGGGGTGGATTTCAGGACATGAAAAAGTGGGAGGGCTTCTTAACCATTGCTGTTTTCTAGAGCACAGGGCTCAGGTCAAGTCCAACATTGTCACGCTCTAAACGACAACATTTGAATTTTTTTAGAATTGTCTTCCATGTCACCATTTTCCTGTTATTTCTTACTGGACAGCATGAGTCGCTCACAGTCACAAAGATCTGCTCAGATTATCTTTACGCGCTCTTCTTTCTGGCTTGCATGTGGAAAACACTTCTCTACTTTTCTGTAGTCCTTGGTCTCCAGTTTTCTTTTGCTGTTTTCTGAATCTGGCGATTTCATGGCAAAAATATTAAAGAATTTACAGTTTAGATTAATAAAATAAATCACTCATCTCCAATTATCAGCACTAACCCAGGCACTGTTTTCTCTGGCATTATCATGGGTGACTGTTGGCTGGTTAGTCTCAGGTTCGGGGCTGGGTCTGTGTGTGCATAGGATGGTTATCCAGGCCCACACTGCAAAGATGCTCAATCGAAATATATTGGCACCGCTGAGGAAAGGTGAGCTGGTTGATTTTTTGTTTTGTTCTTCTCTCTCTTAAAGACGTTATGCATTTTGCCAGTTACATAAAGAGTCCTGTGTGGAAGCCAGTGTTAATGGGCACCCTACTTCCCATTTATTCTAATGATTTTTTAAATTATTATTGAGAGATGTCACATACCATAAAATTTATGCCTTTAAAGTATTTAATTCAGTAGTTTTTAGTATATTCACAAGAGTTTACAACCAGCACTACCATGTAATTCCAGAACATTTTTATCATCCCAAAAAGAAACCAGTACCTGTTAGCAATAACTCCCCGTTCCTCCCTCTCTCCACCTCCTGGGAACCATTAATCTATTTTCTGTCTCTATAGATTTGCTTAGTCCCGACATTTCATGTAATGTATGGCTTGTTTTTGTATGTGTTTGGCTTCTTTCACTTAGCATAATGTTTCAAGCTTCATCCATGTTGCAGTGTGTATTAGTAATTCATTTCTTTTTATTGCCGGATAATATCCCTTGTAGGGATATGCCACATTTTGTTTATTCATTCATCAGTTGAGGAACATTTGGGTTGTTTCCACTTCTTAGCTATTATGAATAACACTGTTATGAACATTTCTTTTTTTTCTTTTTTTTTTTTTTGTGAGGAAGATCAGCCCTGAGCTAACATCCGTGCTAATCCTCCCCTTTTCTTGCTGAGGAAGACTGGCTCTGAGCTAACATCTATCGCCAATCCTCCTCCTTTTTTTTTTTTTTTTCCCCAAAGCCCCAGTAGATAGTTGTATGTCATAGTTGCACGTCCTTCTAGTTGCTGTATGTGGGATGCGGCCTCAGCATGGCCAGAGAAGTGGTGTGTCAGTGCACGCCCAGGATCCGAACCCGGACTGCCAGTAGCGGAGTGCGCACACTTAACCGCTAAGCCACGGGGCCGGCCCTGAACATTTCTATACAAATTTTTGCGTAGACAGGTTTTCATTTCTCTTGGGTATGTACCTAGGTGTAGAATTGCTGAGTCATATGGTAATTCTGTGTTTAGCTGTCTGAGGAGCTGCCAAATTGTTTTCCAAAGCAGCAGCATCACCATCTTACATTCCTGATAGCAGTGTATGAGGGTTCCAATTTTTCCACGTCCTCGTTGACACTTGTGATCGCCCATCTTTTTTAGTATAGCCATCCTAGTGGGTGTGAAGTAGTATCTCATTGTGGCTTTGATTTGCATTCTCCTAATGACCAATGACTTGAGCATCTTTTCCTATGCTTGTTGGCCATTTGTTTCTTCTTTGGAGAAAGATGATTCTCATTTCTTTTTTTTTTGAGGAAGACTGGCTTTGCACTAACATCTGTTGCCAATCTCCCTCTTTTTCTTTTTTCTCCCCAAAGACTCAATACATAGTTGTGTATCATGATTGTAGAATTGTAGCTTTTCTCTGTGGGATGCTGCCTCCGCATGGCTTGATGAGCAGTGAGTAGGTCCGCACCCAGGATCTGAACCGGCGTACCCTGGGCCGCTGAAGTGGAACACATGACCTTAACCGCTATGCCACAGGGCCAGCCCCCCAATTCTCATTTCTTAATTGGGTTATTTGTCTTTTTATTGCTGAGTCGTAGGAGTTCTTTATGTATTCTAGATACTAGTCCCTTAACAGACATATAATTTGCAAATATTTTCTCCCATGCTGTGAGTTGTCTTTTCCTTTTCTTGACAGTGTTCTTTGAAGCACAAAAGTTTTTAATTTTAGTTTTAAATTTAAGTTCAATTTATCTATTTTTTTCTTTCGTTGCTTGTGCTTCTCATGATGTTTTAGTGCTGCTTAGAGCTTCATGCCCAGGCAGCCAGCTGACTGAATTCTCTTGATCTGCTCTAGGCCGGGAACTTGAAAACTTTGGAAAATACCACTATGAAAGGTGTGTTGCCGTAATTACCATCTTTGTGTTTCTCCTCAAAGATGGTAATGATGGCAGTTTCTAAACCCATGAGCAATGTCTCAGAAAACTCCAAGACACACGATGGGGCAAAGTGGTGCCACCTCTTCCTGTTCGAAGTTTCAGAAGACTTTACCATTTTCAAGTCTCTAATGCAGTATTTCCCCCAAGTGAATTCTTTGAAATGTTCTTCCCATGAGACACCTGCAGAAAAAGGGCCCTATGGTCAAACAAGGGCACCAAACCTCTCTAGAAGATGCACAATGTATGTTAGAATAGTAAAATCTCTGAGAAGTTCTGCAATAAATAAACGAGTCTAAACCAAAGTTTCTCAAATTATTTGAGCAAGAAACTATTACAAACGAGGAACTTCACACGTTTTTGAACTAGTGCAAAAAAGGTCAGGAAAGGATAGATTATCTTAGGGAAATCTTAGTGACCTAACACAATGAAAATCTATTAACATTCACATCAGAGTACAGCGTGGGTCCCAGGGCCTCCTCCCATAGCCACGTCATCTGGAACACGTGGCCTCCAAAATTGCCAGGGAAGGGAGAGAGAGAATGGAGGCATGTGGGTGGGAGATTTTTATGGGCAGGACCTAGACATCGGCCACACTCCCTTGGCCAGAATAGTCTCATCTCTCTAGATGCAACGTGGTCTCACTGTGCACTTAGGAGAAAAAGGTTTGGTGACACATGGTGTGGTACCTGCCACACATGCTTTTGGAAACACTGCTCGACTGCCTTACATGGCTTCAGAATAGGCATCCATGTTGATTGACAGCACATGAAGAAGCCCCCGAGAGTATTGTGGCCTTCACTCCTGGACCACCTCCCGATGGTGAGGCTCCATCACGCCTCAGACCCCGACCCTCTTTGTGGAGCCAGGGAGAGCAGCACCTATTCTGACCCTGTACTTATATTGCCATTAATCATGTGTACTTCTACAGAAAACAGAGGAACATTTGGAAGACCACATGCCAAAAAGATTTTGCATTTTTATTTCATCAGAGACAAAATTTGACAGGAGCAATTGAGTCGATGACTTTAGATTGCTCCACTGAAAATCAGGTCAGTGGGATACTAATGTGAGAATATGGCTCTGTATACGAACAGACCAGATGGAATCCTGAAAAACTGACACAGCCAACGCACTAACACGGCCAACCTATAGGCATTATTATTTAGAGTCCTGACATGCAATAAAAATGAGGAGAGGAAAAAAAAATAATGCTAGTGGTAAATAGTTGATGTTTTCCCAGAAAGAAAACTGGGTCTTGGTGTGGCTGGTGCATCTCTGCAGTCTAAGGACATAAATAACCTGAAAGACAGGTTAATATTTTACACAAAAAAATCAATAACTTCCTACTGAGTGCATATGATGCTATTATGCCTTTTCAACATCAAGTGGTGTTGCAAAGGAGAATGAGAGCCACTGTGTATGTGGTGATGAAAAAGAAAGCGAGGAATAGATGATAAAAAGGGTTAGAAAAGGTGCTGTGTGTGCCTGGAATGTGAGGTGCTTGGGAGGGTCTTCCAGGTGGGGAGCAGGCCTGGCACAGCCTGTCCGAGGCAGGTCAGCCTGCCCGGTGCCCTGGGCTGCTGCCAAGACCAGCCTAGGTCCTGCCCGACAGAGCTGGCTGCAGAGGGACGAGACCCAAGGCAGGGCTGGCCCTCAGCACCCAGACGGGAGGCAAAGCTTGTTTTCGATGCAGTGTGGTAATGGGCAAAGAGCACCCACTTTACAGCCAAAACCTGGTCCTGTCACTCTGTGACCCTGTACAAGTCACTTACGCCCCAGCAGGGCCTGCTTCCTCCACTGTGACCAGGATTGAGTGAGGCCTGGAAATAGTACTGCAGAGCCCTGGCGCACAGTGGGCGCTCCAGCATGGTAGCTATCCTCTTGCTCTCTGTCTGCCTGTATTTTTTTTTCTCTGTTAGCATCCCCATCCCTTTCTGCCATTCCTCACCGCCCAGCTCCAGACCTGAAGTCAGAGACAGCGCTGTTTCTCTCTCGGCTCCACCTCTGAGCAATGGGAACAGTCTTTCCTGTCTCCAGGGCTCCATCTACTCAGCTGAAAATGAGAAACATTTCATTATCTATCCGCTTGAGTGGTTGTGAAGAGTAAACGTGGTCATGCACATGAAGTATGAACACACTGCTGGGCACAAGCAGACACAAGATACTAACGATTGTTATGTCATTGCTTATGTAGCCAGTGGTCCCAAAGCTAGTAGAAGCAGCAGTTTCCAAGAAGTGGTGATGGATCTTGAGCATGGTTAATGCGAGAAAGGAGAGAGAGGAGCATTGAGAAACAAACACATACACGGCACTGGTCAGTGTGCGAGGCATCCTTTCTCTACAGCAGAGGGCAGCTGTCAGGAGAGAAGAAGGGGGGCCTGCCAGATGCTTCTCTGTTCTCTTACAAATATTTCCACAATAGCCCCTCATTCTTTGCAGTTGATTGTTTCCTTACCTGAGGCTGAGAGGTCTTTTCCAAAGTGTCTGCTCAGCGACCTATTTCCCTATTACCGTACAGGTAAACCAGTAGGATTCGTTTGGGGGTTAAAAAATAATATCATAACCCAAATCTGAGCGGGCTCCCTAGCTGGCTCTTCTGTCACCCCATACCCTGAGGCCAACGTTGTACAGCTGTACATTTTAAAACCCCAAACCCACTGAAAAATATCCCCAAATAATGTGAGTCAAGTTTCACGGAGAGGAAACGAGTCCACCGACATCATACCAGAAAACGTCAGAAAAATCCGCTGTAACATCTCTCCCCCAAAGTTCCACTTCCTGAGGCCGTCAAGTGTCTCCTCCTGTCCCGTCCTGCCTCCCACCCCCTCCCACCCTCTTCTTCAGCCTCCCTCTCCCTTTCTTCACATTCCTTGCTTCTCCTCCAGGCCCTCTCTACACCTCTGCTCATTTGCATCCCCATCCACAATGCTGCTCAGAAAAACAAAGCTGGGGGCCGGCCCGGTGGCGCAAGCGGTTAAGTGCACGCGCTCCGCTGTGGCGGCCCGGGGTTCACTGGCCCGGATCCCGGGCGCGCACCGACGCACTGCTTGGCAAGCCATGCTGTGGCGGCGTCCCATATAAAGTGGAGGAAGATGGGCACAGATGTTAGCCCAGGGCCGTCTTCCTCAGCAAAAAAAGAGGAGGATTGGCGGATGTTAGCACAGGGCTGAGCTCCTCACCAAAAAAAAAAAAAAAAAAAAAAGAAAAACAAAGCTTCCACCCATAGGTGGCTACACTCATAGGAGGGCAGAAAAGGAGAAATTAACCAAGAGGTAATATTTTCCTGGTCACAAGGTAAATATAAATTCATATTTAATAGTTTTTATGTTAAGCACATTTGCTAAGATTTATTTTTCTCCTTTCTAGTAGCAGAGTAGCAAGAAATGAAAATCTCCTGTCTGGGCTGGCCCTGTGGCTTAGCGGTTGGGTGTGTGCGCTCCGCTGCTGGCGGCCCGGGTTCAGATCCCGGGCGCGCACCGACACACTGCTTCTCTGGCCATGCTGAGGCCGCGTCCCACATACAGCAACTAGAAGGATGTGCAGCTATGACGTACAACTATCTACTGGGGCTTTGGGGGGAAAATAAATAAATAAATAAAATCTAAAAAAAAAAAAGAAAATCTCCTGTCTGGTTATGGAAATGTAATTTACTTACTACTTCTCTCCCATAAGTTCTCAGCCTGGAAAAAACACTCTCCGAATGTCTAAAGTGAAATTTAGTTTTTTACTTTACTTTGAGGCTGAGTAGCCTAGCAAGGAAATACAGGGGAATTACGTTTTATGTGACATTCATTTGCCTAAGGATCCCGTTTACTTTAAAACACATACAATTGTAGGGGAGGAAGACCATTCCTCTACCCTTCTAGGTTCTTCTGTCTGGTCTAAGAATTAACTTAACATGAGACAGTAATAGGAGAAAATCAAACAAATTTAATAATACGTATAAATAGCAGAGACCCAGGAAAACTGAGTAACTTCCCAAAATGGCTGAAGCCACCACCTTAAGTACCATGTTAAGCTAAAGACAAAGGAGGATGTTGGGGGTAGTGGTTTGGGACTTCAAAGGGGAGGAAAGCAGTTCACACGGAGATGGAAAGCAAATGTTTGGTAAACAAATGTTTGCCATGCCTTGCAGAGACAATGGGACATGGAGAGGACTTTGATCAAATGGGCCTTGCTAGATTCCTCCCTGTCTACCACACCTAGTCCATATTATACTGTAGTTATCTATGATGATAGTTCCTTCCTGGAACAGGCCTTTTATCTTAAAGACTTCTAGGCAGTTAAGGGGAAGGTCAAAGTTTCTTCCTGAGTCTTTTGGTCTTAAAAATAATCAAGCCAAAGAGACACATTTTGGGGTAGCAAATTCTGCTCCTCTATATAATTCAGAACTAATAGTGGTGAGTATTTTGGTTTAGCAGCTAAAGTATGTTGAGAGACAGTTCTCCCTGTGTCTTGCAGAGCAAGGCACTGACTGCCTTTGTTTTGGATCATCTTTCCAAGGATCTGAGTACAATGAACAGGCTGGGGCAGGGGCAAAGATGTCCGTCTCTGTAACAAAGGTCAGACATGCTCGCTGTCGCACATAAAAGATGTGGGTTCCACAAGCTCTGGGTCCTTCTCCCGCAATACGACCCACTGTGCTGCGGGTGTCACCTGGCCTTCTCTGTGTCACCCTGGGAGCTGGAGTTCTGGAAACTAGCACAAATGCTGCTGCCCTGGCTGCTGCTATTGCTGTGAGTAATTAACCACCCTTCATCTCTGACCCAGGAGTCTCCTTCTCCACCAGCAGCCATGAAACTGTGGCAGGCTAACTCGTGAGGTAAAACCTCAGACCCCTCACAGTGCTTGACGAGGTGATGCTCTCCCAGGGGGAACTCAAGTAAACACGGTTTGTTTTTCACCAGGCTCAGCACCTTGGAACTGGCGTCTTCAAGGTCTCCCTTGCACCTGAGCTCCGGAGCAGGGTCTCCACTAGACGCAAAGTCAGTGATGAGCTGAGCCAGCACGGACTGCAGCGCTCACACTCTGAGTTGCTATCAGGAACGTTAATGGAAGTTAACACTTGTCCTGCTTTAGTTTTCTGTATTTTGAAGGCCAGTGGACTGGTCTCTGTTACATTTGGTACATTTTTCTGTTGAAGGGAATTCTGTGACTTAAAATGTTCTGTACCGGAAAGCAGTAAACCCTCATCATTGTTTGCAAATGAGTCAGCATGGGGAGGGCCTTCATCCTCAGTGTGAGGGAGGGAAGGGGAGCAGGAGAGATGGTGTTAAACCTCTTGTGTCTAGGGGAACTAGGACAAGAGCTTGCTCTCCAGGAAGTACAGAGAGGCTCTGCTTTCGTCTGGCTCTTCCTGTCATTTTCCATATAGGAAGATTAGAACTAGACAAATGCTGGGGAGAGACAGGACTTAAAAGAAAATTTTTTAAAAATTAACACAGTAGGTCTGGCCCAGTGGCATAGTGGTTAAGTTCACGTGCTCCACTTCAGCGGCCTGGGTTCGCAGGTTTGGATCCTGGGTGCGGCCCTATGTACTGCTTATCAAGCCACGCTGTGGTAGGCGTCCCACATGTGAAGTAGAGGAAGATGGGCACGGATGTTGGCCCAGGGCCAATCTTCCTCAGCAAAAAGAGGAGGATTGGCATCGGATGTCAGCTCAGTGCTGATCTTCGTCACAAAAAAAAAAGGATTTCAAACCAAGTCAGGTTAATAAAAAGAGAGGAGAAATTCTTTTAAAACCCAGATATAGGCTTACATATTGAGGGTGTATCTATAGCATCCATAGAGGGATTCTATGGATATATGAGCATGGTCATAGACTTAGGCTTTTTAGAATAGGAAAAGCGGGGTAGGGAGAGGAGAAATATACCCAGGGAATTACAATTGTGTTTGTATTTTTGATTTCTTAGCCTGGGTTACAGACATATACGTGCTTAATATGGTAATGTGTATAATTTCTTGTATGCCTAAAGTGTTTTATTTTTTTTTTAAGGGAAAGTGATTAGAAATAGCTAAAATTCATTCAGAAAAATAGTTTCATATACCATAGATTTATATTTGTTTCATCAGATTAGGGTTGGTGTTTATATTGGCATTTTTTTTTCTTTTTTTTGTGAGGAAGATCAGCCCTGAGCTAACATCTATTGCCAAGCCTCCTCCTTTTTTTCCCTTTTTCTCCCCAAAGCCCCAGTAGATAGTTGTACGTCATAGTCGCACATCCTTCTAGTTGCTGCATGTGGGACGCCGCCTCAGCAGGGCAGGACTAGCAGTGCGACGGTGCGCGCCCGGGATCTGAACCTGGGCCACCAGTAGTGGAGCACTCACACTTAACCGCTAAGCCACAGGCCAGTCCCAGGTGTTTATATTGGAAGTAATTACATAACTGTTAATTACAGTTGATCTTCTGTTTTTGCTTAATTTTAAAATAACAGGAAGTGAGATAATGGGTTCATCATTAGCTAAGGGCCTGGGCATTAAGGCCCTGGTTGGTGACATCTGAACAGTTTCTAATGCCATCTAGTGGTAATGACATTTACAATCTTTGGGAGCTGCCTCTCAGACTCAGCCTTGGAAACACCCCAGGAGCTTTAAAAAAATACTGATATTTGGGCCCCACCCCCAGAGACTCTGACTTTAATTGGCCTTGGGTGTGGCCTGGGCGTCAGGACGTTTAAAAAAAACTCCTCAGGTGATTCTAACGCAAAGCCAAGATTGAGAATCACTGTCTTTAAATGAATGAGAGAAACGTTTAACTCCTAAAGTGCTATAACGACAAATCATTCATTCATTCCTTCATTCACTCAGCAAATATTTAATGAGCACATATTATACTCTAGGCACTCTTCTAGGTACTAGGAAAGTAAAGTAATTAAGACATTCAAGATCCCTGTTCTCATGGAATGTGTATTTTGTTGAGAGAAGAAAGACATGAATCAATACATAAAAAATCGGTCCGGCCCCGTGGCTTAGCAGTTACGTGCGCGCGCTCCGCTGCCGGCGGCCCAGGTTCGGATCCCAGGCGCGCACCCACGCACCGCTTCTCCTGCCATGCTGAGGCCGCGTCCCACACACAGCAACTAGAAGGATGTGCAGCTATGACATACAACTATGTACTGGGGCTTTGGGGGAAAAAAATAAATAAATAAAATTAAAAAATCAAGAACCCTATCTGGCAGGGAGGAGTACTGTGCAGAGAATTAAGAGAGGGTGAAGGTATGGAGACTGCTGGGATGGCTGCTTTCCTCAGGGTCAGAGAAATCTCTGGAGAGAAGCTACAGAAGAAAAGACAAGAAGGAGGCAGCTCTTGTGATGGTGGAATGAGTTGTAAGGCCCGAAAGTTGGAATGAGTTTGCCCTGTCTGCAGAGCAGGAGAGAGGCCAAGGGAGCAGACGAGGAGGAGCAGGGACAATGGACCAACAGAAGGGCAAAGAGTTGGCCTTTGTAAACTAGAGAAAGGAGTTGGGATTTTATTCCAACCACATCAAGAAGCCACAAGGCTTTTAAGCAAGGTAGTAAATAATCTGTAAGCCTAAAATACTAGGAACATACTTCCACTTATCTTAAAATTGAGGCCTTTTCATCAGATTTCTCTCAGGGGTATCATATTCAAGATTGTTTTATTTTTATACGTAGCAGTTAGATAAGTGTTAGTTGTTTATTAAAGCTAAGTATTCTGTTTTTATTAAATTTTAACTTGAAAGAAACACTGCAGGGGCCGGCCCCGTGGCTTAGCGGTTGAGTGCTCGAGCTCCACTACTGGCGGCCGGGTTTGGATCCCGGGCGCGCACCGGCGCACTGCTTCTCGGGCCATGCTGAGGCCACATCCCACACACAGCAACTGGAAGGATGTGCAACTATGACATACAACTATCTACTGGGGCTTTGGGGAAAAAAGGGAGGAGGATTGGCAGTACACGTTAGCTCAGAGCCAGTCTTCCTCAGCAAAAAAAAAAGAGGAGGATTGGCATGGATGTTAGCTCAGGGCTCATCTTCCTCACAAAAAATAAAATTAATAAAATAAAATAATAAAATAAATAAATCAAAAAAAAAAAAAGAGGGGCTGGCCTGGTGGCGCAAGCGGTTAAGTGTGCGTGCTCTGCTGCCGTGGCCCGGGGTTCGCCACTTTGGATCCCGGGCGCGCACTGACGCACTGCTTGTCAAGCCATGCTGTGGCGGCGTCCCATATAAAGTGGAGGAAGATGGGCACAGATGTTAGCCCAGGGCCAGTCTTCCTTAGCAAAAAAAGAGGAGGATTGGCAGATGTTAGCATAAGGCTGATCTCCTCACAAAAAAAAAAAAGAAAAAAAGAAAAGAAACATTGCAATTCAGAGGTCTCTATGACCACTCTCAGGTTCAGTGATTTGCTAGAAGGACTCATAGAACTCAGAAAAGCTGTTATACTCACAGTTACCATTTGTTACAGAGAAGGGATACAGATTAAAATCAGCAAAGGAAAGAGGTGTATAGGGCCACGTCCAGGAGACAGCGGGTTCAGGCTTCCAGCTGTCTCTCCCACGAAGCCGTGCAGACCACTTGCTTCTCCCAGCAACAATGTGTGGCAACACATATGGAGCGTTGCCAACCAGGCACTTCTTATTTATTAATGAAAGTAATAAGTCAAAAAAGGACAGTATAAATGTATTATCTAGGTAAGATAAGAGGTCACTAAATACCAGAAGAAACAACTAAAAGAGTTGAAAGTGGTTGTCTCTGGGAAGAAGAACTTCTGGGGAGGAGTAGGCCAGGGGACTGCTGTTTCTTCATTACAAGTCTACTAGAACTATAGTTAGAACTATTAGAAATAGAACTATTTGATCTCTTGTGCAACTACCAATTTGGTAAAATAAAAATTAATGTTTTAACAAATTAAAAAGAGGGTAGAGAAAAGAAAACATTAATCTTTTTAAAAATTATAAAAATAAATGTTTTTTAATGTTTTAAAATTTTTAAGAGAGAATAGAAGATATAAGATATCCAGAAGATGTTCTAGGAAGGAAAAAATGACAAATGAAAACATGTAGTCCTTATTTATGTGATATGAATGTCTTGGATTATTTTGAGTGCTGTTTTTTAAATGTTATTTTTATGGACTTGAAACAACTGTAAGAGTTTTCCTAGGTTCATTTGCAACATCAGTCCCTTCATCTTTTGCAAAAGGCAGTGAATTACAGCTTGTGTTTCTTAGAGCCTGAAAGGTTAGTCCAGGGGAGGCAAAGTGACTGGGGCTCTAGGTGCCCCCACTTCAACCAGAAAAGCTCTCGTTTAGCCTGGTTCACATAGTGGTGTTCTCCATAGAATTTCTTACAAGAGGGAAACCTCTGCTGTTAAAAGAGTCTGAAAACCACTGCCAGAGTCTTAAGTCCTGCAGTGATCTTGAGTTCGAGGAAGGATTCTATGCTTAAATTCAGAAACATCTCATCACAATTAAACGAAGACAAAGGCAGTCAAAGAGGTCAAAATTATCTTCAGAGGGGAAATGAAAACAATAACCACTTAGTTCTTCATTTGTTTCCCCTTATGAGCTCATAACTCACAATGTACAATATATAGCTGTTTTCAATTCTCTTATTTATGGCACTCCCAGTTCTCTTCAGCAGGATCATTTATTGCTGCATGAACCAAAGGGGGTTCAAAAATATCTACATTCCTAGGTTTGGTCTTTTTCATTGGAAGGATTTAGAAATGCTTGAAATTGATTTCATGCCAGATGTATTGTGTTGAAGTAGTCTAAAGGCTAAAAGTTTTATTGAAGAAGGTCAACAGTAAAGCCAGTTTTATGCTTAAAAATGCACAAAGAAAAATTAATTCCCTTTAAAAAAAACTGTTTCTCCTCTCTCTCAAGATAGGTAAGACGAGGCCGAGGGAGCCCAAGAGAACAGCTCCCTTCCCTGTGGATTTTCTGTTACCCAGAAGAGGAAATTGAGGCTCAGAGGGGTCGACAGCTTGACCCAAGTTACAAAGTTGGGGAGGAACGCTGAGCACCTTCTCATCTAGCCTGGAGGCTCCTCCTCAAGGGCATGACTGGGTCTCATGCGTGTTTTATCCCCGGGTAGTGTGCACGGAGCACGCAGTTGGGGCCTGGCAGGTGTTTGCTTAGCTGCGTCTCAGTCGCAGACCAGGTGAGCCTGGTTCTGAAGCTCGTGCTTACCTCCCTGGCTTACTACTGTTCTGATGGGGTTAGTCAAGTCATTGGAGAGCTCCGAATCGAGACGTCCCAAATGACTGATGGCTGCATGCCGAACATAGAAGGGCTTTGGGCAGAATCAGAGAAGTGGAAAGAACTTTCTGATGCTAACATATTCGCAGGACATGACTATTCATCTAATGGACGGAAAACCAAATGTTTCCACTGCAGCCACCTCCCTCTTTTTTGCCTCTCCCAGTTTTCCTGAAAAGAACCACTTGGGAGGGATAAGAAACAAACTAAGCGCAGGGTTATTAGACAGCGTCACGGGGAGACTTACACTGTTTTGCCTTGTGTTTCAGCGTGTTCCACATGGAAAGTGGAGTGAAGCTGCTGTCAAAAACGCAGAAAGGAATGGCTGGAGTCGCAGGAGGCAGGACAAACGAGAAGGCACATCTGGTCTTCCTTTCAGTTTGGGAAACGGGGAGACCTCAGAACACACGTATGTGCAGATGTCTGAGTGAAAAAGAACAAACTCCAGTCATACACTTACAATGGATGTTCTCCCTCTGTCAATAAACTTTTTCCATCCTAAAAATAATACCTGCTTATTTGGAAATCACATGAATATAGAAAGAAAAAAGGTGTCCATCTAAAGACAATCGCTGTTTACAGCTTTAAGTATGTACGTATGTGTCTATGTACACACACACACATCATATTTTTTTGCTTTTTGCATTTAGCATTATGCCATATGTTTTTTAAACTTCTTATTTTGAAATAATTGCAGATTCACAGGAAATTGCAAAAAATGTAGAGAGTTCCCATGTACTCTTCACCCAATTTCCCTCAATGGTGACATCTTGGGTAACTATAGTACACAATCACAATGAGGAAACAACTACTGTTACAATGTATGTGTATAGTTCTATGCAATTTCATCACATGTGTACATCTGTGCAGCCACCATCACAAATAAGATACAGAACTGCTTCATCACCACAAAACTCACTCATGCTACCCTTTTAGAGTCACACCCACCTCTCTGCCCCCCATCATCCCTAATCTCTAGAAACTATTAATCTATTTTATTTTATTTTATTTTATTTATTTATTTATTTTCCCCCAAAGCCCCAGTAGATAGTTGTATGTCATAGCTGCACATCCTTCTAGTCACTGTATGTGGAACGCGGCCTCAGCATGGCCGGAGAAGCGGTGCGTTGGTGCACGCCCGGGATCCGAACCCGGGCCGCCAGCAGCAGAGCGCACGCACTTAACCACTAAGCCACGGGGCCGGCCCCATTAATCTATTTTCCATCTCTAAAATTTTGTTATTTCAAGAATGTTATATAAATGGAATCATAAGATGTGACCTTTGGAGATTGGCTTTTCTCACCCAGCATCATTCCCTTGAGATCCATCCAAGTTGTTACATATATTGATAGTTCATTCATTTTTAATTGCTGAGTAGTATTCCATGTATGGATTTACTTTACAATTTAAGATGGTTGGTGAACAACATTTACAATGACTGCATAATATTCCCACCAGTAGAGATGCTGTACATTTCCCAGCAGTTCCCTTATGGTTGGACATTTAGGTCTTGCTGATGAAAATAAGTGCCACTGAATATCTTGTCCAAAAGGGGTTTCCTGGTTCTGATTTCCTTAAGATAGACTTTCAGAAGTAGAATTATTTAGACAAAGGATATTAATGGTTTTTCAGACTCTTTAATGCATATTACCAAATTACTTTTCCAAAAGGTATACAATTGTATATAGACCCATCAGCCGTTTAGTGACTGAGATAAGAGGTTTTCCTAAATTATAGGCTGAATAATAAATGTGTAACTTGCTTTCTGCAAAAGCCAACTCAATATTCACAGGAAAAGCTAATGCGCCCTGTGATGTCTGAGGTGTGCTCAGTTTGGTGTGTGTGATCTAGAGTGATCTTGGTATTGTGCTGCCCACTGTGACCAACACGACTAGAGGTGAAATGTTACTTACACGCTTGGTACAACGATGGCCAGGAGGCCTGTGCGTGCTCTGATCTGTGCCTTCTCTGGATTTTCGTTGGCTGCCTCAGGGAGGCTGATCCCTGAAAGAAAAGAAGGAAAAGCAAGAGAATCAAAAAAAGCTCAGATCTGAGAGGACAAGTGACTCACATGGATCTGCATGCCACTGACATGTGAGCCCAGCAATGGCAACAAGCAGCTGGGAGCTCCATTTTCAGGATTGACCAGCAGTTTAAATTAAATCAACTAATTTTGGACCCTTGTTGTATCATTAGTGGTATTAATCAGCTAACCTCATGAGTAAAAATTGAATCTTAAAGGCACTTCATCCACATAGTACAAAGATCTCTGAAATACTGACATTCCTTCTAGTATTAACAATTGGAAAATTTTAGCTGAAGATGTTACTGTCTTCCCATCATGTGTTCAGTGTCATAAGCAGCACCACTCTCATCACAGGACATACTGATAGCTCTAGTCCGGGGAACTGCGGTAAGCTCTGACCTGCCAGTACCTGGAGCCAGCCGGGGAAACTGACCAACTCTACAGGCAGCTGTAAGCCAGAGCCAAACCTGAGAGAACCTGGCAAACTCAAATCAGCATCCCCGGCCAGGGGAGTAGACAGGACCAGGACCCAGCACACCATCTCTGCTTGAAGATGACAATGGTTCTCAACAGAGTTGCGTGTCTTCCTTGTAAGCCTAAGAGATCCACTTGGACCTAGAAAGGGGAAATTGGAACTAAGGAGTTAAGATTTGTGGTTCAGCTCATGGAAGTTACTGCAACACGCTTCACTGAAGATGAGCTATGTTGGTGGATTGCAGTGAGCAAAGGTTACAAGCCAGGAAAGATGAGTCCATCAACATATGCAGCCACCTGGATCTCATCGCCCCTGACGTTAAGGTTTGTAGCTACAGAAGTCAGCAACTAGACATGCTGGGCATTGCTTGGACCCACACTCGGGACTGAGGTGGTCTCAGTCCTTCTGAAGTGGCTGGGGTTTATACCGTGTTACGAACATACAGTCCTGTAGGTATTGGTCACAAAAAATGTGGCAGCAAGAAATCAGGAACTTAGTCATAGGAAACCATTAATAGAGTAAAAAGCAATCACATAGTGGGAGAAAACATTCACAATACCTATATCTGACAGAGGACTCATATATAGAATATATAAAGAACTCCTACAAATCAATAAGACAAAGTTAGACAGCTGAATATAAAAGTGGGCAAAAGACTTCAACGGGAGTCTTAAAACTTCCATTCATAACTTATGAAGAAGTGCTGAACTTCCTTAGTCATCAGGGGAGTGAAAATTAAGAGCACAAGGTGATACTACCACACACCCACTGGAATGGCTAAAAAGAAAAAGAAAAGTATTGATGGTGTAGGGAAAAACTCGTTCCTTTACTCACTACTCACTGAATACTTCTGTACTCCCTATGTGTAGGTTTTCCCCACACCAAGCAATTCTCCAACTCTCTGGCAGATGCCAACTGACATCCTACAGTTTAAATCATTCTCACAGTATCTACCTAGAGGTAGCTTCAGACCACACAGGTTAAGGGCTCAGTCCCACAAGACTACCTCCCGCCCCTCTGCACTCCACACACCAGTTGCAAGTTCTGGCTGTCACCTGGGCTTCTGACCAACTGGCTATATACCAGAGGTTCCTATGACCCCCTCTTTGGGTTCAATAATTTGCTAGGATGACTCACAGAACCCAGGAAAACAGTTTACTAACTATTGCTGATTTATTACAAAGAATATTTCAAAGGATACAAATGAACAGCCAAATGGAAGAGACATACAGGGCAAAGTGTATGGGAAGGGGCATGGAGCTTCCATGCCCTCTCCAGGAGTGTCTCCCTTCCACATTTCCATGTGTGCACCAACCTGGAAGCTCTCCAACATCTGTCCTTTTGGGTTTTTAGGGAGGCTTCATTATGTAGATGTGGATGATGAAATCATTGGCCTTTGGTGATTAGTTCAGTCTCTCTCCCCTCCCCTGAGGTTGGGGTTGGGGGCTGAAAGTTCCAACCCTGTAATCTCATGGTTGGTTTCCCTGGCAACCAGCCCAGCCTCATCCTTAGGGGCTTTCCAAAAGTGAACTCATTAACATAAACTCCAGTGTGGTTGAATTCCCTGGGTTTTAGGAGCTCTGTGCCAGGAATGAGGACTAAGACAAATACATATTTCTTATTATAAATTGCCATATCACAGTTGGTGACTATGTCATATACTGCTGAGGGAAATATAAGTTGGTACAAACACTTTGGAGAACTGGCAGAATTTACTGAAGCTGAATTTACTGAATTTACTATGACCTAGTAATTCTACTCATAGGTATGTGGCCAAGAAAAATCGGCACCGACATGTAGAAAAAGAGATTTACTTGAATGTTCATAGCTGCTCTATTCATTATACCCCAAACTGGAAACCACCTAAATGCCCATCAACAATAGAATGGGTAAATAAATTCTTGTATACAAACGCAATGGACTACTGTATTAGTTGTACTACAAACTGGGTGGCTTAAAAAAAAACCCAGAAATTTGTTGTCTCACAATTTTGGAGGCTAGAAGTGTGAAATTAAGGCATTGGTGGGTCGTGCTCTTGGACTCTAGGAAAGGATCCTTCCTTGCTTTGTTACCCAACCAGGTTCGTTTTTGCCCAACGCCCAGAAAGCCAAACACTGAGATGACGAGATTGCACCAAAGAGTTTAATCACAAGGCAGCCAAGTGAGGGAGAGTGAGTCTTAAATCCGCCTCCCTAAAAATGAGGACTCAGGGATATCTATGGGGTAGGGGGGCAAGGCGGTCTGAAGAGTGAGATAGATGATTGGAGGTGAGGAGAGGTGAGGTAATTGATGATCTGTGCAAGCACAGTCAAGCTTCATGCTTCTTCACAGGATGAATGTTCACAAAATGGTGGTGTTAGCATGATCTGAGGGTGGAATTTTTAATCTCTTGATGTCAAAAGGTCACTTATTGGGCATCTGCGTGGGCCCAGTTGATGGTCTCAACTGGCCTGAAGTGGACAAGGGGTTCTAATTCCTGAAAAACAGCTCAAACACCCATTACCATGGTGACCCAGGCTCCAGGGAGATGTTATCTACAGGAACCTAGTTGCAGTCAGATAGCATATTGCCTAAACAGCACAGTTAACAATGGGTGGGTGAACAACTAAAAGCTATAATCAGTAATTGCAAAAAAGAAAAAAAGCTTTAGTTACTAGCTCCTTAATCATCCATGGCTAACTGTTGACCGGTTTCAGCCTCTCCAGGTTCTGGTGGCTTCAGGTGTTCCTCGGCTGTGGCAGCATCACTCCAATCTCTGCCTCTGTCATCACATGGCCATCTTCTCCCTGTAGGTAACTTTGGCATCAGTAGCCTGTTCAGTTGTCCCTCTTATTGTGAGCTTCCTGGAATTCTTGCAGCCAATTGAGAGACAATGAAACATTTCCTTGCCTCATACTGAAGTCACTGCTCACTTTTTGTTATGGGTTGAGTTGTGGTCCTCGCTGCCCCCTCCCCCAAATTCCTATGTTGAGTTCTAACCCCTAGTTAGAATGTGACTGTATTTGTATAGGGTCATTAAGAAGTAATTGAGTTAAAATGAAATCATTAGAATGGGCCCTAATTCACTATGCTTGGTGTCATTATAAGAGGAGATTGAGATTAAGAGGAGAGGAAAGACCATGTGAAAATATAGGGAGAAGACGGGCAGTCTATAAGCCAAAGAGAGAGGTCTCAGAAGAAACAGACCCTGCTGACATCTTGATCTTGGACTTCTAGCCTCCAGAACTATGAGAAACAAATTACTGTTGTTTAAGCCACACGGTCTGTGGTACTTTGTTATGGCAGCCCTAGCACACTAATAGACATTTCAAGCTACCTCTGAAAGGGAAATCCCTTGCTATAATGCCCAGGAAAGAGAGTGGTGAAAGAAAAGCATGAGGATTTCTACAAAAGGATGAAAGTAGAATGTAAAGCAAACATCTGGCAAGATTTTATGTCAGATATGAATGCTAAATAGCCATCAAACTCAGCTACCTGCAGCTCAGCAAGGAAGCAGGAAATGACCAGGAAAGTTTCTTTCTTTTTTTTTTTGTGAGGAAGATCAGCCCTGAGCTAACATCCATGCCAATCCTCCTCTTTTTGCTGAGGAAGACTGGCTGTGGGCTAACATCTGTGCCTGTCTTCCTCTACTTTATATGGGACACCGCCACAGCATGGCCGGACAAGCGGTGCGTCAGTGCGCACCCAGATCCGAACCCGGGCCACCAGATGCGGAGCTCGAGCACTTGACCGCTATGCCACAGGGCTGGCCCCAGACCAGGAAAGTTTCTAAAGCAGCGTCACAAAATCAAGTTTCCAGCACCCACACACCCTCTCATTGTATCATCTTGTTTGAACTCCAACCGCAAGGTTTACTCTCATGGGAGAGGAACAACAACCCAATAGGGACAAAAGAAATAGGAAAACTATAAAAGATAGACACAAGAAATCAAAAAGTATAGCAATTGGAGGACACTTTGCGTGGGGCAAATAGTTCTCTATGCCTTGTTGGCCCTGTCATTACTGTGTCAGAGCATAATATAGTTATAACAATAGCAAGGTTAACTTGTGTCTGTGCACTCAGTCTAAAAAGAGAGGGAAATGTGTGATCCATTTTAAAAGAATTTAAAACAGTTTCAGTGGTATGTTTTGATTATATGATAAACTTAATTATCAGGATGAGGTGATCCTTCAGTGGGGGTTCTAGACTGCACTGGTAGTGACTAGAGGGCTGGCCAAGAGGCCACCAAGCCCCTCTAAGTGTTACAATGTCAGGGCTGGATCTCTTGGTCATTGCCTTTCAACAAGGCCTACAACATTGTTGGGCACATAATAGGTGCTCAAACTGTTACCGCACCAGATCCATTTTTGCCTGCCACCCAGAAAGCCAATCACCGAGACGATGAGATTGCAGAGAGAGAGGGTTTAATCACAAGGCAGCCAAGTGAGGAAAATGGGAGAACAAGTCTCAAATCCGCCTCCCTGAAAATAGGGATTCAGGGGTGTTTATGGAGAAGGGGGCAGGGTGGTCTGAAATGATTGGAGCTGAGGGGAGATGAGGTAATTGATGATCTGCCCAAGCGTAGTCAGGCTTCATGTCTCCGTAGGACACATGTTCACAGAATGGCGGCATTAGCATGCCCTGAGGGTAGAGTTCCAACCTCTTGCCATCAAAAGGGCCCAATTGATGGGTTCGTGGTCTCAATCCGGCCAGAAGTGGACAAGGGGTTAGTTCCTGAAAAAAATATCTCAAACACCCATTACCGTGGTGACCCAGGCTCCAGGGAGATGTCATCTCTAGGAACCTGGTGGGAGTCAGATAGCATATTGCCCAAACAGCACAGTTAAGAATGAGTAAGTTTATCGTGCAGATTTAAGTCCTCGCCTTCCATTCTGATAAGTTTCTAGGTAAGGCCATTCCCCGCTTCTTCCTGGTTCAGGGAAGAAGATAACTTTACAAACGGAGATTTTCTTTACAAATGTAAATGTCTCTCATAAAGGGTAACTAGAACTAAGAATGGGCTTAGCACGACCCACCCAGGTACCTGGAGATATCTATAGTAATGGCCTTTTCTGGGGGCGGGCCTCCCAGCCCAAACTCCTTTGGTCACTTAGTGGGGGTGGGGGTCAAAATATCATTCAGGTAGAGACATATTTTGAGGTGGCAAACTCCAATCCCCCGTAGTTACTAGCTGCTTAATCATCAATGGCTGTTTGCCTGTTTCAAAACCATATTAAATTAAACCATACCAAATTAAATGCCCAAATGCTGGTGGAGAGTCAAAAGGCAGAGATGAGGGGGTTGTGAAGGAGAACTACCAAGACATATGCTCAGGATAGCTTAGGGCCTCTATTGGATTGAATCATGCCTCCCCAAAACTCATGTATAGCTGGAACCTCAGAATGTGACCTTATTTAGTGAGGCAGTCTTTGCAGATGTAATTATTAAGATGAGGTCATACTGGAGTAGGTGGGCCCTAAATCCAAGGACTAGTATCCTTATAAGAAGGCCACGTGAAACACAGACACACAGGTGATACTGAACCTCTTAATCTCAAGTTTGTGTGCCCAAGGCACAGAAAGCCAAACACCGAGACATTGGTGCTTGGAGACAGAGAAAGGCTCTGTTCAAGTTGGCCAAGACGAGAAGGTGGGAGCACGGGCTGTCTCAAATCTGCCTTCACCAGAGCAAAAAGCAGGGGGGTTTTATAGAGCTAAAGGGCTTGACAGGGGGAGCTTCAGAGAAACAAAGGGGTCACTCCTGATAAGCCCCTGGGCAATCTGCAAGGGCTGCTGGGGGCTGGCCATCTGGTGATCACAACTTCCCAGGAGGCGTTCTCTTTCTTCTGCAAAACAAGCTCTCAAATCCTCTCCACCCAAGTCACCCCTCAAGTTAAACAAGAAAACTGCAAATTGACAAGATTCATCTATGTCTGTGTTGGGAACAAGGTGAAAAAGCAATCATGTTCTTATTGAATATCTACAGTAACCCTCAGGTACCCAGCTCTACCAGGAAGAAGGCCATGTAACTGCAGAGGCAGAGATCGGAATGGTGCAGCTACATAAGCCAAGGGATGCCAGAGACTGCTGGCAACCATCAGAAGCTGGGAGGATACAAGGCAGGATTCTTCCCTGGAGTCTTTAGAGGGAACATGGCTCTGCTGACACCTTCATTTCTGACTTTTAGCCTCCAGAACTGTGAGATAACAAATTTCTGTTGTGTTAAGCCACCTAGTTTGTGGTTATGAAACCAGTAAACAGTTAGCCATTGATGATTAGGTAGCTAGTAACTAAAGTTTTGTTTTGTAATTACTGATTATAGCTTTTAGTTGTTCACCGGTCCATTGTTAACTGCTGTTTAGGCAATACGCTATCTGACTCCCATTAGGTTCCTATAGATAACATCTCTCTAGCACCTGGGTCACCATGGTAATGGATGTTTGAGCTGTTTTTCAGGAATTAGAACCCCTTGTCCACTTCAAGCCGGTTGAGACCACCAACCCACCAACTGGGCCTGAGCAGACGTCTGATAAGTGACCTTTTGATGTCAACAAGCTAAAAATTCCACCCTCGGATCATGCTAATGCCACCATTATGTGAACATGTATCCTATGAAGAAGCCTGAAGTTTGACTACACTTGTGCAGATCATCAATTACCTCGCCTCTCCTCACCTCCAACCATGTATCTCCACTTTTCAGACCAACTTGCCCCCATAAATATCCCTGAATCTCCGTTTTCAGGGCAGCAGATTTAAGACTTGTTCTCCCACCTCCTCACTTGGCTGCCTTGTGATTAAAACTCTCTCTCTGCTGTAATCTCGTTGTCTCGGCAATTGGTTTTCTGGGTGACAGGCAAAAATGACCTTGGTTTGGTAACAGTTACTTGTTACCAGGAAACTAATGCAAGGCCTGAGAGTTGTTTTCAGGGAACATGTAGGAAGTCTGGAAATCTTTTTTTGTTTTTTTTGAGGAAGATTGGCCCTAGGCTAACATCTGTTGCCAATCTGCCTCCTTTTTTCCCCCTTTTTTCTCCCCAAAGCCCCAGCAGATAGTTGTATGTCATAGTTGTACATCCTTCTAGTTGCTCTATGTGGAACGCTGCCTCAGCATGGCTTGACGAGCGGTAAGTAGGTCCGTGCCCAGGATCCAAACTCTCAACCCCTGGGCCACCGAAGCAGAGCTCATGAACTTAACAGCTACCTCACCAGGCCAGCCCCCAGATATCATCTTAATTTTGAAAATGCTCCTATAGGAAGAAAAGTATTTAGTTCTTTTTTGGGGGGAGGGGTAAATATAATGTTCAAATATTTTGAAACATCTTGAAAAAAAGTAAAACCTATTCATGTAGGCTAATTGCTGTAACAAACAGACCTCACAATGTAAAATGGCTCTGTTGAAAAGAAATAACAGGCCCAAAATAGAGGCACTTGTGTTAAGTACCACCAAGACTTAATACCTAACCTAAATACAGTTTCAGCCTCTCCCAGGAATGGAAATTTAAACCAACTGGTCTGGAATTTCCTGATCAACACTAGTGAGGTAATCTGCCTGATAAGGCCTCTTGCCTTCCTCTAAGGGAAGGTGATGTTCAGGCAAAATAACCAATAACCATTCTATAGATAAGAGAGACAGGGTGAGTTTTACTTGAGGCAGGGTGAGGATTATAATCTGGGAAGGCAGTTTCCAAAAAGGAAGAAAATGTTCCAGAGAAGCATGGTTTTCAGTCCAGTCTTATACCTTTTGAGAACAAAGCACATACATTAAACACACCCAAGATACATATTCACCAAAGTTTCAAAGATGTATTTAGTTGCAAATTAGCAGGTCAACATGACTCTGATGTTGGGAAATAGTCTAATACAGCTGTTACCCACACAGCGTAGGAGGAGTAGTATGCATTCTTATCTTAAGAGAATGCATTCTTGGGGCTGCCCCGTGGCCTAGTAGTTAAGTTCGGTTCGCTCCGCTTCAGGGGCCCAGTTTCTTGGGTTTGGATCACGGACATGGACCTACACCACTCATCAGCCATGCTGTGGTGGTGACCCACACACAAAATAGAGGAAGACTGGCACAGATGTTAGCTCAGGGCTAATCTTTCTCAAGCAAAAAAAAAAAAAGAGGATTGGCAACGGATGTTAGCTCAGGGCGAAAAGAGAGTGCATTCCCTAATGGTTAAGCAGATCTACAATGCATGTTTGATAGGCCAGAAGTCAGGCTTCTTTAGTTCAAGCCAAACCAGTTTTAAACCTGAATACTTACCCCATATACCTCAATATGCGAAAATCTCTTGTCAGTAACCTTGCCTGAAATGATCTACTCTTGGTCTCACCCTCATTCTGCCTATAAAAACCTTCCAGGGACCAGCCTAGTGATGCAGCTGTTAAGTGCTCTCGCTCCGCTGCTGGTGGCCCCGGTTTGGATCCCAGGAGCACACCAATACATCGCTTGTTGGGCCATGCTGTGGCAGCGTCCCACATAAAGTGGAGGAAGATGGGCACCGATGCTAGCTCCGGGCCAGTCCTCCTCAGCAAAAACAGAGGAGGATTGGCATGGATGTTAGCTCAGGGCTGATCTTTCTCATGCACACACAAAAACCTTCCATTGTTGTCCAAGTCCTTGGAGCTCCTTTCTACTTGCTAGATGGGATGCTGCCTGATTCATGACTCACTGGATAAAGCCAATTAGATCTGTAAATTTACTAGATTGAATTTTTGTACTTTAACAGTTCAAACACAAGACAGTTTTTTTACTATAGTAAACAATAAAATGAGAGTACTTTCAAGCTAATTGGCAATTTCTCTTCCTTCACTTTTACTTTAGAATTAAGGTGGCGCTTAACTAGATAATTCTTGAACTGCCACCATTGTTGAGCGCAGGGCGGAATTCCCAGGCCTGCCCTGTGGGCACGTTTCTGGAGGTCTAGCTAGGAGCTGGGCAGGTGTGGGAGACGTCACTCGGCCGTTCTCAGCCCCGAGAGCACATTAGAGTCACCTGGGAAAGGGTTTCTGTTTTTTGTTTCCTAATACCTGAGCCATCATCTCCGGGGCAGGGGCCCGGCACCAGCATTTTTAAAGGCTCCCCGGAGGGTGCCCACGCGCCGCCGACACCCAGGATCAGCGCCCCAGGGCAGGCTAAGTCAAAAGTCGCACAACAGTTTTATAAGTGAATATTTATTGGAAAAATTTCCCCGAAATCTCCTTAAAAATAACCGTGTACAAAAGCTCTCGTACAATATGACTCCATTTCCGCAAAAACGATTGTAAGACTGGGAATTAACTTGGGTTATGAGAAAGGATGGTGTCTTCAGTTATTTGCATTTAAAAATTTTTTACCATAAATAGTCATGTGCGGTACATTAAGGGAGCTATTAGAATCTAAGGTGCATTTCTCCCGACAACAATGAAGCCCGCATTTGGGACCGTTTGGTACCAGGCAGTGCCCCGGGGGCTCACGAGCCGTCCTCTTTCCCTCGCACAGGCGCAGACGCACCCCCCGCGCCCGGCTGCCACGCGGGTCTTCCTCCGCGCGCGCCCAAACCCCTGCCGGCGGCTCCCGCCCCTCCTGCAGGCCCCGCCTCCACTTCCGGCCGCTTCGCCCCGCCCACCCAGCGCCGCCGATCCTCTCCCTGGCCTCGCTCCGCGCCGTCCCTCTCTTCCGCGGCCGTCTGGCTTCCCGGCGTGTTTTGTTTGCGACGCTGTCGTGTCACAGCGCGCTTTACGGCCGCGGGGACGGCGCGAGCCGGCGGCAGGGCCACTTCGGCCGGGAAGCAGGACGGGAAGGAGTTTGATGCCCGGCGGCGGTGTGAGCGCGGCGTTTGGCCGGCTTCTCACCGCCGGGGAGCAAAGGGGGGCCCGGGAAGCGGCGGGGTCGACGTCCAGGAGCGGCCCGGGGGGCTCCGGCTCGGGCGGCGGCGGCAGAGGCGGAGCAGGCGGGCCCGGGCCGGGGAGTGGCGGCCCCGGGGGCCCGGCGGGCAGGATGAGCCTGACCCCGAAGGAGCTCTCGAGCCTGCTGAGCATCATCTCGGAGGAGGCGGGCGGCGGCAGCACCTTCGAGGGCCTGTCCACCGCCTTCCACCACTACTTCAGCAAGGCTGACCACTTCCGCCTGGGCTCGGTGCTCGTCATGCTGCTGCAGCAGCCGGACCTGCTGCCCAGCGCGGCGCAGCGCCTCACCGCGCTCTACCTGCTCTGGGAGATGTACCGCACCGAGCCGCTCGCCGCCAACCCCTTCGCCGCCAGCTTCGCGCACCTGCTCAACCCCGCCCCGCCCGCCCGCGGCGGCCAGGAGCCCGACCGGCCCCCGCTCTCAGGTACGCCGGGGGCGCGCCGCCCTGCCCCCGCCCGGTGCGCGGTGGGGAGACTTGGAGTCACCAGTTTTCCACCTGCGCTTTTGGGAATGCACCCGCAAGTGAAATTATCTCCTTTTGAAATCCGCCCCCTCGACACTACCAAGTGTGGAGAAATGGGAGCTTAACGATCAATTCATGGCACCGAAAATTATTCCTCGCAACGGTACAGACCGTGAAATCATGTAGCTCAGTGTGGGGCTTGACATTTTTAGTGCTTCAAATACAGCTCTTGCTTGTAAAGCCCGTCTGAGGTGTGTAAAATTGTAGCTGATGACACAGTGGATCTGCCCCTGCTTTTCAGTCTCAGAGGAGTAAATAGAAGTCGTTATTCAGAACCCGAAGAAGTTGTTGGACGGAAATACACATTAAATAGCGGTTAAGGACTTTGCAGCCACCTTTGTTGGGCTGCTAGGTATACTTGGATAATGTGATGGGGGCAGAGGATAGAAGGTAGTCTCGTTCACCGCTTAGATTAGAAAACGCATGACTACTGGACGTTATGTCAAATACAGCACTGGTAAGATCTGATCAGTGGGTTCCGTCCGAGGCTCCCTTTCTTTTTCTTTTGAACTCAAGCAAGAGATACTATGTGAGACGTGACTTGAGGAGAAGACTTGCAGCCAGGAGGGGAGAAAGGCACAGAGGCGATGGTGATGAGGGATAAATGTACCTAGAAGACTTAGACAAGGACCAGTGTTGTAGAGGAAGCAGGCGGAGGTGGGAAACAGCTTGATCTTACAGTACTTAACCAGTGGGTAAAAGGGCAGGTCACTCTATGGGTAGGGGCTGCTATACAAGGAGTCAAAGGTTAAGGTAGCGGATTTTGAGTTAATAGCGGAGTTTTTCGCAGCGCAGGAGGGCTTCTACATTATAAGCCGGCTGGTGTTCTGCCTGGCATCCCCTCTGGATCTAAAGCGTTTTCTCTTTGGTTTTCTGCATTGCTCTTATCAAAGGGGCAACCTTTGTGTTGGATGAGATGCCCTTAGGGTACAAGTACTGAACCTGGCTTTCAGGAAGTTTGAGAATGCCCAGAAAGGGAATGCAGCATGTGTATGAGTGGTCAAAACCTACCACCCTGGGGTGCCCTTACCAGAGGATGGGGACAGTGTGGGATTTAGGTCAGAGGACCCTTTGAATTCTGAAGGACAGGTTAGGAAAAGGACATATAATGTCGCTTTCAAATGCAAGGAGTCTATACCCAGATGTAGTCCATAGACTGCATTGTAAACACAAATTTGCCAGAGAAGGAATCCATGGATTGGTTATTTTACCTGTGTCTCAGTTTCTTCATCTGTAAAATGCAGATGATAATTCTTAGCTGGTAGAGTTATTATGAGGAATAAAAGTATCTATGATGAATGTTACCCATTATTATCATTACTTTTATTAAAGGTAGGGACAGTGCTGAAATACACAGCCAAGGGAGTATCAATGCCAAGGCTTATGATACTGTACGTGTAGGGTGAGCATATAATGGGTATATTTTTAATAAGTTTTTCAGATGATTCTAACGCAGAGCCAGAGTTGAGAATGTATCTGGAAATAAATAAGATGGCTTCTCAGCTCTCAAGAAGCTTGTGTTCTGGTTGGGGAGGCGTAAACATAGGATGCAGTGTGGTAAGGGCTGTATGTAGTAGGTGTCTCAGAATGCTTGGGAGCACAGAGGAACGTCTACCTGCATAGCTTGCGAGATTCTCAGAGGGAGTGATGTTTTTGGTGGATGTTGATTAGAGATGGGGGGTGGTTTGGGAAGGATGTGGCCCTTTATTTCTTTTATTCTGTTTTTTTTTTCTTTTTTTCTCCCCAAAGCCCCCCAGTATATAGTTGTATATCTTAGTTGTAGGTCCTTCTATGTGGGACGCTGCCTCAGCATGGCATGATGAGCGGCGAGTAGGTCCGCATCCAGGATCCGAACCGTTGAACCCTGGGCTGCCGAAGCAGAACGCGCAAACTTAACCACTGCGCCACCGGGCTGGCCCCTATTTCCTTTATTCTTAAAGAACTGGGTGTATTGGATGTTTAGAAATCAGGAATCAGAGAAGCTGAGAGATTTTGTGCAACTGGAGTGTAGGATACATGGATTGGAGGGGAGTTCAAGAGATGGGATTAGGACAGTGGGTCAGAACCAGATTATGAAGAGCCTTATAATGGTGCAGAAGTTTGGGTTTAATTCTGTGTTAACAGGTTAAGTAACATGAGCAGATTTGTACCTAGAAATATGATTAAATAGTAAGTGGGAGTCTGGACTGTGGGTCAAAACTAGGCCGGAGTCAAAACTGGGAGCTGGGGAAATCAGGAAGGCTGTCCTGTAGTTGGGGGCAGGGAGGGTGGTGCGGTTGGACATGAGGGAAGGGAGTCTGGTGGTATTGCTGCTGTTGGATGGGTGAAGCTTGTTGAGCTCCCTTGTTGACAAAAGGGAAGCAACATTCAGCACTGTGGGAATGTTTAGCTGCCCTGTGCACTGGAGCAGGTACGTGAAGTGTATTTGCATTACTGGTGATTGCTTCCTTGTCTCTTCAACTTGTACACAGTTGCTGGTAGCAGCAGACAGACAGACCAGCGTTTCTGAGTGCCGTAGTTGTGTTTTTGCTTGCATATGTAAGCTTTAGCCTTTGCAGAATTGAGGCATGTTAGAAAACAAAATTCTCAATAGTTACAAAAACCATAAATTTCAATGATATTGCCACAAATCATAGAATTTCAAATGACCATTAATTACATTTTCATAAATGTATATATTTGGTTAACTAAAATTTAATTATAATTTTGTCTTTAAAAATATGAGTTGAGATGGCAAGTAGCAAATGTTAATTTTACCATATTCAAGTTAATTTTTAAAAATAACCATTGGAGAAATCGTTATACATTTTTATTTACAGGATTTTTACCTCCTATAACTCCACCAGAAAAGTTTTTTCTTTCCCAGCTGATGCTGGCACCCCCGAGAGAACTCTTCAAAAAGACACCTCGACAGATTGCGTTGATGGACGTCGGAAACATGGGCCAGTCTGTGGACATTAGTGGGCTTCAGCTAGCCTTGGCTGGTAAGGAGGAATCGGTGGTTCGGGCCTTCTTGTGTGGTAGCGTTAGACCTTTTTTTTCTTGAGGTACCCCACTTAAATTTTAAGGTCTTTGTAACTGCTAACAGCTTAGTATCTTCTATGGAAAACATAGCTTCAGTACTGGATCCTTGCTAATATGGCGTATAAATTCATTTTGAGTTTTCACTTGAATTGATTGCTTTTCCAATATAAAAAGAATGGTGGATAAAATTTAGTTTGTTTCAAAAAATTTTCTTGATGTCAATTCTACTTAAAGCATTTTACAGATTCAACGCCATTCCTGTCAAAATCCCAACAATGTGTTTTGCAGAAATAGAAAAACTCATCATAAAATTCACATGGAATCTCAAGGACCCTGAAGAGCCAAAACAGTGTGCTCTTGGCGCCCTCGTTGAAAATCGTTTGACCAGATGTTTATTTCTGGGCTCTATTCTATATCATTGGTCTATATGTCTGCCTTTAGTCCAGTACCACACTTTCGATTACGGTAGCTTTGTAGTAAGTTTTGAAATCAGGAAGTGTGAGACTTCCACTTTGTTCTTCTGTTTCAACCTTGTTTTGGCACGTTCTGCATTACACACACACAGGCAAGTGAATAGGTGCTCTTTTTTTTTTTTTTTTTGTGAGGAAGATCAGTCCTGAGCTAACATGCATGCCAGTCCTCCTCTTTTTGCTGAGGAAGACTGGCCCTGAGCTAACATCCGTGCCCATCTTCCTCTAGTTTATGTGGGACGCCACCACAGCATGGCTTGACAAGCAGTGCGTCAGTGTGTGCCTGGGATCTGAACCCTAGGTTGCCAGCAGCGGAGTGCGTGCACTTAACCACTGTGCCATGGGGCTGGCCCCAATAGGTGCTCTTGAAGCAAAAGTTTGTCATGACAGAAAATACTAGAGGGACCGTCTTGAACTGGGTGGTCAGAGAAAGCCTCTGAGTCCTGAAGGATAGGACAAGGCAGCTTGTGCTCACCTGCTCTAATCAAACATACAGATGCCTGGGTCTTATCACTTGAGAATGATTCATTAGGGAAATTCTAATATAGAGCCAGATTTTTGAACCCTTGACCTCATGATTAAGTGAGGTGCAGGATCAATTTTGATAGTGCCCCATCCTTCTTAGGCTTCATGCACCTGAGACATTTGGCTTCTTATAGAAGGTGACATCTTTCAGTAAACTACTTTTCCCGTGGAGCATTCTGAACCTCACTTTTTAACTACTGGGTAATAACAATGGTTATTTTCTGAAACCAAGAGAAATCTTTTTAAGACTTTTAAGGTTGGAGGTACACAAAAGTACTTATTAGCCACTAGTGCCGGATAACAGTCTATTAACAGAAATAAAATGATTATTTCCTTAACCAAAGGTAGTATGAAAATTGGATTCCGGAGGTGGTAGGCAATTTCAATCACCTTACTCAGCAGCCCTGTATATTCTGAGGGTTCTAGCTTTGTCTTCGGTAAATTTGTTTTCAAAATCTGACCTCTCTTTCAGCTTGTGATGACTGGAGTCAGCCTGTGAGGAAGTTCTCAGGTGTGTGAAGCTCAGAGGGCATGGGTGACGGGAGTTAGGATGGAGAAGCCTGACACAGTGGCTGAGCTTGCTGTCCCCACCCGGACTGAAGGTGTCCCAACCTACTCATTTTCACAAGTGCAAACAAACAAACAAACAAAAACAACTAAGTAGGGGCCGCCCCGTGGCATAGTGGTTGAGCGCGCGCTCAGCTGCTGGCGGCCCGGATTCGGATCCCGGCTGCGCACCGACGCACCGCTTGTCAGGCCATGCTGAGGCGGCCTCCCGCATAAAGTGGAAGAAGATGGGCACGGATGTTAGCCCAGGGCCAGTAGTCCTCAGCAAAAAGAGGAGGATTGGCATGGATGTTAGCTCAGGGCCGATCTTCCTCGCAAAACAAAAACAAAAACAAAACAAAACAGACAACTAAGTACACCTGTCTTCTCTGGAGCTAGCTACACAGATCATCTGTGCAGAGGCCTGAAATTCAGGTGTCTTACAGTGGGCTCCATGGACCAAAGGTGTATGTATGGATGATGCAGTTGCCTTTTCTTAACTTTAAAAACAAGCAGACAAATTAAACATAAGTAACTGTAAGGGGCAGAATTTTACCATATTAACAATGACAGTGTTCATTTCAGAGGTTTTATTAAAAATTGCTGCCCAACCCCTACACTTACTAGTTGATCACACAATGTGCCAATTTAAAAATTTTTCCTACATCTTGGTCAATAGTATGTTTTCCAACTTTTTGTACTTCAGCAATTTGAGATGAAAAAATGGCATCTTGGGATAATTTTAATTAGTGTTTTTCCTATTAAATGAATGAAGTTGAACATCTTGTCATATGTCTAAGGTATCTTTCATATGTCTCTGGCCATTTTTCCCTTGGATTGATGGTCTTTTATTGACTTTGGTAGCTCTTTGAGTAATTGGGAATTTAGTCATCTGTGCTTTTAAAATTACAAAATCTGAAATATGGTACTTCATAAAACATGCATGTACATTTTAAGGAGTTATAATAAAGTGAACCTGGAGCAACCACCATCCATGTTAAGAAATGGAATATTTTCAGCACTTAGGGGTCCCTGTGTGTTTCTTCCAGTTGCTACCTCCAGCCCCCATCACTAACCTGGCTTTTGTGATAATCATTCACGATACACTTGATAGCGCTCCCTCCTGTGCGTGCCTATAGTTTAACTTTGCATATTTTTCAAGTTTATATTATATGGAATCATACTCTGGTTTTTTTGGTACTTTTTTCTGTTGGGCGTTATTTGTGAGCTGAATCCGTGTGATGACGTGTAACTGTAGTGGCTGCTTTTCACTGCTGTTGTGGTATATTCATCCAGTGGAACACCAAGTCCTTTTTCCAGTCTACTGTCATGGACACAGTGTTGCTGTGAACATTCTTGCACATTCTCCTGACACACATGTGAAAGTGTTTCTTCCAAATCGAAAGATAAGCACATGTAAAACTTTACTAGGTAATGGCAAATTGTTTTCCAAAGTTGCTGTGCTATTTTTCATTCCCATTAGCAGTGTGTGACTTACCTGCCGTCCTCCTCTGCATCTGATAAGGTCAAGCTTGTTAATATTTGCCCCTCTGGTGTGTCATCGAATCTTGTGTTTTAATTGATTTTTCCCTGGTTCCTAATAGGATTGAACAACTTTTCAGATGTTTATTGGCCATTCAAGCTTTTTTTAAAATAAAATGCCTGTTGAAGGCATTAGCCCACTTTTTCCTATTTTTTTAAATTGATTTGTAGGTGTTTTGAAAAAAATATACATATTCTGACTGGCCGTTTTTTCTATGTACTGCAGACAGCTGTCTCCAGTTAGTAGCTGGTCTTTCCAGTGTCCTGTGGTGCCTGCAGTTTTAAAATGTGTCCTATTCTAACCTTTTTCAGAACGCCAGTCTGAATTGCCAACCCAGAGTAAGGCTAGCTTCCCTAGTATTCTCAGTGACCCAGACCCGGACTCTTCTAATTCTGGATTTGACAGCTCAGTTGCCTCTCAGATCACGGAAGCTTTAGTCAGTGGACCAAAGCCACCTATTGAAAGTAAGTATATATAATTTTATACTCTTGGTTTTATTTTAGCAGCATCCCCTGAAACTTTTTGGTTTTCTGAAACATCATGTTATTTTTGTTGCTCCTTAAACTTGAATTTAATGAGAAACTTCCTAGTATAGGGTCTAGAACATAGTAGAGATGCTCAGTAAAAGTTTCTTCTCTAGTAAAATTACATACCAAGTTTTTTATTATACACCTATCATTAGCATACATGAAGATATATATCTTCTCTGATATTGCTGAAAGGAGTCTATTTTTGTAGCTTATTACCTTTTTGTTTTATACCTCTTTTTTAATCATATTACCATCACCTTCTCCATTGGAAAGTTTTACTTAGAGCTCTTAATTTACTTTAATTCAAAGAAAACACCTATTGAACTTGAAATACTTTGGCTGCATCTTTTGGTTTTATAGGCTTCTATGTGGTTTTAATGATGAAAGCATGCTCTCTGCTTAGGGATAAGAACATGTTCTCCAGATTATAGTGTCACCATGAGTTTAAAACTTACACTGACTTTTTATGCCATTTACAGTAGATCTTTGACATAAATGGGTTTAATATTTGAAGTCTCAGCCAGTCACAGGTGTGTCTGAAGGTCTGTGGCACATGTGGTTTTATTTAATACTTGCTCAGGGACAACTTGGACTTGCAAGGGCCACCAGAAAGGTCTGTGGAAAGCAAATCAACCGGATGGTGAGTGAGCCAGCTGAACACCAGGCCTCCTGCCTCACAGGAACGGGATCACATAATAGTACTTCTCGTGAAATATTAAAAACTTTCTTTCTGTAAATGGTCTGAATCTGTTAATGGTCTGAAAAGAGATTCAGATGCTAGTTCTGGTGATATAAGTGAAGAGAGAGTGTAGTTTAAGAGAAAGGGATGATTCTTAGCCAGAAAACATTTTCAATAAACTAGAGTATAACCTCAGATTTGGCACGGGTGAGGTTCCATGACAGGAATCAGCCCTCTTAGGCCCTTGTGGAAACCAAAGTGAGGCGTGAAATTTGTTCAGCAGAAGTCCTAGCCAGCGTTTATTTTAGTGGGTTTATAACTTAAGGATCAATCTTGTTTTATAAAATAGTTGAGGTATTAAGTTGAGTCACTTCATTTTCCTGTTATATTTTTACTGTTTTATGAAAGTGAATATGGCATTTGTGAATTTAGGGATTTATGCAAGTCTCCAGATTCATTTGAGAATGTCAAAAGTGAACCATACTTTTTTCCCCCTGCCATTTCAAGGTTATAAGATGCAAAGATAAAACTAGTACAAATCATAGTGAATAAAATAGTGGTAACTAAGAATAGGATGAGTGAGATTAAATAGTATTTCATTTTTCCCATCAAAAGACTGTCACCAATATAGTAAGTTGTGTCCTTTTGCTATGAGTGGTGACCATGCTTGAATTCGAGTTGTCAGATTGTGGTAATGCTTTCCTCTCCTCTCCAAAAATAGATAGATTTGGTCTCTGGCATAATAATCTTTTACCAGTGTTTCATTTTCTTGTTTGTATTCTGACTAAAACCCTGACTTTCTATATCATTTTTGCTTCTCATTTTGAAGTCTTCAGGGTTTTATCGCATTATCCTTAGTAAAAGAGGTATTAGTGTACATCATTAAGTGAAATACCTGTGAGATGTATACAAGTGTGTAGGTGTTAGCTTACTGATAGAAGCAGTCAAATATTACTGCTCTCATTACAGGCCATTTTCGGCCAGAGTTTATTCGTCCGCCACCACCCCTCCACATCTGTGAGGATGAGCTGGCTTGGCTAAATCCGACAGAGCCTGACCATGTGATTCAGTGGGATAAATCCATGTGTGTTAAGAATAGCACTGGTGTAGAGATCAAGCGAATAATGGCCAAAGCCTTCAAAAGCCCCTTATCTTCTCCTCAACAAACACAGGTATGTATTTATTGTAAACATTTTCTTATCTTTAATCCATCAAGTGTTTCTTTTTGTTTTTCATAGTGATAAATGACACAGTAAAATGATCTTGTCAGCATCAGCCAGCAGTAGGAAGTTTCTGAGATCCAAAGTCTTTTGGATCTCTGAAGCTTTGTTCTGCCCCTCCCACTCTGGTGGAGCAAGAAGTCTGATGACTAAAGATGTACCAACTCTTGTTGGGATCACTTTGCCTCTGGGAGAGGAGGGATAGGATGGGTCTCACTTTGGCACTTTGCTCCTGCCATGTGCTAGCTGGGCACGTTGCGTACACTGTTACACGTGAGCTGGACAGCCACTCTGCTGAGGGTAAGTGGAATTATTAACATTTTATGGAGGAGGAAAATGAGGCCCAGGGAAAGTAAACTAGCTTCCATCACACAGCTGGTTAGTGGTGGATCTGAGATTCAAAATAGTCCCCACTTCCCAACTATAAGACTCCCCTAGGGGAAACGCAGGGACACCTGTGGGTGGTTTCCGGTTGGTGAATTTTATTCAATTTACATACCTTCACATTAGAACTTATCAGGAGATACTGACATCTCCAATCCAGTTTACCACCAAAAATATTATTTTCAAAGTCAAGTAATAGCTATGTTTGTAGTTCACTTTGCTTACTAGACCATCCTGAAATATAGTCCACAGTGGTACATACCAGTAGAGAGGGGAAAGAGCATAGAAAATTTAAAAGAAAAAGGACTTATTTGGCAGAAAAAATTTGTTTTTGAGGATACCAATTTGGATCACATAGTGTGAGTGTGAGTTGAGCTAAAACACTGCGAAACTGGTGAGTGTGGTCAGAGCTCCCTCTTCCCCCTGCTCCCTGCTCAGATATTTCTGTTCTGCACCTGCGGCTGGGCTGGGCTACTCTTCCTGATGTTCCTCATTTCTCTCCAGTCTGTGCTTTTGGGAGAACTAGTTAGTAATTAAGATTATTTTTGGTGGGGGCTGGCCTGGTGGCGTAGTGGTTAAGTTTGCGCGGCCTGGCGTTCGAGGGTTCAGATCCCGGGCATGGACCTACACACTACTCATCAAGCCATGCTGTGGCGGCATCTCACATACAAAATAGAGGAAGACTGACACAGATGTTAGCTCAGGGTCAATCTTCCTTACCCAAAAAAAAAGATTATTTTTGGTTATAACAGGTGACAGAAAACCTACAAAGGACTTAAGGACGATATTGTTACAACCCAGAAAAGACTGTCTCCAACCAGACAATATTGAGTCTGGTTTAATGCCCAGGAGGAATCAAGAGCATATTTATTTATAAGCTGTCTTGAAGGTGTTTACATTTTAATATCTTTACAGTTCAAATGTAAAATAAAAAATATCAAGACATGATGATCATGGGTTTGAGGGGGAAATTTATGAAGTTGGTTCAATGCAGATAATTTTATAGCTTTTTGTATAAAATACTTGTTTTTGTATGCAGGAAAGAAAATTTCTAATTTGACTCAAGAAGCTCTCTCTTTTTCTTTTTAAAAATTTGACTGTGTTTAGCTCCTTGGTGAGTTGGAAAAAGACCCCAAACTTGTTTATCATATTGGCCTCACTCCAGCCAAACTTCCTGACCTAGTGGAAAACAACCCTCTAGTCGCCATAGAAATGTTGCTGAAGTTAATGCAGTCGAGCCAGATCACTGAGTATTTTTCGGTCCTGGTCAATATGGACATGTCTTTACATTCAATGGAAGTTGTAAATCGGTAAGTTTCTGTACTCGATCAAATGAGGGGGTTCTATAGATCCTGATTAAATGGCCAGGAGGGAAAAACTAGCAACAGTTTTTATTTTCCTGATATTGTTAGCCTGAGAAAACCCTTTAAATATTCTGAGCTATAGTGTTCACTGCATCTGATTTAGCATCACTAGTAAGAACTTGGAGAGTAGGATTTCAAATATTTAGCATTAATAGAAGCATAAATGAAACTTAATTGCTGAAATTTATTTCCCTATGTGTAGTTGTATGTTCTTTGCACAAACACAGATATTACATTATTTTTTCTTAGTGACTAACAGCTATATCATGGGAAAGTATGAGTCTTAAGAGCTGAGAGAATTCTGGGAATGTCATCCTAGAAGTCCTTGACTCTTCTCTCAACCTCTCTTAACTCTCAGTCTCCTGACTTGTCACTGACTGTCAGGGAAACATAATGCATTCCCTTCTTGATGTGCTCTCTACATGTTTTCCCATTTCATATTATTTTCCTTACAGATACATTTTAGGTAAATTATGAATTTAATAGGCTTGGGAGCCTGCTGTTGTATTAGGCTGTTTATATATAGGGTGGCCATATGTCTAGGTTTGCCTGAAGTAGTCCCAGTTTAGGCTTATTGTGGACTCCCTTTCCTGTGGTGTCCTGTTTTGGGCGCTCAATTATATGGTCCTTCTGCTAACTGGGGAAATCCATTCTGGGTGCCAGGCAACTGAATTTCAATTAGAGCACATTTTTTGAATGTTCATTTCTAAGTTGGGAATTATATATTTTTTTAACCTACTTGAAGTTGCACTAGACTATGTCTTTTTAAGTTAATCAACCAGTGAAAGAAAGTCTAGCTGGAAACCAAGTGATGGCAAGTGTGCACAGCAGAGTGTGTGCTTTTTGGGGTGGGAGAGGGAGGAAGTGTGAGGTTTTCAACTTGATTTCTGTCACTGGCAAAACTGGTTAGCCGCTTGTTGAAAATACGCTACTCCATTTCTGCCCTCTCCTTGTCAAGCCTTCCCCCTCTGTTAGACTCTGTTCTTTCAGGGCTGCGTCCCGCTCCAGTCCCCTGGACTGACCGGGCGCGGAGTGCTCACCTCTTCCCCTTCACTGCATTCTGGGAGCAGTTATTGTCTTACCAGACATTTGGCAGTTAGTCCAAGAATAACTGCCTGTTTTTATCAATATTATTCTTTACTGAGAATAAGTTCAAGAACAAGGTCTGCGCCTCCCCACCCCCAGCACCTATCACAGTGCATTACCCTTCAGTGTGAAACAGACTTGACGACACACACAAATCTCAAGACTGCAGCAGCCCATGGCAGTGTTTCCTTGGAGCACTAGCTCCTGAGTGCCTTATGGACAAAAGTTCTATAGTCAAATACGTTTAGAATCCTTTTGGAAGTTCATACTGTATACTTAGTCTAGCATACCTTAATCTGAAATTCCCACCCCACCTTTGTTTTCCGTAAAACATTCCACAGACTCCTTTAGAAAATACCAGCCTCCCCCTTCAAGACTCTAAACGGACTCTGATACGCCACCATGCCTTTTGTTACATTCCAGCCAGGTCTTTCCTGCCGTGTTCCTGAATATGCCATGCTAATCCCTGATTCCAAACTTTACTCAGACTATTTACTTAGTTATAAGGAACACTTCTCAGGTTTCATTGTAAGTAACTTGCCCTTTTAAGACTTTTTTCCCAAGTCTTTTCACTTAACTCTTTTTACAAACACCTCATTTTAGCATTTAGTTACATATTGTACTATTCAGTTACTGAACTTACACCTTCCTTCAGACACACTGCTTTGCATAGCATTTATGTGTAATCAAGATTTAGTAAATGTTACTTAAATCAATAGAATAATTGTCAAGGTTATTAGAACTTGGAAGACAGTAACTATGAATTATGATTCAACGAAGAACAAGGACATGGTGCTCAAAAAAAATAATTGCTTAATGAGTAATTATAATGTGTAATGCTAAGTATAGACTTAAAAATGGAAGTGTCATTTATTAACAAGGGTATGGCTCTTAGGTTTATTTGCATAAGTATATTTAAAACTAGGTAATTGGATCATATACCAGAAGTTTTCACTAAATGATCAAAAGAAATTTTATATTTTATGGTTGTGTTTTTTAATGTTAGCAAGTAAATTAACAGCCCTAACTTTCTAACTTTATGAAACAGACTGACTACAGCTGTTGATCTACCTCCTGAATTTATTCACCTTTATATATCAAATTGCATCTCTACTTGTGAACAAATTAAGGATAAATATATGCAGGTAAGTAATAGAAATTTCTGTAAATTTGATGAATACCTGCCAAGAAAATGGACACACTAAAACTTGTTTTTTCTTTTTCAGAATCGTTTGGTGCGTCTTGTGTGTGTCTTTCTCCAATCCTTGATCCGTAACAAAATTATCAATGTGCAGGACTTGTTTATAGAAGTGCAGGCATTCTGTATTGAATTCAGTAGGATAAGAGAAGCTGCTGGCCTTTTCCGGTTGTTGAAGACATTGGATACTGGGGAAACGCCTTCTGAGACCAAAATGTCAAAGTAATACCTCATCAGAACCACCCCACTCATTGTTCAGCTGTACTGTGATTGCATTTGTAAAACTGTTAAAACCCTGAGTGGATTGCTTAGTCTAATGCATATAAACAACACTTTATCTACTTAAAGCAGTTTTGCTTTCCTGGATGACTTTTTCCTTTAGATGAGTTTCTGGTGAGAACTTGGAAAAATATGTCACAAAGGTGTCTTGCTGATGATTATCCATAGGAAGAATGGTTATCCTAAAAAAAGTTATTGCAAAAAAGGAGATGAGGTCTTGAGCACTAAAGAGCAAAGTGCCTGTTTTTGTTTAAAACACAAGTTATGGGCTTCTGATAAGTGAAGAATCCAGTTTTCCTAAGCTTCCAATGTTAAAAGTAGTATTTAATGAGTGAATGAAGACCATCTTAAGAATTTACTGTATTGCCCTTGAGGGGAAGTCACTTAAGTGTTTTGAATCATCAAGTGGCGAACAGGGATTTGATCCTTGAACCCATTTATGTGCATAGCTCTTAACTGCTCATTAAGCACAGTTTGAACCAAGGACATACATGTAACTTTATCCTTTCTTGTTATGAAGACTTAATAGACAACACGATAAATGCATTTCTTGGGTCTCTTATAAACATGGGGACTCTTAGAAACCTTTTTTGAGGCTATAATAGCTGGTATAGTTTTCTGTTTTTTCTCTTGAGATGTTCATTAGTTCTGTTAGTAGTCTAAAATGATAGTCATTTTTTTGTTGTTTTAAGGAAAAACATCAGTCAGTGCTTTGGGAGGTAATATCACTGAGGAACTGTCATGTAAAATTGCTTGCTGAGTGGGATCTGTACCCTCCTGCCTGTGGTAGGGCAGGTGACCTGTCTGAGGAGGAGAGCAAGGGGCATCGTGTGGGCTGTTATCCCTCATTTAACTTTGAACAGTGCCTTAAATTAAAGTTCTTTTTTATGAACTCTGTTATCTGATGTATTTTTTTACTTGATAATATCATGAAAAATTTCTCATTTACTGAGGTATTTTTCAAAGCATATTCTTTATGGGGAAATCGGTTCAACAGGAATTGCCTTTCAATCCAGCCCTGAGCAAAAATTCAAGGAAACCAAGCCTAGGGGTTTTAAGATGAGTACAAGTTCCAACTTGTAATACTGGTGAAAGAGCTATTCTCCCAGATTTAGAAGACATTTTATATCTTAGTGATTATGAAAGTAAGAGATTTATAAACACCTGCTTAAAGGAAATAAGGACCACGCTGATGTAGTAGACGAGTGCCTTCAGACGCGTCAAGTGGCAATAACCTTGATTTCTCTCAGCACCTACAAGTGGGCACCACTGTTTTGCATATTAGCACTGGCAAAAGAAACATGAACTTACTCATGTACTTTCTGGAATAGCAGTTTCAGCCACTGCCACTGCCACTCTCAACCTTAGGCTCCGGGACCTACCGATGCTCTGGTAACACTGACCTGGCCAGCAGCACGGGAGCTCACGCCTGAAGAAGCCTATCTAACGCGTGTTTTCTCTGTCAGGCACGTCACAGGCTGCTTGTGCTTAGGACCAGTAGACAACAAACACTTCAGCACTATGCTTAGGGGCCATTTCAAACTATGAAATCACCAACAAAAAGCACAAAATTTCAGAACATGTGACACTAAATAGACCATGAAAAGGACAGGTGTTGACAGTTTGAGAGCTGAAACAAGAAGGCAGAGCAGCCTCCTGTTCAACCTCAACTGGGAACATGTGTTTCAGGCAACTCACAATTTGTACCACTCTGGGTGTCCACAGACAACTGCAGAAGCGCCGCGCACACTGATTTGGGGGTTACAGACACATTTGAGTAGGCAAATTTGCAAACGTGGACTCTCAATAAAGACTGACTGCTGCTAATCATTTCAAGATCACAGTACTGGCATTCACTTGAAAGAGGAAAGATTTTCAAATTTATTTTAAATAGCTTACAAAGAATAGTTACATTTAGAGAACATATTAAAAAACAAAAATTCAAGATTTACATTTACACTAGCAACAGATTCTTCAGTAAAAATTTTTAAAATAGAAGAAAGTTTACCTGAAATAAACTATAATCCTGGGATTCAGTAACTGTGCAATCAACTTTTAAGTGTAATCAGATGAGTTCAATTTAACTGTCATTTAAAAAAATACATCTTGAATTCTCTGGATTTTCTAGTTCCAATTTCTAGCTTTAATATCTTCATATTACCTGTTAAAAAGAAGACAGCACTGAGTAACATCTTAGGGTACAATTCAGAGAAGTTACTTCAAAAAAATATTTGGGACTCTATAACTATTTCAAATAATTCTCTTTAGCAGCATTTATTATTCATTTAAAAAACTTTAAAGAAATGGTATCTCTTTATTCTTATAGAGTACATGTACATTTCCATACGATTTTAAGCAGCATGTACTAGTGTTTTACACATTTTGTAATGACTCACATTCCCATGCAGAATGATGGATCACATACCTCTTTTACGTATTTTGAGTGATAAGGGATGACATTTTAAGGGTATCTGGAAAATTAATGCATGGGAAGAACTTTTTACATATTTGTTAAAATTCTTCCCACTCTCTACTAAGACTCGTTTCTGATTTCATTTTCTATCTGGGCTGTCTTTTCCTTTTATGCAATCACTACTGTTCTTATCAGGAAAATCCCTAAATGCTGTTTTTGTTTTTTTTTTTTTTTGTGAGGAAGATCAGCCCTGTGCTAACATCTGCCAATCCTCCTCTTTTTTTGCTGAGGAAGACGGCCCTGGGCTAACATTCATGCTCATCTTCCTCCACTTTATATGGGACGGTGCCACAGCATGGCTTGCCAAGCAGTGCATCAGTGCATGCTCCAGGATCTGAACCAGTGAACCCTGGGCCGCTGCAGCAGATCACGCGCACTTAACCGCTTGCGCCACCGGGCCGGCCCCTGCCAAGATGCTTCTAAAAGTACTTATGTAATCCTGTGGTTCAACAACTGCATTCAGCGCACAGAAAGTCCTGGTGTTCTCAGGTTTCTCATTAGCCCATAGTACACAAGCCTACAACTCATCAAAAAGAATGGACTTTTTATTCTCATGTTAATATTAAATTAATGTAATGCAAATACTTTTTTAAATTTACAACTTATTTTATACTTTGTTGTTAGAATGAGGGCAAATCTCTAGCTGCATGGCTGATTATGACATTGTAGAAATTTCACTTTTATAACTAATAATGCACATATTATTTTTGAAAATGAAATGCTTAAAAGTGTTTTTAAAACTTCAAAAACTACATCAGGAGCCGGCCCGGTGGCGCAAGCGGTTGGGTGCGCGCGCTCCGCTGCGGCGGCCCGGGGTTCGCTGGTTCGGATCCCGGGCGCGCACCGATGCACTGCTTTGGCAGGCCACGCTGTGGCGGCGTCCCATGTAAAGTGGAGGAGGATGGGCACGGATGTTAGCCCAGGGCCGTCTTCCTCGGCAAAAAAAGAGGAGGATTGGCGGATGTTAGCACAGGGCTGATCCCCTCACAAAAAAAAAAAAAAAAAAAAAAAAAAAAAAAAAAAAAACTACATCAACTGGGAAAGGTGTAGGTGGCTTTCCTAACTGGTTGTTGCATCACAGAAGCACAACACAGGTTACACCACAAAACTAGCTTTCATTCAGGTCAGCATCCTGTGCTGGATAAATCACAAAGTAGGGTTTACAGTGAGCCCGAAGACATTGCTTTTGACTAAAACATATAACTACCTCAAGTTCTAGTTACTAGTATATATGCACTAATTTAACCTCATCCTTCATTGAGCAAATAAACTTTAATGTGCTGAAGAGACTGTTGCCAAACTAAGCTACCTCACTGGGGAATTTGGTCACACTGGGTATTTCATCCAAATGGGAACACACGCATTCTTGGAAGTCGATTACTGTTTTTATGATCCTAGCAGTCCTTGACTCAGCAAGTATATCATAAAGTATGTAGAGAGGTGTTGACTACTCGTTTAAGCCCCAAAGTTGTCCAAAGGTTCACTGATTATTTTTTCTTCACACATTTGAGCTCTCTTTGGGAATGCCTTTCTTGGAAAGCTTGCTCAAGGTCCAAAGCGTCAATGTTGAGGTTACTGAGGTCAGACCAGTGGTTCGCTTCAGGAGGTTTTGTCATCGTGCACCCCACAAAGAGAGCAAACTGCTGGTGGACACACTGCAATTCGGCCTTTTATTGTCATCATTCCTCAGTAACCACCGGGAGCAATCTTTCAGGAAAGGCTGTGTACATACACTCAAGAGCCCTAAAAAGATGGCGTGCAAAGAACTGTTACCTGCCCGAGGGTGCTGTGTCTATACCTCTCCTCCAGACCCTCATGGTCTTCTGACGGGAGATCCGGCAGCAGCGCACAGCAAGCATCGGCCTGAGGCCTGCTTCACATCCATGGACGCACTGCCTCGCACACGCTGCCTGCAGTGCTCAGACTTAAAAAAAATACTATTTCCACATTATTTGTGAACAAACAGCTTTTATGACAATTGTTAGAAAGAAAATGATTACTGCCATAAATAATGTAACTAACCTTAACTAAATCTCTGATTTACTACACTTTCTTCATTTACATTCCCCACAATCCCAGCATTTTATCAACTTTATGTTTCAGCAAAAATTCTGGTAACATTTGACACTGCTTTATGTTTACTTCCATCTAAAAAAACCTATCAAAGGAAACTTTTTCCTTCTGAAGTATTGAAGAGTTTTCTATCTTCTCTTGCTAATTTCTTTATCTGCTATTAAAGACTTGTGTTTCTAAAGATGAGGATACTACAATTCTTCCAATCTCTTCTATTTATAATTTAGTGTTCAAACTTTTGAATTAAGGGAAGCTGTATTTGACAGCTGCTGATTAAGAAATCAGAATTCTGGGGGCTGGCCCAGTGGCACAGTGGTTAAGTTTGCATGCTCTGCTTCAGTGGCCTGGGGTTCGTGGGTTCGTAGGGCAGACCTACACCACGCATCAAGCCATGCTGTGATGGCGACCCACATACAGAATAGAGGAAGATGGGCACAGATGGTAGCTCAGGGACAATCTTCCTCACCAAAAAAAAAAAGAAAGAAAGAAATTACACTTCTGTAATTATCAAAAACAATTTACCTTGATCTGTCATAGTATTCTTTTTAAAAGTCAGTTTCATTGGCTACTGGGAAGAATTAATTAAAGAATTTATTGCTGGTATGTTTCTTAAAATACAAAGTGCAAACAATTTACTTGATACAGAATCAAGGACATATTTTCCTATTCACAATAAACCACAGAAGGCAGATTTAAAGGATAATGGCTATTATGAAAACCTACTTTGAAGCTGTCTGTTAAAAAAAGAGCTCAAAGTAAGACAAATTTTCTATTTCAGTAGCTCCTCAAATTTGAGAGTCTGGCCAAAGTTTACTTCAGTAAAAACTGTTTATTCACCAAGTATTTCACTATGAGTGGCTAGAATCAAAGTGTAGTCAATAGTTTGAAAAAAATAAAACCTTCTATCTTCAATACAGCTATAAGAATAAATTCTTTAAATTTTTAAAATTATATTCTTCTCAATAAACATTTTTACCCACAAAATAAAGATATACACAGTAACTAGAATCAACAAAGACTACAATTTCAAGTTCTAAAAAAATAACTCTCCCTTATCCTCCCCGACTTCCACCTCTAAGAAGCAAGAGAACAGGGCATGTGTGTTTACTCAATCACTTCATACAACTTGGAGAGCAGTCTCCACAAGATTTACACTAGCCTGCTCCCTTCACCTACAAGTAAGAACAGCAAACAAGAGTAAAAAAGACAGGTGATCAAACAAGGTCATGGTCATTGAGTTTGCTTTAAAATTAACCCAGAAAACTGGTTACTTGTTTATTTTGTTACAATAATCAAAATTCTCCATCGATCACTCTTTTAATTGTCAAGATTAAGTTGCAGTTGGAACCAATATATTATATTCATCATTTAGAAAAAAAATAACCAGTCTGCCTACTCCATTTCCTTAACAAGGTAATGAAGAAATTAATGCTCATTGCAATACAGAATCTTAGCTTTTTTATTTGTAGAAAAAATGGACAAATTTCTCTCATCAAGATGTCACAAGAAATTAGGTAATAAAAGGGAAATATGGGAGTCCTAAAGTCATCTAGTGCTTTCCTCATAATTCCAAACAGAAAACAATAGTGAAAAAGTGTTCTCCGGTTTTGAAATCTCTCTATGTAACACAGAGATGCAATAAAACTGCAGATTTTGCTCATCTCATTTACAAGTTTAATATTCTAATCAAGTCCTTCCTCTAGGGAAACTCATGTGATCAATTACTGAATTTAATTACACAATTCCACTTCAACTAGTCTAAAGCCATCCTAGAAGCAGAATTCACCTTGTTCCTACAGGACCGTAGTAGCTAGCCTAGTATTCAGAACCACCACCATCCTTTACAACACAGTGCCTTCCCAGTTGCTTCTGTCGCCATGGCCTGAAAGAACGTACGATCGTAAACGATACATCTCAGTAGATATCTACAAAGACTAATCAAAAAGTCTCTTTAAGAATAAAATATCTTAGCCCTTTGTATATTAAATCAGAATCTGAAAGGTAAAGAATGTACATTATTTTCAAATATACCAACTATGTCCTCAAGTAAAAAACATAAACTGTCTTTTCATTCACGCCGCAGCTCCATCCGTGATGCTGTCGGCGGGACGTGTGCTAGCAGACGGCGCGACGCCGTCAGCGGGACGTGCGCTAGCAGACGGGGCCTCCTCGCTGAAGGTCACTCCTGTCTGTTTCTACAACAAAGAAACAAAAGCCAACATTAGGTGAGTCGGTTGCCATATTCCGAACTTCAATTATGTAAACATTGTTACTCATTTGGAGACTGTAATTCAAGAAACAAATTACAAAAAATTTTAAATAAAACTTGTAAAAATGTAAAACTTTTTAATGTAAAACATGTACTTTTTACATGTAAAACATGTAAAAATAGCAACCCATTCCAGAGAGACAGTCAAGAAAAATATAGAAACATCTTCCTCACATACAGTATGAGGTTTTCTAGTAGTAGCCTAATCAACATTACTGATCAGCATGGTGCTACAAAAAAAGATGCAGTCTGAGTTGGTGGTATTTGAGTACGGTTTCAAAAGCAAAACAAGTAGCTCTGGTGACAATGACGATGGTGTCACGTCTCATGAAAACAACAGCTTGCATTTATTGGGCAATATATATACCGACCCTAAGAGAGACTAGTATGTTATTATCCCCACTTTACAGATGAGGAAACTGAGGCACAGAGAGGTTAAAGTATCTTGGAAGAGGAACTGGTATTTGAATCCAGACAGTCTTGTTGACTGAAATAAAGAGTGCAGGTGATATTAGTGAAGGAGGTTATTCAATAATCAGTGTGAGGAGTTCAAACCCCGGGAAAATAGTTCAGCAGAGTGCTTTGATGGAAATGCTCTGAGGTGTGTGTTTAAGCGCAGCTTACATCTCTTTCACAAAACAGTGTATGTGCAGGGAAAAGGAAAAGAAAAAAACTTACAAGTAGAGTTCAAAAAAAGGGATAGAGTACATCTGGGCTTTCTCTCTAGATTATACATTGAGGGTAACATAAACAAGAATTTCTTGGTTATACATCAAACAAGTTCAGAGATGGCGTTGTCTGTGTGTGGAGCGAGGCAAGGACCAGGGTCATTAACCATTCCCTCAATCTCTAAGAAATGCAGCTGGGAAATGTGAGAGTGGGGTTCCCCTTTATCTCTTCCTGTTGTGGATCTGTCCAGCTGGTGTCTCTAGTCAGGAGGTGTGGGTTTCAAGGTCATTTTGACACAGGCTGACGATGGCCTGCACGGCTGCTTCACAGGACAGCAGGGATTTTATTGTACTGACTTAAAGCCTACTCAGTTTGCTTGCTCGATTCGAATTTTAGACCAAGGAGAGGGGTCCCAAAAATCTGCCCACAGTCTGATACTACCAGGAAGAGGAGTAAAACATAATTTCAGCACAAAACGTTTCTTACAGTAATAGAATACTTCTTTATTTATTTTTTTTTAAAGATTTTATTTATTTTTTTTCCTCCCAAAGCCCCAGTAGATAGTTGTACGTCATAGTTGCACATCCTTCCAGTTGCCGTATGTGGGACGCGGCCTCAGCATGGCCGGAGAAGCGGTGCGTCGGTGCGCGCCCGGGATCCGAACCCGGGCCGCCAGCAGCGGAGCGCGCGCACTTAACCGCTAAGCCACGGGGCCAGCCCAGAATACTTCTTTAAATAAAGGAAAACCAAGTACTTGGAACTCACCTACAAGGAGAGCTAAGGAAAAGGTCCACTGGACCACAGACGGGGCACTCACCAGGGAGGCATGTGACCAGCAAGTGGTCTCCATTCAGTTTCCACACTCATCTCCTAGTTGCCTCTGAGAGTCTAGTCAATGTTTTCTCAACTGTAAGTGAAGCTACACTCTATTCTGAAGTACTAATATCTGCTAAAAAGAACTGACTTTTCCAATTTAATATTTTGCAAATTACACTGTTACAATCATAAGGTAGAAAGAACATTAACGTATAAATTACCTGTCGATTTACTGGTGAACAAATACTTGGAAATTTAAAAAAAGGACAAAGAGAATGTAGAAAGCAACCAAAGAAAACGCAAGTGGGGGAAGGAGCCAGCTGCTTCAGAATGTGTGTGACAGTCTGTTGTTTTGTAACCTACACTTTTTCCCCCTTTATTTCTATCCACTATTTCAAATTATATTATCTTAGTTCTAAGAGGGCATTTGAGGAGAGGGACTGACAAATTAATGCGGTACAGGTTAATAAGAATGCAGAAAAAGCTGGAGACCACTTTTGAAGGATGTTCAGTCAGGATAAGAGTTTCATGTGTCTTTAAATATCTCAAGGGTGGTCAACCACCAGAGAAAGCACATTTTGTTTCCTTTCTGGAGACTGAAGGCAATGGCAACAACTACACCTGTAGCACTCTGGCTCAATACAACGGAATTCCTAAAAACAAGAGCCATTCAACAGAATGTGCTGCCTCATAAGGTGGTTTAGTCCCAGCAGGAGGCCGGGAGCTGGTTAGGAAAACGGCTACAACAGATCAACCTTTCAGCTTTCTAATTCCCTGAAATCAGTCTCCCTTTTTCTTCCACACTACAGTCTCTCTTCCTCTGGTCCGACTTAAAGATGTCTATCTATCTTTTCCTCACAGATCCTAAATATTAAAAAAAAAAAAAAAAAAAAAAGACAAATTGATGCAGTTTGAATATTACTGATTTGGAAAAATAGGCTTCCTCTTCCAGGATGGCAAAATTCAAAATTGGAAGCATCAATTCTTCCCAGCTAAAATAATCTGTAAGTTAATTATAATAAAAATTACTCTGTGTGTGTATATATAATCAATTACAATAAAAATTCTCATGGGATTTCTTTGACTTGGCAAAATGTAAAATGACATCATTTTGTTTTATCAACTGCAAGCTACTTACCTAGTAAGGCTGTGTTTTCACTTGCATCTTCTTTAAAACCGGCACTGCACTGCGGCACGGATTCGTTAGTGGAAGATGATGGTAAGGGGCTCCCTTCACTTCTGGCATCATCTTGTAAAGTAATACTCAAATTTGCAGCCAAAACACTTCCAGGGGTCGATTCTGGAGCAGGCGTCTCCTGCTCGTCCTCAAGCTCTCCCTTGAGAGTTAGAACAAAAGAAAATGTCTTTTCTAAGTAACACGATCAAAGTTCACCTATCATCTTTTGCTCATGATTCATACAAAATATTTTTTATACATGGAATATGGCAAAAAGCACATCCATGTGTTTTTTATTTACCATTATTAGAATATGAATTACTTCTCCATAAGCAGCTTTTCAAGACCTAAATGCTTCTTTTCTCTAAAATCTATTTTTCCCCTTGATACAAGCAATGCCACCTTTTAAACTATTTATTGACAGAAAGTGAAGCTTTGTCAACAAATGCACTTTCCTGCTGTCTTCAACAGAAAGTGTGATAATCAGTCTGTCTGCTGGTCCCGTATGGCCATAACTGTGAGCTGGAATTACAGCCTCTAACTGCTGTACCGTTTACGGTGAGACATAGGGTGTCGGAGATGAACAAGCTTTCTGAAGAACAGAGCTTCAGACTATATTTTGGTTCGCTTAAAAACAAGACTTCTGGCTCCTTCCTTATAGACAGGGTGTCTGTCCATCATCTGTCAGTTGGCCTCCAACTTCCCCCATCTGCTGCTTAAAAGAAGAAAATAAGATCATGGAAGTGAGGGCTGAGACTCTATAACCATTACTACATTAAGTCTCAAAATTTGGGGGCTATCCAGAAAACTTTTTTGATTAATCCCAGAGTCAAAGCTGTGTTGGGACCAGATGCAACTGCTGGTCGAGTGACCGAGGAAATGAGGGTTACTGGGGGTTCACCGTGACCCACCTTTGCTTCAAGTGAAAACATCAAGGTCATTCCGCCTCCCCTCCTCTGGGCTCTCAGGGCCAAGGGCACTGCCTGCTCCATTAGTGTTCTAGAACCCTCCTCCCCACTCCCGAATATCATGTGGTACACTGCCGACTTCTCATCGGTAACTAAACACCCTCAGGACATGACTCCTGACACACGAAGCAACAAACCCTGCCGAGCTGCCATAATGCCCACATTTCCACTCAGCCCACCCCAATCTGTTTTTCCAGGTATTTATTGAACTACCTGCCAGTATCAAACCCCACAGGTTCACACCCCTGTGGACATGTCGTCAATCTGCAGTATGCTAATCTGCCAGACAAATACTCTAACACCCAGCTCAGATGCCCCTCTAAAAACCACTCCCTTTACCTTCCCATTTCCAGCTGGCAGTCAATTCCTCCTTCCTGTGTTCCCACGGCATTCCAAACACACCTCTGGGCCATGCTGTTTGGGTGTATGCCCTGACCCTTGACCAGTCCAGAGAGTGGAATCCCCAAGAGCCCATGAGCGGAAGGGCTGTGTCTTATTCCTCTTTGTCTCCCCAGAGCCAAGTTCACATCTAGCACCTAAGATAGCACTCCTTTGATAAAATTGCCAAATGAATGAAGACAACATTCATGCGATGTGAGTATGGCACATTAAAGTGCTTACAGCTGCAAAGCAAGCACCACCCTTGAAGTCTGTGTGGCGAGTGCTGGCAGCTCTCTCACTGTGCTCACTTTCTTGGAATTAAGAGTGTGCCATAACTATCTATAAAATCCAATGCAGGAAAGGCCAATGGGTCTAAAGAAAATGGTACACTTGTCAGAAGATAAAACAGAATTAAAGGCAAGACAAGTCGGGCCGGCCCCGTGGCTTAGCGGTTAAGTGCGCGCATTCCGCTACTGGCAGCCCGGGTGCGGATCCCAGGCGCGCACCAACGCACCACTTCTCCGGCCACGCTGAAGCCTCATCCCACATACAGCAACTAGAAGGATGTGCAGCTATGACATACAACTATCCATTGGGGCTTTGGGGGGGTAAAAAAAAGGAGGATTGGCAATAGATGTTAGCTCAGAGCCGGTCTTCCTCAACAAAAAGAGGAGGATTAGCATGGATGTTAGCTCAGGGCTGATCTTCCTCACAAAAAAAAAAAAAATGGCAAGACAAGTTCATTTCTTAGTTTGATTTAAAATTACTGTAGGTTTCTGTTCTTTAAAAAGGAAAGTAAGCTTTATGGGGATACATAATCTATCTATGTGAAATTAACATTCTAAGAAAGCAATCCAACCTTACATAAAATGAAGAATCTTGATTTTTGATATATGAAATATTTATGTAGATACATTTCCAAAAACAAAACTCATGAGGATTAAAGTCGCAATGCTAAGGTCAGTGAAATTCCTTATATAGAAATTTACAGAAAGAAAAGCAGGTTTAAAAATTACTGACTAATAAAGAAAATAACTTAAAATGAGCTTTAGAGTATGTCTAAGGAAGGAAAAGAGGAAGAAGGAAAATTTTGCCAAGAAAACGACCATCAAGGTCCCTGTATCTGTTGTCTAAAATGCTGTCCCAGGAAGCAGCTTCTTGTCTGGGGTACAGGCACCGGGGCAGAGAGGGGATGAGCCAAGCTCACTAAAAAGCACATTATGGCATGCTAAAGAAAGCCATCATTATTAAAAACTGTGAATAAATGAATGTTAGAAATTCTAGAGGAAAGACAAATTTTCTAGACATGAAAGTGGATGAGTTTTCAGTAAGACAGTGCTTGAATGCTGAACTTCTCCCTTCCTGTACCTATGGTGAGGGCATCCAGAACTCACACTGGAAAAATGTGATTCACAGGAAATAACAGTGGCTATTAAGGCGGTGGTCTCTCAACTATGCTAAGCTAGAAGGTGAGAGGACACTGGAAGCAGACCCGCAGTCTTGAGGGCTGTTATGGCTTTAAGTCACATAAAATGATGATCACAGAAAACCTCTTTGTAGTTTCTAACTCTACAATAAATGCTACAAAAAAACTCTAAAAATATGTTTAGCAACAAGAAAAATATATCTGATATTTGAATTACTTCTTTCAAGGATCCTTATTTCAAAACTATTTACTATTTAATCAAGAATATTTTGAGACATTAATAGATTATATGAAGACTCTAAAAACAATATAAAATTTAACAATCTAGGAAAAAAATCTGTTTTTCCCTCTCTCTGGCCCCTCCTTTTGGGTAAGATAGTAGTTAAGAGCTTGGACCCTGGAATTAAGCAAAGTTGTATCTGAAAGCTGATTCTCCATTAACTAACTAGTTGTGTCACCTTAGACAAGCTACTCAGCTTCTCTAAGCTCGAGTTTCTAATTAGTAACAGGAAGAGGAACAGTGCTTAACCTCACCGAGCGGCCGCATTAAATATAATGACATAGGTATGGCAGTTAGCACATGGCTACTTACTCTTACGCGCTCTCTTTCACTTTGTCCTCATGTCTCTCTTTTCTGAGGGAGGCCCTATGACCATCTAAGTATCACAAACTGATGGACAAATTCCACGCAGGACAGATTTCCCAGCAGTATTTGACTGTGAAGGCCAGGAATCGGGAGAATGGGTGTCAAGAAGCGTTGGCTTCGGTTTCCTCATATGTAAAATGTGCACCTTGAGCCAGAAAATGTATGAGGCTCCTTCCATTTCAAACATTTTATAATTCTTGTTTATAGGAAACTGACAAGCATAGATACACTCTGCAGTGTAGTATACCAAAATACACTGCTCTTAGTAATTACACACTCTCTGGGGAAACATTGAGCATATTATTCTATAATCACAAATTCAGTTCATTAATTTTTTGGAATGTCTTAAGAATTCATTTTTAATAAAGAGGAAAACTTCTTCAGAGAACCACAGGATAGTACAAGGAGCATTTGGTCCATTCCTCTTGCCTCTGGTCAGTAACGAAATCCAACCACTCAGAAGAAGCGGGGCAGAGATCGAATATAAACAAAAATGCAACAAACCCAATATCCCAGGGCTTTGATGACATCAAGTTTACACATTGGACACGTGCGGTGATCCAAAAGCCATGGGTCAATGCATATTCTATGAAAAATATGCCTAAAAAAATTAAGTATGTGTTAATGTTTTAAAATAAATGTTTATACCTTATAAAGGAAACAACACATTCCACCAACTCATCTTCTCATTACAAGTTAAATGATGTCAAATCAACATTCTAGTCTACTCACTTACCCTAGGTAATTATCTATTCTATTTTCCACGTTAAACAGAATCTGGCATTCATAGGGAAATTTTCCCTTCACCCCACAAAAACAGCATCGTTTATTTTCGCCTCATGCTAGGCTGTATTTTTATGTGCCTCTCTAAGCTACCTGAAAGCCTTTTGGGAATAAATGTGGCATAAGTAAACTAATAGTAATGAACTAATACCTGACAGTGTCTTATATAAGTCTATAAAATGCCTCCAATAGAAATACAGTAAAATAGTAACAGATCATCTCTCGGTTGTAGGCTTAAAAAACACTTATTTTCTGTCATATATTTTTGTATACTCTGTATTTTTCTATAATGAACACCTATCACTTTGAGAATCAAAAAAGGAAAAACCGCCTATGTATTTTCTTCTTTCACTGATTTGTCTAGTCAGCTAGCTTTTCCTCCTCGGTGGTGAATCTATGTTTTCTATATGTGATGAAGATAAGGAGTTAAGAACACAGGTACTGGAGCCAGGCAGACTGGGCTCAGACACCAGCTGTGCGACTCGATGCTGCAGCTCTGAACCAGTTCTCTACCCTCGCTGCACCTGCACCACAGGCTGTTCTGAGGAGGAAACGTGTAGTGTGCTCACCACAGTGCGGGGCTCAGTGAACACTTAGTCACTGTTTGTCATTACTGATGTTGTTGTTTGCAGACCTTCTCTTCAAACAGAAATCTGCTTGATGCAGTTAAAAATAACACAATTACATAACATAGCCTAGCCCAGCTTGTCTTTTGACCTTTCCATCCTCAAACTGAATCTGAAGCCGACTGACCCACAGGAATAACTTTCACAAAAACACAAAAGAAACATCTTGGCTTTATTGAGAAATATGTTAAATAAAGCACAGGAGAAAATGGCGGGAAAAATAAAAACCCCAATAAGGAGACCAGGAAATGTGCAGATGTAACACGTCTGCTTATACAAAACCCAGGTTGGCCATCAGCATATATCTGGTGCCATAGAAGGAAATTAGCCTTGGGCTGCTCATTTGTGCAACATCCTAAGTCAGAAAACTTGCCCTGAACTGGCCTGGAGTAAAAATTCTTTTCTATTTTAATAATTTTCTACAGGACATGATCACCTGATACTGACCCCAATTCACTGAGTACCCACCACACCAACCCATATAAATGCCTGTAGATTTAAGTTAGCTATCTTTATTCAGAAAACTTTATTTTGTTATTCTGATACTCCTTCCTTCATTTCCTCCACAGAATTACTGAGAACTTAATCTGCTATAAAGTACTGGTATATGTACAAAAGTACTTTGCAAACATAAAGCAAAACATAATTATATATTAGCTTGTGACCTACTTCTAATAGGTGGGAAGTATAATTAAAATCAATCAGACTTAAAACATATTATAATTTTTATACAGCTTTCTGCTAACAAAGCAATTCTTTTAAAAAGTTATTAAAGTATCCCATTATTAAAAAGGAAACATAATTTCCTGTTGGTTAAAAAAAAAAAAAAAAGCAAAAGCCCTAGCGTACCCAGCGTAAAGAGAGGAATATTTATTTTACACAACCCCAAAAAGAACCCAAACCTAGGGTGCAAATAATACTGAACCACTGCCTGCCTTGTCCCACTTTCTTCTGGCCTCTCCCCTGGGTCCTTCACCCGCTGTGGTTCCGTTTCCTTTCTCCCAACACAGCATACTTTAGGCATTGCTGAATGTATAATGGAATTCCCAAAGAAGCCTTGCTTATAAGACTAAAGGCCAATCTATGACAAAGGTATATAATGGGTCTTAATGGTCACCTAAAGTCTCCTAAACAAAGCAATTTTAAAGTAAAACAAGACAGGAGGAGCCTTGAAGACTTGAAACTTCTTTTCTAAAAGATGAGATGATCACAAGATCATCACACGATAGCAACACCTTCATATTATAAAAGACACGTTACTCTTTTGTCAGAAACCTGCAACTTGTTCAGTAATTTTTAACATCTCAGGAGGTAAAAGGAACATACTTGCATGGCAGAATTCTGATGATATCCTTTACTTTAAAATTTTCAATACACACTGCACAATTTTCAGCATCAACATCGATTCCCTGTAAAAAGAAGAGGAAAGAGTTTACTAAAGCCTTGGTAAATAGTATATTCTTGGTAAAACTCACAACAACCTGGGTAAAGCAATGATGAATTCTACTCTACACTGGCATAACCTGAAATTAAAGACAGACAATTTCTACTCAGTATTTACTTTTTACCATTATCAAGAGATTCTTTAAAGAATCTGGCTAAAAAGGAAAAAAATTCGTAGTCTACCAAATCAGACATGAATAGTGTTTAAATACTTGGCTAGGTTTATTGTGTTTTTCTTTGAGGAAGACTGGCACTGAGCTAACATCTGTTGCCAATCTTCCTCCTTTTTTCCCTTTTTCTCCCCAAAGCCCCAGTAGATAGTTGTATGTCACAGTTGTACACTCTTCTAGTTCTTCTATGTGGGACACCACCTCAGCATGGCTTGATGAGCAAGTGCGTAGGTCCGTGCCTAGGATCCGAACTGGTGAACCCTGGGCTGCCGAAGCGGAGTGTGCGAACCTAACCGCTACGCCACGGGGCCGGCCCTCTCACTGTTTTTTCAACTTAACAAAGGTAAAAAGACACAAAAATTGCTAGGGAGGAAGCAGGCTTGTGACAAAATTTCCACTTCTAAGAATCTATGGGCCATAAACCTTTTCGGTGGTGTTAGACCTCCCCCCACTTCCTTGGCTACCCTCTGGATCTACCCACCTGGCCTCCTCTCATCAACCAGAGCAGGTGGGCCAGTGTGGTCATGTGACCCAAGACAGGCCAATGAGACTCTCAGGGTTCTGGGAAGGGGATTTGGCAACTACCAATCAGAGTCTGCATGCAGCTTGAGCAGGTTCATTTTATGGAACACGGCTACACTGTCCTTACGTAATCATTTAAAAATATATTTAGGGGCCGGCCCGGTGGCTCAAGCGGTTAAGTGCTCGAGCTCCACTTCAGCAGCCCAGGGTTCTCAGGTTCGGATCCCGGGTGCGCACCGATGCACCACTTGTCATGCCATGCTGTGGCAGCACCCCATATAAAGTAGAGGAAGATGGGCACAGATGTTAACTCAAGGCCAATCTTCCTCAGCAAAAAAAAGAGGAGGATCAGCATCGGATGTTAGCTCAGGGCTGATCTTCCTCACATACACAAAATATATATATATGTATATATATATTTAGCCATGTTAACAAGCAAGCATTAAAAATTGATTTTATATGTAGATATTGTTAGCAAACATTGCATTAAAATTAATTTTATAACATTTAAAATTATATATTGCAACTAAAGTAAATATTATCACTTATTTATCATATGCCATGCAAGAATGATGAAATAATTTTTAAAGTTCCTAATAGTTTGCAAGCTTATGCCTTACTGTGAATGAGTCCACAAGAGAAGGAAAATTAGAAAACAAACACCAGTCTCCAGCACTGGACAAGACGTAGATGCAAAAAAACACATTTTTCTGTACAAGTTTAAAATGTAAAATCATCAGAAAATCCATGTATATACCTCATGGACCCATTTACGGAACCTTTTTTTAAAACCATTATGGTGACAACTTTCAAAAAACAGTCCTTGGAAGCATATTTGCAAAAACATTCTTTTTTTTTTTGTGAGGAGATCACCCCTGTGCTAACATCTGCCAATCCTCCTCTTTTTTTTTTTTTTTGTTTTTTTGCTGAGGAAGACTGGCCCTGGGCTAACCATGCCCATCGTCCTCCACTTTATATGGGACGCCGCCACAGCATGGCTTGACAAGCAGTGCATTAGCGTGCGCCTGGGATCCGAACCAGCAAACCCCGGGCCGCTGCAGTGGAGCGCGCTCACTTAACCGCTTGCGCCACTGGGCCAGCACCTGCAAAAACGTTCTGTACAGGAAGAGGATAATATCAATTTGCTTCTGTTCTCAAAGACCCGATTCAGTAAATTATACATATGAATCTATGTCTTCTCATATTTAAGGACTGAGATTTCCTGCTACTCGAGAGTAGAAGACATGTTCCAAGGGGAGCATAAGACTACATGCTTGTCCAATCGCTGGGTCGCCAAACGCACGTGGAGTTTAGCACAGGCATCCCTGGAGACTCTCCCCAAGGACGCTTGTGGGTTGTAAATCAGATGCCAATCTTAATCTTCAAATGAGATGGGAATTTTTCTTTTACTTTTTCTGTTCAATATATCCACATGAAAAGAAACCTTGTACCTTGTGCAAACTATTAAAATTCAACTGTTACTACACGGTAAAAGGCATTAGGGAAGGAATGGCAGCCAACAGTACAAGTCCAAGAGTATCTTAACATTAAATATATCACATAAACCATCAATATCAGATTTCAAAGTTTTAAAGTCAAAGGTCTATAATTTAATGAGTGTTATTTTCTATTTAATCCTTTAAGTAGGTTGGAGGAAGAGATATTTACCATAAGTGCAGCTACTCTTTTTTTTGGAAGGTGGAGTGGAGACTAGAGGGCGGAACAGATTAAGTTTCAACAACTTAGTGAGATAAAATGAAAATCAAAACAACTGAACCAACCCATAACTATGTCAACATAGTTATCAACGTTTCACAGCACAGAAAATGGACTATTAAAAGAATAAATACTACTGCACTAGCAACTGTTTTCCTTTCAAGGAATCTATCCTCTAAGAATCCGAGGTTCTAGATTTAGGATCTGTCTTATTCCAAAAACACTTTAAAACTGTGGTATGATTTCGGCCTTTTAAGTTTCAGGTTGGTCATGTCAAATGTTTCTTTTTATAAAAAGCAGTTTTAAAAACATCTTTTCTCTCCTTCTCCACAAATCCCAATATTTTCTCCTTGTATTTAAGAGAATCAAAGAAAACAGACACATGCTCTCAGATTTAACAGAGATGAATTTAAAGTATCAAGAGTCTATGGTATAGACTTTAACTTCTTTAGAATCACCTGTGCCTCACCAACAGGGAGAACGTTCTTCAACGACGGACATGTCGGCATTGTGCAGTATGGGAGCAACCAGCCAATGTGGCCATTTGAACATTCGAAACGGAGCTGGTGTGACTGAGGAAGTGAATTTTAAGTTTAATTCCTTTAAATTCAAATAGCCGTATATGGCTAGCGGCTACCCTATTGGACAGTGCATGTCTGAAAGGTTCTTCACGTATACAGTCACGTGCCACATGACATTTCAGTCAACCATTTGACCACACATGTGATGGTGGTCCCATAAAATTAGTACCATACAGCCTAGGGGTGTAGTGGGCTACACCACCTAGGTTTGTGTAAGTGTACTCCGTGATGTTCACACATCAAAACTGCTAACGATGCGTTTCTCAGAACACATCCCCGTCACCAAGCAACACATGACTGTACAACAGAGTATTTCTGCCAACCCTTCTTTAAAATGAACACACATATGACAGTTAGTACCAGCCAAGACTCCCTATGTTTGATACTGTGAATTTAACAGATTGGAAAGTATTATTTAGACATATAAACAGATATGTATGTTAGTCTAAACCAAACCAAAAAAAAAAAAAACCCCACAAAAATATTACCTTTTCTCCATGCTTTACAGTATGAAGAGGAAGCTGACCAATAACCTTCTTAGTTTCTTTTCTATGGCTCTTAGGTAGGAAAAATATTATTATTATTATTATTGAAAATTTTAAGTGAGTATTTTTAAAAATTCACATATTATTTTATAAGCAAGCTTATAGGAAAAATTTCACTTAATAAGCAAAGTTAAGGGACTACAATGAAAATAACTGTAAAAAAAAATTACCATATAAGTCTTAACATATAGGACAATCACACGTAACTTAAGAGCTTAAGAGTACTTATTTTCAATTCTTGATTCAATATCTGAAGAAGAAACCAATTCTTATGTCTGAATATTGGCAAGAAAGTAGTAAGCTGGGGATGAGGGTCCCATATACTCATCTATTAATATCCCTAAAAGGAAAGAGGCTTGCTAGTCGTCAGGTGGAAGACGACCCAGAAATGACTATCCACTGCCCACAGAGCCAGGAAGGGCTACTTTTCAAGACGGCAGAGGTTAAGCGTGAAATTCAAAAGGCCTGCCTGCCAAGCCTCTGGCTCTTCAACTGCCCTCTCCTTTGCTGGAACTGAGACAGTCCCTCTGCAGACAGACGGCTTTGAAAGCCGCTCCACAGGCAGAAAGGAAGCCCCGCCCACTCTGCGCCTCGCCTTCAGGCCAGGTGCTCTTTTCAAACATGGAACCAGTTCCCTTCTCCCTCATGCCTTTCTGTCATTCCTGTGTGTCCGGAAAAGGACAGAAAGGGTATCTGCAGGAGCAAAACATACAAAACGTGACCTGGATTTAAAGGTATCCAATCTACCGCAGAACAGAAAATGTAATACATATTCAAATTAAAAAGTTATTTTCAAAAAAATCATATTAATACTTAAATATTATGAGTGAAAATGAAATTAAGCATACGGTCCCAAAAAAAACAATATGGTCCAATATAACTTTAAGCAATATATATGGGAAATATTTATGAACTATCTTTTAAAAAGCAAGGTTAAAAAGAGTTATCTGTAATTACCTGACTTCCAAACTGTGGGTCAGTATACAGGAAACGCTGTATATAGTAAAATATCAGCCAGGCTAATGAGATGATCATCATGGTGATGAAGGCGATGGCCACAAACACCACAGACTGACCACCGATGAACTCCTGTACATGACGGGTGCCGACCCCTATGGTCACTTTGACTGGAATTCCTTTTTGCACCAGATCCAATAGTTCTCTTCCTTTTGGGTAGCTAACCATAATGACCACTATATTTCCTGTTCCTGTAGGAAAGGACAAATAAATCAGTATAAAGAACACAAAATAAGATGCAGAGAAAGTTATGAAAATTGAGTACTATGGCTTGCCCATGCATATACATCTAAAAACTTTGATAAAATGGGATAATTTTCAAAGAAAACGTAAGTTACCAAAACTGGTCCCCAAAGAGAAAACAGACTGATTATATTAGAAGTAGAATAAATCACTGAGAACTTACCCCCCAGCCCCCCACAAAGCAAGAGCCTCATTCAGTTTCACAGGTGAATTCTACCAACAAACCTTTAAGGAACAAATAATACCAACGATATTTAAATTGTTCCATAGCAGATTAAAAAAAATAAATTTTAAAATTATTTCTGAGATAATGAAACCAAACATGGTAATTAAAAACAAACAAAAGAATCATACAGACCAATTTCATTTATGAATATTAATACATAATACCTAAAGTGTGCCCAGTAAACTCAGGGAGGAAATCTGAGAATTTCTACTATGATCACTATTATTTAATGTTGGTCTGAAGGCATGAGCAGACATAAGACAAAAAAATAAGAGAAATAGAAAAGAAGGGGTAAAATAATCAATTTCACGTGAATCTACCTATAAATTAATGCATAAAATATCAATACGATTTTAAAAACCTTAAAAATGCTGCTTCTAAGGTTCACTTAGGGGAAAAACAACGAAAATGATCAGGAAAGCTTTTTAAACAGTAAAACCTGGATTATAAAGTTAAAGTAATTAAAACAGTGTGATAGTAACATATGAAGATGACCAGAATAAAAGGGCAGAATAAAAAGTCTGGAAACTAGACCCAAAGATATAAAAGAATTGAGTACAGTCACGTGCTGCATTATGACGTTTCGGTCAACGACAGACCACATACACAATGTAGTCCCACGAAGTTAGGACCTGACAGCCGAGGTGTGTAGGGGCTATACCATCTAGGATGCTGTAAGGACACTCTGTGATGTTTGCACAACAAAAATCACCTAACGATGCATTTCTCAGAATGTTGTTAAACGACGCATGACTGTAAGTCATAAAAATGGAATTTCAAATCAATGGGGTAAAATGGATTATTAAAAAAAATATATCATCTGAGGACAAAAAAGCTACAGCCCTTCCTCACAACTTATGCCAAAATAAATTCCAACCAAATCAAAGATTTAAATATATAAAAAAGAGAAAACATAAAAGAGCCAGAAAAAATACGAGAATTAAAATTGGAGAAAAACCTTTCCAAGCATGAAAAAGCATCTCAGAGTTTCTTTAAAAAAAAAAAAAAAAAAAGGATTGGACCAACCATATAAAAACAAAATTTTCTGCATTGACTAAAAGAGAGCAAAATCAAGCAATCGAGATCTATAGAGCAAATGGCTAGCTGGGGAAAAATACATGAAACACAACAAAGACAAAAAAACGTTTCCTATAAGAAAAAGAGCAACAGAAAAACAAAGGAAATGAACTCAGTGTGTAGAAAAGAAAATATAAGTGGGTTTTTAAAAAAATGGCAGCTTTAGTGAGGTATAATCCACACGCCATAAAATCTACCTTTTAAAAGCGAAAATTCAGTGGATTTTAGTATATTCACCAGGGCTGTGCAACCATCATAACTATCTAATTTCATAACATTTTCATCATCCCCAAAAGAAATCCTGTATACATTAGTGGTCACTCTCCAACAGATGGATTTTAAACATATGAAAAATCATGATATAAATGAAAACATTATACCTATAAGATTGGCAAAGATCAAAAAGTTTAATACACTATATTGGCAAGAGTGTGCAAAAATGTGCACACTGTTGGGGGAGTGAATTATTACAATGCGGTATGGAGGGCAATGGCTATTGAAATTTTTTTTTTCCCCCAGTGAGGAAGATTGTCCCTGAGCTAACGTATGTGCTTCCTCTATTTTGTATGTGGGATGCCACCGCAGCATGGCTTGACAAGTGGTGTGTAGGTGTGCACCTGGGATCTGAACCCATGAACCCTGGGCCGCCGAAGCGAACTAAACCACTAAGCCACTAGGCCGGCCACTCAAAAAATTTTTAAATGCTCGTGTCTCTCTGACACAGCAATTCCGCATTCAAGAACTTAATTGCACAGATACACTTACATATGTGGGGTATCTATGAAAATACTTATTGCCAGTGTTTTTTCCGTTTTTTTCACAATCCAAATGTCCATCAATAAGAAAATAGTTATATAAATTACAGTATGTGTACACAGATTGAGGCAGCAGCTCTGTTAATACTCATAGTACTCATAATAGGAGAGAAAAAAGCAACATGTAAAAGCGTGGAAAAAAGATCTATACGGTCTTGTCAGTATAGACAACTCTGGAAGGCTACTCCGGAGCCTGGGGACCCTGAACAACTCTGGAAGAGGGCTTGGGCACACAGTAAAAATTCTGTACCATGTGCACATACGACTTATTCAAAAACCAACTTTAAAAACACATATAAAGAACGTTCCCTGGGGGGCTGGCCCGGTGGCGTAAGCAGTTAAGTGTGCGCGCCCCGCTGCGGAGGCCCGGGGTTCGCAGGTTCGGATCCCAGGCACTAACCGACGCACCGCTTGTCAAGCCATGTTGTGGCGGCGTCCCATATAAAGTGGAGGAAGATGGGCACGGATGTTAGCCTAGGGCCAGTCTTCCTCAGCAAAAAGAGGAGGATTGGCAGATGTTAGCTCAGGGTCGATCCTCCTCACACACACACAAAAAAAAGAATGTTCCCTGGCATTATACTGAAGCCACATTATAACATTATTTTACTGTATAAAGTTAATCTGCAGCAAAACCACCGTGGCCCTCAGTCATCAGGATTCAGTTACTGAAACACCAGAAGGGCACCCTTCTAAGGTGGCTCCTGTGTGGAGGCTGATCCTATGACCAGGGCCTAAAAGCGTCACTTAGCAAGAGCCGTAGTTGTCTCAGAACTCACACAATCACCATGTCATCCCTGGGGAGACACAATAAGGAGTAAGGCATTTCTTGCCTTCAGGAAAATAAGCGTCTAGTAGCTAAGAAGACAGGTACAGAAACAATTATGGTAGTTATACCACTTATAATTATATGGCACTTCACAAGCTGAAAGCATAAACCTCCTTTCGTGGAAATTTTCAAGCACATACTAAAGTAGAAAGAATAGTACAGTAGAAAGAATCCCATGTATCTGTCTCAGTTAAAAACTTTATACAGAAAACAAAACTGTTTCTATGCCATGCTTACAGCTCCATACAATGTCTGGTACTGATATAATGTTCCTTGCGTGATAACAGGGAAAAACAACTTTGAAGCCCTTTCACATTTATATCTCATTTGAAGCAGAAAGAGGCCACGCATTATCGGTTTACACATGAAGGCTCAGAAATCTAAAGAGAGTTGCTCAATATCATACACCACCTGGAAAAGCTAGTTCCATTGTCAGAAGACCCAGCTCCTTTACAGTATTCCTGCCCTGTGCCCTTGTTGTGGGGGGACACAGGCTTCAAAGCCACAGACTGGGTTCAAATGTCACTCTTCCCCACTGTCTGGGTCCTCTCTGAGATTATCTCTTCAGCTATAAGATGGAGGTGAGAATTCTTCTATTTTGTACTGTTGCTTATTTAATAAGAGAGTGGAGGAACAAAGAACTGCAGAAATGAAGTGATAATTTTGTCTGGGGTGGGAGGGAACTCTTTCCTTGGGAGTGCATTTGAGCTACACCTTGAAGGACAGCAAGAGTTCACCAAGCAAAGGAGGGAAGTTTTCTAGGCTGTGAAACCATCATAAAAACATATTTGGGATGGTGACTGGTCCAGTTGGGTTAGTGACTAAAATATACGTAAAGGTATCTTGTCTATTTTATCCCCAGTGCGTCACATAGGAGCTGGCACACAGTAAGTGTTTAGCAAATACTTGCTAAATAAATGAATGAATGAGTGAGAGGTGGAAGATGAACTGGTACTAGAGAGGTTCTTGAACACCTAAAAAAAAATCTCAAGGGGGGTGGCCACTGACACACGATGATTATCAGAAGGATACCCTGAACTGAAAACACCTGTGATATCAATCTGAAATTTTCCACCTAGGAAATTAACCTTAGTTCACTGAGCTAACAGAAATCATTAAAAAGAAATACTGTGCCTAGGATGAGGGCTAAACCGTTTGCTATAGCACTATAATTATAAAAGCAAGACTGCTTCCGGGAACTACTTTAATAAAACTCAGAATAAAGACTCATTCTATTCCTGTGATTTGCTTTTCTGGGCCATATTTTGGGATGTACTGGAGGCAGGGCAGTGGAATAAAAATACCCTAGCTCAGGGTCACTGCGTGCACAACCCCAAGGGGTGCCAGGCACGGGCACTGGGTCTGGCCCTGCCCTTACCTCCCGATGCACCCTGTCTCCCTGGGCCAACCTGAGTGCCTCAGTGGCACAGGAGAGCAAATCACAGCTTATTTCCAAACTAGACAGCGAATTTCTTCACGGAAGGCACAGACACTCAAAGATTCAGGATAGCGTAGAAAAAGCCCTTAGAATTTTTTTTCTTCCGAAGGCCTTAACTTTGCTACCAATCATGCTTGATTAAAGGTCATCTTGCCCACCCCCCACCCCTCCTCAAGAGAGCCTGTACACCTCACCCTTAGACAGGAAAACTCCTGGAAGGTAGTTTGTTTTATTTTTGTCTTACAATTAGCAAAAGATCTTTGCACATAGTATGTGATGATCATAAACCTATCTGTTAAATAATAATAAATACGAAATACAGTATTTTTTATCAAGGCAAATTATCCATAATAAAAAATTCTTCTGTGCCAAAAATAAAACAGTGTGTATTTCTGTTTCCTTTCAAATTTGTGTTCCTTTCTTACCACCTTGTCAAAAGCAAAAACATGTAAAAAATTCTGTCTTGGTCAACAGCTTCAAAATTCTGAAGGGTTCCATTTGAGTCTAGTATACCACTTCTCTCAGAGAAACTATTTAAAGTAGTATTTCAACATTCTCCTGAAGTAGATGAGAGCTACTGAAATATTTAAAGTAGTGGATTAGATTTCTGTTCTAGAAAACTAATTCAGGAGGCAAGAAATACATTTTAAAGTTGCAGTTAAAATAATCCCATGAACTGTGAGGTTTTCTTTTTTCCAATAACTTAACTTCCATACCTTTTTTCTCCTAACCTGGAGAACTCCTGGTCAAATCTTGAAGATTCAGCACAAACTCAACTGAAGGCTTCTCAGCACCAGCCCCACCCAGCTTTTGTGTATGCAACGCATCAATGCCTCTTAGATGACTGACTATAATTTCTTTACAGGTCTCTCTCCCTCACTAGATGAGTACTTCCTGCTCTTATTTATTAGTTTTTGTAGCCCAGCATCATGCAGTGATGGCCTATGGAAGAGTTTCTGCATGAAAGAATCAATGTGAAAAATTGGCTTATCTTCTAGTATTATTGTTGAAATGATCCAATAAGGAGAATGTCACAGACTCCTTTGCAGGGGAAATAGTACACCAAATATGAATGTCAGTGTCTTCGAAATCTGAAGCTATTATGCAAAACAGGAATGTGTTTATAGTTGGCTTGGGCGAGTTAGGAGGACCCCAAAATAAAGGCGATTCTCTTCTTGGAATTTTAAACTATGTTTTGGATAATTTGGCTTGCTCAAAAATATTTTGTATTTGTTGACTATACCACTCAACAAGCTTACTGAGAACTCTCTGCAGTTTTCCTAAATGCACTACTTTATCTCAGGCCTTCAGACTTTTGCAATGCTATCCCTGCCACCAAGAATGTCCTAGAACTCACCCGCCCCTATGGCACACCACACACACCCAGAGACACCTTCTCCATCAACTTAACTTGTCCTTCAAAACTCAATCTTTTTGGGAACAGTCCTGATTAATCCCACTCTCTATGAGGCTGTGAGGTGCCCTTCCTAGAGCACCAAAATACATTCTAAATTCAAATCTAAATTTTTTAGACCATTTGTGAGTGCAGCATTAAAGATCATCAAGTTATCCATCATAAAAGCCTATTTACCATGCTCTGCAAATACAAAATGCACCTCTCTCTCAAGGTCGGGGACTTCTTAAGCACCTCTGTAATCTCCCTCCACCCCAACTCCGGCCCCTTCCCCAGACACAGCTCTAAGCCCTGCCAGTACTTGGCACTTGGTCAACACCTGTTCACAGAATGAAAGTGCCATTTGAAACGGCCAGGCCAAGACTTCAGCTCAAGGATCATCCCGTTTATTAACCAACAATACCCACACCAAGGCCAATACCCTATAAAAGCTTTCGTTTCAATGATCTGACTTGTATCAATTCTACCCATCTTGGTCAAACTAATTTCTATGCAGTCATCTTTGCAAATAATTCCCTCTGAGGCCCCAACCATATCTGCAAAGTTCTGTTTATCACTCTCAAAGGCAGGGGTGTGTCTCATGCATTTCTATCCGTGAGCGGGCACAACAAGTGGCCGGGAGTGGCTGCTCTACCCGTCTGCTCAAGTCAAGGGAATCAACTTTAGGCATTAGAGTAACAGTCCTTACAGGTGTTCTGATAGAATATTATCTTAAAGGCACAATTTATTTAAGAACCACAATAAAATACTGATTTAAATCCAAACTATCTTGTACTGGATTCTAGTAGAGTCAAGCAACGGGTTTAAGAAAAATTGGAGAAATTCTCCCTGAGACTTGGGAAGAGACTATCATGATTGGATTTTACAAATAGCCACCTCTACCTATTTTGTTGAACACCAGTGTTACACAGGAACAGTGAGACCCACTGAATTAGCGCTTTTTACTGGTTCTAGCCACATTCTGACAAAATACAAGAAACCTAACTTTGAGCTGCCTGCAAAGTTCTGTGTAACATTTCAAATTCAGGTATGTCAAAGGTGGTTCCTCTTCTGACTAAACTCCAATCATTCCATGCTTAATTCTATTCCATTTTCAGAAGGTCATGATACATCTGTACCCTCGGCCCCAATCAGGCCAGGTTCTGTGAGGGTCATTCTTCTCCATTTCTACAGTCACCACTATAGTATTGGCCCTTATATTTCTACTTGGACTAGTCCAACAGTCTAGGTGGATTCTGTTTCCAGTTTTTTCCTCTGTTTAATCCATTAGCCACACTGCTACCAAATTAATCTCCCTTTACGTCATGGTTCAAAACATTGGATAATTCTGTCATCCCCTCTCCCCCTAGACATTTAGCAACATCTGAAGACATTTTGGGTTGTCACAACTGGGGGAGTGCTACAGGAATCCAACGGGTAAAGGCCAGGGATACTGCTAAATATCCTGTAATGCACAGGACAGCCCCTCCCACAACAAAGAATGATCTGGCCATAGATTACCTCCTTGTTACCATGGGCCAGTCATTTAAATTCTTTGAGCATCAGTTTCCTTATCTGTAAAATGGGGTTAAAGTGCATACCTTAGAGGGCTGTCCAGAGGATTACGTGAGCTGCTGTATGGAGAACACTGAGCACAGTGCCTATGCACTGGGTACTTTCACATTTTTAAAAAACTGCTAATTCTGTTACTTTTTTCTGTTTTCTCAAACAGAATGATTCTCATGGTAAAAAGGCTAGAATGGACACTGATAACGGAAACAGAACCTCATGAGAAGAGGATTTAAAATAAACATCAATGAGGTGTTTTTCTAGGCCTGGATAAATTCTATGTCAATAATATAAGCAAGGTTGCTGAACCATGGATAGAACAAGTGCTATTAGCCTGGAAAGACGTTAACGTCATCAGCAAAAAATGCAGTAAACAGATTAAGAAAATTGGAAACTGATGAGCCTGCCATTGAAAAGAAAAGGTCTACGTTAAGATATTGCAAGGACCCAGAATCAGAGAATTCTTACACACTAACCTTTCCTTGTCAGAACCACTAAAGCTGGGGAGCACTGTCAACAGGACGTACCTGGAATGCGCCACGTGAAACCTGACAGGCCTTCTCATGACAGTCTTGTGGAAACATGGGTTGGGTACAAGGACAATTAGGTAGACCTGTAATCGCTGGAATAACTGCACCCAAGGTGATGCCTCGCCCAATGCCACCACAAAGACATCTGCTCTCATTTCCTCTCCAAGCCCAATTCCTTTCTGTTGCAACTGAGGAGTTTTCCCTCTAATCTCTGAGGCCAACCTCTCCACAAGCATCCAGGACACAGCCTTCTCATCTTCTCAAAGACCTGACTCTTTCAGTTACCTCTTCTCTATCGTGGATCTCTACTAGATCACTCCATCCAACTTCACATATGCCTTACCATGTCCATCCTACCCTCCCCCACCCTACAGTTTCTGCCCATTTCTCAGCACCTCCCCAACCCTCACAGTCAACCTTCTCGAAAGAGTTGTTCTAACAATCGTCACTTCCTCACCTCTCAACTGACTTCCGTTCCCATCACTCTGCTAAAACTGGCCAAATCCAAAGTCACTTTTCTGTCCTCATTTTATTGTTAGGTTCTGAACTTGCATTCAAAAAGACAAAACAGAATGAAAAACAAAAGTACAGGAAAAAGGATGTCTGACTTGCAGCAGCAGAAACTTTAAAAAGAGATTTTAGTCACAGTAAGTTCAGAATGAGTCTTGATCTAAGAAGGCATAACAGAAGTATGTTCGCTCTGCTGTGTACGGGTCCTACAGCACTCGGAATTCAGTTCTGAGGATAATGTCTTGCAAAAGAAGACTTTTAAACTATCGTTACCGCTTGAAAATGCAACCTGGTGCCCTGGGGAAACATCTGTGTGTAGGAAGGATGGCCTGGCAAAAAGCAAGATCTTTTCTTGAATGAACATAACTTTAAAAATTTCATCTAAACTCAAGCCTCAAGGCATCTGATTGTCAGTAGAGCCCTTATACTTAGCAAGAGAGAAAACACACCCCAACTTGAATCGAGATTTTCTGACCCAAAGTTTAGAATGCAGACATGGTTCATGAAAGTAAAGAAACCGGCGTGCCACCAAGCCAGGACATTACGTTGGTGAAGGGACAGCCAGACCGTGGAGTGCGCTGGGAAAGAGCTTCAATTCCTACCCCACCTGACTTTGGGAAACGCTGAATTTTGGAAAGGGCCCATGATTAGGAATCATGAGACCACCCATCGGTTAGAACCACAGTCCTCCTTCCGTGGGTTTTAATTTCTTTCGTCTCCTCATCGCCCTCCTCCAGAGGGCACCTCCTTTCACCTGAACGAACCAGGGCGAAGACCCAATCCTGTCTGTAGGATTGCCTCCCTCTCCACGACACCCCCGGGGGTCACACCGAGCAAAGCTAGTGTTCCCTGACAGCTCCTGACGGCCACAGGCCGTCCAAGCCGCGCTCCCGGCCCACCTCGCTGCCCGCCCCTTGGGATCAGGTCGGAGGACGAGAAGGCCGCGGCCACCGCTGCGGCGCTGGGATGCCCCCGCCACAGCCCCGCGCCCCCCGGCTCACCCGCGTGCGCCATGGGCGCGGTGAGGTTCCCGTAGCGCTCCTCGTTATAGAGAACCACGGCCGAGGCGTTCCTCCGCGCCGCCACCAACACCTTGTCCTTGAAGGTGCAGCCCCCGCGCGCCACCAGGGCGACCCAGGGCGCGGCCCCCCGGCCGCCGGGCGCGGGCACGAAGAAGCTCGTGTCGGGCGCGCAGCCCTCGGGGTCGCGGTCCGCCGCGCGCGGGACGCCCACCAGGCCCTGCGCGCCCTCCTTGGGCGAGCTGTCGCCGAAGCGGCCGCTCTCCGAGACGCTCCACGCGGTCCGGTTCGTCTGTGGGTCCACATACTCGGTGCTCACCACGGCCGAGTACCACTCGAGCGCCCGGCCCCGGGCCCCGCGCGCGCACAGGGCCAGCGCCAGCAGAGCCAGCGCGCCGCGGGCCCCGACGCCGGCCCTGGGCCGCCGCCGCCACGCCATGGCCCCACCGCTGGGCCGACGATCACCGGGCCGGGCCGGGAGCCGGGCGACTACCTGTGCCGAGGGCGCGCGCGTGCCAGGCCGCCGCCGAGCCGCCGAGAGTGAGGCGGCACGGGGCGCACGCGCACCTGGCAGAGCGGCGGGGGCGGGGCGGAGCGAGGGGCGGGGCCTGCATTGGCTCCTCCCCTTCCCAGACCCGGGCGCGGTGCGCGCGGGCTGGAGACCGGCGAGTGCGTAAGAGAGTCTCGGGTTACGCGCGGCCAGGGGGTCCCGGGACCTCCCGCGGGTACACCAGGCAAAGGCTTGCGCCACGCCGGGTCTGGGGCCGAGCTTGTGCAACGGGACCTCTAGAGTCCCCGAAGCTAGGGGAAGTGACTGCCGGAGAAACGGGAAGCTTCTCCGCAAGCAGGCCGAGAGGCGTGGGAGCGCGGTTGTGTGAAATCACCCAACGGATGTTGATGAGGAATTTACTCTGCCAGGCACATGGGAAAGGCCTTGCTTGTCTGAAACATTTAAAAATACAATTTAAAAAACCCCAAAGCTACACGCATATTTTCCAGATGCGTTTTGCTATCAATTTTGTAATGCAAATTGATTCCTTATCCCTGCTCTCAAGTATTACACTCACAACAACCCTTGTTATTATGGTCGTTGATGTATCATCTGTAGTTTCAAAATAAGTGCATTAAACTACCTATTTAGATGAGCACTTAAATTGTACAGCAATAAATAAAAAGAGAAAAGGATTTGTTGTTTGGAAATAAATACAGGGTGATAGAGAGTCTATATAAAACTGCTGTGGATTCACAGCCTTACTGCTACAGACAAAGACGTCTAGAAGGTTAATTCCTGCTGGACTCGTCTTCCTTGTTTGTACAAGGATCTATGACTGTAGGAAGTGGGTTGTTACCACTCACAACAGGTGTTTTTGTTGGGCCTTAAACCCTCACACGTTTTTTTCTTTGACATCAGTCTTTCTTGGACTGCATTTTTTTTTTTCTTTCCCCCCAAAGCCCCAGCAGACAGCTGTATGTCATAGCTGCACATCCTTCTAGTTGCTGCATGTGGGACGTGGCCTCAGCATGGCCGGAGAAGCAGTGCGTCGGTGCGCGCCCGGGATCCGAACCCGGGCTGCCAGCATCGGAGCGCACGCACTTAACCGCTAAGCCACCGGGCCAGCCCATGGACTGCATTTTAAAACTGGACCCCAAAATGCAGCCTGGCCCAGAACCTGTAAGTTTTCCTTGAAGTTGGATGTCATCTCACTTTCCCATCAGGAAACTAGCTTTAAAAGTCTGGAAGAATCCCAGGCTTAAAGCTTTCCCCTTGTCCCAAGCCTAGAATAAGGGAGATAAAGTATGGTGGTCATAGCAGGTTGGGGAACAGATCCTAGGACCCCACATTATGCTCCAGCAAAACAAATACTTGTAGTTCCCAGCACATGCTTTTGCAATTTCATGCTATATCTAGCAAATTCATTTCCTTCTTCCTGAAGTAACCTACTACTCCTGGCTCTCGTCCTGGGAAACACCAACTTAGTCTTCAAGTTTTAACTCAACAGCTGTGTCTTCTGTGAAACCTTCCCTGGTGCCTATACACAAACTTAGGCGTTCCTGCTTTCCATGTTGCTTTTGTATATTCTGCTTACACGTTCATGTTGTAACAGCAATATTGCTTTCCAACTACAGTTTTTAGACTTCTTATGATACTGTGAGTTTTGTGAGGGCAAGGATTTTGTCTTTGCTGTTTTCATGAGCCTATCTCAACCAGCACAGCATCATGTGTGTAACTAATGTTTCTTTTTTTTTTTTTAATTATTTTTTATTTATTTATTTATTTTTGTGTGAGGGAGATCAGCCCTGAGCTAACATCCGTGCTAATCCTCCTCTTTTTGCTGAGGAAGACTGGCGCTGAGCTAACATCTATTGCCAATCCTCCTCCTTTTTGTTCCCCAAAGCCCCAGTAGATAGTTGTATGTCATAGTTGCACATCCTTCTAGTTGCTGTATGTGGACACAGCCTCAGCATGGCCGGACAAGTGGTGCGTCGGTGCGTGCCTGGGATCCGAACCCGGGCCGCCAGTAGCGGAGGGCTGGCACTTAACCACTAAGCCACGGGGCAGGCCCTGCTAATGTTTCTTTCTTCCTTTTTTTTTTTTTAATTTTTATTTATTTATTTTTTTCCCCCAAAGCCCCAGTAGATAGTTGTATGTCATAGCTGCACATCCTTCTAGTTGCTGTATGTGGGACGCAGCCTCAGCATGGCTGGAGAAGCGGTGCGTCGGTGCGCACCTGGGATCCGAACCCGGGCCACCAGTAGCGGAGCGCGCGCACTTAACCACTAAGCCATGGGCCGGCCCTGCTAATGTTTCTTAAATGAGCAAAATAGCTCTTTTTTACTGTCCCAGAGTTAAGGACTCTTATGATTGGTTATAGGCTTGTTGCTAAGAGAAGTCTTACAGGCTAATATGAACAGCCTTGCAGCTGTTGAGACCTTAGGCCCAGGCTAGCTTCTTGGTTTTTCTTTCTTCGTTACCAGCTCCAGGCCTCGGCTGGTTTCCCCCTGATCCAAAGATGCCACCACTGGCTCAAACCCTGAGGGCCTTCATCTCCTGCACTAACTGTGAAGTGCCACTCTGTCTCTTCAGTTTCCCTTCCCTGCTGTCCCAGAAGAAAAGCTGACAGGCCTCACCCCACGACGCTCTTTATGTGGGGTTGGGGGTGGCAGGTGTCACTATCTTTTCTTTCAATGGTTTTATTGTAGAAAATTTCAAATGTTTCCAAAAGTAGAGAGACTAGTATAATGAAACTGTATGCACTTATAACTTCGATTCAACAATGATCAACTCACAGCTAATTTCATTTCAAGTATACCCCTAGCCACTTCCACTTGCCCCTACTGGATTATTTTGAAGAAAATCCCCAGACATTGTATCATTTTATTTGTAAACATTTTAATATGTACCTTTAAAAGTAAAAACATAATCACAATATTATTATCACAATTTACAAAAAAATTGTCCACAGTTCTTTAATATCATCGAATATCTAGTCAGTGCGCAAATTTTCCAATTGTCTCCTGAATGTTATTTTACATTTAGTTTGTTTGGATCAAAGTTCAAATGTTCACACACTGCATTTGGTTGAAAAGTCTCTCAAGTTTCTTTTATTCATAAGTTTTTTTCTTTTCTATTTTTTTTTAAGAAATTGGATGATTTGTCCTGTATAATTTCCCATGTTCTGGATTTGGCTGAATGCATTGGCTGATGACAATTTAGGATGTTCCTCTGTCCTTTGTATTTCCTGTGAACTGGTGGTTAGGGCAAGAGGCCTGATCTGACCCAGGTTGGAATTTTGGACAACAGTCCTTCACAGGTGGTGTGTGTACTTCCGTCTGGAGGCGCATCGTGCTGAGGGGTCTTTCTTTTCTGTAATGTTAGTGGCCGTTGATGATCATTACCTAAATCTATTATTTCATTAAGCATTTGCAAAATGGTGATATTCTAATTATCATTCCTTCTTCATTTATTAGCTGAAATACTTCCATAAAAAGAATCTAGGGGGCCGGCCCCGTGGCTTAGTGGGTAAGTGTGTGCGCTCCGCTGCTGGTGGCCCGGGTTCGGATCCTGGGCGCGCACTGACGCACCGCTTCTCCGGCCATGCTGAGGCCGCGTCCCACATACAGCAACTAGAAGCATGTGCAAGTATGACATACAACTATCTACTGGGGCTTTGGGGAGAAAAAGGGGAAAAAAGGAGGAAGATTGGCAACAAATGTTAGCTCAGGGCTGGTCTTCCTCAGCAAAAAGAGGAGGATTGACGTGGATGTTAGCTCAGGGCTGATCTTCCTTACAAAAAAAAAAAAAAATCTACCCCTCACTTAATAGGGGTACCCTGAGGTACAATTTATATAGAAGAAACAGGTTAAATGTTTAATTTTTTTATTTATCAGTTTTCAGAATAATAAATCTCTAACTCCTCCCAAAGAGAATTCTTTTAAAATTACCATTAGCAATGCATGGATTTAGCATATTTGATGAGTTTCCATCCTTTGCTGTTATTATTCTTCTTGAAGCCCAAATTCTCCGGTCCCTAGCTAGGGAGAGCCTCTCTAGGTTGGCTCCTAAATCCATTGGGCAGGATCCCTTTGATAGCTTTCTGGTTTTGAAGTCAGCCCATTGTCAGCCATTTCTCTAAGAAACTTTGTTTCCTTTTAGTAGGAAATGCTCTTTAGAGACCATGATCTGTCCCCTGGCTGTTGTTTTTTAAAACTTATATAAAAATACATGTCCACTGTAAAAAAAAAAAAACCAGATCAGAAGATACAGATAAATTGAAAGAAGATTAAAAATACCATAATTATACCAGAGAAATACTGTCAGATTTTGGTAAACCACATTCCAGACTTTCTATGTTCTTATAAATATTTTTTTAACTTACAAAATAACAGTGCATGTTGTTTGTATACTTGCCTTTTAAAAACTCAGCAAAATCTCATGAACATTTTTCTATCACATGAATACACTTCTCCAAGATCATTTAAATGGCTGCATGGTATTTCCTCCTCTGAACGCAGCACTGTTTTTATAACTAATTCCTGTTTTTGGACATATAAGTTGTCTCCTATTTTTCCATATTATAAATAAAAACTTATACTATGGAATATTTGACAAAATTTTCCATATTTATAATTTATAATATGGTATTATAATATTTAAAATTTATAATATTTATCAATTAAAAATTTGTGCAGTCATTTAATTTTTCTCCCATAGGATCAGTTCCTAAAAGTGAAATTGCCGGACCTAAGAATAGGCACATTGAGAAAAATCTTTTTAGTATAATATGTTCTCATGATTCAAAATGCAAAAGGTACAATAGAGTATACTGTTTGCAACCCTTGTCCCAGGTACCCTACACCAACACAACTAATGTTACTAGTTACTAGAAACATTCAACCCATGTTTCTAGTTCCAATATAATTCTATTCTGATGTATATTTACTTTTCATCCCTCCCTTTTTCCACAAATGGTAGAATATTATATACTGTTTTGCACTTTGCATTTTTCACTTATTTATTTGCATAATATTTGCAAGTATGAACTATTTGCACAATAGTTCATAAAGAGCCTCCTCATCCTTTCTTAGGCTATATAGTGTCTCATTGTATGAATGTTCCATCATCTATTTAACTAGTCCCCAACTAATGGACATTTAGGTTATTACCAGTCTTCCCATTACAAACAATTTTGTAATAAATAACTTTGCACATATGCCCCTTTACACATTTATCTATAGGATAGATTTCTAGAAGTAGAATCGTTGGGTGCAAATGTTAGTGCATTTGTAATTTTGGTAGGTATTGCCAAAATGCTCCCCCACAGAGGTTTTACCAAATTCCATTCCACCAACAGTGTCTGAGAGTACCCTCCAATGCAGCATGTCTGGTAAATAATATCAGAATGGTTTTATTTGGGTATGCATTGTTTTTGTTGTCGCTGCTTTTTATTCAAATGGATCTCCTGGTCCCCTTTTATTTTGCTGTTGATCATTACTGGGAACTAGATGAGCAATTTTAATAAGTAACAAAATGGGAAAATTCTCAGTTATTTGGTTCTTGATCCTTGTCGTTAGTGTGCTTGAGTTGATTCTGACTCCCAGGGCCCCTATGGGCAGCAGAGCGGAACCCTGCCTGGGCTTTCTCGCACCATCTTCTTAACTTCCAGCGCTTTATCAGACAATGCTCCACTGCTATTCATAGGGTTTTCGTGGCCAATTTTTTTGGAAGTGAGCGGCCAGGGCTTTCTCCCTAGTCTATCTTAGTCTGGAAGCTCCGCTGAAACCTGTCCACCATGGGTGACCCTGCTGGTATTTGAAATACCGGTGGCACAGCTTTCAGCATCACAACCACACGCAACTGCCACAGTATGACAACTGACCGATGGGTGATGTGGTTCCCTGACTGGGAAACAAACCCTGGCTGTGGCAGTGAGAGCACCAAATCTCAGCCACTAGACTACTAGGGCTGGCCCCTTGATAGTTGTTAAATCAGTGGTTCTTAACTTGTCTATACCTATGAATCTTTCCGGGTGTTTTTTAAAAAAATACCAAGGCTGAAACTATTGTGTATGATGCTGCATTGGCAGATATGTGACATTATATATTTGGCAAAACCATAGACCTGTACAACACAAAGAGTGAGCCCTAATGTAAACCGTGGACTTTAGTTAATAATAACGTACCAATGGGCCGGCCCCGTGGCTTAGTGGTTAAGTGCCCGCGCTCTGCTACTGGCGGCCCGGGTTTGGATCCTGGGCGCGCATGGACACACTGCTTCTTTGGCCATGCTGAGACCACGTCCCCATACAGCAACTAGAAGGATGTGCAGCTATGACATACAACTATCTACTGGGGCTTGGGGGGAAAAATAAATAAATAAAATTATATAAAAAAAAAATAATAATGTACCAATATTCATCAATTCACCAATGCTCATCAATTGTAACAAATATACCATACCAATGCAAGATACTAGCAGTAGGGGAAACTGTAAGGGGTGGGGGATGGGGAAGGAGTACATGAGAACTCTTTATACTTTCTGTTCAATTTTTTGTAAACATAAAACTGCTCTAAGAAATAA